>NC_066352.1:9355387-9975109 GCF_024516045.1 Bombus affinis | reverse complement strand
TTCTACGCAACTAAATTAGGGGCAAAATCAGCAATACGAGGCCCAGCAACACACATCTATCGCGGACAACATATTTCAATTCGTTATTCGTTATTAACATACGTAATGTCATCTATAAAATTTTACGACCTATTTGTTTAAAGCCTCTTCGTTTATTGAAGTGACAACAACGTTGAAACAGAAATTCTAGGGCTGCAGGAGGAATTAAAAAGAGATACACATTTCCTAATTATACCAGGTTCTCCGAAAATTCCATAATCGATGAAAATTAGTTAAGAACGTTACAAAATTCCGATCGTCTGAATCGTATCCAGATTTCGTTTCACTAAGTCGATAGACAAAGCTTTGAATAACGTAATTCCGTAGGAACATCCGGTTACATAACGCGCTTGCCATTTCTACCATCATACTATATTGAAAAAAATACACATACACGTATGTACTCGCACAATCGTAATGTTCAGAGCTTTTATCCTCTCTCAATTGCTTTTAGCCGGTTACAAAACAACGATCGGCATGAATTCTCGCCAAACAAATTGGCTGTCCGCGGATCGATGAGATACAATTCGATTCAGCTCAACGCAATTCGACTAAGCAGCTGACCGTAAAACTCTTGCACGCTTTTGTGACACGCCAAAAACGCCATGAAAATTGAAATATTTATTGAAACATCAGCGATACAGCGACGAAAAATTGGCAAGTACTAAAAATTACAGCGCGAAACAACAATGACTGAATCGAATGATTAATCGAATTTAACAAAATGTCTTTAATTGATATTTCTAGATAAAGATTTCTAGACCAATAATTTTTATAACGCAAATGATTTATGAGGGTCGATCATTTCCATAATGTAAAACATCTGTAAGAATCATTTAATATGAGATCATTTAATATATCTCTATAATTCAAAAATTTTAATTTGCGCCGATTATTTTACGGAGACGAGCTGAAATTTTTAAAGAGAAGGAACGAAACAGACAGACGACTAATCGTTTCGATGCCTTATCAGTATAAAACATCCAGCTGGATATTTCCCATTAGAGCGCGGATGTGTGTCATTTACGCGGTTTAACGCGCGCGCGAGTTTCACTTCACCTGGTCAAGTGTTTTCCTCGAACCACGTGGCTAACTGGAACGCCACGAAAGTCAGCGAATCGATGACATATTTTTGCGAACGAGTCGTTCGCGTATCCTCGCACGAGCTTCGACTGTACAGAAAAATTCTTTTCCAGCGGACGACTACGTTGTCGAATAATGGAATTTCAATCTTCTTCTCTCGTTGGTCTTATTATTTCGCGAAGATCATCGCCATAGACTGATCGAACGTGAAAGATGGAAAACATCAAAGAATTCATAAAAAAAAAATTGTTGAATATTTTACAACAGATACAAAGTCTGGAAATTTTTACGAACGACAAGTACGAGGCAGAAAGTTAATTTAGATCGAAAGTCGTTTGAGGGAAGTTTCGAAAGGATATAAAAATGGTTAAAAATTGGCGTTTCGAAAAATAGATTCGAATCTGAACTAACAGGAAATATACGAGTGTACTTTAGACTCCTTTGTAACGTTGTAACGTTGAAAATGTATAGTGATATCGAAGTGACATTAATCGACACAGGCAACCGCATACACTGTATGCACAGCCACGGGCGAATTGAAATATTTCATTTAAACGTGGTCACGAAAAAAAGCAAACAAAGAAATAAATTGCTCGATGGTGCCTTTGTAACGAACAACAAAAAAATAGAAAGAGAATGCGAGAATAATTTATTTTATCTCACCCTGGAGCACCGTTACCGAACGTCGCGATAAATCTTAAATCCAAAAAATTTACTACGTATATCGGTCAGAAAAAAGAAAGAGCTTTACGCGTTTGTATCGTTCAATTTTGTCAATCGATCAATGGTTTGATTCGGCGGCGAATCTTTTATAATTTCCATCGAACCATTTTGTCATCCATAGCCGATATCCAGACCAAGTTTCGCGGTTAAAAAGGAACGAATCGCGTTGGAAAATACAAAACCAGTATCGCGATAACAGATCGGGTAAAAATCGTATCGAGGTCAAAGTAGCTCGAGTTTTATGCAATTATGCTCTTTTATCCGATTAATCGAAACAATTAATTCGCGAGACCACGCTATCGACCCGTGTTCACGCGATTACTTCGATTCGTGTCTCCAACGTCGGATCAAATTAATCGGAAGCGCAGGGCCTATCTTTCGCGGATAAATTCTCATCGATTTACACCGAATCCGAATACGAATTTCATCGACGATAAAATTAATTGCCCCGAATTGGCGCGTGTGTACGACTATTCAAATTGATGGTCTTTGAATCTATGGCGGTACGATAATGAAGATGCAAAAGTACTCGAACGATTAATCACAATGGACAAAAGGCTCGGCCAGTTCGTCTGTAATTACATCAGTGTGCCGGATGACGTAGTGACTGCGTTTTCGACGAGATCAATAACGAGAACAGTTTGGCGAAAAACAGAGTAAGATAGCAGACGTAAAGACATTGCGAGAATATTTAAAAATAGAAATCTTCAAATTAAACAATTCGGCTATCCCGATTCGAATTCGACAGAAATATACAAAGGATTGCTACAACATCTCAATCATCCGAAACAACGAAACGGAACCCCCGAGAAGAACAGACCCTACACGATTCGCCGCGCATAAGGTAATTTACACCACGATTACACCATAGGGTTACCAAATAGGTGCGCATTAAAAAGTAAGAGGGCGGGAACCACCGAAAATAATGAAACAGGGTGGTGCACGGGGGTTGACCACGGGCATCCTCTTCTCCCTTTCTCATTGTTTTCCGCGCGGGGACACACCGCGGTGCGTGTCGCGAGCACGCGTGCTCGCGTGACGATGGGCGTGCGTGTGAACTCACGCGGCCACCTCCGCGCCTCGTCGGTTTTCTCTCTCGATAACGCGTGTGCCAGCATTAATGTTTGCAGTCACAAGTTGGAAAGTTTTGTGATGGCAACCTCGAACGACCAGTTACCAGGGCAACGGTTTGTTGTGCCATTGTGTCGAACCCCACCGGTAGAAATTCACCCCCAACCGTCCACCACCCGTTCGCAAAGGATGTCCCTACCTGAACGCGACCTAACTCTGCTTGACCTAGCCCAAACTAGCTTGCTCCTGCACTCCCACCACGCACCGGCCAATCAGGAGGTCGCGTTTCCCTTGGAACCTTCCTGGCAATTTCCCATGGAACGTTCGATATCGCGCTCGATTCTCGAATTATGAACGATGCCTCGCTATATATATATAGTGGAACACAGGAAGGGTACAAACACCGTTACCATTCGTGACTCGAAGAAAGTGTTCGAGTGGAATGAGAAAACGAGAAGAGAACAGAAGAAGAGGAGAAAGTGAAGACGACGGAGTAGGAGGATGGAAGGGTTGAAGGAAAAAGTAGATCAGCGGAGCGTTATGAGGGTCGTTTATAGATAGAGGGATTGTCCGAGATTTTGGGAATAGATCATCGACATCGAACGGTGACAGGATAACCCTGGTATATACTTAGATTCTCCATTCCTTGAATATAACAATTTCTTTATTTATATATCTTACATTTTTGACGGTATCGTTTTATTTTTGTTACGAATAAATTACATCATATTTAGATTCAAAAGGATAAAATCGATCTAACTAGGACTAATTCGGCTTCTATTAGTATCGGGATCGTTAAAGTTTCTAGCTAAGGGGTCACCTGTTTAACTAATTAATGAAGCACAGCAGAGTTGTTCTCTAAACCTTAGAGTTTCTTTGAATTTGTGTATTATCAATACCTTAAAGACTTATACAATTTGTGAAAGATCGAATTTGTCTCATTCAAGGAAATTTTCTATCCAAAAGCGTCACAATTGATGGATCTGAATTAACTAGCAAACTACAAAGGCACGCGTGCGCATGAATCGAATATAATAGTACGATCGAATACTCGACAATGTAATCGGCAAATTAATTGCGGAACCTGGCAAACAACTGTCAGAAGCGGTTAGCGTCGTAAGAAAATAATAGGCATTAAAGCCGAAGTTCACGGTGGAACGATCAGAAGATACGCCAGTGAAGGGCAAGGAAATCGTGAATGCACGTGGGATTGTTCGATAACGAGCTGGTAGTATTAAGGAAATTGGCTGCATCGAATCCCTGATAATTGTTTTATGAACCTTATTAATAGATGAAATTCAATTCAGATAACTCAAATATAGAAGTTAATGTTGAGCTCGTTCTTAACTTAAATTATCAAATATTTTTATTGTATAACTCGATATAATTCTTTGATGATTAAAAAATGATTAAGGTAATATAATTGATAAATGAAGTGATACTGCACTGATTAATCGATGACGCGACTAATAGAAATGAAAATAATTTTTCATTTGATGAAACAAAGCTTGTATTAATCACGCATCGTGTATCAGAGTATCATAATCGATAAGGAAGAGCTTTGCCTTTGCAATTAATATCTAGAAATTTTCAAACCTTATCGGCAATAAAATTCTAATACAAACTGTTTACGTAGTGGAAGCGCGAATAATATGAAATACTCGTAAAAATGAATAAAGTGTGTATATTAAGCAGCCCTTACTTGCTGTTAATTTTGATTTAGCATGGCGCCATCTACTTTTAGAGTCCAGCAGTACATATATCGTCGCATAAATATTTCTCGAATATAGCTCCGTATAAGCGCGATTCAACATCGATCCAATAAATTTTCATCTAACAGATTCTCGATTAAATCGAAACGCTAATCGTGTCATTACAACTTAAGAGAGCCACATTTGTCATACACAAAAACGTTAATCCCCGCTCTCGCCGGATAACATCGTTCCTGGTTCACAGAGGGAGTATGTTTCGTCGCAAAAACAACGTAAAAGCGATTTTAATTCCGCATACCAAAGTTTTACACAATAAATCGATCGTTCACTTGTACTTCGAACCATTATTGCGTTCGTAAAATCACGATTCGCATATTACCTAACGATAACGCAAAATATTTCCGCAAAGTATTATGCAAGTAAACACGTGATACGCAAAAAGCAATTGTGTCATTCGTTATGGAATATTTTTTTCCGTATATTACTACGCCCTGCGTTGAGTAACGAGTTAGATAACAAAAAATCGTTGATACGAATACTATAAAATTATGCTTCCAGTTTCAAATTACACGATAAATAATCGCAAATCATTTGAAAATAATATTATTAAAAAATACGTGTATCCGTTTAGGCGTTGTAATATAGCGCTACATGTATTGCGCAAAGTAGCAAGTACGATACGCAAAGTTTGTATTCTTATCAAGCGAGATAACGTTCGTAGAAATATTGATGCTCAGTTGCTTCGTTTCATCCAGTTGAGTTGTCATTATATGACGCTGAAATATAGAAAAACTAATCGACTAAAAACCGGTATACAAACACCGCATAATATCCGCGCGTTTACATTTCTGTAAGATACAAAATTCTAACGACATGTTACACGCCTGGTCGTATGGCCGAAATTATTGACTTAGCTGTCGATTCAAAGCGTCTAAAAATTCTACGGCATAGGATTATCATTGAAACACATCGAATTCGTTATCATATTCTATATATAACCTCAATGGTTTAATTAATACTCTAAATGGTTTTCTTCGTGAAATTGTTATAAATTGCGAATTCGAATAAGGTTTGAACGATTATCCTACGACTTGACCACGCGTACGGAAGAGGGCTGACGCGCGAGGGTCAGAAACTAACCCCCAAAAAAATGTATACGTCGTCCCTCGAAGACGAATCACGCTTTGCTCGCATAATCGTGAAAAGCATATGAAAATTATAGCACGAATGAAATAGCATTACACCATCATAAGATTTCCGACTTACCCAATGCGTAGAAGAACTCCAGAATTCGATAAACCGGATGAATTCTCACTCACAAACACGAAACTTAACAGCAATCACGATACAATGGCGAACAGCGGGTGCGTAGCGAAGACTGAGCTAATGCTCTCGCCATCTGTCGAGCGTTTCGATAAGTTGCCAGCAACAAGGACGTTTTCTATTGGACCGTTTCAACCAATCAAGATATAGCATTGGTTTACGCGGGAATGCTTTGGCGGCACGCCGCCATATTGCAAACCCGTTCAAACTATAAGTTGCTAGACACACTACTGAAAAGATGGACTGTAACAATCATAATATTGATCAATTATTATCATTCGGTAATACAAATTCATGTTTCTGTCTCTATTTTGTTCAATTTGTAATATCTTTTAATGTGACAAATTACGAAACTGATAAATAATGTAATATTTGTAAGTGGTATTGCAACATTGTGGAATTCAAGAAAGCTGGATTTCAGATCAATTATACCGAATGTACAAGGAGATAGGCGATGTTGAATCAGAATTACTAGAATGCCAAAAAGAATGTGCAACTACCGAGATAGAAATATATAATGTGAATCAATTAAAAGATAAGGGGACATATGTATTGGAAAATGTGAAGAGAAGATACAATGACTTAGAGGAAGAATTAAAGGAAGTTCATTGTAATTATTTAAAATGCATCGAGAAGACAAACAATGAAACTATTCAACAGAAAATTGATTCATTAACATTGCAGAGAGATAATTTGAGAAGAGAATTAGAAGAATTAAACAAAGCAGCAGACGAAAATACTAAAAAAATAATGGCAGTGAAAAAAATGATTAAAATTCAAGAGGTATCCTTTATATACATATATTATATCAATATGTTCGATCGAATTTTCATATATATTTTTATTTACAGAAGAAAAATATGGCGCTAATACGAAAATTGAAAAAATTTCAGATAACGCCAGATTTAAATGATAGAGTAAATATGATCCTAACTGATCCCAGACTTACCAAACAAAAAAATTCTAATTAAAATAAATTCTGTACAAGTTATAAAATATACATATACATTCTTCATTGTTCATATCTCACAATATCCTCTGTGTAATATTTGTAATACTATTTAATTATCATTAATGCTCCAGTAGTACGAAACATTTTTCTAACCATTCCCTTCTTTTTCTTAATGAATCTATCACATTTACTGACTTATTTAAAGATTGTATCATGCCATCATTCATGGTCACTATATTTGATCTCTTTTCTGCAATTCTTTTCATTAGAATTGCGTTTTCTTCTTCCATCTCGTTTACTTGTTTTTCCAACAATGCGCTTTCTTCATTAATTTTCTGCGCATCTAGTGAACGTAAATGTAAGGATACATTACCCGGTGGTCTCCTAAAACAAAACATATTAATGATTAATCATTAATAATGAATTACTGGTCAGATATCGCTAAGAATCCTAGCTTACCAAGTACCTTCGGTCACGGAAGAATTTGCGTCCGATAATTTCGCAACTTTTTCCAATCCTTCCTGCAAGGATCCTTCGTTTAATATATCTTCTAAATCGCCATTCATTTTATCGAGAAGCTCCGAGCACATTGCTTTATGCAATTTTTGCCCCATACTCGGCTTTGTCTTGAGAATTGTAAGAATCGTAAGAGCATCCACGAAAGCATCCTCGCTAAAAGATTTTTAAACGATTTAAATATTTTCATGAAAATCCAGTTGAAAGAGAATGCAAATTTTATTTTGTTTAACTTTATTACATTTTCTTATGAATGTTAATGACTCTTTGTTAGACTCAGTTAACATAATTGTAGTTACACACACATAGAAACTATGTAATACTAACTATATGTAACGTAACCGACAATACATTTTGTTCATATTTTCGCATTTTATTTCGTGATTGATTTAATTAACGTGAGATCGGAATATAGCAAATAAAATATGAACACGCGTTGCATGTACAACAACTCGGGCGAGTAATATTCCTTTTATGCCAACACCTGGCTAAATAAACGTGAATGAGTACGTTCAATGATCGTTGCATGTATGTAGAGGTTCTACTATCGCTGGGATCAAATTTTTCTTTGTTTACCGTCCACAAAGGCTCGAGCGATTGAATGGGGGAGAACCAGTATTCGGACGAGCCAATCCAGTTTTATAGTATTATAGTCGAAGCATACAATACCGACCCGTAATCGTTGCACAATTTCCGGAATTTTTTCATGTATTAATGTGATGATTAATGAGAAATCTTTTTCACACAATTATGAAAATGCAAAAACTGCATGGTTTATCTTTATTAACATTTAATACAATGTAATTTTAAGAAAAATCCAATACATCTATAAACTAATCTTCAGAGAAATTTACAATTAAGATATGATTTTTAGAATGACGTAACATATATTTTAAATATATTGTAAATTACATTTTCTATGAAAATCACAGGAAATTACTAACATAAAAACTACACCTTCGATTCTTCCGCTGATTTACGCGCACTCAATCAGGCCGGGACGGGTGCAATTTGATGTCAATACTACATATTTGCATTAGTCCTGACCTAATTGAATACGCTTCGTGGCATGTTCCTCCATCGTTGAATCTCGATTTCATCACGATTGATCTTCTCTTCGCTTCTATGAGGTCATCGAGAAAAAATGTTATCGTAACTTTTTATATCGTAAAGAGAGAATTACGCAATCGTTAAAAAAAATTATATAAACGATAGAAATAAACTAAAACGACGAAGAATGTAATTGTACAGAGAGCACGTTCGTCACTGATTCATTCCAACGTGAAAATAACGGACAGGCAGAGGTACCCGTACGATCCCCACGACACGTACTGTACGAATGATAGAGCCGAACGATGGTGACCACATCAGGGAGGGACCAGGGACCCTTTGTTTCCTCGAACACTTCGTGGAATTCTTCGAAGGTCAACTGGTGTGTTGGGTTTCAAAGAGCGGTAGATTCTAGGAAGCGAGAACCGAAGGAAACCAATTTCGAAAATCGACCCGTCTCGTTCATAGAACCGTCAAACAGCAATGGACAATTGTTGGGCCACGTGAACACCGACAAATTAACATGCGACGTCCAGAGGGGCCAATGACATCGAGTAACACCATCGCTCGTTTGGGTCATTGACGATCCCCCCTTTCCCTCCACCACCTCTTCACTCCTTCTACCGCTGATAAACGAAACATCAAGCTCTCTAAAACGTATTATATACAACAACGTCCTGATCTGCTCTCGCTGATTATGTGTTCCCTTTGGCTTTCTTAATTAAAGAAGCATTCTTGACCGCGGTTCGTACTTGACACACTTACGTTGGCAGTACTGTTATCGTACAAACGTATATGAGAAAAACATAACCTGAAATTCAATGACAATCTGGCCTAGCCCGGTTTTATACCATAAATATTCCGTGCTTCATTTATTTTAGCTTAATACATAAATATTATTTATCAGAACATGTCATTTATTTCTTATGATATTTATTTCTTACGACATTTATTTCTTAGCTTCATTTTTAAGAATATATTCACAAGCTTAAATATCCTTTCACGCTAACATTGTTTGAATATCTGTATTATCACAGTTGAGTTATTTATACAATAACCAATGTACATGTTATGCAATGTTATTGAAAAAATATTGCGAACATGTATAACTTATAATTATAAAAAACTCTAGAAAGAGATATTGATAAATACAGTAGAGATTTGTTTGAATATTAATTGGAGACGCATGCGTCTACATATGTATATGTATAAAAGAACCGCGAACCCCAAGCTATGAAAGACTGCATAACCTCTAAACATTAGATCCTTTCATAAATATATTGTAAATAATATATTCTATATAAATCGTAACAAATATTACCTGTCTATGTGTCTAAATTGATTAAAGTTATATCTTTGTTATCTAAAATAATTTACTTACCTCACTGATTCTGCGATGCGTTTAAAACTGTTTAAAATAGCTAGTCGAAATAAGAAAACATTGTTCGGATGTCCCTGTTCCTGATCCTCCGCCATTCTCGATCGAATTGTGTATAATTACAGAATCTTCGAATTTCATCAACTGAACACTTCACCGAAAGCCGAATATAACGGTTCTTTCATTCTATAGAGTACGGACCAGTACTTTCGCGTCTCTTGGAACTGTTGGAAATAATTCAAATCGTTTAAAAGTGTGTCGAGAACTTTGAAGTAGTTTGAAACGCTACGTATAGATGGCAGTTTTGTGCTTGAAATCATCTTCACTTGAATGTTACCAACATCTCGCTACCAATCAATATGTTTGTGTATGTGATTACTGATATTTAAATTTAGAAGAAAAAGTATTTCTTTCAAGAGAAAAAGGTATAAAATAATTAAACAATTACTGGATAGAGTATTACAGCTAATATTAAACTACGTGTAATATTTTTCTTTTTAAATATTACTATTAAAGATATAGCATGTTATAATGTTCCAGGAATCAATTTTAGTAACCAATAATAAATCTAAAAGTTACTCAACTAAAGTGAAAACTATTTCATGCGAACAAAACGAGTTGTAGGAATGGCAAAAGTCTATGACTAATAAGTACAGAATTGAAGATATACATACATGTATGTATAAGCAGATATAAGTAACTAACAATTAAAACAGATGCTGCGACGAGTCTCGCAATAACTTACTTAGATCTAATTAACATTCCTCTCAAATTAAACACGTATGTTACTCGAGTATCCTAATCACCTATATCAGTATTAATTAGATCTAACGTCAACTTTAATTAGCATGTCTTCCTCACTAGTGAAATCTACCAAATGGTATGTCACGACAGAATTGTTATTTTCGATTTACAAAGATGCACACTGATATACTCGGCTAACTAAAATAATAACATTCATTTTGTTTCATTTGTTAAAAACATAAAAACAATTATATCTGATATTTCAGACTCAATACAACCGCAAGTCAGACTCAGATCCTAAACTTGCCATGTAAGAAGCATGATACTAACCGATAGAACCAAAATTTACAGTAGGTTCAGATGCTTCGACGACACAGTCGCGCATCGTTCTGAGCTAGTGGTTCGAAGGGCTTGCTCTTATATTCCTTAGCTTCCAAGGCGAACAGGTCGTGAGTCCGGGTGTCGATATACAAACTACCAGACTAGAAATTGGATCATCTAGCTCTATGGCTTGGGGCTAATGGTTTTCAGCTTCGTTACATGACTGCACCCCTACCTTCAGAGAATATCGGTGTTACAACCGTTCCGCTATATCTTCAACTTCAAAGGTCAACGTTGACGCTGGAAGAAGAGACGTTCGCTGTTACCGCAGATTCTCAAAGTAGCTCGCATTGAGTCGAACCAATGTGATGCGCCTCCGCTCCATTATGCAACCGGCCTGAACTATATTTTCTTTCCCCGTAGCCGTGAGCCAGCTCACGGAGAGAAGGCTCAGAGCGCTACCGTGGGCACCCATTCACTCGCTCACTCCGGAGACGACCGACCCTCTTAAATCGAGAAAACGGCATCTTCTCGACCAGTCTCGATCACATCGATCGCGATCGAGAAAGATCCCGGATCGAATGATCGCGATACGTTTTCAAATTCCATGGAACAGGATTTCATCCGTGGCGTTCTATAACAAAAGATGGCTTTACCAACGTCCCTTTGTTCTCTCGTTCCTTTTACTATCCTCATTCTGGTCAATTACATCGTTCGTCTTGGTCGTAGCCTGGAGGCAGTTAGGCAGATGGAGAAATGTTTAAATTTTATATGTTGCAGCGAACGCGAAACGATTATCATCACGATGATGCACTCGGTATCCCGGATGAAAGTACTAGCACGTATTTTAAGAATTCCAATACGCAAGAATCATCCGTCAATTGCGTCAGGCTGCTGCATAGAATTGCGAGAAAATAGTTCGGACGCGGCGAACGTGTGTTCATCTACTTTGTCATCTTCCCTGTTATCATCGCTATACCACCCACGTGGTTGCGTCAGAAGGTACCAGAACTATCTAAACCGCAAATATTTCCTTCCTCCGTCGACCTCTGTGGCGTGGCTCTTTCGAAATGGTATCATCATCTATATAGCGAGATTGTAACAAAGCAAGGCTCAGGAGTCGATAGGAGGGAGGCATTATGCGTGCAATCCCTCCTATTCGAGATCATTATTCAATAACGACGTGTGAGCCGCTTCCGCAATTCGCGTTCGTGTCTTATTCTCTTAGAATTCGTACCGAGGAGAAAGTTGATTGGAATTGTCGTCTGATTATTCTGATTACGGGAATAGCATCGTGCCACTGGGGCACGAAATTGTTTCTCTTTACACATGCATATACCACGCTGTGTGCATAACTGCAATTAGCCAATCTATCAAACTTGTACGTTTCTTAATCCATTAAACTGCAACCTCTCCAGATGAACAAACAGTGATATTTCTGTTGCGCAGTGTACATTGAAATCTCAAATAGATAGATGTTGATGGATGTTTCAACGAGACAAAGGTTCCGATATTCTCACTAGACAAAACAGAATGACAATAAGGTCAACCCTTTCCCTAAAAAAAAGGTACAAGCGCAACAATAAGGGAAAGGTTAAAAATCTTTTGTTCCTCTTACAAAGTATCACGCAGTAGCACCATATTCGGGTTTTACCGGGAAGATCAGGTGTCTTGGAGAACGATGCAACATTAGATCGCTTATTACTTGACTAGGATCCCGTCTTCTCATGCACAATCCTTTTTTGGCGACAGCGCCCACTGTTGGAGTGCAGTTCTCGATGAAGCGTTTCGCCGATGAACCTCACCTCTGGCATAACACGAGCAGCAAGATAGATGAATGCGCGGATAGCGCGCCAAAGGGCTGGGTCTTCTCAAAGCGTATCGGTGTGTTCGGTGACTCGATCCGTTTAGAAAGCATTCTAGTCTTTCCGTGCCCAGGTATACATTGTCTCGAACGTTCGTGGTATCCTATTATCGAGACCCTGGCTCACGATTGCCCCGTTTTTTGCGCGAGCCGCACCCCTGCTTCAGCTAATTCCAATGGCTAGCAATCTACCAATCCTATCGATCATCGAATCACGCTGATTTCTGTATTCTGTCCAACGTTCCTGCTCGATTCCCGGTATCTTTCTTCATCCGATCAGATCTGAAAGATCCGATGTCCCACGGATCGAATTTGTTACCAGCGATCGGTAGATAAGCGCATTAACCCTGATCCAAGTGTCGGCCGTGCCAGTTACTTGCCTGAAGCGAATTTGAAGAATTTAGTAGTCAACTAAACGCAACACGGATAGGGTCACTGGGTCTCCTTTGTGTGAAATTTCCTGAGAAACTTAATTCGAGATCGTAAAGCTGGCGGAGCAAAAGCTGAACAAATAGATGAGAAATGCATGGGAAAGAGCGGCGTGATTTATAGTTTTTCGAAGAACTGAGTTTACTTATGCCGCAGTGCCAGTCGCGTTGTCGAACCATCAAAGCAAGTCCGTGAAAGCCACGGGACTATAAATCGATTTTAGAAATTAAAGAGTTTACATAACTACGAAGAGCATTCTGAGATAACTCGTTGGGGGAGTGAGATGGATTACCTCATCGATTCAGGAACTTTCTTTCACAAACGTTTATTATAAGCATCATAGGAAGAAAGTACGACCGATTACGCAAGACATTTCACTCACCCTTAGGCGATACACGTGTAGTAGAGTACATATTCGACACGATGTCAAAGCGATTGTATCGGAAGCATGCAATCTACAGTGTCGACTACTCCTAATCGATTCTCCCATTCGCTCTCTAGATTGGAATTACTTTGCAAATTCGCGCGTGTCTCAGTTTCAGTTCCATGTACAAACGCATTTTTTCTTTCGCGCGATTTTCTTCCCTCTTACGCTGCACTGCGCGGTGTACGCAGAGAGATGAACACATTCTCACGAGTAGCAATCATATCCACTAATACACGTTTCTCACCAATAACGCAACATCAATTAGCGTTTCTATACTGCGGTAATGAAGACTGTCTAGGGAAAGCTTTGTAATTATAAGCTCTGAAAGTAACTTCGTATAAAAGCGATAAAATACATCGTTGATCTATCGTTCGTGAGAAAGATCAAAGGGACCATTCGATAATGAAGTATACAGACAGCACAACAGGTCACTGAGGGGTTAATCGCAGCTGCTGTTCGTGAAGAAACCAAAAATCTCTCCCTGGCAAAGACTAAACCGATCTCCGCGCACATACGTCACTGCAAATCGACCCGGTAAAAGTGAATAGTCTGAAGTCTGAATAAGGAACTAAACTGTTCACGCTGGCCCGCTCCGAGGCAAAATCGAAGCGTCGCGCCGTAGACGAGAGAGGTAAAAGATGGTTATTGGGAAGCGATCACGTCGAGGCGTCTGCCTCAGAACGTGAGTACGGTGACCCGAGGGGAATCGTTAAGCGGAAAGTTACGTGCCGATCGGTAACACTAGAAACGATTTGGAGCGGCCTTTCGTGTATGTACACGCTCTCACATCTATATAAAATTACGTACCATCGGTACGGTTGATGCGCAACGCACCAAGTTGCGCAATGATCGCGCGCCGTTGCAGACCATGCGTTGCTCTCTATAAGCCATCCCGTCTATCGTGGATGATGATGATGACGTCGCGCGACCCCGTGTACACCGAGCAACGTCGAATACGAAATGACCGATATAATTACAAAGAGGGAACTCACGCATCTTAAATTGTAGTTGAACTTCGCAATCTGCGGCACAAGAAACATCGCCGCGGTCATCTTCATCAAACGCCACCACTTTTCGTCTTTCTTTCGTTTAAACGATTGTCTTTTACTAACCATAGTGTACCACCTCGTGGTATATAATCTCTCTTTTTTTTACTAGCCACGTCGTCCGTCCCTTCGCTTACCTATACATCTTATACATACCAATCTCGGTTCACTTTCATGTCGACCCGATTAGCCGACCTTCAGGTCCGACGAGAGATGCCCGCCGATCTGTATCACCTGGCTTGCGCAATCACCCCTCATCCCACATCTCTCACCGAGGCTCATCATGATCCGCCTTCTCCCTCGGTTTCCTTCTACTCTTCGTGCCTCCTAGAACTCTTTCTCCGTCGCTCATTCGTTAACCGAGTTCGCGAACTTCGCCGAGGGACGCGGCATCGGGTGTTCACCAGAGTCGATGCTGTTTCTGAGAGTCTTCCTCTTGGGTGGGAGGAAGACGATCCTCCAGCCTCGGATCGGTATATAAGCGCGGTTGCTTCGACCTGAATCTGCACAGACCAATTATTGCCATCGTTTGGCGATAGAACGTTCCATTGTGCGACCAGTATCATCGGGGAGGTTCGCTTTTCATACAAATCGAACGGTACATCAGCGAGATGAGATCGGTACGAGTCGCATTCGTCTATTTTCTCCCGCGCTAGGTGACACCTTCGAACGCTCCGCTTCCGGTTCTCGATTCTCCAAGTCGTGAGTCAGTGATGTCGAGCGTGTATTAGCCATCTATTCGATAAATTTTACCTATATACATCTCTTCACGTAATTCTTTTCAATATTTAAAAGGAAAAGGCTAATGTATAATTTCGTTTGTACGATTCCCTTTTAATATCGATTAGAGTCGGTGAAATAAAACATAGTGTGCTTAGGAAATCTTTTCACAGTGACATTACCTACGAGAAAATAATATTTTATTCCGATTTTAAAATAATTTTGCAAACGTTTCAAGTATTCTAAAGAATTGACTTGCATAATACCTACAACGGTTGAAGTTATTGACGACTATTTTAACAGCTCGCTGTCGCGTTGTTGGCCATCGTCGGTACGTGTCACGCGGCCCGACTAGACAATACTTACCTTCCTCCGGGCAATGCAGGCACCGCAGGAGGCGCAGGATTAATACAAGCTCCGAATCGTGGCCACGGTGGTCCAGGTGGTCCAGGTGGTCCTGGGGGACCTGGTAGACCAGGTGGACCAGGCGGACCAGGCGGACCAGGTGGACCGGGTGGACCGGGTGGACCTGGTGCACCAGGAGCATATGGCGGTGGTGGCGGAGGAGGTGGCGCTTTTGGTGGCGGCGGAGGTAGTGGTGCGTTTGGTGGTGGAGGCGGAGGTGCCTACGGAGGACGTAAGTATTATTTCTTCATTTTATTTTCCAACTTATAACGTAGAAAAGATAGAAATATTATGCAGAAGTAATAACATAAAACTTTAGTAGAACATTCAACAATAGATCGAATATTTGATAATATTTGATAATAATACGCGATAATTAAATCCAGTGAAATCGAGCGTATCGTACAATCGATTCTGGGATATGATCGAAATAATCAATTGCAGCAATCTTTTAATTTGTTTGCATGTAGTTTTCGAATACGTCCTTCCTGATGTTTGCCAATTATCGTAGTTTTCTCCGTTCGATACTTCAAAGATGGTTTTCGATAAAGCGGACAGAATTATTGATCTTCTCATAATGAATTACCGTACTTTGCGCGAATACTGCGACTAAATTGCAGCTTATAATACTATAATAATATAGTTAGTATCCCATGTTAGGCTTTAATGTCCCCTTACATGATGATATTAAGTTTTATTGAAAACATCATCGCCTCCTTATAGATGACTTTTCGAATTAAATCATCGCCGTAACTTTTTATTATCTAATCCTAATATCAGGTTACCGAGTGAAAGGCAATAATAATGATTCCATGCCTTTTGCGAAAAGATATTGCAATTACAGTCATTGAGTCAGTACCATGTTCGATCATATGAAATCATCGAAATAATAATACAAAGCATATAAGCAGTAAGTACCCTACTGTTATTTGTTAGTAAAATTTTTACTTTGCATAAGTAAAAAGCTCGAAGCTTTCGAGTTCTCTTATTTTCTTCTTTCTCGTGTCTCATCATTGATCTATGTAGGAGTACAACTTTTTGTTCTGGCGCATTATGCAACCAAGAGAAAACATGTACTTAACCAGAGTACTCGTTCAACACGTACCCTGGTGCTATATATTGTTTTTTCTTTTTTCTCGTTAGTCCCGACTAAGACTATTACGTCTCGTCAGCGCAAACATTTCACACATCATTAAAATCATTATGGCCATAAAACTCGCGGAGAAAAACTTGTTGTACTCGGAGAAAAAGTTAGACATAACAAATTACTCAATCGCAGAAGGAATCACCGAAACGTTTATCATAGTTCGTTTCGGTAACACGCGCGTAGAGAAAATCACTTGGATTATCGTGGAACAGTTGTGTCACGTTACATCAGACATACATTAGAAAAGGTAGAGAACCAAGAAGAGAGAGAAATCGCGCGCTATGAGAGACAGTTGGCTGGTAGGAGTTGCATCAAAATATGTAAAGTATGTCGTGAAACCGGGGCTCGTGTCACGGGGACGAAAGAAAAGTGAAAATCACGGTACAACGCGAAACGTCTAATCACTTTATCCCCCGAGGCGCTCCTTTAATGAAGACACACCAGCACGGTCTCAGTAACGGCGCTCTCGAATCTACGTATGATTTGACGGTGAGAATTCTTGCTGGATTGCGAAAATAAGAACACCAAAGCGTCTCGTGTGTGTCTCCTTTAGTACAACGCGTTGTCGCGACCGACCAAGTAATTAGGCCCCATTCAATTATGAATTAATCTCGAGTGCGTTCGCGGATTTCACCTGATATGGCGCAACCCGGTGGATTGCACGGATACAGTGATCGATAAAAAGTCGATTATACGCGGCAGAACAGGAGATGTGTTCTGTTCGAACCGCTTAAAATTCTGGCTAGCTTCTTGCTAGCTTTTTTTTTGTATTCGATGTACGACCGGTCGATTATCAACTTTCTCAGGGCTGTTTAAAAGTCAGTTGCATGGAAAGGGTACTCGAGTCGATCAAAGTCTGTGGCAATTCAGGTACTTTTATAACGATAAAGACTTTATACAAGTTAAATTACTTATGCGATATTTTCGAACATTTGTTTGAATTTATGCTCTAGCCGGTGGAGGCGGTGGTGGGCCAAGAGGAGGACCCGGAGGAGGCCAAGAGATACCTATCGTCTCGTTCAACAATCAGAATGCCGGTGATGGCAACTACCAATTCAGCTACGAAACAGGAAATGGTATCAGTGCGCAAGAAACGGGTCACCAGCAAGGTGAGATCAGGGCCATTCTTATTTCTCAACAGCGATATCCCTCGTGTTCCTTTTCTTCGCGGTTCGTCGCTATCATTTCTCACTGTTATGAATATTCCTATCCATCATCGTGCTCGGCCTCGAATCGTTCCGTTTACAATGGAACCGAATCGATGAACGCAATAGCACTGCAACTCCTAAAATGTGACTTCCATCTAACTTGTTCTCGGGTCTTTATCTACTGCCAGTATTTTACTTGCAAAATAGAGATTTTCAAAATTAATAATATCTCGACATCTTTATGGAAGTTGTAAGTTCTTCGATGTTGTAAAACGTTAAGAAGATTCTCGAGAGATCGTACGGAAAAACCACAGGTATCTAAGTAATCACATGTCCTAATTTCGGCCAATTCAATTCGCGATGAGTGATTACCGAACAATGATCATTCCTAACAAGCTAGAAAGCCGCAAAAATACTCGATACGTGGTGCAATCCTGCCGAGCACCTGTTGCGTCAAGTATTCATGCGTTGTCTCGCTTTTCTAGGTAACGCGGAAGCGGTGAGCGGATCATACTCGTACACCGGACCTGATGGTGTACAGTATAGCATCAGCTACACCGCGGATGAAGAAGGTTTCCATCCCCAAGGCGCACATTTGCCAACACCACCTCCAATTCCACCAGAAATTCAACGAGGCGTCGAGTTAGCACTCGCGGCTGAGGCCAGAGGCGAAAATCAAGATACTTCCGGTGGTGGTGGTGGTGGCGGTAATGGTGGCGGAGGCGGATATCCTTCAGGGGGTGGATACAGTGAGTTTCATCGATGATATCTCGTTTCGTGAATCTCTGAGTAGACGTTAGAACTATCTGAAGTAAGAAATTTAGAAAGAAAGTACTTTTTGACGATCGTGATAATTTAATTATTAAAATAATTTTGTGTATTTGTTTTGATTAAATTGATTGTTTTTCATTAATAGACGGAGGCGGTGGAGGTGGTGGTGGTGGCGGCGGCCGAGGAGGTGGCGGAGGTGGTGGACCTTATCAGGGTCCAAACTCGTACCAAACAAGCTCGGGCGGATACCATTATTAGACGACACCGCACAAGTCATTACGTATTACACGATCAATCTTGTTCCATTACAGTAATATCATTTAAAGGCGGACGTATGTACATAAGAATATATCGTTTATGTAACTTTCTTATTTATATAAAATGTGAGAACCTTATTTACGATGTTCTTTCTTTTTTCCTATATTAATATTCGAACTTTTCACTTTCCTTTTGACAACGTTGTCATCGGCTCCTATTCACGCGAAATATAATATTTATTCGACTTTTTAAGTATTATTTATTGATATAAATAAATATTATATCTCAAATTATAATAATTGCAATGAATAAATTACAATAAATTCAGCACAAGTTTTTAAAAATAAAGTATTCTTTTGTGATTCAAACGTACATCTTGAAATAAATAACTTAATTAACATTTGCTATGTGTTTAAGATTCACAAACTATATGTATTAGAAACTATGTATTAGAAAAAAATTGGATACATTTACATTTAATTAACTGAGAGATTTGTTAAAATATCTAACGATATTTAAACATTAGTGGTTTGAGTAGTGGAATCCACAGTAGGCGCTTTTGTCAATTCAGTTCCTCTAGCGAACTGAATGAAAAGTTGTTCTAATGTAGCTGACAAAACAGCGTAATCATCGATACAACTATATTGCGCTTTTAAATCATTCATTGTATTATACATCTTCTCCCATGTCGTTCTAATATCACTCACATGATACGCGATAAGCCCCTGCGAATTGGAACATGAAATCAGTGAGGACTATACAGAGATACATTTACAAATTTTCCACATTAGTTCAGAATTATTACCAAATTCTCATCCCTCAGTTCACACGTTAGAGAAGACTCTATAATACTTTTTATACTGCTGACATCATCGTCCGTTCGGCTGGGACTTAATTTAACGTGAATATCGTAACCAGCGCCGAATCGTTGCTTCAATTCCTGACTTGCACCGATGCAAACCAATTGACCTTTCACCATAATGACTAGTCTGTTGCACAAAGCTTCACATTCTTCCATGCTATTACGGATATTTTTTTATGCAAATATCGTTATATAATAATTTTAAGTAACATGCATTATCGAGTTGGATAAAGTACCTGTGAGAAGTGAGTATAATAGCTTGTCCCATTGTTTGACAGGTCTGGAGTATATTCCAGAGCGATCTTCTAGCTGCCGGATCGACTCCCGTAGTTGGTTCATCCAAAAGAACAAGAGTTGGATTTCCAATAAGTGCCATAGCAATGTTCAATCGTCGCTTATTCCCTCCGCTATAAGTACCGCTCGGTTGATGCATACAAGAATTTAAATCTAATATGACAAACACAATTGTAAATCTGCACGATGACTACTCGAAGTAAATTCAAAAAGCAGATAAGACTTACTAAGTCTATTAATCCATTTGTTAACTTCTAAATCCACTTTCGCTCTGGGAATACCGCGAAGCAATGCAAAAAGTCGCAAATGATCGAATGAATTCAAGGAATTGAGCAATGCATCAGTTTGTGGACAATATCCCATTTGAGCAAGATACTATGTGAAAAATTCATATATAATATACAGTAAAAATAACAAAACTGGGAGAAATGCAAAAGAAATGATATATTACGTTTTTTCTATCAGTATGAATTTCTGATTTTCCTAAGTACATAGTTCCACTGTTTGGTATTTCTTCACCGGTCAACATTCTAAATGTGGTGCTCTTCCCAGCACCATTAACGCCAAGCAACCCAAAGCATTCTCGTTGCTTCACACGGAAACTAATTTCCTGTACTGCCATCAACTTTCCGTAATATTTACTTAATTCATAAACTAAGAACAGGCTATCGTTATTATTTAGGCTTTCTATGCAATTATTTTCGATAGTAGGAACTGTTTTAGTTGGTTCCTCGTTCATTTTCTTCGATGCACCTATCGATATAGTGTAAATTTTCATTCAATTTCTCATTTCCATTTCTCTAAAAAAAATATTCGTAAAATACTATACCACGGTTTTGTAATTTTCTAATTTCTATTGCCACTGCATGCTTTTCCTTTTTCACTTGATCATCTTGTATATTGCATGGATCTCTTAAATTTTGACTGAATATTTTAGCATAGAGTTTATAAGGCAATCGTTCCTCTAAAATAATAAGTATAGCAAAATACATTAATGGAGTGAGAGATAGGTATATAATGCAATTTTTTAAACTCATTTTAAAATCATAATCAGAAAAGTAAGAAAGCTGGTTCTTGCATACTCCATCCGCACAGTCCAAACCTAAAATGACTTCAATTATATTACATATCATTAACTTAAAAAATTTATTAAAATAATTAATGCATTCGTACCACAACATATATCAGGAATACCCATGCAAACTACCTCTTGCAGTCGATTTGGTAATCGACGACATCTCGCATTTTGCAGAGCTATGATAAAGAAAGATAATTGACCATTAAATAAGCCTATGTGAGGCATCAGATAAAATATTCCTTTTTGGAAAGAATAAAGAATTTTCAACCACGGAAAAGTACCAAGCACTTCCTGAAGAAGATAATGTAATAAAACTAGAATATTAAAAAAAAAAAATATTAGCTTGCCCATTTTGTATTTTTCATTTCTTTACCATTTCATAGTGCAGTATAACTTACCCAATCCAATTGGTACAATAGATAAAATAGTTACTATAGTATTTCTCGATTTATTTATAAAACTGAAGATATACGATATAAATAAAGAATTTATGCCAAAAAGCAATAGCAATAATATCATTATCACTAAAAAAAAAACAACAATATTATGAGATTCAATTCTTAGCATATGTAATAATTCTTAATATTGTATTATCTTACATATTTCTATCTTGTAGTATAATCGTATATCCAAAATAACATCCATAATATAAGATCCTATTGTGATAATAAATATGGATACTATAAGAATTAATAAATCGAAAGTAAACATAGTAAGCCAATATGAAAAGGAGCTAATTCCCGTCATTCTCTGGAGTTGCTTTATTTTGCTTTCCATTTCCTGGAAAGGATGAACGATGAAAAGCGCAACAGTTGGAAAGAAGAAAGAACAAAAGACCAATACTCTTGTTAGAGAATCGGTTTCTATCATGTATAGTGGTGTTGCAGATAAAGCATTTGGTAATTTCTGACTTGAAACACGAATAGAATATTCATCGCCAGCCACAGCTTTGATTAGCGCATTTGATAATAAATTTATAGTTAAGGGCATGCTATGAATTGCAATTCCAGAATAAAAACCATTAGCAAACAAGACATCATCAGAAATATTAAATTCTGCAGAGACAATATAATTATTACGATACTCTGCAATATTTTCGACCGCCCTATCCAATAGGGCTTTTGTAACGCTTGTATTTTGTTCTACCTCTTCGGCAAATCCACCAAAATATTTTATTAAATTTGCGTACATCGTGCCAGTAGTTTCGTTTTCGGAAGAATACAGAACTTTTGGATGTCTATATATATTAAGTTCTAACGGAAATATATTTGTTGAATCAGTAGGTGTATCATAACTTAAACCCATTAAAACCACAGACAAAAGTGGCAAAAACAATATTAATAATGTGTTACTCAAATTTTTTTTAGTGTACGTCAATTTCTTGTGATATAGTGCTAAAATTGATTGCATACATAAACTCCATCCTTCTACCTTTTGCGATGGAGGACAGAACAATTCGTTCAAATGTTTTCCATTGTCCTCATTTTTAATTACTTTTAAGAATACTTCTTCCAATGTGATGAGTGATACGCTAATCCCTGTAACTCCCAGATTTCTTTTCTGGCCTTCAACTTTATCCAAAGATTGCGGTAAAGTTTCAGTGTTCGGTACGCTTAAAACGATCTTTTCACTATCAACGCTTATTTGTTGCGTCCTTGGATCAAATTGATTTATAACTTTATCTGGACTGCACCATGATTTTGTTGATAAAGTAACTTCCATATGACCGTAGCCATACTGTTTCTTCAAAAACATCGATGTGCCATAACATTTTAATCGTCCTCCATGTACAATGGCAATTCGATCTCCAAGTATGTCAGCCTCTTCCATATTATGTGTACTGATTAAAATCGTTTTCTTCCCTCTTATTTTTAATATAATATCCCATATATCTCTTCTAGTTTCAGGATCCATTCCGGACGTTGGTTCATCTAAAATTATAGTACTGGCATCACCAATAAGAGCCATCCCAAGACACAATTTCCTTTTTTGTCCTCCAGATAACGTGCTTGGGAGAACATCTCTTTTTTCACTCAGTTTTAACTTCTCAAGTAAGACATTAATATTTTGTTTGATTTCTTTCCTCTTTTTATTTGCACCTTTCAGCTAAAACGCACATACACACTTTTTAGTTTTTAAAAATTGTTTCTTACACTTACAATGTTACTTAATTTCAACTATACTTACTAGACCAAAAAATTCTAATTGCTCAAATACACTCAAATCGGGAAAAACCATATTTTCTTGAGGGCATAAACCCAAATCATTTCTAATAGATTGCAAGTTTTTTACTATGTTTTGACCATTTATAAGAACTTTTCCTTCGGTTGCACTTATTACACCTATTATAAAATAATTGATTCAAAGAAATTAAATAAACACATTCAATACGAAAGTAAGTGAATTTTTACCTGTCAGAATAGACATGAGTGTAGTTTTCCCTGCCCCATTGTGTCCCAGCAAAGCAGTTATTTGTCCTTTATATAAATCCATAGAAATTCCCTTTAAAGCTTGGACTTTCTGTTATAGAATAATTATTATTAATCCAATCTAGTTAAAGACAATAATAATAATTTATCAATTAAATTTAATAAGTTAGAAAACTTACTGATTTTCGTAAACAAATACTTTTATATGTTTTTTTAAGATTACGAATTTGAATTCCAGGAGTAAGTACACCATTTACAACTGGTTCAAAATTTTCATTGTCTATACTTCCATAATCAAAATCTTCTATATCGTAATCAAAAGTTACTTTATTCTTCTTTAAATACTAAAAAATATATTGTTATCATACATATATTCAATGCATCTCAAGAACAATTCTAATTATTCTAACAAAATAAAAATTTACCTTCAAAAAGTAAAGTGGGTCTTTACGAACTCCATATTTTCCTGGGTGTATGGCATTAATATATATAGTAAGAATAAAATGTAAGAAAGCACCTATAATTGAGAAGATAAGTATAAATCCAATGCACCCAGTAATATTATATTGCGTGTTTCCAACAACAAACATGTTTGACCATTGAATACCAGTTACTAAAAATTGCACATAATTAATATTTAGAAAATTGCAAGGCATTAACAAAAATATTAAAAGTATTTTACACACATTGAGTCTCATATCCATTTACTTCTTCAAGGAATCTATACAGCAATATATTTGGGAACAATATTCCCAAATATGGTATTATTGAAAAGATTTCTTGCCTTATCAAATTTCCATGTAGTGAAAAAGAAGCAGTATAAATAATTGTTAATGTTGTTATCACAAAACGCGCTAAAAAAGATCCATTATATATTATAGTTATTTTTTATTTTTTTTTTTTTTATTTAATATTTCTTCCAAAACAACTTACGTTTTGAAAAATATGCAGCAATATGCATACCAAATGATATTAAATGACCTACATGCATTGTAAGTATTAGCCAAAATATGAAAGTATTACTATAATATAGGTATGGATCAACTTTCTCAGAAAATGTATTCTTAAATAATATTATTATTGGTACTATATAAAAAATACTGAATACAATGCCAGTGACCAACCAACTTAATAAATTCTGATATTCTTTCACCCCATTCATTGCCATCAGAACATTTATGCCAATGTATTTTTCCTTCGTTGCATAGTTTATTTCTACACAGAGTGGAATTAAGAAAGCAATGACTGCAAACATACATATCACCAGTCTTAATATTGTATCAGATTCATCTATTTTAATATAAGGTGGATAAGGCATTCTTTGTATTGACACCTAAAATGAATAGAACAAATAATATAAGGTATTGATAGTGCTGATTACTTGATATTATACACATGTAATACCTTCCAATCCATTGAAGAATGTGATACTGTGCGATCTATCAAAGCTTCATCAACACACATTTGTAATGGTACAAATGGTATGGCATTTACATATAGAGCACGTGCATCATATGCAGGTTGATCAAACATATTTTGAAATAATACATTTGGAATTTTGAAAGGATGTCTGATTTTGTACTTTATATCCGTCGTATTATATTGCTCAAACACGAGTCCTAATACTTCTACACTAGGAGACTTGGCTTGTAATATTGTGTAAGCATTAATCATATCATCTTCAGTTAAAAAACCAACTACATTTTCATATGAGAGTGTCATACATATTCTTATATCTTGCAAAATACTTTCTGTGTATGTATTGTGTGGTACATAATATAAAAATGTGTAATCTCTGTTTATTACTGTTAACTGTTCCTTATTTTCTATAGGATAATATGTATTTTCATTGATTACACGAGGTGGTTGTACACTAAAATCTCTGGCAGCTTGTATCAATACAAATAAAGCAATAGGTACCGAACATTGTAAAAATATTGTTGTTTTCCAATGTCTCTTCCTAACTATTAAATTTTTATATAAAAGCAAGCCAAAATTTCTGATGTCATTTCCCATTTTTAAATGTTAAATATCTACATTTTTTTAAAGATCTTTTATTTTAAATCAATCAATAACATAGTGCATATGCTTCGCATACATAATCGGATGAGTTATAGAATGTCATTGAAAGTTCATAAAAGTATCATAAATAAATTATTAGAATTGATGTATGAATCAGCATGTATACTAACAGAATACAACACACTTTGCTATGTAACCTTGACTATGATGTTATTAAATAATGTTTTTTAAATACATATTTGGATAGATTTTTCTTTAATTTTTTACCAGAATTTTTTAAAGCTCAACTTCTTTATTTTTCTTTGGTAAGGTTGTCATAGTAATTGTATCTGAAAAAAATTATTATTATTACAAAATGGCAATAATATCACTAATGATAAAGTAACATTAAGATGAAAGAGTAGTAATATTAAGAAAAAATAATATCAAGAACAATAAAAACAATCAAAAAAATATAATGTATGTTACAATATTATTTGAAGAATCATGAAATCAATCCAACAATGAAATGCATTTTATGATAATTGTTTATAGAATCATTGTAAACATTATAAAATTTTAATTTTAAATTAAATCATCTTTTGATAAGATAGAAATATATGTATTTATTCAATGGAAAGAATTGTATATAATAAATACCTTCCATGTCTCCAAAATGCTTTCCATTAAATCTAGAGTAAATACTTTATAAAAATAGTAGTATCACTTTAAGCACTTTTACGTATTATATATTTTTTTTTTAAGAACATGTTAACATAAGGAAACACAGTAATATCACACACGAAATGCAGTTACATGTCATTCATACATATGTTATGTTATGGCGCTACTTACATTTAGAGTAGTCCATAGTTCCGCCACCAGATAATGCTTACATATAGCATATTATCTTGTAAGATACAAAATAACGAATAAGTAACTGGCGTTGTTCTACACTTATGGTAGGATTCATGAAGATATGTAAGAGAAAAAACAGCCCTAAGGAATAGATATGCTGTCGTCAGATTATGACGTATGTAATGCTGTTATGCGTAGTGAACTGTGTTTCTGGTATCGCAAAATCAAAACAGATGCATCTGGCTGTTAGCCAATAAATTATTGAACGAGAGACATTTGAACGCTGATTCACAAAAGACGTAAGTACGTTCGAATTTCTGTGCACAGTATGTATGAGTAGAATTTTTTCGTTTATTTTAATTTAAAATTTAAAATGTGATATATCACGATAAGATTAAAGAAGCAATAGGCTATTCGTTTTTGACGTTAACTCCTATTTAAGTAGTAAATAATTCGTGTATAAAATAAGATAAATAATTTAGGGAATTACGAAATACTTTTATTGAAATTTTGCTTGTTTAACGTACAACTTTCCGCAAGGTTAGGCAACATGTACATATGTGCTTGTAACGAATATTTTATCCCGCGCATAAATATATGAGACGCAGTTTATTTCGGTATTAAAATACATTATTTTAACAAATTTATGTATTTAAATAATGATATTCTTACTAAAAATATTAAATTCTTTTTAACTTCTGTTTGGTACTAAAAAATTGTTAATTATTTATTACGTAGTTTGCATGTTGTTTTTCTTTTCCTTTCTTTTTTTTTTAATAGACAATGCCATGGATTGCTGTTATTCCAGCAGAGATGGAAGTTCTACGACTGAGAAAGAGCTTTCGAACATCTGTAGTCCAGAGATGTTCGATAGCGATGATGAAGATGATAAAAAAGATAATGAATCACTATCAAATGAAGTACCAATAGTAGCTAGTCCTAAAAAACCTTCCCAAGCTGATTTAGTTGCAAACTCTGATAACAATTTATTAGCCAAAATTAATAAACTCTTAAGTGGTGTACCGCCACCACCTAAACTTACAATTTGCAGAACAGATTGTTCAGAATTATTATTACGTATTTATGAAAATCAACACTTATTTTGGGCACCGTGTGTGCTACCAGAAAAATGTATAAAACAAAATTTAAATAAGGAATCCCCAGAACAGCAAAAAGAAAATATTAGTACAAATAATTATCAGCGTACCAAAAGCACATCTAGAAATTTAAGTACTGCTTTTGATGCTTGTGATCCACAATATCAAAGTAATATTAGTAATAATATAGATACAGTAGATTTAAAGAATACTTGCAGTGATAATTTTAGAATAAAGAAAGTAGTTCCTAATAATGAAAAAAGCATTATCAATGCTAGCGCAAGTGGAACAAAATTGTTAAATCCTGAGCAGCTACAAGTAACTGTAACTGAGAACAAAATAAAAGATGAGTCTTTCATTGCTGCACCAAAATTATCATTACTCTACTACACTGTCAATGAAAAAGAAGCTGTCACTTTGTCATGGCCTGAAGCATATCATCATAAATTTCATGGAATACAGTGAGTGCATTAATATGCTTTTTACTTAAGTTTATGGCATACAGTATTTATGGGAAAGTATTTAATACTAGTTTTGATTTTAGTTATAACAGAAATAAAGCAGTTGAAGAATTTGAAGGTCTTACATCAAAATTATGTAATAGATATATAGGTGCCGAAACTCAGTCTACATGTACTGTATGGTTTTCTAAACCAGCACCAGGAAGTGCCAAAAAACGAAATCATTTAGCTAAACACAATAATGGGCAAAGTCCAACAAAAAGATTAAGTCATTTGACGAGAAGACGAAAAATATTTTCTAGTGCGAATTTGCAAGGCCTGGCGCTTAACAATAAAAGACTTGTAGTATTAAATATTAAGTATGTATCAAACATGAAACATATTTCGGGAAAATTTTATTAATTTAAAATATAAAATTATTATTCTTTTTTTAATATAGAAAACCAACAATTAAAAAAGGCAAAAGTCCACGGGGTAAGAGTCCACGGGGTAAGAGTCCACGGGGTAAGAGTCCACGAGGTAAAAGTCCGAGGGGAACTCCCAGGAGTTCGACAAAGAAAAAAGTGGCTCGACGGCTCGTTTTAGATGGACCTAGTCCGTTAAAGTCCAAAATTGAAATGTCTAAACGCGCGCTATTTCAAAGTCCTCCTCCTGATCGAGCTGGTCCAAGCAAGTTGCTTACAACTGGGTCAAATCCTCAAAGCATTAAACGTGCACTATTTACACAAAACACAAAGGAGAATGATTCAGAGAGAAGTCAGAAGGCAGCTATTGAACCAGAATCAAGGAAGAGGAAAAGCGAAGAAGAATTGGAAGGACCACAATGCAAATGGATAAAAAGTTTATCTTTCGACGGCTCACACGAATTGCATAATACTACTATGCCTTCGTGGGAGAGACACTCATCTAGTGATATAATTGAAAAAAGCAAATCCTTGAATGAAGGAAAATGCGAGCTTAGTGACACTCATAGAAAGGTATCTTTTTCTAAGTATTTGAAGCATGTTCAAACAATTGTTTTTTATTATATAATATAATGTAAATACGTATGTTTAGAAATTACTATGGGCGGTAGCGGAGGCTTTACGAGATAAGGGAATAGGTATGACTCATCCACAATTTAAACAGTATGCTACAAACTTAGCGCGAACCATTAAAAAACTTATGCCTGATCTCGAGAACAAGAATATCCCTCGCAAACCAGGGAGTACAAGTGATCGTATGTTAAAATTAGCAAAATATCACGTTTTGTTTGTAATTGATGCAAGAACAGCTGATTGACAATACTCATTGGTCTATAAAAAAAATTGACCTAACATTGCATAAAGTATATTATTTATCACAGAAATATCAATGATCAAACACTGGTGTTTGTATGTCGAGGTAGCATATGTATGAACAATGAATTTTATTTATCTGAATATAGTGAGATATTATATTGAAATGTATTATAACAAATCGCATAAAATATTAATGCGTGAACGTGTGACTGTTAGAACTATTTGTGGAATATTAAGATATTTTTTACTGCATAAACACAAACTGAGAGGTTGTTTTTAATATACCTATTTTTTTTATTAGCGATAAAATAGTATGTATATATATATATATTTCACAACTTATAAATAATTAATAAAAGGTGCTTCTCTGAAACAAAACATAATTTGCAATTAATAATTTTAGAAACAACGCATGTGTACATACATATCAATCATATCTAGCATATGGTTGTATCTAAAACGTTTAAGGGGGCGAGTAAAAAAATAAAGACTAATTGCATTGCATTCGCGATGCTTGTTCAATTTCCCGTTTTTTATTCCGCGTTTTGATGACCCACCCTTGCAATCACTTCATCCAGTATTTGCGTTAATTCCTTATTTTCTTTAGTTTTCTGTTCAACCAATTCGGCCAATGAATTGCTCTTTAGCTCCGCTTTCCGCACCAACGCATGAAGTTTTACTGTTTCATCTTCATGCTGTTTTCGTATAGCATCCAGTTGGAAATTAGCTCTAAAATATTTTAAAAATATATAACTTATTCCTTTCGTATTGAAATATTTCAACTTTTCTAAGTACTTACTTTTCAAGCTCGGTCTTAGCATGATTCTTCAATTGATCATATCGTGTTTCCAAACCTTTTATTGTTTCCATGTTTTCTTGAATACCCTCCTTCAGTACTGCCTCATTACTTTTATACACGGATACGAATCCTTTGAGCTTCTCGTACTTTTGATGAACATCATTGAAAGCAGCTTCTGTGTTGCTTAAATGAACATTTGTGGCTTGTAATTCCTCTTGGAGTTTTGCTTTCTCTTGTTCGAAATTCGTACGATCTCTTTCTCTCTCTGTAAGCAGTCGACTAATCGATTTTTCATACTCTTCGACTACGACCCTGAAATTAATATTTCGCGATTATTTACATATCAATACAATATTATATAGGTATTTACATTAACAACACAGTATTATATAGGATAGGGTAGATAAAGTGTTACAAGCTGTTTTCTCCAAAGTCATTGCAGATGTCAACTTGAAATTTTCAGGCTTTAAATGATGCATAGGGGATAACATTTCAGGGTATAAGATATTGTGGGGGAGAGTGGAAAATACCTTACACTCTAGTAGAAAGATATCAAAGGAAATGTATTTTGCTTTGAAAATTATTTTTCAGATATGTCACCTGATTTAGCACCAGTTGACCTTTTTATGGGGCTATGTAAAGGAGAAAATGATTGCAGCAGTGGCAACTATGAAAGAGGATATGAAAAAAAGAATTAACACTATAAATTCGTAACTTCAGAAATGTCAAACATTTAACAAAGCTATATTATCGCAAGAATAAACATGTGTTTGGGAGTGAATATACAACTGCTTGAATATCTAATAAAATAATTTTCAAAGCAGAATACATTCCTTGTATAAAATATTTTCTGCTATAATTCCTTAAGTATGCGAAATAAAAAAGCTTTAGATAAAAGTTATTAGGTTTGATAACATTCGTCAGAATATCGAAAAATTAATATGCTATTCCATTTAAACATATGGGGTAGTAATCTTTTTGCCCTTGAGAAACTCTCCTCCTTAATTTCTTACACGTAAAAATATCAACCCCTCTGCATCATTTAACACCTGAAAATCTCAAGTTGACATCTGCAATGACTTTGGAGAAGACAACTTGTAACACTTTATCTGCCCTACATTGTGGAGATAACTTAGAATAACTTACGTCATTTGAGATTTACTTTTTATCTCCTGTGCCATTTGTGCTTGTAATTTGTTCATTTTTTCTTGAAAAGCATTCTTTTGCTTCTCTAATTCAGCTTCGTACTCTTTCTTTTGTTTCTCTAGTTCTTCTTCTAGCTGTAATACAGTTGTCCTTACTAATTCTAATTCCTTACTCATATTAATATCGGTAATAAGTGGAGTATCTGATTTTGATTCTTCTGTAGGCTGTTCCTATATAACATAGTTATAAATGTATATATTCACCTAATAACAATATTAGTAAAGACACGAATTATGATAAATTACAACGTACTATGCTTGCCATTTTCTCTTGAAGTTCATCTGTTTTCTGCGTCATATTTGTACAAATAGGACTATAAAAAAGTAGCCTATCTATAGCTGCTATGGCAGGATTACGTTTAGGAGTATCAATATTCACTGGTATGCTTTCACTTCTGCCGTTTTGTTCCTCGTCTATGGATTGTACATTTCCATGAGGTAACATACTAGTATTTGCTACCAATGGATCAAATTTTACATACAAGGACTCGGTTCTCAAACGATTGACAGTTTTCGAATTGCCGTGATTTATCAAAAAATCGAAGCTCGTAGGATCTTGGAAGACTGTGATATAAAATGACTATTAATAACTGTTCATTGACATAAAAAAAAATTTCCTGTAGAAAACACTCACTTTCTGATGTCGCGCTAATGAAACAATCGGTTTCTCTTGAGAATTCCAATGAAGATCTACAAATATCATTGGCAACCTGTTCAGCAGCAGATTGCAGTTCTTCGAAATTCGGCTGTTCGATGTTCAACGTAGTTAACGTGGTGCTCTGTCGTTGCGGTTTGAACTCCGTATACAGTTCCTCTTCCGGTACAGTCTCCGAAATCAAAGAAATATCCTCTAATGTAATAGTGGTATCTAATTTCTTGTCAGAACACTGTTCCTCTACATTCTCGTTTTCATTTTCTTTTATCGAATTTATTAGATTTGTCTTTAGCAAATCATCTGTCTTTAACAAATCATCTGTGTTCTGCAAATCGTCTACTTTCTTGTCAAAAGATTTATCTGATTGACTGGTTTCTATCTCTTCTTTTCTAGGAGTAATGGCATCTGTGTTCAAAGTATCTTCTTTTAACGAAGGAAGTTCGAGGTTATTAACAACACTTTCCGTTATTACTGTGTTCTTAATCTCTTGACAAATATTCGTAGCAGAATTTTCTTGAACCTCAGGCGTTTTTAATCTCACCAAAGAAGTATCGTCTAGACAAGTCTGTTGTTTGTCATTTATAACATTTACATAATGCTTTACATCATTGTTAGAAAAATTCAATGAATTTGTCAAACTACTATTTATATCTCGTCTTTTATCTTGAATAGGACTTTTCACTGCGATTTGCGAAGATGAAATTACTGCTATGTTAGAATTATTCACAGGAGACAAAGACCTTGCCAGTTGATTTTCTACATTGTGCTCATCTTTTCGAGCATCGCTTTCGCCTAACTTCGCCGAATCTGTGCTGTTCAATAAAGAAGAAAACGTTGGTACACTAGGCAACGATGGCTCTTCTGCATATTCCGTGAACACAGACGTCGAATTACATACGGAATTTACAGTATATGGTATAAAATTGAGAGACAAAGAACCAACTTCGTCCGAGCTATTCTCTATCAAACTAGATTCCTTTTCACTAGGAACATCTGTGACTTCTTTATTAGGTGACAAACACACAGTCGAATTTAAGTTAGATTCTTCTATGCAACGTGGCAGTGAAATCTCATCAACGCCATTCACGGAGCTATTACTCGTCTGATGATCATCGCTACTTTCATTACCCTTATTAACAGAAGAGGATCTGCTTGTTATTCCCTCTAATCGTATAAAACTATTCCTCCTGTTTGAATCTGTAGTCGCTACGGGCAAAGGTTCCTTGATGCAAATGGTGCCTACGGTAGGTATTTCTTTAATTTCCTCTGTAGAATTAATCGGCGTTGAATTGTCATCGACAACTTGAACTATTTTCCGAGACTCAGTCAACGGAAACTCAGAGAGATCTTTGGTAATATCGACTGGTAGCTCGTCAGTGGCAGATGCGAATGTTTGATCCTGACTGAAGTCTTGAGAGTTTTGGAGAGTACTGTATGAATGATCGTCTTCCTCGCTATTTAAGTTTATCTCTGCACAACCGGCGATCAGGTCTCCTAAACCAGGTATATTCGAGTCCACGTATGAATCGTCCAAAACGTGGTTGGGGCTCTGAGGCACAGAATCTGCACAGATTCCACTACTGCTCTTTGTGCTTAAAGTACTGCTGAGACTCTGGAAACTGCTTGCCGAAGACAGACTTTCCGGAGCCGAGTAGGTGATCGATCCAACGTCGGCGAACTCACGAGCGAATCGAACCTTCACCTCATGCTCTGCACTTTTCGATGTAGAGTTGTCGCTACCACTCTATGAAACAGAAAGAAGATATTATTAAGCAACAGAACAGAAATGTTACATCAACTAGAATTTATTTTTTCAATTGCCATTTGTTTTGGCAAAAATGCAAGTACAATTTCAAATGAAAGACGAATCGATAATCGAGTATAGATTCTAAAAACAATCTCTTTTGCTATTAAAGATCAGCGAAAGCTGTTGACGGATTCAAGGACACCAATGAATTTCGATAACGACGCTGGGATTTTCCGAACCAACCCTGAATACATTCAATTCTAAGCTTACATTCGCGTTAATTAACGAGAAATTTTCCGCTGCAGCGTACGCTCGAACGAGTCTAAAAAAGCTATATCTGCCTCTACCAATTCACAGGCGCGAGAAGTTCCCGTTTAATTTGGCTTTCGACTAGTTAGACGCAAAATACCGGCGGCGTGGGCGATGGAGATGGCGATGGCGATGGCGATGGCGGCTGCAACGTCCTTGCCGGGATCGCAGCAGCTCGATGAAGCAGTTTATTGATATATTCCATTTTCTCGCGTAACAAATGTAGAATAAAGATGCGTGTTCAACGAGCAATCGTAGTTCACTGGCAAAATTCGCATCAGCTGATCCCTCGAGACAAGGCTCGCGGATTTCTTTCAGAAATTGCGCAACTTCTTCGTCGCTGAGACTAATTATAAAATATACCAGCACGAAGAGAGGGAGATGGAGATTTTGTTTTGACCGATCTCGCGCCAGTCTTGTCCGTGAATCCATGCCAAGAACAGTTATGAGTGGACGGTGCTCGCGGCGAAAAAATACCTCGGTCCGTATCGCCTCGATCCTGCGATCGCGATTCGCGGTGAAAGATGGTGGCTGCCGAGACGTGGATACAACGGTGATCATATAAATTCAGATCTAAATTTGAATCCAAGAGCGAGGATCTTCTGCGTGAAGTTTCTTACGATTCGATCATTTAAGAAGATGCATCGTTGGATTAAAAATTTCGGTGTTCCTCGCGATAGAGTTAGAACAAGTTATCCGAAGATAGCGAATTGCCTAATGTCTGTCCTAATTGCCTCTAATCTATTGAGCGTATGTATCTATTTCTTACACCTCGTTCAAATTATTCAATTTACTTGAATTTCATAGCTTAGACGAGTTTTTAAGTGAAACGTCTTACGTGTGGTAGGAAATTTCTCAAAAAATTGAAAATCCAACAAAGCGAGTGATTTGGTTATTCGAGAGTTCGTGCTACTTGAACGCAATATTATTCGCGGATTTTTTCCTTTTTGTTAGAAAGTGGCGTTTTGAGAAGATTACCTTGAAGATGAAATTCCCCATGACTTCCCGAAGGGCCTCCACTTTCGGCTGTCACTGCTGGCCGATTTGAGGCCATATTTACACGCGGGTTCACAGAACCCCACGTAGCGAACTTTCTTTCTTTCTCCCCGCCTATATATCCTCACCCCTGACACGTTTATTTCCGACGACACGGCGCATCTTTCGTTTATCATTTATCCTATTCGCGGTCTTGTGTATTTTTTCTTCGATTTCTTGTTTATAAGCGTCTTCCTTTCGTTCCACCCCTCTTGCCCCGAGAGAAGAAAGAAAGCTCACAGTGGAAAGGCTTATTTTCACCTTTTTACAGCGTCGAGCTAGTTTGATCGAAGATCGCAAAATCATTCGATTAAAAAGTTCGTATCAGATATACGCGTGTATTCGCCTGTATTCACCGACTTGGAAGAATTCGCTAATTTAACGATATCTTTCAGAGATATGGCCAACACTCGTCTTAATTATTAATGTGAAACTTCTCTCGATTCACTCTCTCGAGTTTGCCCACTTTTTGCTCTAATAAAGTCGCCCAGGTTTTATCTGGAAATTTTCACCGTAAGCTCTAATCCGACCAACGAGAGAAAATCGAACGAACACGAATGATAAATTCGTCCTACTCGATTAAATCCACAAATCCAATTAGTAAGACTGATCCGATTTCTGCGTTTAATTAAGACATCAGTCTGTTGCGTCTTGCTTCTGATTTGATTAAGTACGTGAAAACATATCGCGTTAGAACGATGGACAAACATTTTACGGAGAACAGATGCATTTAGAAAGTAGAATATGTAAATCGGGCACTAATCTAACACGCTAACCATTATGGATTAGGTGTAGCTACTCTATAGCTCGTGTTATGCGCTTCTTCTTTCACAGAATACGTCATTAATTCCATGAATATTGATGATGCTTTTTTAGTGCGTCTTGGTTTCTGTGGAAATTACATAATTGTTTACATTGCATATGGATTACATTTCTTAATGCATCGTTATCTAATTGTAATAGCAACGGCTATGATAATAAGGTAAATAGTAATAAGATAATATAATATGTGTGGTAACGTTAATTAGTATAAATATGGATGTAGTGATAGACCACGTAATTAATTCTAGATAACTGAAATATGGTAATAAACGATTAAAGGGCGCAGAAAAAAACCAATTGAAGGAACAAAGAATCCTCGCCACGTCAATTAAGGAGAAATTGTGTTAAGAATAAATCAATCTCATTCATAGTTCGATTTAGAAAAAAAAAAAAAAGAAAAGAATATGAAAATAATCTTGCTCGAAACTGAGAAATGATAAGTCATAACATGATAACCTGATAATCATGAATAACAACGTATAATATAATATTTGACGAAGACTGATATACGCAACGTGGTGATTATCGTTTAACCACTGATTACATCTTTGGATGTCGATCAAAATTCTTTGAAAATAAATTGACAAGATCAACGACTTGGCACAGAAAAATAAAATGCGACGCTAACAATTGAATTTGGGTCAGTTCACACCTCACACGCGAAACCTGTAAACCTTCGGAAGTATGTACGTACTTAATTTATCTTTAATCTTGAGAGGTTTGTAGCATTCTAGATATTTACTACATTGTTAACCAGCACAAACATGCTTCTGTTTATACGTACATCAGTTTACACAATTATTAATACCAAAACCAAAGAGTAATAAAAATAAGCAATTTGCAATTTTTTAATAATTCGAATAATTTCTTGCAAATTGCTTGTTTATAACGTAAACTTGTTTTCTCCCTCGCATTAGCTTTATATTTTTTCACGTATTTTTCATCTTCATTTCACGTTGGTAAAAACCGTGTACGTTGCCATTATGTTATTCTTCAGTGTTATAAATTTTTGTTATCCAATTATGCCAATACCGGCACACGATGATTTCTACATAGGATAGCTGATGAACAATGTGCTAAAATCTGCTGTCTGTTCGGAACATGTCTTTCGTGTTCTTGCCAATGCGCCACAAGGAAGTTCGATTACGGATTCGCGGGAAATCGATTTAAAACGTATAGAAACATTCAAAGACGATGGTCGCGTGATATTTGCAGAAATACTGAAACGTAGAAACGTCATTCTGATAAGCGTGGAAGCATTCTGAGACGTACTTTCTTAACGATGTACACGATGTTATTTATACACGGTGATCCAACAATAACCACGCTTATTATTACAGACATGAAAAAAGGTCGATATTCGTCTTTTTTTTTCCTCGCTTTAATAAAAGAGATGAGAGCAGGTGACAAACAATTTCGTTTCTTGTGAATCATTCTGTACGTGAAACAACGTAATTTACAATCTTCACACTCGAATGCATCAAGATTGCCGGCAGCAATTACTCGATTTCCTAACCGTATGAAATGATGAGGACATTTTCATGAACCGTGGCAAACTGTCAATTATTATTGTACTGTAGGCGCTTTTACTCGTTAAACCTACGGTATAAAGTGAACGTGTTTGCTCGAGCTCACCGTACACGAAGCGTTCAAGCGAGTGAACCGATGCAATCACAATATCACAGGCAATTCCATTCGAAACTCGAGAGGCTCGTGCTCTCCTTATTCGGCGTATTCTTGACATCATCGAGACAACACATAGATACTATCGCTATGACTCATTCCCATCTGGACGCGATGACAGAGAAAACCAGAGACATTTCTCTTGTGAGGGGTGTGTCTCTTTTTCTCTCTCTCATCCCTCTATCATCGTTCCATTCTTTCGAGTGCCGTCTTCGACATTGATTTCGATTTACAAGAAAACAGAACACAGTCTTTTGCTCGATAAACTCTGTCCAATAACATTCGATAGAAAACGGCGTGAAAAGTAAGAAACGTGAAACTAGGTCTAAGACAACGTATTGCCTTCTTGCGGTCTGCTCGTCTCCATCGGAAGGATTCGCCGGAAGACACTCACCGGACCTGACGATCAACGGAGGATACCTCTGGTCGAAATTCTAATATTAGCGCAGCGCATTCTCCAGTCGATACTCTAGACTCTAGACATCCACCACTACCACTGATCTCCTCGCGATGGCACGCGACACCATATCTGTAAGCGTGTGTACGTGTGAACGCACTACCACGAGCACGCGACGACAGAACACGATGATGCAAAATCTAAGCGGCTCACCTTTCGAAAGATACGCGATTCTGACAATCTGTTGGAAACGTTTACGGCTAGAGCACGTTCGGTATGGAATGAACCGTTTCTAGGTCGTAAAGGATGATCAACGATGTGAGAGTCATCGCCACCGTCTTGCCACGATGATACGCGTAACTAACACTTGCTACTTGTAGGCCGCTGTCGTAACGTCGAACCGCGCACACGCCGCACGGGCATTATGCTACAAAGATCACCAACTATGGAAGTGGTGGGACACGATTCCATGGCACCGAATGGTGCGACGGCGTGGCGCTATCTGGAGTGACGTATGAATACTCGTTAATCGAATTGCTCAATTGCTGAGTAGGTAAAAAGAGAGTAAGTTATCGATAGATTGAATTAATAAACGATTTCGCGTAGTGACGCACCCTTTGAATTACTTTGAACATTATGCTCCAGATTTTTTTCGACTCGTTCAAAATGTATTAAGACTCGAGGTTTACAACTGGTCGAGACTTTCAATAATTTGAAGTCTCGAATCATGTTCGAAATGATTCAAATTTTCAAAGAATTTAAAAAATTTCGAGTCACTCCAAAATGAAGAATCAAACCATTATCAGATACGTGACTGTCAAACGAAACGGAGAAAGAAAAATGATACAGAGACTGAATAATATAAAATATCTTTGTTTTTGTGGCATATTACTAAAAGCTGGAAGTACTTCCTTAGAGTTGCAATTTCTGTTTGAATGTGTGTACCTTATGATGTATGAATGGTGTGTACCTTATGATGAATGGTAACCATATTTTTAATCTTAACTGTATTTTAATCGGCACTTTCTCCTGGGTAGAAATAACTACGTATTAAGTCTGATTTGAATGCGAACGAAATCTTTGTGTATACTGAATAAAATTGGGAAATAGGGAAATATCAAAAGCTCCATATTGGCAGAATTGAAACATGGGGAAACTACATAAATAAAATCCTAATATACATTACAATAAGTATAGCGAAATCTATGTTTCCTTAGGTAAAAATATAACCAGAGGTACAATACATTTTTATAATAATCTAAAGAACCGGTTTCATCTTTGTAGTACTGATCGTGTGAATAAACCAGTTTGTTTCATGTACAAGAAAGAACATACTATAAGAATGTCAAGGTGCGTCTCAACTGGTATTCGTAAACAATTCGCAAATAGTATACGATTTGTTCTGTTGTCTAGAAGTTGTCTATCTCGTACTATTACTGTTCCTGATCTATTCGCAGAAGTACACATTTCTGATGATTCATAATGTATAAACATAAGTTAATAATCTTTACATATTTATAATTTTCTATAAATTTTAGTTAATCTTATTGTTTAAAATTTTTTATCTTTAATGACTAGCGATTTCACAACCAAAGAATTGGTATAAATTAATTGTAATAAAGTATTTAAATAAATTTTCAGGAACTATTCGTGAATGTGTTGCGAAAAGTGTTCACTAACGGTTTATGAACATTTTGCGAACATTGTTTGCTAACATTCACATACAATTTATCAATGAATAAGCATCTCTATATTAGTAACGTAACATATGAAAATATTAACTGTACTTTCCTTAATTAATCATTCAGCGCACATGACAGATATTATGATATCTTTAAGCCAAGTAATATACAGTTATATATAAGCCAGATATGTTCAAAATATTTGATATATGTATATACAAAATAATTGTACAAATTATGTGCGAGTATCTTTTTTACGCACTGAAGAAAGATATTCCTACGCGGGAAGCAAAACTTATTTTCGTTTCAAGGTGCTCCTGGAGATTCAGGGTTTATTTATAGGGGACCTCTGGCACAACTGTTTGCAATAAAAACAGAGAGGAAAGATGACCGGGTTAAAAAAGGACATGATAAAACGATAAGAACGCGGGATATGCCAACTTAAAGTTCATTGTCATGCGCGTTGCAGGCGCGTTATCATTCGCAAAAAGAGTATATAAATACCTTGCGGCGAGAAGGTTGCACAGGCGGCGAATTATGAAGAGATGCAGTGATTTCTCGAAGCACAACTCGAGTTCCTTCGCGAACAGAACCACTCATATTCCTTGGACTTGACATCCTAATGATATTTTCACAATTTTGATTACAAATTCGATGATAATTTCATTAAATACATTCGTCGTTGCACCTTTAACGACTGCAAACACGACACGAAATTAAATTCAATTGTGAAACGTTTTATACACAAATCAAAGGACACTAATAATTGAATGTTAGCATTCCCACTGCATGTTACTCGACGTTATCAGTAAAAGACGCGGCTTCTTTCAAGCATATATTTGTTTTAAATGTAAACTTTATAGCACCTGAGTTTAGTATAATATTAAAATAAATAAACGACTTTGTTTCGTAGAAATTCCTCGTACACGTTCCTCGATATCGCCTTCGGTACAACGTTTAGCACGCAACCGCTTTCTTAACGGCCGTCTAGCATTTGACAACTTGAATATGAACGTAACAACCAATCACGATGCATTATTGCGTTTCTAGAAAGAACACTGTGGCGCTACGTTACTATTTTTTACTGTCGATAATATCGATTCCGACATTCATCCTCGTAAGTTGAATTCTTTATAAAATTATATATGTATATCATAATGAATTATTTTTTATTCTGATTGGATTTTATCTTCTTTGGAGATTGATAAAGATTGATAAAAGATTAATGATCAGATTTACAAGTATTTATTGTCAAATTTTTCATACAAATGTATATAAACGGCCGCACTTTATTACAAGGCAGTGTAAATTCATCACGAAATTTTTTAAATCTTATTTTGATAATTAATAGTCTTGTATCGTCATCCGTGCATTCATGCTTACGCACACTCTCTCTCTCTCTCTCTCTCTCTCTCTCCCTTTTTTTTTTATTATTAGTACTTCACAGTGTACATATACATAAAAATACATTCACCCGGCTTGATAACGCATTGTTATAATACGTTGCGTTAAAATAAAGCGTGATATATAAAAGAATACTATTCACAATATTTAGCTCAGTACTAATAAAAACAATTGTTTTTAAGGACACTTTTCGCAGGCACTAATGTTGTCTAAAGATTTATGGAAATGATTGTTATTTTTAATTCTGCCTGTATTAATATAATGTATTATCAAGATTCACTGCATGGATATAATCACAGAAGATAGCCATAGGCTTATATGTAAGTTTACATTCCTCTACGTAAGGCACTTCTTCTAAACGTTTACAATAAAACAAATATATAATATTAAATAAATTCAGTATCACTATGGACACTACTACACAAAATGGTTAACACCTTGTACTGTAAGACTTACTATTACATGATAAATATCATTGTTCCAAGACAACGTACTTCAATGGGGAGCACCGTATTATTTACGATAATAGTACAGTATATACTGTAATTATCGTGCACTTGTACAATCCCATATTTACTAGCACATTGTGCAACTTTACAAAAGGCAAAACTGTTCAAAGCAGTTAATATTTTCTGACAGATACATACATTAAAATCATTCACCAGCAGTTAGTAAATGAAATGCTGAATCAAAGACTATCAAGTATTTATAAATATTTAATTACGTATACGGATGTAACTGTGGTGGAGGACGCGACGGTGTGGTAGAATTTTTTTGACTACTAGATGGTGGAGTTAAAATACCACTTTCATTTGGACTTTGTCTACCAGGTTCAGCATTAGAGTCAGATTCATTTGTGTCAGTAGAAGGTATTTCATGTACTAATCGTTGCTGCGCCCTTTCTAGCATGTTCAAATCTACGACATGAGTTTGTATGCGATGTGATTCATCCATTACAATATTAGGCACTGTTGCCTTAAGTCCAGATCCAGAATGAGACTCCACAGGTGTTATTGTAGACCTTAAAAGACACTGAGAGTGTTCTTCAGCAGCTGTCATTGCAAAGGGCGTAAGCCATTTGACACAGGGTGCAAGCTGTTCCCATGGAATGCGTGATACTCTTAAAGCACATTCCCTTCCTTGTGTATGATAAATAGCTGCTGCAGCTATGTGACTATAAGGAAACTTCAAACTTCCTTCATCCAATGTAGCTAAATCTAATAGTTGAGCCGCCTGAGAATATTGTAAACCTCCATATTGTGGGTAAATAAATGCATTTGGTCTTGACCAATCGCCTGATTCAATTTGCATATAGATATTAAGCCAGCCAGGAGCAGTGACTGGGGATAAGTTCCACCCAAGGCCTTTTAAAATCACTAATTCTTTTCCTAAAATTTCTTCCTCTGTGCAGGCTCCATCAGTAACATATGCAAACTCTGCTATTTTGGGTGGATATATTTCTTCAACCTATAAAAAGATTATCGATTATTCATTTAAAACTAATAAATCGATAAGTAAAAAAGAAAAAAAAACAAATACATATACAAACCTTGGCAGCTATGAAAAGGCATGTAATGCCTATTAATTGCAATTGATTTTTGGGTACATTTTGATGAATGGACAAATATCTGTCTATATAATCCATTGCAAGATAATAAGTCTCTCTATGTAGCTTGTATACTTCACAAACTTCAATCAACCAATCTAACAAAATTGCTCGCATTCTTGGTTGTAATGTTGGATGCCTTTGGAACATTTGTGGATTTCTTTGAGTAATAGTCTTTTGATCTCCCAAACACATAAGAGACCAAACCTGAGAACCATCAGCCCATGGAAATGATGGTAATGGGCTAGGTCTATTTGATGTATTATTAGAAGATGATGGTGTTAAAAAGCATGTTGCAGTTCTTAATTCAGACCATGTGGCTGGCTCTTGTTGCTCTTTCAATGGAGATACTTGATGTGGTGTGCATGAATTTTCTAAAGAATGTACTGTATGACATGATTCTGTGTATGACACATGTGATAAAGTTGGTATTTTACTAGGCGGATATACATTTTCTGAATCTTCAGAAATTTCTGTTGCCCGTCTTTTACGTTTTGAAGTTTGTGTTATTACTTTTCCTCCTTGTAAATAAGTCTGTGATTTTTTCCCATGTAAACTGAATAAGGAAAGAGAATGATTTGCTATTGAGATTATTGCAGCAATATCAAATTATATTAAATAAGCTTAATGTCTTTGTAAAGTAGATAAAAATATTTTTAGAAGGTAACAGAGAATTACGTCCTAATTAACGTCTAACATTTTTTTGAAGTTAAATATATTCCATAGAAATATTACAATTTAATAAGGTCATTTAGAAAGTATTCATGAATCTATAGAATAAAAGTCCAAGCATATATTATTCATATAATATTGTTACAGCTTTTAAAAAGTAGATACTGATTAAAGAAGGTTATACATGCATATTTCTCAAATTTTTTTAAATCAGAAAGCGCAGGAAATTGTATAGATCAGTCTAATTTATATCAAACAAATTCTAAATGCTTCTGACTAAATACAGAAAGAATTGTATGAAATTTTAAGACCAAATGGAAACTCGTTCGCTCACCTCGTCTGTGGCATTTTGCTTCGGAATTGTCGACGTGTTCAAAAAATATTTCGGACGGGAACGGACCTTTTTAATGTGGATATAAATTAGCCGGTATTTTAATTTAACGTCCGCTCAATTATTATAGTATACGCTCCGTAATTTAGCCAGAAAAATGCCAAAAAGTAAAAGAGCGCGCAAAGCTTACACGCACCCGATCGCCATAATGCACGTATACTTGGCTGCGTTTGATTCAATATTTTGTGTCATAAATTTTCATTTATAAAATGTTTCTTGGCACGAAAATTTATTAAAGTCTCTTCTGATACAGTTTCAAGCTTCGAGATATCACAGAATAGTAATTCTTCAAAAAAATACGGGACGTGGAACTCGAAGCGCGGGAGACCAGCGCGCGAAACGATGACCAACCCCTGCTTGCAATATGCCACTGTCACGCCCTCTATATGTATAACATAACCTCAAAGGGGGAAAAAAATCCCAAATTTTCAGTAAACACTTTCTTTGAAGTCCTATCGTTTAATTTCAGTTCATAAACACTATTAATTTCATGTACGTGCGTTGTATTTAAGGACTATACGAACGCAGTGCAACGTTGGCGTCCTCTGACAGACGCCCTGTTCTTGTCACGCTTTTACAAGGTAAAATGTTGTATAAGTTTGTAAAAAAACACTGTTCGTTAACCAGGAGAACTATGTTTTACTCAAACAACGCGATACAGTCGTTTGAAAACATTAAATATTGTATACAAGCGATGCATAAATCCAAGGAGTCACAGCACCCACGCGATCTGCGAATCTGTTTCCCGCTCGATTTCACCACAACTTTTTCGAAGAATATGAGAAAATATTATCATACTTAAACACACTGTATGCAATTCAACTAAAACAGGTACATAATCGTGCAAAACCGAGTATATACATATAAAATAACACTTTTAATTCACGAACTGAAGTTTACGTGTTGCTTTCGCGGGAACGCCAAACCTGTGGTCACCGGTCGTGTATTTGAGGCGCTGCTGTGCAATGGTATACGCGATTCCTATTGGTCGCAACGAAGAGCACAGCTGGCGCTCAGCTGATCTGTGTACACACACAAATGTGTACTAATGCACGCATATTCTTACGCCTTGACCACGCGGGAAATGTACGCGCGTAAATTGCTTTCCCTCTAAGGAGAAGTCATGAATCATAGAAATATGAATAAAAGATATTTTGCCACGTATCACTTTTCTGTAGACATTATAAATCAATAATTTCGATATATATCTTTACATATTCCACTTAATTGAATTTAAAATGTTTAATTTACATTTTGATGCGAAACAAATTTTTTATTATAATAACATATCTATGAATTGACGCACACTATTAATATCAATGTGTGTGTCTAATTGTCTATTTGAATGTAATAATATGATCGCAGACGATATAACACAGAAGATAGAGCATAGATCTAACATTATATAAAATTTTGTATAACTGAAATACCGATCTCGCAAAAAATTAGCTGTTTTGCGCCATCTACGATTTAGAATAGTTATATCTGAGATTATATTCAGCCACAAACAAAATACAGAATAGATCTATCATCCAATGGATTTTTTGTCTTACATGTCTGGGACTTCAAGGCCTCTTTACCATGTTGGTCATTTCCAACGTTACTAATTCAACACAGAGTAAGATTGCAACTTTACTAGCGGTTGATAACCTTTTTCCAGTTGCTCATCTATCCTATTTCTCTCTAAAATTGAAAATAAAATTTCTGTCTAAAAGGAAGAAAATATTCTAATGATATGATATTAATTGTAGAACATTGATTAAATTATTAGTCTATTTCTAATTAGTCTAAGTATGTAGTATTCAGTTTCCCGTATCTCTTCTGTATTTATGATCATACTTAATTTTAATTCTAGTCATTATTAGTCCCGTTATTTTGTTTCTGTTGAATTGAAAATGATCCAGAAATAATAAGTGTGATAGAATGATAAATATGATTATTACTTTTTGACTGGTTCTTTTTTATCAACTGAGTATTATAATTTCTAGTAACAACAGCAACTAATGTATGGCGCTCTATTTGCATGTGTAATCTTACGGATCAGTGAGTTATCTACTTTATTTAAACATTTTCATTGTCGTATTTATATTTTTATATATTTTTCATTAATTTTATGATATATGAAGGAATAATTAAAATATATTTTATACTACAATTAAACGTAACAAATCTATATTTTTAATTTTTTAATCATTCAATAATAAGTATTTTTAAATATTTCAATTTATTACAATTCTAAATAGCTATAGTTTTGTAGTGTTCTCGAAATAAGATAGAATTAATATCAAATTTATGTATATTTAAAATAATATTTTATTATTGGCCATATGTTTTCTCTCTCCCTCTTTTTTCGGCTATCTCTCTCTTTTCTATTGATATATTAATATATAACATTGAAAGTGTACATTTGGGCATGGGTTCCTTGTTCATAGAATCCGACACTGCGCTTGGTAGAGAATGTTGATAATCAGTTGGCAATCCTCCGTGATAGTGTCATCGTACCATGGGGTACTTGACCGAGGTAGACAGCCCTGGTTTTCTGGAAATCGTCAGTGGTCCGGTGCCATTAAACACGTTATATGTGTATTGCAATTTGATCCCGTAGCGCTGGGTCAGAAAGTAAGTTATACGAATTCCTGGGCATTCGGGTCTCTGCAGGTGGGTCACCAGGGTTTCTTTTTATATTCAGTCTCTCCGGTGTCGTAGCAATTCCTTCTCCATTTCGTCGTTTGTATAACATCCAAGACCTGTCATACTGAACGTTTCAGAAAGATAATCTTTGCTAATCTTGTTTCGCTAACTTTAGTTACGTATGTAACTAAAATTTCTCTACTTCATCTGTTCGTTTCTTTCGTTTTATGATCGACTAGTCTTCAATCTCAATATCGAGACAAAAATTTCATTTATATTTCGCCAACAACTACTTTTTTTTAATCTGAAGTTTTTTTTATTATGTAGTTTATTCAATCAAAGAATTATAATTATTACTTTTATAGGACGTAAATGTACGTGAGCTTTTAAAAGGTGATGCAGGGCATAATGCCAGTTAAAACAAAATCTCGTGTTCCTGAAAATATGGGTATCACAGGTGGTTTGGTAGATGCCAGAGATAAGCAAGTGTTAAAGGAAGCAGTAGAAGCAGTTGTTAACAGCTTTGCTAAGCATACTCAAGGCTACGGAAGAGGTATTACTATTTTTTTCTTTTTATTCAATATTAAATTTGTTATATATTATTTCATTTTTTCTTATAGTAAATGTGGTAGAAGCTTTGCAAGAGTTTTGGCAGATGAAACAAAGTAGAGGAACAGAGCTAAGAAACGGAGCATTAGTTATTTATGAATCTGTACCTGGTACCAGTCCACCTTATGTATGTTATGTTACACTCCCTGGCGGATCTTGCTTTGGTAGTTTTCAAAATTGCCCCACTAAAGCTGAAGCTCGTAGATCAGCAGCAAAAATTGCTTTAATGAATTCTGTTTTCAATGAACATCCAGCACGTAAGATAACAGATGATTTCATAGAGAAAGCTGTTGCAGAAGCAAGAGCTAGCTTTGCTAAGCCCTCTGCATCTTCCAACAGTGTTGGCAATCAAACACAGGTATGCTCTTAATTTTATTCTTTGAGTATATTTATTATTCGTGGGAACTATATTAAATGAACTGTTTAATTTTTAGGGGAATGGAGATGAGAAAGAAGATCCAAATACAGGTATAGGTGCATTTCGTTTTATGTTGGAATGCAACCGTGGGAGAACAATGTTAGAATTTCAAGAATTAATGACGGTCTTCCAATTACTTCATTGGAATGGGTCTTTGAAAGCAATGAGAGAAAGGCAATGTAGCAGACAAGAAGTAGTTGCTCATTACAGTCACCGAGCTTTAGATGATGATATGCGTAGTCAAATGGCGCTAGATTGGGTAGCAAGAGAACATGAAAGCGGCGGCGGCGTTGTTGCTATGGAGTTGGCATTAGCTGAAAGAGAACTTGAAGCAGCACGTTTAGCTGGAAGAGAACTTAGATTTCCTAAAGAAAAAAAGGATATATTAATGCTTGCACATGCTCAAGTATGCCCTCAGTGATTTTTACAAAGTGATCGTGCAATTTACATGCAAAAAAAAGATACGACACTGGTTTTGCAAAAGCTGGTATTAGGGGAATATTTTTAATGACATACAATGTCACTATATTGTGAAGTGCTTTATTGTTGTCTAGCATTGAGACACGTAATCAATTCCGTCCTTTTTATGAAGTATTTTTGGTGATAATAGAACATTAATGGAATTATAAACTTAATGTATTTTTAAGAATACTTTAAATGCGTGACTGCTATTTTAAACTGCGATAAAAAAATACTTGCTGGACAAACCATTCAAATCAAAATTAATTATTAATTGTATATAGATATATTTCGATACAAAATCTTGTCTTCCGTTACAACCTTATGCTCCTTCCGCCTCATAATCATAGTACTACATATGTTCGACATATAGCGAGAATGCTTGGTGATGTATTGCTTGCCTGAGGAATATAAAAGAAATATGAATGGTTTTTTATCAAAACATCAATTCATATGTTTATCATTTATGAAATCATCATTCTATGTTATACATTTACATGATATTTACAAAACATGGACAGATTTGCTGTACTTAAATAGTTATATACATGATATAAATTGTTTTAAAAATATTTTATTACTATTTTTAGATATCGATAAATACATGTTTTAATAAAATCTTATAATTTTAAGCACATGTGTTGTTTAACCCTAATATCAAGGTTGATTAGTAACTTCAATGGTAGCTTCTTTCAAAGATAATTTTGTGCTTTCAGCTTCTGCTTCTTCTTCTTGCATTGGATGAGATAATACTTTGTCTATAATTCCAAATTCCTTTGCCTCAGTAGGACTCATGAAATTATCTCTTTCCATACAGCGTTCTGTAAAATTGTAATGTACTGTAAACATTTAATTAACATGATTTTACAAATTCACATACCTATTTTTTCCAGGTCTAAGCCTGTATGCTTGACATATAAATGGTTGATTTGCTTTTTAAGCTTCAATATTTCTAGAGCTTGTATTTGTATATCAGTAGCTTGGCCAGACACACCTCCTGATGGTTGATGTGTCATAATTCTTGCATTAGGCAATGAATGACGCATACCCTTTGTTCCTGCAGCTAATAATAAACTTGCCATTGAACATGCTTGTCCTACACACCATGTTGCAACAGGAGGTAAAACATATTGCATAGTATCATAAATACCAAGCCCAGCTGTTACACTTCCACCAGGTGAATTAATATACATATGAATTGGATTTTTACTATTTTCTGATTGAAGAAATAAGAGTTGAGCTATCACTACAGAGGACACATTATCTGTGATCTATAAAATGATATAATTTTTTTTATTTTTTAATTAAAAAATTAATGATAAATGATAAATTCTAGAAGAGTTTAAATGTAAATGGATTAAAAGGAACAGGGTACACACCGGGCCCATTAAACAAATAATCCTTTCTTTTAAGAGACGTGAGTAAATATCATATGCACGTTCTCCTCTTCCACTCTGTTCTACGACTACAGGTATAAAATTTAGGTACCTACTGCATACTTTCTGACCAGACCCCTGCAAATTTAGAAATATTCAGCCTTAATTATGAAAATGTAATAATACTGCTAGACCAAATTTTTGAAAATTTAAAAACAAAAAAATAAATATTATCATACTAAAATACTTACAAAAATTTGTAGTAAATTATTTACTTTTTTTAACAACATTTTGATAATTTCACGTTTATTATTTTCATTAAATTCGGATATATATTACTGCAAACAATATTTTACATAACAAACTAATAAGCAGTCTGAGAGATCTTTGTTAAGAAACTAAAGAATAAAACATAACCTAAATAAAAAATTTGTTATTACGATTGATTAAACGACATGAAAAAAAGTCTCTTCATTAATACAGTTGCATCATTTGTATCACGGTTAAAATAAGATAATCCAAATACTTCATTTTTCATACTATTGGTTTTGGCTGTTGTAGGTTATATTTTATTTCTTTTGATTTAACTTTCTTTATATAAGGAAATATTTAATATATTTCATTTTTTATCTTCAAGTCTCTATTCGAACAAACCAGTTTATCCAGTTACAAAGAATTTTTTTATAAAATGGCTGTCGAAACTAACTTGTCCTAAGTGCGACGTAAATAGGGCATTTCTTTATACAGTGTGTTTTATTCATTTGCATTATGACAAGTATCGTAGAATTGATTAACTGATTGCGCATAGAATATTACGTTTATAATATACGATTAAAATAACTTTATATATATTATATAATTAATTAAAAACATGTGAACGGTCTTTAATGTTTTTGTTATACGCACGATCGTATATAATTGTGGTTATGTAACGTTAAGTTTGTTGTGTGCATTAGTGAAGCCAGTATAACTAAGGAGAGTACAGCAGAAAAGCGAAGTTTAACATTTAAATAATTTATGAATTATTGCAAATTTCTATTTGTAATATTATCATCTTATGACAGTTTCATCGAAGCCCATTGGTTAGTAAAATCAATTTTACTTCATTTCAGTTAAGGTTAACTTTATGTTTGAACGTAGAAATCTTATCATTTTAAATTACGAAATTTGTATATATATGCAAAAATATTTTTACAGAGCAACAATGAATATATATTCATTATTCAGAACTACCTGTCAAACGATAAAATGTATGGCTCCAAAACTATCATCAATGGAACCATTCACAAAAATTATTCATCGTAATATGCACCATATATGTGATAAACAATATTCAAATAATTTGTCAAATATGTATATGAATAAAATTAGTTCAATATTATTGCAACCATCACTACCAATGTATAATATCATATGTGGTTTGAAAATGAAGACTGTATTAAAACGAAGGTGTAGACATTGCTTATTAATGTGGAGAAATGATAGGGCATACATAAAATGTAAGGTAAAACCAAGGCACAATCAAGTGGAAAGGAAGAAAAAGGAATATAAAACATGGAAATTGACATATGCTTGCCAAGGTAAAGTAAGGGAATGGTAGAGTGTTATATACAAAAGGTAACTTTTGAATTGTACTTTAAAATAAAATCATTTTACGATAAAAATTCATATGTATTTAATTTATATTTCTCATGACAATAAATTTCTCATCGATATATAGATTTTTATGTATTTTATATATGATACTGTATATTAATAATATGCAAGTATAATTTTATTTAATTGCCTATATAGTATTTATATTATATTATTTTGAAAATTGTACTTAGCATCTATACACACTAGATGCTGAAAAAAACAATATTGTTATTTTTTATTCGTTTTTGTATTATATTATGTTCATTGGTTAAAAAATATATCTTACTATAAGGAGGACAGGTAAAAGTGCAGATATTACGTAGTGTTGTATATGGATGATATTTATTATAATAGCTTGCAAAACCTCTAGGCATTGTGGGTACAAAGGGAAGAATAGTAGAATAACAAACCTGTTAACATATTATTTTACTATTGGAAAATATTCTATAATTATTAGTATATATTTTTAAAAAAACATACCGTATTAGAATTAGTAGGAAAGGTTGGTAAAATTAGTTGACAACCTGTTAATGGTTTACTTGAAGGTGAAGGTGCAGTTTGCATTTTTATTTGTATAAAATTTGTATTTAGATTACTTGCTAGTATAATATTAATAATATTATTATGGTATTAATAATATATATAAGTATTAATTTTATTAAATACCCTGTTTATAACAGGCTATTTTAATATTAGAGTTTTTTTGATTAATTTTACGTATAATTTTAACAAGTATCCCAAAGCATACAAAATCAGAAAATTGATCATCGAGTTTTACCATTGTCATTTGTTTTGAGTTTCATTTTTTATTTAAAATTTGAACTATACAGTCTGTGCTAAATATCATTGTATGATAGATTGCACATAAACAGATTACAATAAAAAAAGAAGTAGACACAAATTTTCGTTTTCGACAATATTTTATTATAATATTTATTTTATTTTGTATAACTACATTCATTTTAATTGAAATTAAAAATAAAAAGTTGTCAAAGAAGATATTTTGGTAAGGGAAAAGTAAAGATTATCATATTTGAATTATTAACATTGATTTCATCCCATTTATCTAGTATTTTATTGTTCGCGATTTCTCTCCATTTGTCTGTATGTACAGAAGAGATTCCACCTGACCAAACCTGGAAATGTTTTAACATTTTGTACAATTTTATCTTTTCATAATTAAAAAAAGGTGTAGAAAGAATATATCATTAGATAAGATTCTGATAGAAACCTTTTCACAATGTAGTGCCCATGCGTAAATCATTTTGTTTTCCATTTTTTTGCATACTTTCTGTAATTTTTTCAAAATCTTTATTGCGTTACTTTTCTGCGATTTTATCATCCAATAATACGCTTTCAGCAACATATATCTATAGTAATACCAAATATTTCACTTCAATATTATAATTTACTCATTTAGAATTGAAGCTGTTAATAAATATTAAAGTATACCTGGGAATTACGATTTCAACAATTTTGCTCATTTTCTTTGTATCTTTAAATATGTTTTTAATCTCCATCATAGTAATAGCTGCATCAGCATTTCGACTATTTAGTTTATGCACTATGCAGATAATGTTTTAATAAATTCCCAAGAATTTTGCTTTTAAACTTTGAAGTAAAAAAATATATACCATAAAGAATTAGCAGGCCTTCGAGCTTTTTTAAAGCAGTAATTGTTGCTGCAACTATATGTTCATCCATTATGTTAATGCTTTCTACGTTTCTACCGCTCCATACTTTCGCAGCTTCCCATTCTTCAGTTCTAATACACCTTACAGACAAATGTTACCAATTTTTGTTTTGATGTTAATGATATATTTTTCAGTTTTCTATAAAAATTAAGACGAAAATTTATGAGTAGATACCATAGCCACATTGACGTGAAATATCGTCTTTCCGCTTCCGGATCATGTAAACTGATCATTTGTTCGCCTTCCTGAAGAAAGTACTGTTCACAAGCTTGGAAAGGGAGAATTGTTAATCCAGTATCTAAATGGATGTCAGCGCAAAGTGCATAATACCAAGTACGTCCAGATTTGTCAAAATTATGATGAGATATAAACTCTATAATTATATAGAATATTTACGAATTTTATCAAAGGTATCAACAATTATAATTAGGTAGTTTATTACCTAATTCCCTTAATTGAGTAACTACTTCCGGATGTCGGCAAGAGATCATCAGCAAATGAATTAATCGTGGTAGTACCAGCAGCTTCAAGAATGTGGATCCCATCGCACTGGCCATCCTATTACAAATGAAACCGATTTGAATAGCTTTTGAGATCTGTCCCCTTATCCAGCGAGAAAAGAATATTCCTGCGTAAAGTTGAACGATCACATTCAGTTCTTGAGCTTCAAGTGTTTCTCTGCTTTCGTTGCAAATATCGATAGCTCTTCGTTCCAAATATGGAATTATATATCTGTAGAATAGTATAAAAGTTTCGTCATAATATCGAATGTTCGATCATAATCTGAAAATTCTCACCTGTCTTGATACATATGTGCTGTGATTAGCATGTTGGTGAACGATGTACAGAGAATGTACAAATCTTTGTTAGATTCCAAAGCTGCGTTCAAACCCCACATTGCTGCTAAGCGAGCGTGTTTCTTCATCCCTTTAAACTGTATAAAACAGTATAAATATGTTTTACGTTCACATAATTTCAATTCAGTCAATTACCCTGAAGAGTTCGAACATTTGCGCCAAGCATTCTGATAATTGTTTAGTATAATCCACATTGTCTCCTTCGGGACTGTTTAGCAGCTCTGTCTTCTTGGAACATATCAATTTTATTTTTAAGTTCATCAATTGCGTGAGTGAGTTCAGATCGATCATCATTTCTAGCTTTGGAAATCTGTATCCTAAATTTTTCAATGCCATTTCGAGAGATTCTTCGGCCTCGAAAATGGAACCGCTTTCAAGAAAACATTGTCCTTGAAGAGTCTGTATCTTCGCAGTGAGATAGGGTAAAAGAACTATTTCGTCTTCGTTCGATTCGAATAGCTTCAAGTATTAGATGTGTTGGATTACATAAATATTAAATTTTTAGAACAGAAATTTGTATACCTTCACTAGGACAGTTTCGCTTTCTGATAGAAGCTTTCGAGCTTGAGGTATATTACAATTCATCAAGCAAATTTCTGCAAATTCTAGAAGAGCAGTGAGTGTCTTTTCAATATTCCCTGAAATGTTATGTTTTAATCACGTTATGGTAAGTCGTAATTACTAATTGGACGAGTTATAATTAAGAACAATACTTACCAATGCCACGACAATGATCGAGTATTTGAGTATAGACTGTCATCAATATCAGTTCGCACAGGCAGTTAGAAAAATCTACATCCGAAAACGTTACCGTCGGTTTCCTTTCCACACGTCGAAATAGGTTCAGGCAAGAAAGTAATTCCTTTTTCTCTATTACTTAATGTTATAAAATCAATGTTACTCGAGAAGATATTATCGAAAGTTGATAGGGTTTTTCAAAACTTTTCAATTTACTTTTTTCGTCTTCCTTGTTAACAGCCTCATCGTTATAATCCAGTTCAAACATTTCATCGATGTCTGTCATTTTTTTTTTTCTATCTTCTTTGTTTGATGTTTCCCCCAATAATCTTGCGAATTGACCTTCTCCGCAAGAAACACAACGTCTTGTATAGTGTTGCAAATATTTCAATGCCTGGTTGTGCAATTCTATCTTCTGATTTTCCGTAAGCAATCTTCATGAATATTTTATTAATATTATGTGATTATTTTTTAATATCAATAATTATCTTGTAATTAATTAAATTAGTACTGATAAGTGGTGTCACGAAACATTGACATCTTAAATCTCATCAAGCCGCAGGAAGCATATCTTGGCAAATCTACCAGTTCATCTAAGAAAATACATCTCTGCAGTAGTTAAGTCATCGAGTCAATTTACATATATGTGTAACTTTATACATTTCCCTTAACTGCTTTAGTTCTTGATCGCAATTAATACCTGGAATAGTGAGACCGATACACTTGCAGAATACGTCCATCTCTGAATTAGGATTTCGCATATTTTTTATAAATACTATAGGGCCCACATTTTTGGAGAAGTCCCCAATTGCACAGCCGAAGACTCGTATTTCAAAGAGTTTCGTAATAGCTAATAAGTCGTACAGTTCTAGATGGTCAAGTAAACATTATCATATCGTAAATAATAAACGTTTTTTACCAAGACCGATTTCTCTTTTAGGTGTGATGGACATTAAACTTTCTAGCATATGTCTATTCACCGTTTCCCCGATCACTGAGGCACATTTCAAGAGAAGTTGATCAAGAGGTGTCAACGAATCGAAAAGCTTCAATATCATAGCTAACGTAACAAGATATTTCCTCTTATTTATCAATATGATATTATTCTGGTGGATTAGTATTTCTTTTTACCATCCATCGTAATTTCAGGATCCACTTCTTCATACATGAAGTTCTCGGCAATGTTACAAATCGCGATTATGGTTTCCTCATTGTCGATACTCAAATGTGGTTTCTTTAGAGTCATCATGTCTTCCTCCAACAACGATATCATGCTGTCCTGAAATAAAATATTGTTATCATCTCATGTAAAAGATTGGTAAGAACGTACTTTGAAGCTCGCTCTGTACATCTGCCATCTGTCTTTTCGATAATCGATAGGACTAGATCCGTCTCTTTCCATTACAGGTGAAATATATCTGATTTTAAATTCCGCGAGATTAGTACTTATTCATAACATTTGCATAAGTATATGTTTTCGAGTAAACCTTTCCAACATAGATACAGGAGGTAACACATAGCCCTTTATATTTGCTTCCCTTTTCGTTATATTTACTATCTCTAAACCACCGACTTGGAGAAGACTCACTAAATAACTCTCGATCCAGCCAGGATTCCCGAAGCTTCTTTCTTGTATCAGTCTTTAGAAAAATTGAGATAAGATCAGTGACAGAATTTTGTCAAATCTGCAAGTTTATTCAATTTACTTTTCCAGCTCTGCAGGTAAACCATTTACGTTAAGTATCTGACATGCTAAGCCAGCATGGAACCACTTGTCTATCCCCATCAATTCAATTACCTTTTAACGAACAATTCAAGTCTTCATTGCTATTCGATTCATATTCGAAAAAAAGCAAATGAATAAGTACCTTCGCTCTGTGCAAAAAATTTAAATATAACGAAAAGTCTGTGTTCAATTTCCGACCAATAGTCAGTGCAAAGAATATTTTGTCTCTTTTTGTAAGGACATCGAAGATTTCCAAAGACTCTCGATCGACATATTCCGCATCATCGATGATCACCACCCACAATTCTTCGAAACAGCCTTTCATTAATTTCAATAGGAACTTTCTCAAAAGCTTTTGTTTGTCCATATCAGTGAGAGCGTTGTAACGATGAGTGATAGAGAAATGCACATTGAAGGGTTGATTAAAAACACACAGGTAGTACGTGTGCTTCATTTTGCCCAGTCGTAAAAGCAGTTTGTCTTCGCGCTCTTTTCGCGTAGAAGTGCGGGTGAAACCAAGAGGCATTGAAAATAATAAATGTACCAAGTTGTACGGGGCCTACTCTAAGAGATAAATCACATTTCTTTGGCGCATACATTTAAATTTCATTCTGTTTTATATTAAAAATATCTTATCGATGAAATGTTAATACTGATGATTATTGATTAAATTCTAAAATTTTATAGCAATTGAAAAGGTCAACCTTGTTATCCCCTGCTTGTAAAGAAATGTAATTATAGCGCGTTTCCACTGGAATGTTTTGCGTGAATTCATCTAATAACCTTGTCTTTCCTATTCGTGGGTCGCCTCTTTGTGGTTACGATGGTTGAAAAATGTATATTATTCGATAGAATGTTTTAACTGTAATGGCGAAATAATAAGGATAAGTACTTTATGATAAGCGTATTATATTTTGGTCGAGCGTCACGGTTTGCTTCACTCCTCTTGGAATATTCTAAGAGTCTCATTAGCATCCTTTTAAAAATTTTAAGTTCCACGGTTCGACCAAGTAAAGGATACTTACTGAAAACTAAGTCTGATACAATGTACCTAATGAATTAGACATGAATTCAGTAGTCTTGTTCCCAAAATGTTAATATAAAATAAATGTTAATAGCAGGAATAGAATTACTTTGGTTGTTCCTGAAATTCATATATCGGTCCGATATTGGTGATTCCTTTTAAGTATCTTGGTTCTTGTAAAATGAAGTGCCTCGCCTCTAAGTGAGAATTGAGGAAACTTTCTCGATCGCAGACCACCTAGCAATTCTTTGTTTTTCTTTTCCTTCGGTAAATTAATATTTGGTTATACAGTAACTCTCACCTTGTCTCTATACGCCACCATAAGCCTCGCAGCCTTGTTCACTGATATTCCAATCACGGTGTATTCTCTCCGTAAAATGTGCCCTACGACTCCACAGTATGTCATTCCCGTTGTCACGCCTACCGTTACAGATTTCACATTTTCTATCGCTATGAGATTCGATCGTAACTCCGACGCGCATCTTAAACCGATTTGCGATTCTAGTTCGTGTTTGTCGCCTCGTAAACCGAACACACAAAGGAACATTAAGTCCTTGTCGAAGAGTGACGTTTTGTTCACGCATCCGTGCACCCCATCGACGATCCTTCAGTCGAAAAGTCGTAGGAAGATTGATCGATAAAATAGATCACAGCCCGATGAGAAGAAAATAGGCTTACTTGCACACTAGTTTATAAGCAAAGTTCACTAAGGCAATTAATTGATTTTTGCCTACGTTGGAAGTGATTACATTGATAAAGAGAATCACCACCTGTCTCATTTCGGTCAGATATTCCAATGGTTCGTCCATTTCGGTAGACCGAATGACTGGTCTCAGCATGTAGCTTCGTAAAGCTTCTTTCAAACAAGCTTGTGCTGCCTTTATAACTTTAGGCCGTACTAAAAACATTATATTTTTAAGCATCGAATTTTTTCTAAGAATATGACAGTCTGTTCTGCTTACAGCTGTAATCGACTTGCTTAAATTTTCCACTCTCGTAAGTTGTACCAGTTATATTCATCATCACCATCTTAGACTCAGGATCTATTCTGGGAATTATCATCGAATCATACAAATCCGGCTCATATTCGTTGTCTTCGTCTATGTAAAGTATGAAAGATATATTTTTTGATTTCATAAAACTTTTACGAAAGACTTGGACGACAAAGGTATATTTGAATTCTAATACTACCATCTGTACTGGTGATTAATTCGTCGTCTTTAGCTTGATACCACATGCTCGTGCAAGATATAATAAGCGTGTGTATACCATCTGGAAGCGTTTCATGGACATATTCGTTTGGATTAACCCACTGCCAGCTACTAGGAGCCACTAGGATATCGCCTCCTCTAATAAAATTAATATAAAAATTATAAATCACTAACGTGAGTCTTTTCTGATTACCGGCAAAGGCCTTCGGCGAATTTCACATCCCACACTGGTGTACCGGTGATAATATAGTGTGACATGGATTCGGGATCTCCGATAGATGTGAAGTATGTCTTTCCAGAAGCAATAGCTAATTTTACTATAAAAAATATTAGAAGCCTGTTGTAAATTACGAATGCTCGAATGTTCAATAATAATAATATCGAGAGATATCTTCTTCTCGTTGAACAAACCCTTAAGAGTCACTCCAACTTCAGTATTATAGGACCCAAAATGTTTCTGAATGATGCAAGCAGTTTGCATCGCTGCTATGGCCAAGTCTCGCATCATCATTCCTTCATGGAGCTTCCACATCACGATAAACGCATCCCCAGAAAATTTCAACACGTCACCATTGTGGGAAAGTATTTCTTGTACCATAGCGCCGATGTAACTGTTCAAGGTTTCTGTCAGTTTCGAAGGTCCGCCTTTTCCTTTAGTGTATTTCTCAGCGAGGTCTGTAAACCCTTTATCAGGAATATCTTTACGTTATTTATTGTTTGATTATTAATCTAAATTTTATATTTACATGTTTCCGCAAATTTGTTTTTATTTAGAATGGAATCGTCATCGTGTTATACCTGATATGTCACCAAGCATTAAAGTGGTGTAATACATTCTGGTATTATAATCGTTATAGTGATCCAGAATTTCATCCGGACACATCGAAGCGAATATTTTCGTGTGATGCTCGAGTCTTAATTGCTCTGATTTAAACTCATTCTCCTCGGAATGGTCCACGAATTTCCTTTTTAGCGTGAACACTTGGATATATGTTAATTACTTTTAGGCTCTATTAAAATAATTATTTAATGATATCAAATTCTAATTACATTAACTTACCACCTATGTTTAGCTTCTTACGAATTTCTCTTCGCGCAATTCTAGCAGGATTGTACACAACTTGGTTATTCATATTTTATCCCTAACAAAATGTATTCTGATTTAATTTATTATTTATAGGTTTGATTTATTAGAAGAAATAACGTTACCCTAAGCGATCCTCTTTTATCGGGCAACTTCAGTACAGTCATAGATTTATATTGTATTCTCCATCGCTACTTTGATTCTTTAAATTTATGTCCTCATTTATCAAAGTGGTTGCTCTATCGTAATAGACTCGCCTATTACAAGGTTTAAGAAATATAATACTACTTTGTGTTCTTTCATAAGTGTATTTATTCAATTCAATGCCAGGTCTATAATCAAAGTCTCGGAGTAGGGGGTCAGCGTTTAACAATGAATACACTTCCCGTGACAATAGACAATATGTGTTTATTTAATAGTCTCGCTATATAGATACTTAATATGACTTGTCGTTCTAACAGATCGCTGCCTACAACGTGACGGCCGAATTTTATTGTGCCTGGCCCTACTAGTTCCTTATTGTGCTTGAATCTATGGTGGGTCGACGTCATCTTTGGTTTACTTAATTACATCTTTCTCTCTATTTTTCTTTCTTTCCCTTTCTCTCTTTCTCTCTCTCTCTCTCTCTCTTTCTCTCTCTTTCTCTCTTTCTCTCCCTCTCTCTCTCTCTCTTTTTCGTTCATTCCTCACACCGTCGGCTGCCAACTGACAAATTGGATTATACTCGCTATTTCTTTAAGACGTCGCGACACACGAAATCGAGTTTCACGAATGTAGGAATTCCTTTTTGCGTGGATCTCTAAGAAATTAATTACTTCTCCCCTATTGATCTGTTTCTTTTCTTTTTCATGCTGTTCTCACGCAACACATATTAATGTCTGTAATTCATGATCGATGAACACATTAGTCTTACGTTGTGTGTATGACGTAGTTATCTCTTTGAAAATGTAGATTTATCATTTTTACAAGTGATACGTACACGTAAAACGAAATAGCAGTATCATTACATGTATATAGTTTTGTAAACGATTACCATTAATCAGCAACTACACTGCTTACTCGTGAAAGATAAAGAAAGGAAATTATATGTACAGATTTCTTCGCAATCGATATGTCGACTTCGATGCCGTTCATCTATTGAGATACCAAAAGGACAATGTTACAAAATTTCACCAACTGCAAATGTGTGTTAAGTGTGTAGTTACCGGTTAATCGGTATTTCCCCTAAATAATACAAGAATTATTGGGAAATGAACGCTGCAACAACCGCAAAAAGTTTTCTTAGTCGATTTTTCCCACGATGTATTATGTTTGCGTTTCGTTTTTATACGTGACACTGCTTGAAACGTTAGTCAAGGGACCTCGATCTAAATCGAGTGTCGCGATATTATCTCATCTTGAATGCGTTACATCGATTAAACGCGCATGCGATTAATTGTACATCGACGGCGGATACATTAAAAAAAATGTCTTTTTTTTTTGTTCTTTACGTTTCCCTAGTACAGCGACGAATCCATGTAAATTCATGCGCTGTTTGCCCGTTACTTCATTCTCTTCTAATATTCTTTTCTTTTTTTTTTTTTTATTGGAAAAATCTTCTTCGCCTGCGATGGAGACTCGGGAGATTCAACGAAAACAACGTATACGTGCCCACCCGCGGTAACATATATGTTTGTATATATTAATAGTCATATTTATATATGGTGCTTCGATCTTTGATATAATGTATACGCCGGTTCGCATAGGCAAGTATACGCGAGTCTTTTGAAACCAGTTTACGAAAAGCTATACCGACAAATGTCTTCAGTTTTTCATATCCTTCAGGAAAACCTTCGAATTCTCATTCTTAATAGATATACTAATTGTAAATTGTTTGAACTTTGGTTAGATGATTCGTGTTTTCAGGCATGAACGTATAGAATTTCCTTGCCTATGCTTTATCATTTTTTGGTCGTTTTACGTTATTCAGTGCCCTTATAGTGTTTTAGAATGTGCAAAAAAACGATGTCTCGCACGCAGAACGAAGGCTAACGGGCCATGACACCTTTTTGAAGCGGTGTAACGAAGAAATTCAGACAGACGGGAACGCGCGCAAGAGATTTTTCATTCCACATTTTACACTGTTTTTTTTTTCTTTTTTTTTTGCTTTTTACGACAAACGTGACTCGTTATATAATGGCACACAGCATGGCAGTTGCAACAATGTACTTCAATAAACGGTTTACTTTTTTTCTTCTTTTTTTTCAAATAACTTATATTAGCTTACTCGATAAACTTATTCTAGCCTCGTCGTTTTTCTTTTATCCCAGGGCGATCCGTGTCGATCGAGGACTCCTATCACGTGCTCGAGAGAAACAAACGCAGAAAGAAATGGCACTAGGAAAGGATCCCTCGATCCCTGTCGATCATCGGTTCGCTCGGTTAATTAAGCGTCGTATAGACTAGGCTTAACACGACTCGTCTCGTTCTCACCTGTGTTTCTCGCTCGTTTCACTCGTCTCTCACGTGTTTATTTCACACTCACGCATTATTATCGTTCTCTTAGGTATGTACACACGGTCGAAAATCGTATTGCGTGTCTTAATTAATGATCGAACTCGAACGTTAATCGGCGTTCGATACTCGATTCCCTTCACCGTTTCGCTGCATCAGCGTAGTTTTCTTTTTACTTCATTTTCGTTTCCCCTTTCCCTCTCATTTTACTTCTCGCATCCTCTCTGTCGCTTATATCAGCTGTTTTTCGCTTAACGATTAAACACGTAGAAATTGGAGAATAAAAAAAGGGGGCGGGAGGAGCGACGCCGTCGCAGCGTTGTTTCCCGTGAGATTCGCGGCCTGCATTTATTTTTCTGATAATTATTTTACCAATCGCGCAGCCCACTGGCAAGGAAATCGATCGAAATTTTTTTATCGGTTAAATTTTTAATAGATATATGGCCGCGATTCCAACGCGAGTCGATTACGCCGCAACGACTTTCCTTACGCAATATTCACATAAAAATGTTTTTTCATCGTAGATATTAAACAGTCGAGTCGAAAAATAATATCGAGACGGCCTCGTTCACGTGCTCACACGATACTCGCTCTCCTCGCGTCGCATTTTCGCTCGTGTTCCACGGAACAGTCTCAGCTTAGGATCACTCGAGTGCGGCACGAACGATTCAAGCTGCAGGGCTGGTAGGTAGCCCTACTCGCTCAGATTCTTGTCCTATAGCAATTCCTCGCTGGGCAATCTGTCGATCCGTTACTTGGTTTCAAGAAACCCTTAAATTTCTATTTCCTACTTTTAGAAACATAGATTTTAATGTAGTTAATTATGAGTTCTAAAGATTCGTATCGCCTAACGAGCTATCAAGTTGTATGATTTCGAAGTTTGGCCATCTTTCATTCAAGTAGAGTATACGTTTCTAAGAATAATCTAAAAGGAATTATTAAATTTGTCCTAGCGTTTCCAAATAAAGGGTTAGTTTCATCTTGTTACTGATTCCTCTTTCAAGTTCGAAGATGGGAGAAAGTAACGAAACTCCGCTCTTCCTAGTATTCGTATTTGAAGCCGCATTTCGTTATACGTCGTTTTTAAAGAGATTTTAATAGCATTAATTGTATTATTAGCGAGAATCCCGATGCACTGGTCGAGAAATTCTGCTCGTCACATTCGTCAGTCGTTCTTTTTATATCTTTCGTTAAATACTCAATGTATCTCGGAGGACAGACTATTTTTAATTAGAACGTTGTAATATCGAAGCTTTTCGACGCATTCACCTGTTCATTTATTCGTTAAACAGTCTCAAAATTCAAGATAATTAATCAATTATTAAAGCGGGATTACATCCTACGGTTACAACCTTTTTTAAAATCTCTAATAAAGACGATACGATGATAAATGTCAAAGTGATTGTTTTATTACTGATTGAAGTGATTAGTTTAATATTTCGGACAATAAAGAGTGCCAGTAAGAAGATCTTTAAGATTTGAAAACTTGCTCTCAGGCCTTCTCAATTCTCGAGCGATCGAAAGAAAGACTTCTTTTATTTGTTTGCTCACCAATACACACACATACAGACACGCATACACACACACATGCATACGAAACGCAGTCATTCCACGTTAACAATTGTGTCAATTAACGATAATATTAATTTTTTTTCTGCTTAGCTATATATATATATATATTATTATTATTATTATATATATATATAATATGTATAATGTAACACGATGATATAGGCTTGATATGACGGTGGCACACGTTTACTAACCTTTATTCCTTTTCTTCTCTCTTTTCCTGTCCTTCTCTCGACTCGATAATTCGGAGAACATAGATCAGAACCGAAGAACGAAAACCCTCTGAAATAATCTCGAGCTATCTTTATGTAAGAGTTTCGAATAAGAATATTTCGCGCTTAGAAAATTAGGTTTCGCAGAAACGAAGTAGATCAGGTAAGAAGTAAGTGTCTTTGATTATCATTATTGGTTGGCTTGGTCAGTTTCGTCGTCGTTCGATTGTCTGGATTAAATTTTCCTTAAAATGTCTTAACAAATTTTACCAGAGAGTTTTCGCCCTCGCTTATCTTTTAAAGAAATTTTAGCGTTTACCATTCATCATGTTCGTTGAATTGTTCCATTTTGGTCGAATATACTTTAAAGAATTAAAAAACTATGATTCTGCCAGCGTTTAATGGGTAAGGGCGTCGGTGATTTTAACGGACGCATAGGAAACGAATTAAGAGACTGCGTGCTCTATACGCTAGTCTTACGATATTTAATAACGCTCGAGCCGAGAGGGAAAGTAGGATGTTCCTCCGACTGGATGCAAGTCGGTGACCAAAATTCCAACGCCGTTTTTTCGATTGCACAGGGCAGAGAAGCCGTTCGATGAGGTATTGCTGCGCGTTTAATTCTCGCTTATAATGTCGTTCTCGACGATTGTCTGCCCTGTTTACGATCCGATGCCCATCGATTCCAACATGTGATCTAGCTTCTAGGTCAGTAGAATTCGCGCGAGTGTTAAGTCTTTCGAAAGGATGGTTCGTTTTGTTTGAAAGGTTCGCGTCAGAGATCGAACGGGAAAAAGGTGTGTCGTGTATTAGCAACGAGAAAGAGCGTTTTATCGACGAATCAAAGAGAGCATCTTTTTAAAGTATTAACGATAAAATTTTACACTTTCAACATGTCACTTAACTCTTCGTACGGCAGACACGACGATATATGTATACTTCATTTATATATAATATGTATACGCGGCGAGCGGACACTGGACGAAAAATGCGCCGTTCGTATTTTTAATCCTTCATGAAATTTCCTTTCCCTTCGAAGCTCGAAACGACGAACTTCATCCATGTGATAGCTCGCAGATTTTTCGTTCAATTCGCAACACGATGGCCTGGGATGTTCGACTCGAAGAAAGAATCGCACGTTCGCAGCGAAACGTTTCACTTATCGTCCGTCTCTATCGGCTTGGTTAACGCGTGAACGCTTTTTCTGGCGAAGATTTTACACGGTTTCGTTGGACGTGCTCTTGCTTCCTTTGCTGGTCGCGTGTCCCTTCGTTCCCACGCGAAATCGCGGCCCGGTATACAATAATCATGCATCTGGCGTTAGCATTCGTAGGTTAGACTGTGTTAAATGCTCGACAAATTCGTTTAGCGAGATATAACTATGTGTACACATAATACAGGTAACTCTAGACTAGCTGTATGCTTGGGAATGGGTACAGAACCAGCGGGGACCACAAGTGGGCGCGCTATTTTTTTTTTTTTTTGTCATCATGAGCAGGGCTATCGGAGAAACATCGACACACGACTATGTACAAACGACTCGTTTCTAGTTTCTCTGTCCTTTTTAGTGCCTCGGGTTTTATCCTTCTTTCTTAGCTCTCCTGTTCAGTGCTGTACCAAATAAGTCGCTGAAAATTCTTACTCGCTGCACGCCGAGAAAAAATACTCTCTCGAGAACGGATCCTGCGAAATTGTGACGATCGCGACGATTATCATAACGCGTTACGAACACACGGACAACGTACGCTCGCGTCCAACAACTTCGATCCATCGTTTTCTCGTCGAACGTAGTTTATGATAATCATCGGGGATCATCGAGTTGACTACCTGAATTCACGAAGGGCTTAGTGCCTCGACTTCGTTCCGGAAACAGTGACTTTAACCGGTGTCTCTTCGACACGCGTCCCTTCTTCGAAAAAAGGGCGCGCCTCTGATCTTCCTTCGTTTAGACAATCGTTGTAGCCCTACATGTGTCCTGGATGCGTTTTTCGACGACGCACGAAGAAAACGCTCGATGATTTCGTACCAATTGTATATTTGCTTTGGTTTCGTGGATGCGATCGAGCATTATTTTTGGAACTAGTAGTACAGAATAATAAATGGTAATAGTGGTTCATTTTAACAATTTTTCGATAGAAAGTCGAGTCTGAAGTAAAATCGACGCGTTTCATTCGATCAACACACCGTTAGGCTTTCTATTTGAAGCTCGATTAGATATCGGTGCAACTTGCTTTCATATAGATTATTTTCAGAGAAAAACTTATTTTTAAAGAAGCGATATTCGTTTTAATTTGATGCTCCTTCTAACTGATTTGAGAAGAAAAGAAAAGAAAATTAAATAATTAAGCCATAATGTTAGCTTAAACTGATGAACTTTCAAGAGTTGCAACAATATCTAAAAGACGTAGAAGACGAAACAGTGTAAAGAAGAACAAGTATAAACTGGAGGGATCCAGATTTTTGTAAAACAAATCGTAAACATACTTCACACGAAATTGCTATAAATGCTCTAAATCTCATCTATAGATATACGTATCTACTCGTGACTATTTACACGTGTAAAGATCTCATAACAATATTCAATAAATATCGTTCTATCGGTCGATGAACGAAGGCTTTCCAACAATTTCCATAAATATTTGCACGACTGTCAACATAAAATAGACGAGTAAATGGGGCTGAGAAACTATATGGAAGTCGTTCATGCGTTAACAGTTCTCTAAACGCATTACCATAATCGTAGCTCGTTTAACATACCAATGACGCATTTATAATAGTATTCTACAACTGTATACATACGTTCGTAGAGTAATTCACGATTAATATGTACATTACACCCTCTGTAACGATGCCATAAATTATCTATCACACGATACACACGTAGTTCAGTCGATGAAAGTTTTGATTCTACGAACCTAGAAGAAAATCTCTCGTTTAACTCGTGCTTCATTTTTCACGATCAATATTTTCTATAGGTTGTCTACAGCGTTGAAGATTCGGAACGATAGATCTACGAATCCTCCGATGGGAGAGAAAAGTGCGTTTTTTTCGTGCGTCCGAATTTTCTTTTACTTCGTTCTTCCTCTGTTTCTTTTTTCGTTTTTTAATCTTTGCATCGCAAGATCATCGAGCATGCACGAAACGTTCGTTTATTGTCATCTTGAAAGCTACTCAGCGCCACGACTCGAATTTCCCTTTCAGTCGCCCTCGTGCATTCCATTAAACCTCGAAACAATATCGGCCCATTCGCATACGTCATTGCTTCAATGGAAGTTCGCAGGTTATCGCTCGTACTGCGCATTTTATTTTCGTTCTTAACTATATCTTCGATCTAACTATATCTCCTGTTCTGTTCTTTTTATTTTCTTTGTTTTTTACTCGTTCGTTACTATCTTTTTATTTTTGCTTTCCTTCAACTAGAGTTCTAGCGCCCGTTATACAACGACGATCTTTGGACACCGTGACATAAAATCCAAAAAAATAGAAAGGAGTGAAACTGTTCGTATGCTCGTTTTCTCTTTCGATCGATTGCTCTTTTCTGCGGCAATGGGAAAAGATTAATGACAGAAGGGGGTACGATGTTCGCAGAGTTGATCGACAAGCAACTTCCTATGGTTTTAAATTCGTTCCTCCTAATTTTAAATCAATATCGAACGTATAAGAATATTTGCGAAAGGGTGATTCTATTTTCCTTTACTCTCTGTCTTTTCTCTTTGATATTCAAATTATAGTCACCTGTCCAAAGGATGAAATACGATCTGCTACCCTTACGTCGTGTTCACCTTCTCTAATATCATTTTATGTCTACATAGAGCAAAAATGATAAAAATCTAAGCTCGAACGAAACTCGACGTCGTAATTATAAAAAATTAATGTTAACCAATAAACAAACGTATATTATTCGTATCAGAAACAGAGCATCCACGGATGATTCTGGGACATGCAATCAACTCATCTACTGGAAAGCTACCTAAATACTATCGTAACAAGTGTAGCCGATCTTCCATTGACGCCCTGTTTCGTTTTATCGTTTAATGAGCAAACTCCCCTGAAAAACCCGTTGAGCTTCGTAAAACAACAACTTCTGTACTTTGGCGCATCGCTCGCTTCATCGAAACGATACAAATTACGAACACACGCGTTCTTTTTAGTGACGCTTTCGATCGATCGAACATTTTATTCCGTCGATCGATTTTGCCTTATATTCTGGAAAATCCAGGCAAAAGTGTAGCCACGTATAATTTAATTCGATAAAACTGATCGTGAGCTACCAGTACCCCACTGAACGATCCTCCTTGGCCGATTCCTTGGAATTGTAGCAAGGGCAACGTGGACGATGGTACTGTGGATGAAAGTGATGGATGACGATAATGATGATTATGATGATCGTGATGATAATAAATGATGAATGATGAACGACACGGGAATGCTGTCTGTTGTATTGTCGCTGTCGATGTCGATGAGGTATCTTGGTTGCCTGTTTGCCGATTTTTTGTTTTTTCTCTAAGGCTCTAGAAATGCTCTAGATGGCTTCTACGGTTGCGTGTGTGTGTGCACGTGACAACATCGAAGAAACGAAGAAGATCGATAGCGTTTCCGCTTTCTACATTCGTTACGATTGTACGTGGCCTGGTCTACTTATCTGCTATCCTGTTGGTGGCTCTTGCCCGCCAGCTCTCGTTTGCTTCTCGATTCCAATTCCTTCGATGTCTTCTTTCTGCGGGGAAATAACGCGACAACTTCGTGGAGAATCCTTCTACAGTGTTCTTGTGTTAACGTTTCGGTAATACTAACTACGGTAATTTAGGCACTCTTGTTTTCACTTCTATCGGCTACTATGACGATGAACTTGTGCTATCGTGTTTATCAAACTATGTGAAGTAACTAATAACAAAAAGAAACTCACGAATCAGCACAACTGTCGCCGTTCGTCGTAGCCGGTCGTGGGGAATTTGAATCACTGCGACGATCGTTCGATGTTTCTTCTTCGTCGTCGTCGGATGTTTCCAAAACCTTCGTGAGTAGTTGTAGCGTTCCCTCTGAACAAAATGGACTGGATTCCACCGATAATTCGATGCTTTCTTCATCCTGTAACATAAATTTGTATTCCTCGTTGAAAATATACCTTTTTCATTCCAATCAGTCATCAAGAACTAGAAAGTACCTCTTTCTTCAACTTCTCTAATAATCTCTTCTTATCTGCTTTCAGTTGATCCGCTTGCTCGGATTGAGCAACTGTTTTTAGCCCTGAAAGTTCTAGCAGAGCCAAGTGTGCGTCTTTCTCGGAGACTGCGGCTTTCAGAGCTTCTCGTCTGTCGACAAAATAATTTTATGAAGATCGTTAATAAGAACACGTCGCTTTTCGAAATTGCTTACTTCATTTGACGAAGGTCTTCGAGTTGCATGGTTCTCTCTTCGGTAAAGCTTCTAAGTTTCTTCTCGTATTTGTGCAGTTTCGAAAGAAGGGGTTGACAAGTAATGCACTTTAACGCTGAAGCGGATTGCATCGAGGCAATTCTTTGTTCCAGCTTAGCTATCTGGAAGAGAAAAACAACAAATTACGATCATGATTTATTTTTACAAAGCGCTTTACTCAAATGCCTTGGTCTTCTTTACCCTTTGAAGAGCTTCCTTCTTCATTCTCTCCTCGTTTTGCAATTTTCTTTCGCTGTCGCTTGTAATCACAACGCTTTCGCGAAGAGCTTCGCTGAGCTCCTCGATCCTGTTCCTTTTCTCCATCAATTCTTTCGAAAATTGTCGTTCCTTGTCTTCCTTCTCCTTGATCACATTTACCAGTTCCTCAATTTGCTCCAAATCGATCCTTTCGCTGAAGGCTCTTTCGAGGGAGTCTACTTCATCCTCCAATTGTTGAATCCTCTCATCCCTCACTCTGATTTCTTCCTTCAGAACCCCGATATCGTCGTACTCACTTAGTTCTTTTTTCAGAGTAGCTACCTGCTTTTCGAGTTTCGTTATTTCTTCCTTATTTTCAACGATCTGCTGTTCGCATTCCTGAACCTTGTTATCTTTCTCAAATATGGCAAGCTCCATCTTCCTCATCTTTTGTTCCGTTTCAAGCACCTCTGCGCATTGGATCACTTGAGCGCAAGGAGGATCGTCTGGTTTCATGGTCGCCCCTTCCTCTTCACGGTCCTTTTGTGTTTCTTTTCCTGCAAATTGGAACTCGGTTAATAATTGACTGCGATTATTAAACCAAAATTGAGGACGTTCAGAAAAGACAAAGAACGGAGGATCAGGATTAATATTAGGATTTTGAAACAATCTTACCTCGATGTTTTTCTTCGACTTTCAACAGTTCCTTTTCCAAATACCCAACTCGACTTTGCAACTGATCGATTCTGCACTCACGATCTTGTAACTTTCTTTTCAATACATCAACGTTGTGCTTCCTCACGTACTCTTCTAATTGCGTGACCATCTCTTCCAATTCGATAACCCTTTCCTGATTGATTCTAGATTCTCTATTCTCGCCGTTCTTCTGAATCCACCTCTCCAATTCCTGAATTCGTCTATTCCCGGCGGTTACTTGACAACGAAGATCATGCAGCTCTTTTACATCGGGATTCTGTTTCAGAAAGTCCTCGAACTCGGCCACAGTGTCCTCCAGTTCCTCTATTCTTCTCGATTTCCTCTCGATTACGACTTCTAGATCTCGTACGCTTTCGGTATCTGCGTGTTCCCTGAGGAAATTCTCCAGGGACTCCATTTCTTGCTCCAACTCAACGATTCGTCGGTTCTTCGTTTCAATTTCTAATTTCCAGGTCTCGTCGTTATCTTGTACTTTAGGTTCGTTGTCTTTGCATTTTTTTGATTCCACCCTCGTCGAACACTTGAGGGTTTTTATTTCGTCTTCCAACTGCGATATGCGTTCGTTCTTCACCTCCATCTCCTTCCTCCAGGACTCCTTCTCTTGCGTTAGTTCATCCACCAATTTCAAGTTTTGGGTGCATTCGTTGTCACTGTTCTTCACGCTTTTACAGACTGCCAGTTGATCCTTCAGTTCGGCAATTTTTTGGTTCTTCAGTTCCAACTCCTTCTTCCAGCTCTCGTTATCCTCCAAACTGAAGTTCTTAGCGTCCTTCATCTTCTTCGAACAAGCAAACTGCTCCTTTAGCAATTTCTCCAGGGAGGATGCCTTCACTTCTAGTTCCGATATTCGCCGGTCTTTTGTCTCCAGCTCAATTTTCTTAGATTCCTCGCGTTCTCTGGCGTTTTGGAGAGCGGTTCCAGAGGTTTCTGGCTGTTGTGTGCGTGCATCGGTGCGCGTGGACGTTGCGACAGGCGTTGTGGTGCGTGTGCGAAGGCAACGGGTGTGAACGTAAAGAAAAATTGAACGAAAAGGGTAGGTGAACGGTCGTAGGGGAGTTGGGGAAAAACACGGTGATTTTTGACCCGTGTATATCGAAATGTTTCGTACTGCACGACGTAAGGGTGCGTCTCCGAATGGCTGCGAACGTGCCATTTGATTTCCTCTTTCTCTCATTCTCTCTAGTGATCTCTCTCGTTCTTTTTCTCCCCTCTCGGTTTTTTCTTATTTTTTTCCTTTTTTTTCTATCTCGTCGCTTTCGTCGAAGCCATCGTCTCTCATGGCATGACGATGTGGAAAGTCAGCCTCTGAAAGATCTCTCCTCTGTTTCTTTTAATTCCTCTGCTCGCCGTTCTCTGCCTCGGCCTTACACCATTCACATGCTTTCTTTTTATGTATATATTTATATTTATATATCTACATACGTATATCTCTGTCGTGTACGTGTATATACACATGTACAGTACATGCGTTTGTCCATTCTCCAGCGTGATATGTATATACATATATTCATATTACATATATATGTACATACACGATCGCATCGTTAATAATTAATTAACATTAATCGCTCGCTCTCTCATCACCTTTACATTAATATTTATATTTATATATATATATATATATCTATATTTATTGTTATTATCGTCAATATCTTCTCGCTATCAATTATTAAATATGTTAACAATGGTCGCAGCGTTACGTAAAATAATTATATATCTTGACAAGTGTGTTGTCAATGGCGAATCAGTACGATCTCCTTTCGTTCGATTAGTTTCGTATAATAAGTTCGTGTACTTGTAAAGTTCGCTTAATATGCAAATTGTACTAAAAAGAACGGAGAAGGCGTCCCCAACGAAAATCGACCTTAGAACAAGCTTTTTAGGAATCCGGTGGGACCCGCCTGTATTTTTTATATGTTTTTGTCAGTTTTATTTTGTGCCGTGATTTCCGTGTTCGGTTTCGAGAGATTTTTTTTTGTTTTTTTTTTTCAATTCATCATTCGGAAACGCAAGTTCGTTTCGCACGAAAACAGATCGAAATGTATGGACACGGGCCACAATATGTAAACAATAATGGACGATCAAATACATAGAAAAAACAACCAGGACGATCAAGCAAGCAAACACACAGATCGTAACGTGTACGTGCCGTGTCCAGGGTCAGCGTGAAAATTTAAAAAGGACAACTGATTAGTCACAATCCCATCGATATTAATTTTTAAATGCGGTTGGAGCAGCGCAAAGAAACTGCGTTAGTAGAAAATACTATAGAGATCGTTCTTTGCGCGGTTAAAAGTAATTTCTAGTAATACAAAACTAATTAAGTAAGATTAATATCGTTCTATAGTTAAAATATACGATTTGTTAAATATAAGAAATGGAAAAATATGAATTTGCTTACTGACCTCTTGTTGCTGTGCAGTTGCGGCTTGTTTCAACTTGGCTTGTGCGGCTTTGAGTGCACTGCGAACAAAATTGTATCGTTAGTGACATACTGTACGAGCATTTGGATTTTTATGCCTGATACTGACTCTTGAAGTTCTCTGATTTGTCTCTCCTTGGCATTCTGCTCTTCCTGAGTCATCTGCATCAGGTGCAGTAACCTTTCCGTCTCGGCTGAGCTTCTGGTCGACTCTTCTTTCGCTTTTTCCAGCTCCTTTTCGGAATTTTCGAGAGCCTTCTGCATTTCCGCCAACCTCTTGTCCGGCGACCCACCGCTCTATACAAAGAAGAAAGTGACTTGAAAAAATTATCAAGCGATATCGATCTTCCTTTTTCGGAATCTATTTATCGCGCGAGAATAAGAACGGATGTAATTTCAATAAATAATTGATCTATCAAGTTACTCTTTGTAACTGCTGCTCCAACTGATCCATCTTCGCTTTCCGTTTCTTTAGATCCTGGTCGAGACCTTGGAGCGTCCTCTCCTTCTCCTCTATCGTTCTAGCTTTCTGATCTACGGACTTCGCTCGTTCTTCCATCTGCTTTCTCTGTTCTTCCACTTGGCGTCTCTGCTCCTCCAATTGTCTTCTCTCTTGAGTAGTGTCGATACCAGCCTTCGCGGCGCCAGCTTGGAGTTTCTTGTTCGCCTCGTGCAAGTCCACCTGCGTCGAAGCAAACGTTGTAAAATTTCGTTCTTCCGCGTTTACGAGACGCTACAGCTAGGCAAATGAAAGCCGTTTCGCTTAGAGCCGCGACCATTACCTCTAAACGTGCACTCTGATTTTTCATTATACTTCTCAGATGCGTTTTTCTTTCGGTATCAACGTGTAAATTGATTTAATTTCGAATACGGTCATCATGGTCGCGGCTTTCGTAAATGAGAGATGCATGGAAACGCAATTAAAAAACAAGTCAGACGCGCAGATGAGAAGAAATTCGCAATTCCTCGTATATCTAGTGACGTTCATAGCGAAGTATAATATGTACAGAATACTTATAAAAAACATATGCGTCGAGATAAAAAATGTCTCGAGGTGAACGTACGTACAAAACGTGCGGAACGCATTCTGTGTGCATTGCTCGTGATTCATTCTCCAGCCTGTACAAAATAATCGTGAATCGCAGACACAAGGCTTGATTCTCGTGGTCATTCGTCGCATCTTACAAAAACGAAGTAACCATTTTCTATCTCTGGCATCTCGAATACAGTGGCATGCTCCCAAAACGAAACAAAAATTAAGGAAACGAAAAAGTGATACTCGTAATAAGGTTGCTCATCGTTGCGATGTCGAACGCGCAACAAAATTACAGCAGTAACAATAACCAGCCAAATGTATCGGCGAATGAGAGGATCGTTGTGATATTAACTGCACGTTCTTGATCATTTAGAAAGAAGGAACAATATCTTTTTTTCGTATCGCTTCGATCGTCTCGTCGCTGACGCTGGTGATAACAATAATAAACATAACGATAAAAATCGGCATAACGGAAAAGAAAGAGCAATGGGCGCGTATGGCTGTGCTTGAGAGTAATCGCAAATGGTTTTGGGGGAAACGATTTCGTGGAGAAACGAGGGGTTCATAGAGGTAGGTTAAAAAAATTCGAGGAGAATGATAATGATGAAGGCGATGTTGCGCTTCGCTGTGAAGTGTGACGGACGCCCCGAGATATACATGTACGCAACATAAGATGAGAAAGATTGTGCGGGTGCATCGTGGTTTGGTTTTTTCCGATTTCGTTTGTATACGTATATATATATCTTATATATATGTATATATATATACACGATATCGTTCGATCGTTATCGTTCTGTTACATATGCATAATATTTGATATATGATTTGATTTTTTTTTTGTTTGTTATTTGCGGCGTGTATATGAGCTGTGGGCGAGTTTCTGCTTCGTCGACGACGAAGGCAGAGGCTGCGGTTGAAATGAGAAGACATAGAGAGACGAGGAGGCGCGATGACGTGTCGGCAGCCGGTCGACAACGATCAGCCAACGGTATACATAGGCAGAGACATAGTGCAGGCATTATATGGTGCGGATGTAGGCTGTAGTAGTGTAGGTTAGCGCGCGAGCGAGTGCAGGTCGTGCTGCTGCTAACCTGATATTTCTGCAGTTCCTGGCACAGCTTTTCGAGCTGTTCCTGGAACCGCTCGCGCTCGACGCCTGCCTGCTTAACGTTCTCTTGCGCGCGCTCGAGCTCCTTTCTCAACCTGGCGACCTCCTGGCCGTTTTGTTGCGGATGCTGTTGCTGCTGCTGTAGCTGTTGTTGTTGCTGCTGCATCGTCACCTGCATCTGCTGGATCTGCTGTTGTTGAGCGTGTAGCTGCCTCTCGGTGTTCTGGATACGTTTTTGTAGTTCAGTAGCCTGCCTCTCGGCCGCGTCCGCCCGTTGTTTCTCCGTCTCGCATAGCTTCCTCCATTGTTCGAGCTGTGCCTCGTTCACGCCACCGGCAGCCGCGCTCGTATCCCTCGAGACGATCTGCTTCTGAAGTTCTTGCACGCGTTTCTCGGCCTGATCAGCCCTCTGTCGTTCCTTCGTCTGGGCCTGAGTCAGGTTTTGCACCTGCTGGCTCAGCCGATGAACCTCTCGCATCTGCGCCTCGAGGGCCTCCTTCGCGGCTCTATCCGGCGTCTGCGCGTGTACCCTCTGTTGTTGCATCTGCTGCAACCGGCGAACCTCCTCGCGTTGACGCTCGAGCTCCGCTTCGTTCGTGTTCAATTCCTGCTGGAAGTTGACCAGCATCTCCTGCGATTTCTCTAGTTGTATCACCAATTGATCGCGTTCCACTTGCAGCTGTTTCGCCTCCGCCTCGAGCTTTTCCTTCACCTTCTCGATCTTCTCCGAGTGTTTCTCTCGATTCTCGAGGATCGCGGCCATCTTGTCGCGTTCCCGTTGTGCGAGCTGCAGCTCGTGCTGTAAATGAGCTATCTCCTCGCTGCCAGCGATCTGTTGTTGCTGCTGTTGTTGTTGCTGCTGCTGTTGCACCCGTCTCAGTTCCTGCCTGAGTGCCTCCCGTTCGTCCCTGAGCAGCTGCATCTCCGCGGCTAGCCGTTCGAGCTCCTTCTTGTTCGCCTCTGCGGCCTCCTGATACTTGGCCGTCTGCATGTGCGTCTTCTCGAGTTCCTTGGCCAGTCTGCCCGCTTCGAGCTCCACCTGATCGCGCGCGACGATCGCCTTGTCGAGGCTGGCGCGCAGCCGTTCGACCTCGATGCTCGCGCTCTCCGATCTGGTCTTACCCTCGGTTTGCATCAGTCTCTCGAGCCGTACAATCTCGACGCGGAGCTTCTCGTTGTCCGCCTCCAGGGCGTCCGCTCTCGCCTTCACCTTGTCGTGACGATCGCGTATCTTCTCGGTTTCGATTCTAGCGCGTTCGATCTCGCCGCGATTCCGCTCCTGCGCCGCAGTCGCCTTGTTGGTCTCCTCGCGCGCCCGCTCGAGCTGAAGCTGCGTCTCGTGCAGCTTCGCCTCGAGCTCGGCGTTGCCCGACTGCGTCCTCTTCAGCTCCGACTCACGGCCCTCCAGGCGTTCACGCAGCTTCTCCACCTCTTGTTGTAGCCTACTACCCTCGCTTTGCCACTTCTCTTGCTCGTACTGGTATTTACCTCGCACCCCTTCCGCACGTTCCAGATCGGCGCGCAGCCTCGAGGCGTCCTGCTCGGCCTTCCTCGCGCGTTCAAGTTCCGCCAACGCCTTCTCCAGCCGATCGCGGAGCCGCTCCACCTCCAGCTTCGCCCACTCGTGTTCCTCCTTCTGCCGTTCTTGGCTTTCTTGATACTTGCCGAACCTGGTCGCGTACCTCTCGCACTCTTCGCGCGCGCTCTCAGCCTCCACTCGCAGCCGCTCCGTCTCCGCTTGCGCCTTCCTCACTTCGGCTTGCTGCCTGTCGTGTTTCTCGTACATCTTTTCTATCTCTAGCTGCATTCGTGCTAACTCCTCCTGCGTCTTATCGGTCGCTGCCTGAGCTTTGGTCAACTGGGAGTGAGCGCGCTCCAATTCGAAACTGATTCTCTCGTTGTCAGCTACAAGTTTCTCTCTCTCGTTCTGTAACCTGCGTAGCTCGATCTGCGATTTCTCATAACGTTCCCGTACCATTTCCAGATCCACCGCTAACCTATCTAGATCTTCCTTCGATTTCTCTTCGTGTTCCTTCGTGCGACCTAATTGGAGAGCTGCTCGATCGTACATCTCTTGCACGCGGGCCAATTCCTCTTGGGCTTTCCTTGCCTCGTCGCGACTCTTCGATGCCAACATCTGTTGCTTTTCCGCCTCGAGCTCTAGTCTGTCTTTGTCAGCTTCCATCACTTCGATGCGATTTTGCAGCCGATACACCTCGCTCTGGGCTCTGTCGAAATCATGACAAGGTTTTTCGTGATCGATTGTCACTCTTATCGAACGGAAAATCACGATCGCTCACCTGTCGTACTTCTCCAGCATCTTCTCGAACTCCTTGTTCGCGTTCTCCCGTTCCTCGTGAGCCTTGTTCATCGAGTATTGCGCTTTCTCCAGTTTCTCCTTCAGGATTTCGATTTCAGTCATAGCGTCGTCTCGTTCAAGCTACGTTACAATGACCAATTTTATACAATTTTATAACGAGATACAACTTTGTAATTAAATACAATTTTATGCAATTTCGCTGCTCTCTCTCTCTTTTTCTCTCCCGACATTAACTGTCCTTGATGACCTACAACAAAAATCAGGTTACTTACGGTTAACTTCTGGTGAGAATTGTGAGCCTTCTCCCATCTCTCTTTAACTAATTCGAGTTCTGATAGTACGTTCTCCTTGTCCCGTTGCATTTTCGCTATTTGATTCTGTAGGAACTCTATCCTCTCGTGCAGTTTCTCTGTTTCTTCCTGAAAGTTGTCCCTCTCCTTCTGTAGTCGTTGCATTATCATCTGTAAAAGGATACTTTTACTAATGCTACCTGTCTTCGTGGTGGATACTTCAGTCAAATATGATCCGCGACCATGTTTCTGTTATCACCTTCTCTTACCTGAGCTTTCTCGTACTTATCCTGCAACCGGTCGACTTCCAATTGAATCGTTTCCCGCTCTTTCTGCATCCTTGTCGATTGGCCGAGCGCTTTGTCCAGTTGGCTTTGCAAGTTTTCGAAATCGTAGTTCTGCTTTTCCTTTTCCATTTGCATCTATATGGAATCGAATCGTTCCACCGTAACTTTTCTAGTCTCTACCTTAAGTCTGTGTTTACGTTTTACGAGCTACTCAGGAGCCAAATTAATTAACTCCGATTGATTTTCCTTTTTTAATATTTCAAAGCGGTTTACCCTCTCAATTTCGATAAAGTTGCCCAGGTTAGCTTCTATGTGATTTACGTAAAATATTCAAGTATTTAACTTAAGAAAAGTTGTTTCACGTAACAGAGGTAAATTTACACGTGAAAACTGTAGGTAAATTCTCTTTCACTTACCCTGCGAATTTCCGTTTGCGTTTTATCCAATTTCTCTTGAAGCTTGTCTACTTCACTTTGCGTTTTGTCCAGTAGATTTTGCAATTTGTCCTGTTGAAGTTGTGCCTTGCCCAGAGTAGCCTGTGTCCGTTCCAATTCCTCTTGTGTTTTCTCAAGTTCCGCGATTGCCTTGTCCCGTTCCGAGTGCAGACGAGCCACCGAAGCCTGTGCTCGATCGTATTCATCTCGAAGACTCTCTTGTTCACCCTGAGCATTTTCCAATCTGGCCTTCAGTCTGTACACCTCACCTTGACTCTTTTCCACCTTTAAAAACCATCGAAAAGTTTGAACACTTTTTACATTTCATTCGATTCGGTTCGTCGAAGTATTTAAGACACGTTTAATCGTTTGTGTTTAATCTCTAGAATTTCCCATCTTGTAATAGCTGCGTCGTTGGAGAAAATACATGCACGTCGTTATTAATACAGATTTAACGCGTTGCCTGTTCATCACGTTGCGTTAATTAAAATCAATTTCTCCTCTGCTTGCTGTAACCTACGTTCGTATCATTCGTGCTTATTAATGTTTCCACGTGAAGCGATGATTTATTATTATACAGGGATTAAATAAATACATCGACTCGAGTAATCAGTCCGAGGGAAAAAGCTCGACGACCTAAAGAATAGCTCTAAAGAGAAATCTTTTCTGGAAGAGTCAATCATTCGAAATGGATCGAAACGAGGGGTAACGAGCAACCCCTACGGAAATTCTAGTCAGGTGTCTTCGATTGCACTCGAGTGTGAAGTTGCGTGCAATTTTCCGGCCACTTAGCCGGCAGTTTCATTACCGGTTCGTTTCGCGCCATCGACGAACATCGGGAACACCGGCGATGCCTGGGAAGAACGAAGGCGTGATTGGAAATTAGATTCGACTACCACAGCGTGTACGGATCGGGACCAGACTGTGGTAGCCTCGTGAATCGATCGCGATTAAAGGCGATTGTTCTTGCTTCTTGGAAGCGGAACAGGGCTGCCAAGTAGACTCGATCGTTCATTAATAGAGGCAAAACGACCAGCTACAGATTATGGGGATGGGAATCGTAGCTGGGGATACTTCGGTGGTTAATTGGTCGCAAGGCAGGTTTCTTGACGCGCGATCTTTTTATCGACTCGGCTAGTTCATCGATTACTTGATTCAACGAAAAGTTCCGTCAGCGGTGGAAGTGATTTCTGCGCGAGATTTGCGGATTCGTTTCGCTTCGAATCGATCATGTGGTTAGAAGGTTTGTTAAAGCATTCGTGACCGGTGACCGAGACGTTGAGTCATGCTATTGAGTCACGATACGTTTCCACAATCGCCGGGGACTCAGCGGTTCGCTGATCTGCAGAAATTTACATTTCAATCAATTTTTGAACTGTTGCCAAGAAAGTCAATTCTGTTCAGGAAATGAATTCTAGGATGAGACAACAAAAGAGCGAAATGATTATTGGTTTCAAAATCAAGCGAATAAAATGTTTAAAAGAGTTAATTTATAAATAGAGAATAGAATATATTACTCTATATATCATTTTATAACTGTCAACTACTGGGGACAAGAACGTCTCGAATGTGTGGAAACAGAGATGGTTAGCATTGGCTAATATATCTGAGACGCTTTGGCGAGATTGTAAAAATATTTTGGTAGCTGTAAAACCGTCTGAGTGGAGTAGACGCGATATTTTACCTTTTCTTGCAGAGCAGCAGCTTCAGCCCTAGCTCTTTCGTTGTCAGCCTGCGTGACCCTGAGCTCAGCCTGAGCCCTCCTGAGTTCCGCGGCTGTCTTCTCGGCTCTTTCGGAGATCCTGTCCATTTCCTGAGAGGAATTGAGCGTGCTTCTGCCGTAAGTGCTCTGAGACCTTTCGAGGTCGTGCCTGAGTCTTTCGTTCTCCAGTTCGAGCCTGGTCAGTCTCTGTTTGGCAGCCTCCCAGTCGGCTCCGCTACGACCAACCTCGGACGCAGCCTTGTCCAGTTCGGCTTTGCTCTTGCCGAGCTCCGACTGTGAACTTTCCAGCTTCGCTTCCAGTCGGTCTTTTTCTGCTTGTGCTCTTTCCAAACGGGCGCCCAATTTCTCAACCTGCCGTGAGCAGAAACGATCAGAAACTAACACTTGGACGATCTTTGGCCAAGGAACAACGCGAGAAAAGTGCACGAAGTGTTTTCTGTTTTTGTTAGCAGAGGGAATGGTGGGAAGTTAAAGTTTCATAGAAGTTCGAGCTGCATTATTGATCGTATCGACCGAAACGATGCTAAACAAGGTGTACTTCGGACGCACTTGGAATTGGACACGTTCCTTATAAATTTCTAATCAATATACGATTTAGTTTAGTCCGGGCATTGATAGGGAAGAGGAATCGATTGGGAGACAAAAAGATGTATTGCGCTACCACGAGGACTTACTTCGGACTCGAGAGCGTGAATTTTCATTTTGTACTCGGCGATTTCCCTCTCGTGTAATTCCCTTTCTTCCTGTTTCTCCTGCTCCGCCCGGTCCCTCTGTTCCCGTAATTGTGCCATTTGCTTCTCTTTATCTCCTATCGCCTCCTCGAGGCTACTGAGGGCACCTTCGCTGCTGCAGTGGTGCGCCTGCATTGCTGTTAAACGCGCCCTGGCCATGTCGACCTGGTTGTCTTTCTCCTTCAGCAGATCCTCTAGATTCTCGATCTGTAGTAACAACAACTTGGCCGTTAGAGATTCTACGTTTTCTTCATTCCTTTCAGAGAGGTCGATCGAAATCGCGCAAAGTCTTAGACAGCGAGAAAATAAGTCGCGATGGAACAAGATATTTTAAGAACGATACAGTTTTATTGGATCAAAGACGATCAGAGAGAATGTTAATTCGTGTGCGATTAATTTTAGTCAACGTGATTAGTGGTGTATTCTCTTAACCGGGTTAGGGATCCGCAGTTTACCATGCACGAGCCATTAATATAATCGTAAATTCTTACTTACCTGCCATCTCGTATCATCGATCTTCACAGCCATTGTTCACGGCTCGACAAGACATTTACTCAACCAGACACTCGCGATACACAGCAACAAATAATCAACGGTCTCTATCGCGGTAGAAAAAAAAGAACGGAATCGTAAAAACAAGCGTTCCGCGATGCGGAAACGAAAAAATGACAAAAAAATGGTAAAAATAACAAAATGGAAAGTAATTGTCAAGCGATGTTGTCTCTAGTCGACACATTGGTAATCAACGACAGCCTGATCGATCGTATCTTTAACAAAAATAACGTACCTCTTTCAACTCTTCTCTTTATACATATCGGCTATCGTCGATCACCAACGACACGAACAAAACATAAATACATACAGGGGTGCGATTCGTGACAAAAGTGTTGGATAAAAGAAATAAAACAAGGCGATGCAACGTAACTTGTAAGTAGCTTTATTCGAACGGAACAAGATACAAAGTGAAAAATAAACGGGTGAAAAAGGAGCTTGTGCGAACTTAAAGATAACGGGGATGTCGGGGTTTTACGTACTACAGCCTTTACACAGCACGACTAAAGAAAATATTATTACAAAAAGTGTGTCGCGCGGGCGCGCGCACGCCTCACACTCATTCCAATCGACAGCAAGATTCACACTCATGCGCACTCCGCGGTCGCATCCTACGAATATTATACGCTAAGCGCGCGCTTCCTCTTTGTCATCTGGCTGGCTGATTAATCACCAGGACAAAACTTCTTTTTAGTTCCGGCGGAATTAATCAGTAGCGCCAAGGAATGATAAGATCGGTCAGTGATCCGCGTTTCTCTCAAGACAACAGATCGATTTATAACGACACGATTGCATTACGTCTGACACCGTTAAACATCTATCAATTTTTGATTATACGAATTACACGATCTGCGACATTTCTAAAATTATGTTTCTGTAATTATGTTCCCTATGATCGTTTCGAGTTCAGTGGAATAGGATGACGAATATCTTTGAATGAGATAAATTACACAAGTCTGTGCAAAACGAGAGTAATTGCGAGGATCGGTAATGGAGAAGATGAATACGCGTCGACGCGCGTTTTACTCGTAATTGAAACGGATCCGTGTAATCAATTAAGCTTTAATTTACACCGGGCGATCATTATCACCGTGTGTTTAGCCATTCTGTTCGGACAGAATGGACCGCCTCCCCTTTGAAACTATAATTCACGTCGCTTTGCAGACCATTCCTACTCGTTCTGCACAGACTTTCAATCTTAAAAAGAAAACGAACGAACGAAACTCGTAAGCTTAAGAATTCGACGCGTTAAACCTTTGTAGTTGCTCCAAGATCTCTGCTTATCAACTTACAAAGGCAACGCCAGGCGGAGACATACATAGAATAAAAAAAGAACGAAGAGAAAGAAATAGTTTCAGGGTCACTCACCTTACGCTGAAGCACGTTAATCTTCCTGTCTTTGATGTCCATGTGATCCTTGAGCTCAGTCAGCTCGGTGTTCATACGATTGCGTTCCTGTTGCGCCTGCATCGCGGCCTGCGTCTTTTTCTCGATCATCCGGTTCTTCTCCTCGAGCCGCTGCCGCATTTCCTCCACCTGCACGCACGTAACCACGCACACGAGGTCATCGTACGAACGTGTGCAGGGGTGGGAACCACTTGGAACAGGAACGATTCAATCCGCATTGCACGGGCAACGTTCTGCACGCGACGTGAAAACGCTACCAATAGTCCAGCGGGCCGATTGGAGAGGGAACAGGAGGAGGGAAGCTTTGCACGACCCAGTTTCCTGCAGCCCTGTCCTTCCTTTCCCCTATAACGACCTCCCCGTAACGTCGATTTCCCCAGTTCCGACCTCCCCGTACATCGGGACCCCTTCAACGATCCCACCCTATATACGTCACTGCTGCATTTACTAGTCCATTTACTATTGCGTTTATTGTCACGTTTTCTAACGCGTTTATCAGTGCTTCGTAGATATTCCGTATATACCAACTTCCACGGGCGACGATTTTATAGAAGTCAAGGGGGAACCTGTTTAGAAGTTATATGGGTTTTATGCGCTTTAACTTTAAAACTCGTGATTTACGAAGCTGTAGAAAGTTTAAACTCGCCGCATTATTTTTCATTAGGTGATAAACTTCTCGTAATTGCCCAATAAATTACATTGCATAGGGCAAGATCATCGTGCAAAATTGTCGATAGGAAAACTCTTCCTAAGAACTGATCGTTCGCTAGTCGTCTATGAACGTTCGATAAAACTTCGTTCTGAAATGGAATCTTCGTAGAGAATTTATTGGGTCGTGCTAAGTTGGCTGGTAACTGCAGGATATCGCGATTGTTTGAATCGTTAACTCCATATAACTGGAATAGTTTGTTTGTGCGAGACAAAGATCGTCATCCGTTAGAATTTGTCGCTTTAGTTTGGAAGTGAGGATGCTAAACAGGAAGTTAGGATTGTCGTAAAGTAAGACTACACCCGTCTTTATAAGTGTTAGTATACGTTCGTTCAGATCACTGGGGTAGAATTTATGCGTTCCATTATGATAAAGTCGAAAAATTTGGTAAGAGTCGTTTTTCTTACGAGCCCTATAATTATCGTGTTTTTCTAGTTTGCACGTGTCCTAATACTTATGAAGGAGGGTGTACGTGGAGTTAAAAGGAGTAAATGGCGTTGAAAATGGGCACTTACGTCAGCCTGCAGCATGTTGTAGTGCTCTTCCTTGGCGCAGAGCGACTCTTTGAGCACGGTGATGTGCCGTTGGTAATCCTGATGCTGCTCTTCCAGGGTTTTCATCTTGGCGGACATTGCGAGTAGTTCCTGATCCCTACGCTGCACTTCGGTCCGGAGCTCGTCCAGCTGCGAAAAAGAGTCGTCGTCCACGAGAGGATCAGTCCGTGCGACCCGGTTACGTCTCGAAACGACGACGAAACAACGAGCGACGGAGGCGTCTGGTCTGTCGTCTCTCCGTCGTGGCCGAGTACGACGACGATCAGCGGCCAACTTCCCTTCGATCGCTCGGTCGAAACGTAAATCGGCCGTGAAACGGGTCAGCCGTTTCGCCTTCCGTTCCGATCCGCCAACTTTTCGACTTGCTCAAATCGTTCTGACCAAACGGAGCCAGCCAGATCGTCACTGGCGGTCGTTGGTCTGGCTGGCTTGAAGTTTTATTCGAAAAATCGGCGCACACGGATTCCATCGAGTTTTCGTTCTATTCAATTGTTCATATCGCCTTGAATTTCATTCGAGACGAACAGTGTGCGAGAGACGGATAAAATACTAAATGAAAATTAGAGAATATGTTCGAGGAGATGAGAAGTTCGCTGCTTCGTTCTCGGTTCATGAGCAAACAATTAGAGTAACGAATGAACCTTTCGAGTCATTCGTAAGACTGCGAATAGCTGGTTCTGAAACAAAGCTCGGAACATCGTTTTCACCGGACAAGGTTTTCCCTTGTGTAGCGACTAAAAAGCTTCGAGACGTCTCTCGTTTTTAACTCTCTCGGAGCCTGATTCGTTGGGTTCTTATTCTTGTCGCGTCAGCGATACGTCGTCGTACTCGGACAGGAATTCTTCATACTTAGCATGCAGCGATATCGAAACCAACGATACAAAGTTACAAACAAAGTGTATCCTGCGTGTACGAGAGATATACTTATTACGTGTTCGAACGAATGTCTTAGGGGGAACGTGATAGAATTCATGGGAATAATCGAGGCTGGAATAGTTGGAAGAAGAACTGGAACGTATTATGTATTGTGTCTCTCTCTTTATTATTCGTGTACGTACCTACTACGCTCGTCTGATCTACTCTGGTGTCGGCAGGCCGCGTGAGGATCCCTCGGCGAGATCTCCTCGTTACGAGATCCCGTCGCGGGATCGCAAGCAGAATCAACACAACTAAATGTTTTCTAACTAATCAACTAGCAGAGTACGCAGCGTGGAGGAGATATCGCGGTCCTCTCTGGCAGTATGGTCCTGTGATCGAAGTATATAAGACACTTAGGAAACTGAGAATAAGCAATTTCAAGAAAAAGACATCGAAGATCGATGCGTCCTCCGCATCTACGTATATAATTTCCTCGAACACGTCCCTGGTGATCTATCAACTTATAGGTCATCTTACACCTCTAATCCCACGGGACGAATCCATTCGTTTGCCATATCCGTGACTTTTATGTGGGATTACTTCGATCAGAGGGTATCTCTCTAACCAGATGACGTGTACGCACGTATCTCAGCCCAAAGATAAAGCACCAGGGATCGAGGAATCGATGAAATCTATCGGTACGTTGACTGATAGCGATTCTATCGATGGATCCTGATCGAACCTCGATCCCCCCTCTCTCCAGCGTTCTATATATCGTGCTAAGATGGTGAAAAACAACAGGTCTACGTAGAGGCGAGCGATCGTGGCGATCGCTTTCGATCCGCGAAGCGGCGTCACGCATCGTCTCGGGTTCCTCGGTGTTTCTCAACGACGGCCACGAGCCGCAGAGGCAGACGCAAGGTTCTCTACGTTCACTATGTTCTACGATCGTCGTTTACGGCTGCACACATACGCACGTACGCGGGAAACTCGCGGGAAATTTTTCCTGCCTCGTCTCGTCGTCAACGAGGGAACGACGACGCGCATCGTTTCCGCGCGCGTTACGTGAACCATTGCGAACAGTCAGATCAACGACTCACACCAGAGAAAGGGACAGAAAGAGAGAAAGAAAGAGACAGTTCTCGGGGTGGCTGGCCAGTTTTCGAAAGAGGCTCGACCTTGTATAACTGTTCTATTATCGACGATGGGACGAGAAATATTCCGTTCCAATAGTTTACTCTCGAACGAAAGCTCGGATGGAAGAAAGTTGCAAGACCCGCGAAGGAAGAGGAGAAGTCGCAAAGCGAGAGAGAAAAATTTCCTTAGGGAATTCGATGTCAATTAAGAAACTAATTTCCAAGTTAGAGTAAGAGGATCGCTTGAAAACGTAGTTATACGTTATTATCCATGATCGCGGTTTCAAATTTCACGGAAATTTGACGAGCACTTTTGCCGGTTATAAAAGTTTCGAGTTCCCTGGAAACTTACTGGCCACCCCAAACAGTAAGAGAACAGAAAGAGAGAGAGAGAGAGAGAGAGAGAGAGAGAGAGAGAGAGAGAGAGAGAGAGAGAGAGTGTATGTGTGTGAGAGAAAGTGTTACTACGGAACATCGAAACACTCCGTTACATAATACGGTAATCACGTAGATGGAAACGAAGGATAGGTGGTGGCTTGGAAGTGCTTCTTTGTCAGGTGAAGAATATCCTTACCTCCTCAGAAAGCTAGAATATCGGGGCACCACATTTAATAATGCTTCGCTCACCACGTAGGCCGCCCAACTCCGCCTTCCTCTTCTACTCATCGTTCACAACCCTTTCGCTACGTAATCGATTACGTAAGAAAACCAAGAAATCTCTTCTTCATCTTTAATTACAATTTTCATCTGGTTTAAGGGAAATGTGAAAAGATTCTCAGTTATGTTCGATCGTATCGGAAGAGTTGCTGAAATATCACTGTTGTACGTTCCATTCAATTTTTGATCGTTTAATCAACGGACAAGAAAGTTTCCGCTCATCACGATCGAACGTGATCAGCTTTCGGTATCCGTTGATTTACTAGACCATTCTTATTCCGAGCACGTAGAAATTTATACGCCGTCCATCGTTAAACGCTGCAACGTTATTAACGATCGCGGCACGATTTATCGATGATCGTTACTTCGCCGGGAAAAGGAGTCGAACGAGTTCAGCGGAATTGAGGACCACCATCCATTGCTGACTTATGGCTAACTTAGTTCTAGCTTATCTGCTAATGTTATACCCTTATGATTATGCGGATGGTGAAAAGTGACATTCGGTTTATCTGCGAATTTACGCTAAATAGTTACAATTATTAATTATTAAAATCGTCATTCTCGGAATTCTCTCGATACTTGACAAATACTCGGTCCATTTCTCTTCATCATAGGCTAGCTAGAAATAGAACCAATATCGAATCTAGGGATAATTCAGCTTGTGAAATTTCTAAAGCGATCGAATCTTTAATTCTCTCGCAAGAAGATGAAGAGCAGGATTGAAATAAATCGAGTATCTAATCGCAGGTAAACCGAATTGATCCTTCGTGCTTATCTCCGCGTGTTATGAAGCTCGCGAACCAAGAAGGCTCGCGTTTAGGACGATCGTGATCTATGGTCGATGATACGGTTACCTGATCGTAAATCGATCAACGAGACGACTGGCTAGATGATGAGAGATGCATCGAAGAGTAACGATACGTTGTCTGCGTGCATGCAGCATGCATCAAGGTACAAAGGACCGCTTCGAGTACTCGCATGCGCTTTCTAATAAACTGTCAGGATTCGTTGGCGAAAGAATCGTGACGCGAGAGCTAGAAAGAGTGAAGCGGTGATCGGACACGAACAAACACGAACAAATTCGACCAAACGATCTACGCGATCCGTACGCTGCCTACGCGATTTTATTCGAAATAGATTCGATTCCGTAAGATTGGATCGTCGATGATGAAACGAACGGTCCAATCGCTGGTGAATCTTTTCCAGCGATTTACGATCTACACAGGGGTTCTCTGTTATCGTTCTATACGATTTCTGACATTTCATTATTACTTGATCTTCTTACAAATTTCGATTGGTTCGTATATGATGATAAAGGTTGAAATACCGGGTACGCAGAATTTTCTATTAATAATATAGATAATACAAGAATATAGTGATCTTGAAAGATAATATTGGTTTTCACTTAAATATAGCGATATCAAGGAATCCCAGCGCAGATTAAAGTGCCTGAATAATTTGAATGATTGCTACCTCGCTTAAGCTGATACTAGCCGTGAGATTTTCTACTTAACTATGAATTACGATAGTGCAAGCTTTACTTTGCCTTTCAGAGATTACTCGATCGTAAGAAAATCTTGAAAATTTTGAATCGTATAAGAAATAAAGTTGTTGATTCTGGCAGTAAAGATCTCTGTTCAAGCAACATTAAAAAAGCTTGCACCATTACAAGAGACGTACCTAAACGCGGTAGTGCTAAGAGTGGCAAGCAGTTGTCTACTTTGCCCTACACTCCCACGCATGCATCATGCCCGAACGATAGCTGTATTCGAACTCTACGCGACGAGAGAATGGCGAACGACGATGAACGTGTGATGAGAAATGCGATGATCGTGTCTGACGAGTCTTCTCTGTCACATGATTCCCACGATAAAGTAAACTGCCCGGTGACAATTTCCAAAATCGATTGATCTACCAATGAAATGATTCACCCTGATTGACAATGAACCCATACGGATGTTGACTACCAATTCGAACGAAATGTACTAGTGAAACGAATCGGCGATCGAGATGAAATGAACATGACACACGAATGTGCGAGTCTACTGAGTCTACTGGTGAGAAGTCGATGAATCGATGAGTAAAGATTGATGAAGGCGTGAGAATGACGAGATGATCGTTACCAACCGATCCTTTTCGTGATCTTAATGTCTGTTGAGTGTGGTGACTGCGAGGAAACAAGTGAAACGAGTCAATGGCAAAGGTCAGCGGTGGCAGGCGGACAAATCGGTGATAATTCTACTGGTGGGGCTACTGTCAAACAAGGGGATAAAAGTGCAACAATCGTCAACAGGGCAGGTATCCAAGGTGTTTAGATGATTCCAAGGTCGCTTGCGGAGTGCAGATAGACTGAACCTGCAAATTCTTTGGTGACAGTTAAACGGTGATCCTTTGGGATGGGGTGAACACGATTCTACCATGAGTGAATCGATCGTTTTCGTGTGGGATGAGTGCGTGAAGGACTTGATGGTTGATGACGAGCTCTCGTGGTTGGATTTCTCAACTACGGTGATAAAATAATTTTCCATGGAACGTGACGAGAGAGGTCGTACGAGAACGGGTGATATCTCTCGTGAATAAACATAATAGAATCGGACAGGGACAGGATTGAAGTTGTTGATCAGAGAACGATTGAACAGAATCATTCTTTCTTTCTCTCTGTTGTATTATTATTATTCTCTTTTATAATCCATGTAATCGGCATCAATTTGATGCTCGATCGTCACTGACCTGCACCCTTGACCTACTCTGTCTAAATCGCGAAGGAGACTGCGAATTACAGATTGCCTCGAAGGTGCAAGGATACTGGCTTTCCTTTTGCATTATGTCCTTTTATCTGGAACACGATATAGGAATTAAAGGGAGGGAGAAAGGGAGGGATTCTTGGAAAAAATCAGGAGCAGAAACAAGACTAATGGCGTATAGTCTTAGGGTTCAAAGAACGGTATACGTTCGAACTTATTTAAGGTTTGTTCGATCTTTTTCTTTTTTTTCTGTAACGTATCTGTTCGCTTTTTCTCCTGTGCAGTTTTTTGGCGATCCTTGCGTAGCACCGCTAGCCTCGAGGCTCTCAACGTCTCAAAGAGGATTGCTTCGCACAGGTACGAATATATAAAGAGAAGCGACAAGATGTCATAGAACGTGGAAACGAAATCGTTTGCTTTCATCCGTTTTCGTATTTACTCGTATTTACTTTTTTTTCTATCGTTCTCTTTTTATGTCTATCTCGGCTAGCAGAGTTCCACAGACTGAACACGCGTGAACACGCTCTGGTTTTAGGCTCGATGTGGACCTTGCGAACGTAGAGTCGTCCGGCTTGGATACGTGAGATCGTGAAAACGTCGTCGAGGTGGAAGGATGTCCGGAGATCGGGGATGTCCTTGCGAGCAAACGTACGTCGATTTCCGGTTGCCACGGTTCCATCTTCGAGGGAAGGAAACATCGGGGGGGAAAAGGAAATTATCCCTGCGGGGCTAACCCGATTTTGAGGTTGTAGTAGAGCCAGCCCGACCACTGCGATTCTGAGGAGTTCAAAACGCCTGGTGCAGCCTATTCGATGCTCTAATTGCTGTGTAATCGAGCGTAGGATCGTTCATTGGGAACAGTGCTGTTCTCGTTTAAATTCGCACAGACAAGTTTCTTAATTTCTTAATAAGCGGCGAACCCTCGAACAGGGATACACTTACACCTAGATTAGAGTAGAAAAATAAAAGATTGTCGGAACTTGCGAACGCGCAGGAGAAATCGTGTTTCAGAGCGAGCGAATGCTGTGCAATCGATCAGGAAGAGAAGACGACGTGCACGAACGGGATCAGCTTCGAGAATCCACGTCTCCTCTGGCTTCTTTTGCTGGTTAATTTAGATTTTCGCGTGATCTATCGTGACTTGGTCACGATTTGGCTATACGCGTGACCTCTAAACGCGAAATTACACCAACAGCTCGGGGACCATAGTAGTCATGGGGGGCGGTCTTAAAACGCTCTCAGCTACGAAAATATATCGTTGGAAGCTTCTTCTCGTGTTACTCTTCCTCGTCTACGCACGCATTTTACACGCACGTTTTCAGCTTCTGCTTAAGCGCATGTGTGTCGTCATCGTACACACGTGGCTACACGTGCCACGAATCTACTTTATATTTCAGTGTCTCTCAGTGAAACCTGTTCGCGGAAACCGTACGTTTCTCCAATTAGTTCGGCGAAAAAGATTTCCATGATATTGGATTCTCAGGTGGACGATCCTTTTACAAAATTGACTAGTATCGAAGAGATTGAAGAATGTATCCATTATCTTACGATTCTATACTATCAGGAAATCGAGATTACATGTACTTTCAAACATTTCTTTCAAATGGAGAAAATTTGTTTCCAAATATATATGTATATGTATAATATATTTTTGACGACTTTAACGGTGTACTACAGGAACAGTTAGGTGCATTTTTGTACTCTGACTACGTTTAAGAATTTTTTAGGCGTTTCAATTTGCGTACCTAAAAATATGTCTTCTCCGAAAAATAGCATTTTAACGATTCACCTTGTACGATTAGCATATCGAGGATCGTCCATCCGACGAACCATGTAAAACCTTTTTCTCAGAATAACTAATACCTGTACGGTGTACCACGAACGTAACACAGAAAATACATCCTCTTACGAATGTACAGAGACTCTAAATGTAATCGAAACAACACGTGTATCTTCTACGAAGACACTTCTCTAATTAATCAGGGACTGTACAACGTCAACGGTCTATAGATATTCTAGAATTCAACGACATATATTCATCCTCTAAGGCCTAGACATTAGGTACGCACAGTTGCTCTCGGGCTCTACACGTAGAAGCTACCGAATTGTGACTTTCTCATTGACTTTCTCTCACAGAATTGCCCGAGACCCATCTCGAAGTTCCCCTTGTCTCGCGCTTCCTCGACTTTCCTTGTTCCGCTTTTCCTTCGTACGATTCGCGGAAACAGGACTGCGTAAGACGATCCCAAGTGTAAGGGGAACGATCGCAGAGAGAAAAGATGGAAGATCGATATATCGAGGATCGATGTTGATTGCAGAGACACGAGAGGAACGAGGTATGTATCGGGTTTTCCGTCGGTTCTTCTCGTAAATCTACGACTTCTTAAACAGGTACAATCGAGTCAAAAAATAGAAACTCTGCTGTTCTCGATAAGAAAGGGATCTCGGGAGGTAAAGAAAACAGGTACGCTAATGTGCCACGAGTGCACACGTACGATATATACGAGTCGATGAGAAGTAAAATGCTTCTTTTTCTATTCATTGTATCATTTTCGACAAAAAATGATCGACGAAAAGTATGGTCGCTGGGTGAGAGGATGCTCAGGAACGTCCTCCTCCCTTCGTGGGGAAACAAGTTTCACTCGTTGAAAAAACATTTCGCCTGTCGAAAAAAAGCATGGCCACGAATAAAAGTAGAAAAAGTAAGCGTATCGTATCTTAGACCAAACGTGGGGAATGCTCTCGCTCGAGATTTTAACGCGTTCTCGAGCCTTCCCTCGGGAATGTGTGCGGTTTCTATAAAACCTTAGTCAAAGTAAGTATCGCTCGACGAAACGGTGTATGTACACATCTCAGCGACTGTAGTCAGCGTGTCATCTTAACTCTCAGGGACTCATATACACGTGGCACGCGTACGACGCGGCGTTCGAGAAGACAAGACGAAAGGAATCGAAAGATCCGCGGGACGTTACGACCTGACCGATTCGACTGACGATCATCACGTCACGCAGCTTCCTGGCTATGCGCGTTTTTCTTCGCCTTCCTTTCCTCTCTACGGACAGCTAGATACGGACACGTACACACGATTACATGCGCCTTCGCTTCATCGATCATACTTCCTCTTTCTCGCTACCATTCACTCGTTCTCTTTCTCTCTTTCCCTCTCACACAGACACTCGCGCAAGCATCGATGACGACTTTTTCGACGTCTCGATTCCGAGTCTAATAACACAGCCGAATCTAAATTTCTCTTGGTTAATGTCGACTTCTTCGCACGATCGTTACGCACCTCCATCCTTGATTCGAGGAGGGTGGAGAAACAGACGCTCGATCTCCGTTTTCTCTCGGTGATTTTTTTGATTCACAACGAGACGCAAAGTAGTAGCAGTAGTAGTAGTAGTAGCAGTAACAGTAGTAGTAGCAGTAGTAGTAGTAATAGTAGTAGTAGTAGCAGTAGTAGTAGCAGTAGTAGTAATAGTAGTAATAGTAGTAGTAGTAGTAGTAGTAGTAGTAGTAGTAATGGTAGTAGTAATGGTAGTATATTGTGTAGTATCGTGAGCCTTTTCTCTCAATATACCTGTCGTAGATCGGATAGATCGGGTACTCACGCAGAGGAACCTGCGGCTTGCAAGGTCCGGCGTGACTCAACATAGAGCAGAGAATCCAGAGTTCGATAGATCCCTAGACGGCGTCGTTCTTTTCGATCCGCACGTTGTTGATGAAGAAACTTACTTGCCGTTTGAAGTTCATGTCGTGCTTGTTGAAGGTGTGCGCGTGTAGAGCCAGTGCGCCCTGCGCCGCAGGCTCAATATGTTTCAAGTGTTGCTGCATTTGCTGCTGATGCTGCAACTGCAGCTGCTGTTGATGCTGCTGGTGTTGATGGAGATGATGCTGATAATGATGGGGATGATGATGAAGCTGATGGAGATGATGATCGGCGTAACGATCGGTATAGGGATTGACCACGCCGGTGGCAGCGCCCGACGAGATGCCGCCAAGGCACGAGGAACCGCCCCCACCGCCTCCGCCGCTCGTGGTCCCACCTGTCGAACCGGCAAGCAATGAACTGGTTAATGCCGAGGACGACGAGTGACCATACGGTACCAGCGAGGTCATCACGGACGGTCCCCTGGCCAAGGCCAACGTGCCGGGCTGCTGCGGACCACCCATGGCCGTTACCAATCCCTGCCGCATATGCGACTCGATACCTCCCGCGGTAACCTTATTTTGTTGTTGCTGTTGCGTCTGTTCCGTTATCGTTTGTTGCTGTACACTACCGCCCCCGCTACTACTAGGTACGGCGGTCGCTTTCAGCAACTGCTCCCTTAGTCTACCGCCGCATTCCTTAATACGCTGTAACTCGGCCTCGAGTAACGCCACCTCCTTCTCCAGGGTTTGTATGCGCGCGTCTTTTGTCTCCAAGATGGCCGTCAGGGTGGTGCTACCGGGCACGCCGCCTGGAACCGCCACGCTACCTCCGAGGACAGTACCGCCTGCACCTGATACGCTACCTAGCCCGACACCAGCACTTCCGCCCGCCACGGCTGCTCCGGATGACGCGGTCGACGCGTACGCCAGCTCCAGCTGCGTCTGTAGACTCTTCAGGCTCTCGTTCGTGGCTTTGAGCTCCTTTACAACACAAGCAATAGAGACACGGTTACACTCGTCGATGTTCCCTCATCTCGTGTCTCTCTAGCGAGCGTGCGAGGGACTTTTTTTGTATTTTATTTTTACTGCTACAGTTTTATTTTCTTGGTGTGATGTATGCGGTGGTTCGGTAGAAGAGATGTACTACGGTGGTTGAGTGCGGCTTCGCTAACACACGAAATCTGTCCCGTGAATCGTCGCCTTAGATCAATTAATTTTCGAGGGTGCAACTGCAACCACTGCGTGCGAGTTGTACGAATATTCCATCGAGGTCAATGTACTTGGAAGTATCTCTAATTTTTCATTGTAAACTATCGAATTTTCCTGTTATTTCCTTCCGGCGATTAATACCAACCATTATTCGCTCTGTAAAGTATCGAAATTATGGAAATTGACATAGCCTAATTCTGACTAAGTACAGTCAGAATCTCTGACGACTTGATACTTTATTTTTACTTCTACGCTTAAAAAAAAAGTATAATCTTCGTTTTGAATAGTAAATTTCGTTTCCTAGTAGACGAGTAATTCCAATTTCTTATATTATTGTCGCATGCAGTGGAGAAACCTGATATTGAATTCGTTCAAGGTCCTTTCATTTCCACACGGGACAGTCTCGAGGAAGCGGAAGTGGCACCGGCAGCGTCCCGGTTGACGAAAGAAAAGCGACGTTCCGCCGAGCTTCCTTCTTCTTTCGACACATCCAGCCGATCGTATCGCGCTCCTCCGAATGACCATGGGTCCTCTTATCGTTTCCCAACGTATAGTATTTTCTCTGATTCATCGACGTACAGTTGCTGTATTAATCAGGCGGGGCTACAAGGAGCACCACCGATCACCAATGACATCCATGATCGCCCACAAGGACCACAAAGTTTTTTATTAATCGATCTCTCAAATATTTTCATTTTCATCTGATTTTCATCTGATCCACGATCGCAAGGTCACTTTATCAACCGAAGGCTTCTATCATCTTTCCCAATTCTTTATTTTTTTTTTTTTTTTGTTACTTTTTTCGATTGTCTTTTCTCATCTCCGAGCCTTCGATCTTTCGATTGGATGCGAATTTTTTAATTCTCTTGTTCTTTCCACGATAGAAAGATCCTCTTGCGAACGCCGGGCGCCGCCGCAGTTCTTTCGCCCACCGCGATGTACGGCCGACATCGTTGTCCATATTTCTGCGCGCGGCGTTTCGACGACTCTCTTTCCCTTTCGTTCTTTGCCTCCTATCCTCTCAGTTATTGTTCGCCGATCGTTTAATCCCGAGGCATCCTAATCGCGTACATTAAACTAACCAATGCAACGATCGCGGCGCGAGCTTTGTCGATCAGAGGATACTTTCGAAACGCGGCCACGTCGCATGGACAAGATGAGTACGAGCAATGCGTATCCACGACTCGTATTGATGGATGCTAACGACACGTTCAGGTGCGATCAGACAACGGTGAATTCGATCTCTGCGCAAGAGCACTGTGAAGCTAAGTAGTGCCGAAAGAAAAGTGCTGGAAGGTTTCGCGTCTTTTTGGATCGATGATGGTGTGAGCGTGTTGGAGATGATCGCGATTCGTGGATACGCATTTCGGCGAGTATGTGGCCTGTATGTACGATGAATCCCTCGAGTGATTGCAAACAGATTCGTATTTACCTCGTTGAACCATCGGTGAGATTTATTTTTAAACAGCGTACTCGTTCTTCTACCAATCGCGTAATTCTTTCGCGTATTATTTTTATTAAATAATTAATTAATCGTCGTACGTCGATGTTAAACGTTCGAATAATCTCGTCGAAACGTGGCTATTACAAAATGATGGTAGAGTAAGAAATTCGGCTTGCAACCACTCACAATGGACAAAACACAAGAGATATAAACGGTAGAGGATAAGACAGTAGATTACGCGAGGAGAATGAAGTCGTATTATCGCATGTCGCATCAGGTCGGTGCCAAACAGTCGCAAAGTCCTCCCTTGGGCCTGGGATCGGCTCGCCTTGACGCGACTTGACGACTTTCGGACCGTCCCGCTGCTCGTGCATCGATTACGACGAATGGCCATGATAGCGGTTAGTCGTGATGAGCAAGAACGTGTCTGAGATGTACAAGAACGAGAAGAGAGTATATAATATATAACTGGGTGGTAAAAACATACAGTGAGTCACAGCGGAGATGACCAGATCAAGAAATTAAGAGGAAAAATATATAATAGTGGTATATGTATCTTGTAGATGTACAGAGAAAGAAAAACGTGGTGAGTTTTTTATTCCTTTTAGAGAGAAAGTACGTGAATGTCGTGTAAGGAGGAAAAACATTCCGTAATCGTATTAAAATGTAATATATATATATATTATATATATATATATATATATATATATATATATATATATATATAGTGTAGCCATTCATTCGCGTGTGTATAATGTGAGTGTACATACACGAGATGAGTTACTCGATGGTAGAACGTGAAATATTTTGTAAAATATTGCCCCTCTGACAATATCGTGTCATGCTGTCGAAACCAAACTCGTTATCGCGAAAAATGTACAATGCGATTTTATGGTACTTGAAAACTATGTTGGAACGATGTTATAGCAAAATTAAAAATTTCAAATTTCAAATATCGAAGAATTTGACAGATATTTCGTTGGATATTTCGTTAGCCACGAAGCAAATAAATCACAAAACTTTCTAGGTTCTACCGATGATCATTTTAACCGGTGCACACGTGACGTGAGAATGAACAGTAGCACATATCAAAGAAAATGATCGTATGAAAATGTTTCTCTTACGGGACGAATCAAAAGTCTCGCACGGCTCGATGCTATCCCTTGTCTTCCAGAGCTTCAGATCGTCAAAATCGAGTCGAGTGCCGTTTGGAATAAACGTTCGCTCCGTTCGAGGCTATCAATGCGACGATTCACCTCTCTCTCGTATGCATAACTTTATTCAATTTTTCAGTCTCTAGACTTTAATCGAAAGACGAGAAAAATATTGCAGCCATGGCTCTTGCACGGAGCATTTTTATTCTCTTTCCTATCCATTTTATAATTTTCGTTTTTTTTTTTAAATATCCCTATATATAACATACTCCTTGAAAATTACAGACTTTTTAATTGCAGATATCTAAAAACTGGCATGCTCTTTGCAAAACCACTCACATTCTCATTAATGACTTACGTGATTCTGTTTGTGCCTTACACCGAGAATCTCTTTGTCTTGTCCGAATAGTGCACACGTTGAAAGCAGTGAATGTGCATTAATTTCCAGGTGCATCGTCAACCGTATTCGATCCAACTTAAGCAGTTTCAAGTATGGTGTTTGTTGATGGTGTCAAATATGGATTCGTTTGGTCTCGTTGCAAGGTGTTGCGATATTGTGATTGACACAGAGCCGACTATGTACACGGTCTTCCATACTGCATATTTTCCTGATATTCTTTCCACGAATACTTTTTTTTTCTTTTTTTTTTTTGTAATTGATATCAATCGAACCATGTCACAGATAGAATCGAGATGTCCATCGACGATTTTAATACAATATCTTCTATCTCACTGGAAACTCGCGACCATACGAAAATAGCGATTTAATTAAAAATGTTTCCAACTGTGAAACTACTGGTGAAAAATATCGCAGACTTAGCGGTTTAATCATAAATTTCATTTGTCGCGAAAAATCTATAAAATAATTTGGGACAAAACTGAAAAAGATTGGTCACGTATGAAACAAATATTTTCCGATCATCGATCGATTTTTATTCCGAACTGTTTCACGATATGAAAACCGCACGAGGCAAATATCGAACAGGAAAATAAGCAAACGAGACTAGCAGGGATTGGCGTGACTTTTGACTCGAATTTCGCGGATTGTGTGGCATACGTACCGTGGCTTTTCCGAAGGCACGATCTCCAGCAGGTGTATACACACAAAAGTTGAGACGCGCATGTAATATATACGTGTACGTCGCTATTTTTTTGTCGAAGGCGTTTTGACGTGGAAGTTACAGATTTCACGCAAAGAAACTCGTCGAGAGTTTTCATTCGATTCCCTAGAGTTTAGTTCGAGAAATGTAAAACAATATTTTACACAGATTTTATACCTTTCTGATAAAAGCGAGACAATTTCGTTCAACTTTTCTTTTAAAATTAATCTACAGGAACTATCCTATCCAGCCGTTATTTTGAAATATAGCGAAATGATTTAATTTAATCAATTTTTCCATTTAATACTACTTCGTACACCGTGAAAATAAAAAATTACCATCCCTTTCTAATTACAACCTCCGGTTCCACGTTGATTCCCAGTTATTTTCGCATTGTGCTTCGTCGAACGCGATCTATTTCCAGGCACCCGACTTATCCTCGTTCTCGACCAGTTCCAATTGCGCGAAATTCCTGTTCACTGGGCCGACGTAAAGAAACACAGTTAGCAAGTTAGCAAAGAAACATCAACGGTCCGCTCTCGTTTCGTGAAAAACGAATCGACCCGATTTACGTGCTACTCAATGGAGGTTGCTCGAGAGGGTTCATCGGGTGGGTAGTGATTTCAGAGTGTACGCTTCGTTCCCTGTCGGTTCGAGATTAATTCTTATCGAGACTTAATCGTGTCATCAGTGTACCTGTTCGGTCTTCTCTGGCAGGGCCTGGATTTGGGAAAGAGGTCACGTGCATGTCTTTGGCCACTAATTTCAGAGGAGACTTTAATGACCGGTTGATGGTAATGATCGAAGGTGTTGATGTTGTTGTCGATGATGAAGATAATGATGATGATTCAGTATTTTTCTCACGGCGGTAGTTATGACAGTTGATTGGTCGATAATGTGGTAGTTGTTGTAATAGTAGTTGTTATTGTTAGAACGGGGTAAGTGACGAAGGGGCGGATGCGGGCGTGAATTTCCCCCCGTTAGGGGTTGCTAAACGTTTTATCACCTACACATCCAAAGCAGCTCATTCCACGCATTTCAATCGCAGCACATTTTGTTCTTTCATTTATATGTGTATATATATATACACACACATATATATATAAACATATTTTTAAATTTTTGTATGATTTATCATTGAATTCGTTCAGTTCTTTGTTTCTTTTTCTTCCTATTTCTCTGTACTTTCCCCGATCAGCCGTCTATATTTTTTTTGCCACAGTCTTTGTCGTCGACGTCTCGTACAGTCGTCGTTCGATCCGCAGGGTGCAAAGAGAAAGGCAGAACAAGAGAAAAAGACAGACAGAGAATAAAGAAACAGAGTACCAGAGGGCAGGGAGTAAGAGAACGACGATGGAGAAGGGAGAGAGTCTATACTCTTGAATATCTCGTTTCTGGGAGACTGATTCCTGTCGCATGCTTTGTCAAGGATGTTAGCCACGGCTTGACATACTTCATTGGCTTTCTGACACGTTTCGCTTCCTCGATAAATAGCTTAACGCTATGCCCTCGACTTCTTGCGTTTCGTCTTTGATTAAGCTCGAGAGGTTCCGTGAAAGGAACTAACTAAATCGAAAACCAACAAAACCCTATCGACCGTAAACGAGAAAGAAGCACGCGCCACTAAAAAAATACGTTTGTCTCTAACACGATTTTAATCCTGGAAACAATTATCATCGTAGCTCTGTTAATCGTCGTTTGCCAGTGTGCAAAGTAAATAATGTTCCAATTAAGTGCGCAGCGTTCTCTTCGTTTGAACGAAAATAAACCATCCGGACGAATCGATCGATTTCTTCGCCCAACAAAATCCACGAGCGAAAGAAAGCTGAAAATAAAATCCCCTCTTCCATAAAACCAAAATCTGCCAGAATCTATTCGATTCTCGTTTGCAATCTTAGCAATAACCGTTGCTATAACAAAATTGCGCCACGTACAGCATCACCATGATGCAACGTCACGTATTGAGTCCAATGTGCATCCGAAGATGCATAAGCATCCTTTCTTCCATTCGTTTCTTCTGGGATGAAGTATGTCAGTCATGAACGGGATCGATGGGATCTTAGATCGTGGGTGAACAAATCGGACTCGTAAGAAGGTGCTACTAAATCGTACGGCACAAGAAAAATGTCGGTGACGAGATAGGTCTTGGTGCTGGTGCATTGTTCGTTTCGACATCTCACTCTCGGTGCCCGACCTAGATGATCGAACACGATGATGGAAGGCTGCACCACGGAGGGTGCATCCTTCCGGTGCAAGAAAAAAGAGAGAAAGAAAGAATAAGAGAAAGATGTGATGATAACACGTCGGGTTAAAATGTATTTCTTTTGATTTATCGATGCTCTGTCCGACCGGTATCATAAATGATTCTTTGAGAATGCTTAAATGAGTTCTCTGCTTATTTTCGCGTGAATTCCCCTCTCGCTAAATATCTGTAAATTACCACTCAAGCCACGTAGACTTCACCTAAATCCTAGATCTAAAACGCAGGCACATACACGGAGATGCAGGATTATCGGAGAATGTTCGAACGGATGCGACGTCGCCGTGAATTTCCAATTATTATTTCCTCTCGTTCTGCGAGAGAAACGTATTTTGAATATTCTCTCCGTTATGGAAATCGCGTTGCGTTTTCCAAGCTCCGTTTCCAGCTTCTCGTTATTGTGTGCAGGTACGCGTGCTTGAACTACTTTCTGTGCTTGAATTTGTTACGCTTAACGCGTCCTCCTGTGTTGCGAGTTAAGCATGTCTGACTCTCGAGGAACTATTCTACTGTTCCGCTAAGGATGAATACTAATGGGATATTTTACTGCATCCCTTGCTTGACCGTTATTCACCTGTTCTACTCACTTTTGCTTCAAATATAACACGCTTTATTAACTTGAACTCTTTTTTTATGTTCGACAAATACCTTCAGTGGAACTCCTTTCTCTCTAACGTATTGAAAAATCCTAGGAAACCAAGTCATTCGCGATAAAAAGATTTTCTTATTACGTTCTCCTGCCTGACAGGAGGAGTTATTCGGTGAAGCTTGTTCAGATCTCCGCGGCGACTTCGCATCCGAGATTAGGCTACAGACTGGGTATGTAGTGCTAACTACACGCGAACGACGTTTTGGGAACGACTACGACGGTTCTAATAGACGAAATAACGTGAGATATGCGAAAGAACATGAAGGCGGCGGTGCTCGTGGAATAGTAACGACAGTAACGATACAAACATTTGTTACGGTGGTAACGAAATAGCGACAGTATATAGAATGCTGCTAGAATAAGCGTTGCTCTGACCACTGCTAGGAAACCGTCCAAAAGCTCGTTTCCAAGACGCTGAGAATCGACGATCTGTACCTTTATCTTTCTCCCCTTAAAAGGAAATTTGAAACAACAAATAAGGTTTCACTCTATTTTTAACGCAACGTTTTACCCCTTTCATCCCTTCGTATATTGTTAAAAACGAGGGCTTCGTTGGAAGAATGGAGCTTTTTTTTAAATGTGAGAAATATAGGACGCGATACATAAAGTTGCTTTAGCTAGAGAGAAATATAATATAAGTAAATTTACTTTACGACTATAGCAACAAGTATATAATAAAGAGTATAGTAATGTTATTTTAATGTTATTTTAATATCTGGAGCATACAGGCTGTTCGTTATTGTTTAATCGAAATTAATGTTTTCGCGATTTTTCTATTCGATTAATCGGAGCTTTTGGACGTTTCGTACTACAGATCGGAACAAGGACGCGTACACGGGACACGAGCGTCCGCGAGCACGTTGGTGCTGTGCAAGCGTGAAAGTGAAGGTACACGTGTGCTCTTTTTTGCGTGCTGGTGAACACGACGATACGCGTGCCTAATACATTGGGCCATGTTCGTGTGTATGTATACCTCTGGAACGTGTGCTGTTCGTGTTTGAACGTGATTGTATTCGAAACCGTAAGCGTCATGGGCCGTAAAAAATCTCGATCGATTGTCCTTCTTTTCTTTTGTTGAGGCGACGAGAAGCAGCGGGAAGCGCCGAAGTTCAAGACGATAAATAAAATTGTATAATTCCTAGGTGGAATGAAGAAACGCGAAGTATCTCACGGCGATCCGATGATACGTGTGCACTCTGATCGCAGCCCGTGTCAGCTTGCTTCAATTCGATATACCGTACCTGATACACGTTTCGTCCGGCTTTCTCTTGCGAATACATGAGGGTAAAAAGATCATTTTCGTGCTAGGTTGGTGCGTAATCGAGCCGGTGATACGCGAGGCTCGACCACTCGTCGCATTTTCGCGACCGTGTCGTTGTAACATGTTATAACCATTGTAACTAACGATTACACAGATTACTCGTCCATGAAAAGGAATTCTGTCACGTCGGTCGCAAAAATGCTCGTGTCTAGACGGGACATCCGTGTGCTCAGCCTCCTACTGTATACAGCAAGGGGAAACGTTTGCTTTTGACGACAACTCGTTTTTCCCTGGGAAATCGTTCGTTTTCCCTTTCTGGCGGGGTGGCGCGTGATGGCATAACGGCGCGGCGTGAAGTATCATACGCAAATGGGTGGAACAAGGGTGGCGGCGGCGGCGAGGGGGACTGAAGCATGAAATGACACGGGGCAAGAGAACTGTGAAGCCACTGGCAGCGCAATAATAACTCTCTACCTTGCAAGCAAACTACGTCACAACAGTGGGCAGCGATTTTAAGAAAGAGAAAATCAAACAAAAAGAAAAAGAAAAGTAGAAGAATAAGATATGTGAAAGAGAGAATATAGAACAATGTCGATCCCGTTTCGTAATATGCGTGTGCACCCGCATCTCTGCACCGCGAGATGCGTGTGTACAATGGTCTCACGATAGACGAACGATACATGATATGTACATATACGTTGGATGAGCGTGATAGTAACATATCGTCGATCAGAGTGGTAGTGATACATATATATGTAGAGAGAGAATAATAATTATATATATATATGTATAATGAATATGCCGACATGGGTAGAAATAGCTTAAGGACCTGCTTCTGGGCCATTGACTGCATCTGCTGGAACATGATCCTTTCCTCCTCTTTCCCTGGAACAGCAGAAAGCAACGAGAAGCTCTTGGTATGTCTGCTCGGTGTCCAGATTTTCGTACGGTCTCTGTCTGCGTTTTACACGATTTAACATCAATTTTTAAAGGTCTCTTGGTACGGTTCTCTTCGTGATTTTTCATGTAGGGGAGGGGAGGAATGTGATCTTTGAAAGCTTCGTTTCTCGTGAATTTTACAAGGTGAAATTGGCTTTTTTTTTTAAACACTTCTTCGGTGATCGCAGCCTTTCTTTCTACAATACCATTCGAACAATACCCGTGTTTCGTTGTTACATACCACCACGAAGAATCGGTGCTATTTTTTTCCATGTCTCATTAGTTGAAGTTTTCGGTCAATGATCGAATGATATCTAAGCCGTAAACATCGTCAGAATGAAACCGAACGTTCTGAAACGTTTCTCACGATACCAGTCGACGATATAACGGGCTGTTATCGTCAACCAGCCTTGGATCTCGGTCACAGCGAAACTGCGATGACGATATTTTCGTGCATTCAGCACGACGTTTCGCAAATAAGCACGCTTACGTTCTCGCACAAAATAGTTTCACGATCCAGTTGCAAATATTTACGCTACAATTACCGCGGTTACGGCCAACTTTCGTTCGTTTCGCGATTATTAGCTGCCACGAGCGAGTGAATATTACAGGACCACATAACCGCGCGGAATTGGACACGAAGAAAATTCGTCCGGAAATTTCGGCTGAAGTTGAACCCCTTTACCGCTTTGTCCTGTTCTACGTGCACCCTCTTTATGATTATTATACGGGGAAGTTGTTACACGGCGCGTAATTTCGCGGATTATTTTTTTCCCCAGGAATCGGGTAGCGCAGCGAGCGCAAGCGCGCTTTAATTTCGCGCAGAACTCACCGACGCGAGGGTTGCACGCGGCTCAAGGCTTCGTGAAATTTTATTAATCGTCAACTCTTTCGACAGTGTTTTCGTTGAAGCGTTAGTAACGATAAATATTGTTTTTCATCTTCTTAAGAATCTTTTCGTAATTCGCTAAAGAGTCACGTGATGCTGCTAATTCAAACGAAGGTCTTCGTCGCTAGAATGTTATTATACGATGCACGAGGATAAATATCTGCAGAATGGTCACACACACATACTTTTACTAAAAGATGAAATACTTTAGTGAAGGATAGCGAATGCTCACAGAATTGAAGTGAATTGATCGAACAATTTTTACATATTTATGGTAATACTCGGTAAAATACTCTTTACGGTTCTACGATATCGATTCTACAAAAATTCGTTAACCTCTTGCCTTACCGTTTCTTCAGTAGCCATTTAAGCTAGCGCTAACTATTCATTGTTATAACACAGCGTCGAACGAAGAATATTAAGATATTATATGCAGTTTAGATGTACCTAACGATCTTCCGTCTAAAAAGTTGAAATTAGAATCACAGTTTAATGTAAATCTCCTTGTCAAAGTAAACTTATCTTTATTAAGCGAGGACCTAAACTCTTAGAGCCAGAATTCGTGCCTTAATACTACAAGACAAGAGGTTAAAGAGTTACAAGCGTTACATTAATATTTCTTATCTCACTTCATTTCTGTCTTTGCAGAAACCGCCTGGAATGCCACTGTTGCACGAACGAGACGTTAATTAGTAAAAATGATGGCGTTTGTGTAGGAAAGTCGAATTTGAATGGAATGCCTCACCCATCCCCTTGTTTTGGAGCATCTCGAGCAGCTTCTTGATGCTTTCATCACGAGCTTGCAGGGTTTGCTTCTGTGTCTCTATTCTCAATTCCAGTTCCTGTAATCGAAAAAAGAAAACGGTGAAATCGCATTTTGCGCGACCTCTGAGAACGCAAGTTCCGCTAGCTTTAACTGACATTTCGCCGGGGTAATTGAAAAAATCCAAGCTCGTTCGCAAGAATTCGTTTTACAGCTTCTGCTGACCTTCCTCGTCCTGGCGCTTATGCAATAATACCAGATCCATGAGAAATTTATCACAGGTAATCTTCATTCCACAGTTTAACGAGGTCGCTAACAAGACGGTCGAGTTTCTACTTTTATTTTATGAGGAACGCACGAACACGGCGTCGCGTCGATGACTTCAATTTCTTAAATTGAAACTTGCAAACGAAAGCCTGCGGATCTTTAAATAACAACGCCGTTGAGACAATAAAGTGACAGAAAGACGCAAAGACAATTGTTCTCTGTTGAGCGTCGAGGTGAAGCATAGAGAGACGAAGGGAACTGGGTGTTTTACCGTAAAATGCTCGATTTGTGTTACGTCGTTGGTAGATAGTGGCGCTTGACGCCCGTATAACGAATTTAGACCGCCCCTTTGACGGCAGAAACGTAATTAGCCTGGAATTAGACACCCGCTGGCCGTCTCTCTTCCTTTTCTTGCCGACGTCGTCGCCGGAGAACGTTGTCGGCCGAACCTTATCGTCGATATCGTTTGATGCTTCTATACGAATTTCCTGCACTCTGATTTTTCTTCTATTTTTCTAATTTATTCAGATTTCTGCGAATATGCTTTAAGCGAATTGTACGGTAGAACGCCGTGGGAGCGAAACTTCCGCCAGTGTCTGATTAATTAAACTCCTACCAACTGGATTTACCTTTCCAAATATAAACTTCTATTATTTGAGGGATAAAAATGGCAGATATAAATGGAGAAAATCAGCAAAATTCAATTATACGAAATCCAATTGTAATTTTTTGACCAGAAAGTTCGATTTACGTTTCAAGGTATTTTTTCCTTTCCACAAATACCTCTCACGAGGGTAAATAACAAAACGTCCTGAAAGAAACGGCTAAACAATATCTCCGACGATTTTATCGAGGTTAATAACCCAGTTCCTACGACAAACAATCAAAGTTTTAGACCGCGTGATTATTTCTTTATTCGTATTCCTCAAAAGCAGAAACCAGTTACCGCAGAAATGGTCTTTCAGCTGTGCAAGCTTTCTCGAAGCTTAGCTGAAAATAAATGCACCCGGTTCAATGTTAAACGGTCTAAGTTCAATAAACGAAGACATTCGGCCTCTGGCTTATGCTCGAAATACACCAGAGAATCTGCGGAGAATTTTCGAACAAGCGTAGACTTTTCTTCAATTCTGTGCACATTCGAGAATACATTTAATTCGTATCAAGATCCGATTCGGATTTATCTCAAAACGCTTAATTTCCTCTCTCCTGTTTCTTTCGACTCTAGGAGAGGATCTATCTTTTCTCCTCAAAAGAGTATCATAGTACTAAAGCTGGTATCGACATAACCCTCCTTTTTCGTCAATTTTGCCGAGAAAAAAGGAAAACCGAGGAGTCGGGAAGGGGAGGGGGCGGAGAGGAAAGCTAAGAGACGGAGGAAGGCGATATCTTCCCCAGATCGATCGTGAGGGTCGACGTGATGGCGGCTTGTCATGCGAAAAATAATACCGGAAGTCAGAGGGTAGTGTCGATGGACCTTACCACGATCGGCGTATTCGATAATAAAGACTGAGAGAACGTAGCCAGAAAGCGGCTGCATAATTTGGCAAGTGGCCAAAGGCGACCAGTTGCTTCCAGTGCGTTGCACGTTTGACCTGTCTACGCGATCGTTTGGCCGGGCATACGGCGTTTAACTCGTTCGGCAGAATTTTCGATCGGCTTCGATCGATTCACTGGCGGTTCTTCAACTTCCTTTCGCTAGTGCGACTGTGTATAACTTTTGGGACCATCGGTAGAATCGATGAGCAAGCTCCAAAGCGAGCTCTAGATTTTAGTATTCCAGATGGATCTCACTGGGTGTTCTTCGCGTGAGAAGGAACGATTTGATATCCGGCTCGATACCGACAACTTCCTCTGCAATGCAACCTATTCGAACTGAATGAACGAGCTGGTTTCAATGCGACGAATTGATATTACGTATGCTGCTAGAACGAAAGCGAACGATCGTGTACGAGATAATCGTGGGACTCGATTTACTCGCCGTTTTGACAGGATACAAGCGATTTAGATGCCGATTCGTTCGCATAATCTGTAACGGGTGCGGTTTGACTGGCGCCCAGGCGTCACGCGGACAACCGAAATAGACAAGAGGTTTAGATGTTGTTCGAGGTAAACGACCGATTGTCCGCCAACGGTTCGCGATGCTTCCGGAAATCTTGGCAACGGCAGCTATCAGCTTCCCGCAATAACTGCGTTAATTCTGCCACCCAGTGGCGCCGAAAGCGATCCAACGGTTTCTCCGAACCGCTGTGCTGGATCAATAAACTCCGGTGGAACACGAATGTCGTGTTGCGCCCCGGCGAAATTAGATTGTGTCGAGATTAACGATAACTCTATAGATTCCGGGGGAATTTACAAAAGAAATTTCACAGATCTCGAAGGAGACTAAACAAAAAAGCAATGTAAATTCGATTCGATCGGAATTTTAGATCGACATCAGGTACAACCATTGGCTTTATCGTGTAGTATCGTCCAATTCTATTACTTCTAGAAAATTTACACCGCAATTTCATCAATTTAGAGAACGCTGGAGAGAGAAATAGCGAGGCAATGAATTCAAGATAGCGAATTTAAATAATGAATTCACCTTTTGGCTATCTTAACGATATATTCCAATTGTTCCGATAGAACAAAATGGAACATAAGTAATTCGATAAAATAGTATAAAACGAAAAATGTTGTGCATCTATTACTTTCTTATAAAACGAAAGAAAGAGATAACCTAATATTGTGAAAGAGATAACCTAATATTATTCATACATCGAATTATGCTTAATATTTCGATATTAGCAGTAACGTTATATTGATAGATATCTTTATCAGAAACGAGGAAGAGATTGTCTAACGTAGCAAAATATTTCAAAGCACAAGATATAGATAATACTCGGTTTTGCAAGGTATGTACCATTCATCGAGGACCGGAAATGAGAGAACGAGGTCGTACGACGAAAAAGATGGCTGGAGGTTTTGAAATTCGCGACCCGACTTCTACCTTTGCTCCCGTTTCGCGCCTTCTATTCCTATTATTCCTCATTATAATGATCGTCCGCCAGTGAACACCATTCTTCCGGCGAATTCCAATCCGAACGAAATCCAACGATCCTCCATTCTTTCCTCAAAATTCATTATTTTCTGCGGATAAGACGAACAGGTCGCGTCCAATCTTCCGCATTATGAAGGAAGAGTTCAGGGTTAGGGTTAGGGTTTCGTTTCCTATTGTGTGAACATTTAAAAATATTGGTTGTAACGATGAAATGTCTGTGTCAACGCTTCAAATTCTTTACGTATATAGTACTAAAAAAGGTATGTAGTTTGAGTGTTTCGAGGATCTTGAAATACTGCTTTCCTTAGCTGAAATGTCTTTTCTGGCATGTTTACGAAATACGTTGAAATATTTCAAATCCTCCATGTTTTTATAGCTTCTAGGTGAAGTTATATCATAGAGACTGTAAGGAAGTAACGACAGAATATTTTTAATCGAGCGAAGGAAAGCAAAGATGGCAGAAAAAAGATGCAAAATCTTAACTAAGGAACGCGGCGTAGTTTGAAAAGTTCGTCGATACTCTTTAAAGTGGTAGAGCGATTCGTCGTTAGTTACTTAAATTTTCTTTTAGCGATAACGACGTTGAAAACGAATAACGGAGTAATGCTGCAACATTTTTACTTTCTAAAATCTAAAATAAAAATATTGTCGGAAAATAGTATTAGAGACTCTGCAGCTTAACGAGGAAAATGTATCGATTGCTATGAAACTATGCTTTCATTAATAAATTTACTTTAATGAGAAGTAAAATCATATTCCTTTGAGTGCAAGCAGACGGACATTTTGTATGTTACGACCTAATAAAATCGACCTGATATTTCGTTTTTTTTATTATGTCACTCGTGTCGCGATAAGCGTAAGAACTGGAGCGAGAAGGATTGATAACATTCCCCTTTGGTGCGTCGGAAAATGTAAAGTTCGAGGTTGAAAAATTCTCGTTCTTGTTTTTTTTTTTTTTTTTTTTTTTTTTTTAAAGTGGATAAACCACTTACCTTGATCGTGTCGCGAAGTATGGCGATCTCTCGCGTCAGATGCTCGTTCTCGTTGTACAAAACTTCCATTTGCTGCTGCATCTCGACGCTTGGCCCTCGCATCCGCATTCTCAGCTCCTCTTCCAGTTGTCGAACCATCATACTTTGTTTCTGTAACAGAAAATAAATGAATTTTTTTAAACGAGATCGTACGCTGAGCTCGGCTAATTGCGTTAATAAAAAGTCACATTACATACAGGTACTTGTGTGTACTACAGGGCAATTTCCAGTTGGGAGAGTTGAAATTAAAAAGCAGAGTTTCTTTGTTTCGCCTGTTATTTTCTTACGTTTTATATGGAATGATATAAAAGTCAATAGTTTCAAGCCACTTGGCGTTTGAACGTATATACTTGGATAATTGCATATTCGAGCTACGCGAAACTACTTCGAGCATGAAACTGATAAGCGGATCGATAGAAGCTCGACACAAGGGAGCACTTTGTCACTCTTTCCAGGAAAGTGTTTTCAATATTCCTCTTTATATAAATACTTGAGTTCTCTGCAAATATTAAAATATGATGAAATTGAAATACAACAAAATCTGGAAACAGGGAACAACGTATATAAATATTTTTCATTTTCCTGGCAATTTTTAATTACCTAAAAATCACGTTCTACTCAACGAAGCAGACACGTAAAATACTTTATCCGCGAAACATTTCGTCTAGCGAATCTCGAGTGCTGTCTGATTCTCTTTTGGAGTACTTATCACGATGCTCGATGATATCGAAGAGGGATTCGGTCTGTTTGCTCGAAAGGAAGGCTACGAGACTAGGTTGTCGTCAACAGAGGGTCGGACGAAACGGCAAGACCGATTACACGTTGAAAAAGAGAAATCGGTGTCTGGAAAGAGTTTCCTCCGAGAACGTGCGAAACGCTCGACCAAAGTCAATATTTCCAGCGAAAGTTCGATCGTCCTGCACGTTCTCTTTAGACTCGCATCGCTTTTCCGGCATCTTTCCTTCTCCATTTCCCGTCCCGTCTTTCTGAATCTTCGACCGAATTACTTCGACCCTTCTTCACGTTCTCCTTTATTCATCTTCTTTGAGCTGTGTATTCCTTTGCCAGTTTTTGAATTTTATCATTTTTTTGTTATCCTTCCAGTAGAAAGAGCACTCTTCTTAAAGCTTTGTATCGCTTCTTAGAAGGTTGTTATGGACTTTCCATCTATTTACAGACGTTGCATTAAAATTTTCCCTATTTCCTTTAATTAACATATACGCGGTCTGTACTATAAGCCAGCCGGTTGCTTCTCTTTGCCAAATTTCAGTATTTCTATTATACTCCCATCCCCTGTTCCTCTTTCACTTTACATCTTATCTCTTGTCTTTCGAATTTCTTCGACGTCGCTTTCTGCTGCTTGAATTTTCCACTCGACTCTGTTTTCCTGAATATTCTTCCAAGGCCTTCGTCAAGCTCGTTAGGCATCGTTAATGACGACAACGCGACGCTAGTGCGACAAAGGAAACAAACTGACGAAAAAAAAAAACGTTGCCGCAGACCGGATGATTAGAAGCAGCATGTTTCGGCGTATATTTCATACAAGAACAACGAACTGCCGTTTGGCGGAGTAAAATATTCTCGCTCTCTTCATCGAGCCCCTAACTGAGCAACTTTCGTAATTAAGTCTAGACGTATGTAATTTATGACAGCGATAATTCTTAGAACTCAGTGAAAGCTAATGAGATAATTAGCAATTTGATAAAATTTATAATTTCGCGTAGGAAGAATATAAATCAAATTATAGGGAATAATATGGTTTCGAAGGCGACGATCAAAAGCATACGCAAATGGTAATTTTATTTTTTAGCATTGTGTGTCGTTTATTTCTATGCGTTGGATGACAACGCGTTAACAAACCTCGCGCCTCGTCGTCGTTACGACAGAGACGATGCTCGACCGGAAGCGGTGCCCGCTCAATAGCGACGATCGACCTGATTTCGCGTACGAACAAGCAACGACAACGTGCCATAGAGGCTGTAGAGGTCGAGAGAGGCTCCCCTCCATCCTGTGACGTCAGCTGCCCCCATAACGAAATTAATCCACCAAGCCATGGCCGAATTCCCCTTTTCAATCCTACCCTACTTGCCACAAATTGTCCCGATCTCTCTATTCTATAAGTGTTTGCCTTTACATTCTTATCCACCTCTAATTTCCTTCTAATTAGAATTTCATCTTAGGCATGCTAACTAAGATTGATATTCTTATTAATACATTCACAGCGAGTAATTTAAAGAGAGTACCAGCCGAAGCCTGAAATTAACGTTTGACTCTGCCGCGAAATCCTTACGTTTTGTTTCAACGTTTCGTTTCAAGAATACGTTTAACATAAAATCGAAACGAGAGATCGTGCGTACCAATCGGAATTTATGCATATTTCGTTCGAACTTGAGATGTTTCGTAGCATCACCGTTGATCAAAACTCACCCTAAGATGAATCCAAAAAAACGCAGCAAGATTAACAACAACGTTCTCATCCTCCTTAATAATTTCAGTTCCATTCAACGAAGCCATGTTCCCTAGACGCGTGTAGGTTCGGTATTTTTATTAGAACTCGATCCTGTGAATTCCCACGTCTTGCAGCCTCGTTGAGATCGGGTAGCAACGAATGAGACACATGGAAATCGAATTTCAACGGGCTGTTCTGTAATCGAAATGCGTTTCCATGGGAATGCAAGGAACATACAACCCGCCACAACTCTCCAGGTTGTTACGATCGCTAGGGGTGTCGGTGTGTACATGGTGTCGCGTGTTCTGGTTTCGAAACGATTAGCCCTCGATTAACCCTCGACGCGCAGGGAACCCGATCTCTCTCTTTCTCTCGGGGGTACGATCGGTATCGTCCATCGACACAGTTTACGCTGGCTATCGAACGCGCAACGACCGACGGAGGAACAAAGATGAAGCGGGGTTTTAAAGTTTAAACGAAGCCCCTCTTAAGACGAGATCCTATTAACGATCGCGTAAATCCTATCTCACGATGGCGTTTCTTCTTACGCCGCGTGTAACCCTCGTCGTGAAAACAACCGGTCGTCCACGGTCTTGGCGACTTAATGGACACCGACCACCTGGCAAAACGATCCTCTTCTTCGAATAATAGCGTCCTACAGCGTCTGAGAAGTTATGGCAGCGGCAAGAAAGGTCCCTTTTGTTTTTAATTTCGCAGAAGACTCTTGTAATATTTCTTGAATGCACTTGGTAGGAGTGGAAGATAACTTTCTGCAATTTCATACTCGTAACTACGAATATATTTTTACTTTCTCGTTTGTTAGGAGGAGGGAATCGTAAACGATATTTGATTAAAGATCGTCAAAATCGAAACAACGTTAGGTATAAGGTGCGTGAAGAGAACTTCGTTCGTCGCTAAACAGTTGAGTCAATTAATCATTTCCTGCTTCAAACCTTCCATTCCAAATCGATTTCATCGATAGGCCTGTAGCTATATCGGGTTCGGTATGTAATAGACTGATATTAGAGTAGTTGGTAGTTGTAATTAAAGTTTGCGAAGTTGTTCAATCGACTTTGTTCTTTGCTTCTCACGAAGAAAATATCGTTATATAAGATATGATAAATGCTTTGATTGCTATCGTTTCACGAATAGCTTTGATCATTTATTAAACCGATTAGATTGAACCTAAATGGGAAATTGCTTCGCTTGTTAAATATTACAACCAGTTTACTTTCTCATATTTTATGTATTCTTGCATGTTGCGTGCATTCTGTACGTTCATGTGTCTTTAAACCCATAAATATCTAAACACGTGCAATCTGCTAATGAGTCTTTTATCGATTTTTCATAGAAACGATTGGTTCATAATTCAGCATCTAAATGTCGTATTAAAAAAAAGGAACGGGAGAGAAGTGTTAAGAAAATCTTCAAAATGTTTATGACTTTAATTAAAACGTTCTTATCGGTGTTGTTTTGTCATAAATTTTTATCGTAATAATAAAATAAACGGGCAAGAAAGAAGCTTCTGGGAGAATCTTCCATGAACATGCGATAATGAGCTTTCCGAGAAGGGAACACGAAATAGGTCGCAAAATGTGGCGTGCTTTTACCAAGAAACAAAGTTATACAGGCAACTCTTTGATTTTTCCGAGGGGGTCGTTGCACGATAGATCGATCTCTTCCGGGCTCCCGTTACCTCGTGCATGTCGCTTAAATATTTTTCATCTTTCTTTTTTAATGCCTCTGTCATCGTAAATAGCATGGGATTAGATATGCAAGCCGTATATGCGCGGACCAGCTAACGGCGTAATATGTTTAGGTTATCATAATTGTTAAATAACAAAGTTACCAAGACTAAGCCAGTAACCTGTAACCTTTTTTTCGTGTTCATAAAACACGATAAGACACGATCGATATGTCTCTCCGGGAACTTTCGCGCGGAACGCGAACTTTTTGCGAAATAAATCAAGCTAAAGTGGAGTTTATTCGTACTTTATAGTCGCATAACAATTTTTTCTTTTTTTTTTTTTTAGAAACTTTGAAGAAGGTTGGAACGATCGAAAGAGGAACAAAGTATCATAGAACGATAAGTGACATCGAATAAAAGTAGAAAGGTCTCGTATCGATCGATCGTTCGATGGTAAATAAATGATAAATCAAATCGAGCCTCTGTCTAAGTTCACCTCCTATTCTTCCGCTACTATCGTAGATTATTCAAACATCCTGTCGTGATTCGTCTCGAACAAAGCGTTCAATGAAGCTCCACCTTATTTTTCGCATTGTGGGCTCGTTCTTCTCCTTTTCTCGTTTTTCCCTCGTAACAATAAAATTCCCACGATGCAACGGGTGACGCGTGTAGAAATCGATGACGTCAAACACGAAGGACAACGTAAAACTGCACGGGTCCCGACGATGTAAATTCCCCTGACCTAAATCCCACGATTTTCTCTGACCCCATTCCGAATTCGTATGTGGGTCACCGTGCTCCATTTAAACCGGCCATTATGATACTGATACCGGCATTAGCGACATCCTAGGACCGATTCGGATCTTTCACCCAAAGATAAGACGACGAAACTTATCTTCTACTTCGACGATAAATTTACGAATACGATCGTTGAATTTCGATACACGTTGCGACGTTAATCGATTTTGAGGGGAAGGTTATCGATGCTACTGAGACGAAAGTAGACTTTGATATAACAGCACGTAAAATTTAATGACACGTAAATAAAAAGTAACATTTATCGGAAGAAGGTTTTATAAGAAAGGAAAGTATGTGATTTACGGAATAAGAAATTAAAATTGCGTGTGACTTACTGTGTGATTTGGAGAGCTGGAGAGTGATGGCTTCGACGGTTGCATGGTTCCGTTACAAATGGCCAATAAAGATGCTTCGAGGGAAAAGTTTTTATGGGGTCAGCGGGGAAAAATCAATGCATAGATATAGAGAGAAGGGATGAAACCTGACATAAGTTATGTATACGTTCACGTGAATAAAACCATAATTCTCGCCATTGTGCCAAGCTTATGATAAAAATAATCTCCCTGTCTCTTCAGTCTTTCCCTTCCTAGAGTCCCAGTTAAAAGGTAACATAAATCTGAAAACTCGATGCTTAAAGAAGCGTAAAGTGGTCACTGAAAGACGCGCACGAGACATCTCGAGTAGAATTTTCGGATTTTCAGTCGTTCGTGGTTTCTGCCTGTGAAAGCTCAGCTGTATTCGATCTCTTAAGGCGTCGAGAGATCGTGAACCGGTCACAACAGCAAGATAACCACGTTACGAAAGAAACGATCAACGTTTCGTGCCAGACGAAACTGCCTTTACGCCAACCTCGCTTGGCAAACCTCGTTTCTCGCCGGAAGATCGATCTATGGTACAACGACCCCAAGAAACCAGAGAGTGGTTTCTACGTTTGCGTTGTAATATCGGGTTCTACACGGCTCGACGAGTCCATGAATCACTCCCAGCAAAAGATTAAAGAAAAATCAAGAAGAGAGAGCTTCTTTGTTCAGATTTCGCCAATTTTACAGTGCTAACCAAGTTTTATCAAACTGAAAAGATTCCGGTTCGTGTCGAATGTCGCTTAATTTCCATGGAACCTGGCTAGTGAGTATCTCTCGCGTGAAAAACTAAAACAGAGCGCACATTATCATTACCTAATTAACGATACCCGATACTGTTAACATTATACTTGAAAATTATCTGTCAACGTAATACGATCGATATCAAACAATATCAAACCTGTGACTGAATAATCTAGTGCTTTCTTAATTAATTAAATTGATTAAAAAGATATCCGGAAGTATAAATGACAAAGAGCTATCTCTTAGAAGTAGCTGAAGTAAAAATAAACGAAGAACCCAGCAATCAACTGTAGTATTTTAAATTTCAAAAACATGCGGTTTCAGATAAGTCTACTGAACCGAAGAAAATATCACGGAGCATGGCGATGGACAAGGGAAACTGATATCCATTCATAAAAAAAGAAAAAAAAATCGAATATAGATAGTAGGGAGTTTCGAGTTACAAAAGTTTGAGAAACTTCTCCTAACGGGGCTTTTAACGATCCACTGGGGCAAGCCTTGCCTTAGACGACCGCGACCCGTTCTGCCGTGAAAAAGTCTTCCATCAAAGTGTCTCTGCTTCCCTCTGTAACTCGCCAATACCCCTCGACCTCCCTCCCTTTGTCCAAGTCAACGGGGTTGTTATCGATCGACCGTGAGTGCCTTTGTCGTTCGCGTATCCTGAAATCCGTTTCGGTTTAAACGACCCTACCTGGTTTTCCAGCAAGCAAAGACGGATGGAACAACGAAACACTTCCGTGGTTCGGGTCGTTTCTCAACAGGCGTTCCTCGACCAACTTCGAGCAATTAAGACGTCTGTAAATCGTGACTTCGTCAGACATGGCGAGACATGGTGCAATGAAAGGTAGTTTCGGACTAGTTTGCCTGATCTTGTTTGGCGCGTTTTGTCCCAGGGTCCATGAAGTTTCGACTTCATTCACGTTCGGATCTACGTGTTCTTTTGATGGAAAATTGGAACCCTGGATGGAAATCGAATAGTCCAGAACTGAGACTTTCGGGCAGTTAGAAACGTTAGAGTAACGCGAGATTACAACGAAATAAACAGTTGGGACGTGTTAAGCGACGAATTAAGTCACTCGTCTCGTTTGAAAATGAAGGTAAAGAAGACAAAACGCGTGTCAAGTACGTGGGACGTGTTCACGACGCACGGATGGCTTCGGTAATCGCGAAAGACAATTATTTCGAGCGGCTCGTTACTTGCGTCTAACGTAGCTCCGTCTCGTTTAATTCCATTTAGTTTAGTTAGATTAGATCGGCGCGCAGATTAACTCCGCCCTCGAAACGACCCACCTATTCGATGACTTAAGTACTACTCCGTTCCTCCGACTCTAAGTAGTTAATCTTCCTTGAACTTATTTTTACACGGTTAACATCTTGATCACGCAGCGATTCAACAAGTCCATCGTTTTTTAAAATATTTCATTGCTCGAATGTTTCTTACGTAGAAGTAGACACTGTTGGTTTTACGATGAACGATTGATCAGCGCTCCATTTCGGTTCCATCTAACGTGGACCAAACACCTGGTTGCTCGCAAGCAGGAAATTACACGATACCTCGGGGCGTCAAACTATTTCGATTCGGTAAAGCTTAACGAGGGTGTAAGGTTTGGTCGATCTAACGAATGAATTCCTCGGTAGAGAAAACGGTAGAGGACAGTGGTATGCCACGACCTCGAAAAAAGGTAACTACGTTCGATTTTTCCGCCAGCTAGAGAGAAAATTCCATACGGCGTCCAAGTGATTCAAGAAACGAATGCAACCCCTGGAAGTCGTAGTACACGTATTTGATGAGACAGACGCGATGGGGATCAGTAGGACGGAGGTAAAAACCGATGAGACGAGGAGATGGGGAGGTTCGTGAAGCCAATGACAAAGGAAAAGAGGTTGTTGGCAAGAAGGGGATAGAAATAGGGTCACGTAGAAATGCGGAAAGAGAACGAGAAAGACCGGAAACGTCTGGGTAAGAAAGAAAAATGAAAAGGGGGAATACATAAGGCGAGCGAGTAAGAGAGGAACGAAGGAGCGAGAAAGCAAGAAGAACAGAGGGTTAGAGAGAATAGATATAGTAACCAGAAAAGACAGGAGAAAACACAGATAAGGTGTTGGGGGCGATACTACGGTTCGGGGGAAAGAAGATGAACGGAGAAGAAAGGACAAAGAATGAAACAGAAAGGCTGGAAACACGGTGGATTAGTAGTGAGTTTGGAAGAAGGAAAATGGAAGAGAACAAACGTGAGAAAAGCAGGAAGAGAGTCGAAAGTGAGCACGAGAGAAACGACGACGGAAAACGAGGGAATGACAACTAGAGAGAGAGAGAGCGGTAGAGAGAGAGGAAGAAAGAGAGAGAGAGAGAGAGAGAGAGAGAGAGAGAGATAGAGAGAGAGAGAGTGGAAGTTGGTAGGGGTGAGTTCCTGTCGCTCGATAACGCCTCTGCTTCTGCTCCGTCATCAGCATCTCTTCCTCTCTCTCTCTTTCTCTCTCTCTCTTCGTCTTCTTATTTTGCACCCAAGTCTCGATACACGCGACTGGCTAAAGTTAAAAAGTACTCATTTCAAGTAATCACTTTTTACTATATTCGTTAAATAAATTCAAATTATAACGGATTATTATTTATTATTTATAAAGTAACGTGATTAAACATTTCGTTTTAAGCTTAAAGTATAATTACATTTAGTACAATGCATTAAATTAATTGTGGACGATTAACGCAATTTATATGTTGTAACGCTATGTATGCCATGTTGACAATCTTCCGGATGAAATAAAACTAAAATAAAATCAATCCTTTCGCAACTGGTGCAGGAAATAAACGAGGAACAAGCACGCACCGATGGTTCGTTTTATCTTCGATCCTGCGAGTCGACCGGCGAGACTGAATCGTCGTTTCGCGGCTACACCCGAGAAATGGTAGTCATGCATCACGCGTGGCAACGGTAATTATGTTAGCCGTTGGAAAATGGTCTTGCTGGAACCGTATCTGACCGGCGGATCGTGGCTGTACGAGCAAAAATCGGTCGACGTTCGTGCAGATCGACGATACTCGTCGATCCTTCTTATCGCGAGAAGTCCGATATCCCGTGTACGTTTCGGTATCGTGTTTTCGACCGAACGAGTGCATTCGCTGGTCGAAGAATGCTCGATGATTTATACTGGAAACAGAACGTCGCAGAAGCGCTATGACTCTAGTTTTCGATATCTGAATAAAAATTATCAGGAGAAGCAAAAGGATCCGATTCGATCTTGTGATCACGTGGTTCACTGGTTCGATCGAAGATGTTCAACGTTAACATTTAACACGAGAGTTTCGTAATATTTTTTCACTGATCAGTTTGGTTTACAACATTTTCTCCTCTTTCGATATATGTTTTTTTGTGTCTGTATGTTTTTAATATTTGCCATCGTATACTTTGTATCACCGTGTATATCGCTTGCAATATAATATTTATTTTGCAGAACGTTATCGTAGGATATTTTCTACGATTTTACCGAAAGCGTGTAAACGGATGTCTCTCTTCGTGGATCGATCGAGTGGCGTTTAAAAGTCGAAATCATTCGACGCGGCTATAATAACCAAAAAAGCTTCGCGCCGAAGCAGAAATAACCTCGTTCCCCTGTCGATGGAATTGCACACGGTTCGCGTTATTGGAAAAAACCTAACTCATGAATCGCGCAAAAGCTGTCGCAGCCTGGCGAACGATGAAAAAGTTTCAGCTGCGTCTATCTTATCGCGCCACATGTTGGTCCTTCGTTTTGTCTACCGTTTGCCAAAAGAAAAAACGAAGAGAGGAAAGAAAAGGAAGGGAAATAATTGAAACGGGACACGTAGGATAATTTTCAGAATAAACGAGCGTGAAATTTGCAACAGTTTTTAAGGCTTAAAACACTCCAAGACGACATATAGAATTTTTAATGGATCGAAAAACGATGGCAACGTTTGTTATCAGACTGCTGGCATGTTGTCAAGCATTAAGCCCGATGCATTTACATCGTTTCTAAATCGACTTCGATGTTTGAAAAAAGAAGAGAGAGGAAAAAAATACACCAGTCCTTGCGTGTATAGATCGCAACAGCACATCGATTTTTTAAACATGTGTGCTTATGTCTGATGAACTTCGATAGCTGACATACACGGAAATAGCCGCGGGGGTCATCCCATTAAGTAATCTGACATAGATTACGGAATCGATATCGAGGATTAATTCGCCTTATCGTCGTAGCGCCGTTTTAGTCGTACCTATCCTTTCGTCGTACTGTCTGTGAAAATAGTTGGTAATCGAGAATAGATTGAAGCTTCTAAATATACCCATCTATTATGCCATCGTACGTATATATTTTCTTATATTTTTTTTTAATTTTAGATTTCGATCTTGAAACAATTCTTCTCTTGCAAATTTAAACACGAACTTGAAGAACTAAGAAGAACATACAAATTCTATGATACAATATATTCTGTCCCTTATTTTAAATGGTAGATATATGTTGTTATGTATAGTTAGAATCATATATATGTTCGTGATTCGAACAGAAACGCGAAGCATTCAGTTGGTTGTAGCGCAATAATTTTGGTGCACGCTGGAGAAACAGAAGAGAGAGGCGGAGGGGCGGGCAAACGTCTAAGTAAGCCATCGTGACGCCTGGTCGTGTACAAATAACGGAGAGTGACACGTTGGAAGTCACTTCCTCATTAAAGCCGCAGCTAGTGCGCACATGCCTTCAAAGCATGATTTATAGAGGGTTACCGAGATAACACACAACCAGTACGGAAAGATTATATACGTACGTCAGCTCGTGCAGCAATGAATTCAACATAGCTGCAAATGAAAACGACCGTTCGAAGAGTAGAACGCAGGCGCGTCCTACAATCGGTAAATTGCAATCAGTGATATTTTTTTGCGTAACGAGTGAGAATTTTCAAGCGGACGATTCTCAACGTCGCTAAGGAAGATCGAAATGATGAGAACTCGTAGCAAGATCGACACTCGCGATCAAACATGGTAAAGTTAGATTCAGCGGGGAAAGTTTCCCGAAACAACAGTTGAAATACCGAGGCCAGCCTCGCAAATATTAAAGTTTCTTTGTTCAAAGGATATTACGTTGTACCAATACTCTGTGTTGGAAACTGTTGGCGTCAGGTGGTGAAACATAGTTGGGAGAATGTCTGTAGTTTTCCATAAAAAGCCCGAGCATGTTACATCCCGATGTTTCGAACAGGTTATCGATAACGTATCGACGATGCAAATAAAAAATTGACGAGTTAGGCCACTTTTAAACTTGCGGGTGCCTCGAACTCTTGACGTATTCGGAACTTTCCTATTATAGGATAGAAATTATATTCTTGCAAGTATACCCTGTAATGGTTGGTAAATGCGATTAAACGTCGGGTAAACAACGTTATCGGTAGAAACAACTATAGATGAGAGCGCGAGGGTCTTGGGCCGGATCGATCGATTCATTTTAGAAGACCACGAGAGACACGTTTACTCTGTAACCCCGTGGAACAATGCGGTCGTGCCATAGTTAGACCGCGTGGCATAGGTTCTCGCTAATAATCCGCCTCGATATATTTAGGCCGATCGATATAGACGGACGTGTGCGCCGCACTTTACGCGGACCTGTACGCCACATTCACCAACGACACCCGTCTGAACGCCAGAGTACAATTGTTTTGTCGCGTAGAAACTCGAGATACTGTCTCTTGGAATATTAACTTTGCATACGATACTTCCGTCTTTTAGAACTCTACGATCAAAGAAATATATTCTGTAAGGTTCTAAGATCTAAGAGGATCGACTGAGAGTAGAATGGCCTGTAGATTCTAAAGCGATCGTTTAAGCCGTTAAAAGGGGAGTCAGAAAAAGCGAAAAAATAGCACGGCAGTTTCCACGAGTCGAGCCACCTAATTCAGGCTTAGACACAAAAATAATTCGGGTTTCTGGGTTATCGATTCCGGGAAAAGAGAAGTTTACTGGAATATTTCCTTTTCTCAAATACTTCTCGCTAAACTGTTTATATTCAACAATGCTTGATAATCAGCTCGATCCGGTTTTCGTTATATTCAATCATAGAATCTATACATCGAATCGTTTCATCGTAGAAAATCGATAAAAGATTTGAACGGCTGTTTAACGTGGCGCAGCAGCAAAGCAAAAGGAAAATATAACCGAGAGCATTACATAGACGGAATTGCCATAGCAAAAACGGGAAAGAGCGATTCAGTGGGCATGATAATGTTCCCAGAGCGAATCTCCATTTCCAGATGATATTGTCCCGTGTTTACGCGGCAAACGTTTCAAAATCCCCCTGGTATTCAATACGAAAGCATCGACGACAGAGGAGCCGCTAGTAAAAGGAAAGCTAACGAGGACATTGGAAATACGTTTTTTTTTTTTAAAGTAGAACTTACTTACGACGATTCCGTTTTATCTGTTAATGTATGTAGCGACTTAATGCCAACTATAAGACCAGATGCTAGAACCGGATGGCGATCAGAGAGGAACAGAAAGAGACAGAGAGGGTGAGAGAAAGAGAGAGTTTCGTCCGTGAGGTTGAAAAGAAGTTAGGGAACGTTATTGACACCGGAAACGCAACAATAAGTCGTTAGCTGTGGCAACACGTTCCCTCTTTGTAATTCCTTCGATTTTCATAGAACTAGCACAATCGGTCGGAATATTTCGAGCCGAGTTGCCATTTAACTATCAACGAAGTTAGAAACGTGTTATTCGGTTAAGCGACGGTGGTTCTCTTTCGACAGACACGGCACTGAACGACAGCTGCGTTCGAGATGAATTGAAAGCAGTGGTATGCACGAAGAACAGCGACCATTAGAGAGACCACTTCAACGACATTAAAATTATGAACAGAAGCCCTTGGTCAACGATGGTACGTGGTTTATCTCGCTCTTCCGGCGTCGGAATCAATTTGTTTCGTCGAGCCTCTTTAACGGAGCAATTAATCCTCTCAGTAGAATTTCTTGTTGTTAGAAACAAAGGGCTGTTCAAGAACTACATTCAGAGATATTAACAATTTTTTACGATCTACGAATACTCTACATCGTAGAATAAAAGTCGTTAAAAGAAACCAAGTTGTCACGAAAGCGATACACGAGCCGAAGTTTCCTGGTGGTCGAGTTCTCAGACGAAGCAATCAAATTCTTGAATGCAAATGGCGTAAGACCCAGTTTTCGTTGGACGTCAGGTCAATTCGGAGCTGGTTGTTCCATTGAAAGATGAACAGACAACGCGATACGAGGTCGGTGTAACCGCAAATTGAATTTTAGGGCGCTTGTACAGATCTCTGACGATGGATCAATGATGACTTCGAGATACTAAACGTGATTTTAGGAACAGCTTCGTTAAAAGTGTAACAACGGATGTGCACAAAATGCATTCGTCCTATACATAGTCCTTTCGAATCGTCGCGAAATTAGACAGCCAGCCGATTTGCCGTTTCTTCCAGACCTCGACAAGCACGCCACGATCTTCGTAGCGAGGAGACCATCAGCAACTAATTTTTCATTCACCGAGAACCATGTCAAGTGAGCAATTAGATCCGAGGGGCTGCTGTTCCGGGCAATTCCTCGCAACAAACGCAGAAAACTCCGTTCCACACGAAATTTTTAATACCACGGAATCCCGCTAACGTCATGGATCAGCCTTCGCCGATATATTCTGGAAATATGGCCGACCACGAAGTTTAATATTTCAAAGGTCAAATCCACGGTTAACCGAAGAAATTGATCGTGTGCTATACATACAGCTTCCAGGACGAAAAAGGACGTGAATTACGATTTTTCGAAGTTTAAAATTAAATTAATATCGTCAATCGAACAAGTACAATGCTCCCTTCTTCCTCCTCGGTCGTGAAATACGGTGGAGAAAAAAAGGAGAAAGAAAAAGAATTGTTCGTTAGCAGTAAACGCAACGCAAGCCACGGAGTTTAATTTCCACGGTTGGCGGCTCTTTGGTTTTTCGGCAGGCCGCGAGAGCTACAGGGAAAAAGAGAAGGATCGGTTGGCGGAACGATAGCATTGCAAAAGTTCCACTGCATTTTTTTACGACCCACTTCCGACGTGCGCCAATTTCGAGGTTGCAGCTACGGCGCGAATCGTGTACGCCACCCGACAGAGAAAAGGAAAATTAATTCCACCCCCGTCGAACGCCCTTCTCAACCGCTTTCCAACCGTTTAATGCATTTTTTCCACCTTCCATTCCCAAGTTCCCGATGTTAATGGCGCCAGGAGAATAAAATAGCTATAGATACACTCTGTGTTTACTCCCATTACTTTACAATGCATAAGAACGATGTTATATCTCCGATATATGTAAGCTATACTTGTTGCGATAAGAATGTTTCACTGTTAAACTAAAAGTTCTAATACAAAGCAGATATATTTTCTTTAATTGGACGATTAATCGCAGAACGTCTAGTTTCCAGCATATAGCATACCGGGTCGAAGTTGAACGACGCTTAACCCAAAATATTCTCCACATGCCTTCCCATGATCCACCGTAATCTCCCGCAAACCGCCTAATCTCATTCACCTGATTCGTCGATTCCTCGTTCCCATCGAATTCAACGGTGTTTTGTTCGTCGATACCCTAATCCTTCATCGTAACCGTAGGAAACATGTCGGTGGTCCCGGGGTGTGTCGGAATTACGCAACTTCATGGTCGATTGTCATTCGCAGTGCACAAAACAATGCCGAGGGAAGGATGGTCGATGTTGGAACGCGTGTCATTGCCGCGTAAGAACCATATATACTCCCTATCGTTGTACCACGATGCCAGACGCTGGATAAAAAGGAACAAACGTGGGCAGAAGGCCAGAGAATCCGCCTCTCCCCGAGATTCCTCTACTCTCGCTGCCGATGACTCATGTGCACCGCCATCGCGGCCAAAAATATGCCTGGTGCCACGCTGACGAACCGTGACGGAAAGATTGACGAACAGCGCGATACCGCTACGACCGCAACGCTCGATTGATTCGAATGAAAGATTGATTCGACAGGGGATGAGCTATTACAAGAAGTCATAATCGATTGAGAGATTTGCATCAATCTTCAATTTATGTAGGTTAATCGACGTAGGTTAATCGATAATTTAAGCGTTTAGTAGATGTTACTCGGAGAATATTAACCCTTATTCCGTAAATATACTTTCAGTAGCCTTAAATTATGCAAATCGTTCATGTTTGACAGGTTTCTTGGTGCTGTTCCGGACAAAAATAATACACGTTTATGCGGTAAAGGCCAAGAAGTTTTATATGTACGTATATTTTCCACCAATATCAGAAATATACAAAGTTTAATTCTGCGTGATTTACGGAGGTGAGAGTGCGTTAATGCCACTGCCATGACGATAATCAGAGGCATACTGTAAACATTTCAAAAATAAAGCTCCGGAGAATGTATATTTTTCCGTTCAACGATGGAGGGTATAATATATATATATAAGATAAAAAGGAAACGTGTAATAAAAAAACTTGTGAACGATTTATAAACTTTTGTTCGAGAAAAACCCGCAAAATATCGACTTACGTCATCGAAAGCCTCATTCGGAAAGATTCGTGTGATTCATATTTCAATCTCTATCCTCCCTTGGAAACTTTGAAATAGGAAATTCCTGTAATTCATTTCTGTACGCTCTCTTGCCCAAGGGCTCTCACCTAAGATCAAAACGAGAATTTTTCGCTTCGTAATTTGCCTGGTATTTTTTGCCAGAAAAAACTACCGCAACTCGCGCGGCTCTTCTTTAGCCACGAGCACAATGACGAAGAATTAAACGCCTCGATTAAGAGCCATATAGCGCCACTCACGTGACGTTCTGCCGTAATCGAACGAAACTTGACGTCTTTACAGACGTAACGATGTTCACGATCGTTCGATAAACCTTTTCAACGAAGACGAACACGATATTTTGAGTAAATACCGGGTTTTACGAAAGACGGGCAATCTATTCGTGAAGCTACACTTCGGCTACGATATTATATAAATATGCGACGGGCTTCGCGAACGGCTAACATATTGATCCATCCGTCGTCCTCGAAGGCAATGCGTACACGTCTCGTTGAAGGAAACGCAGAAGAATTAGGGAGTAGAATAAGTAGACTTGTTGCGAACGTCATTGAGAATGATCAATGGAGTATTGTCAACGTGACAGTTTGTTTTAAGACATGTTCATACGATTGAGTTGACAGTTAATGAGGTTTGAACGATCGAAGGTTATGGCGAACGATTGATCATCGAGAGATTTCGAGTAGAAAATATCGGATGAATCGGTACATCGGTGGCTCCCCCTTTACGCCGCATTTTTGGCCAATCAATAAACGTGTCTATACGAAGCGGCGAAAAAAGAAACGGGCCATTAGAAGTAGATCGATAAGTTTCTAGCGGCAATCACGACACGTTGAGTCGATCCCCTCGATTTAGAAATGTCAGAAACAGTCGACGAATATTTGGACAGGGACGTTACGCAAGGAACGATAGGATCGACGCAGATTCGTCGACGAAATGGATATCGGATCGGTGGATATCGTTAAGTTTTAGCTTAATCACTTTGACCTAAATTCCACGCGCGTCATCGAAAACGGGTCACGAAGAACGCACCGAAGAGGCGATGACGAAAACTTCACGCACCCTTTGCATAGAACCCTCTGCGGTACTATCCGTCATCGAGGCAAGAAGGCAACGAAACAGAAAGACTAAAAGGGAGAAGCACTAAAGAAGGGTAAAAAAGCGGCTATAAAAAGCAAGAAAGAAAAATCTGCAGCTCGACTGACCTGATTCTCGGAGCTGAGCAACTTCAGCTGTTCGTTGATCAGGCTGTACTTGGAACTCTCTTCTTTTCTCAGTGCTCTCTCCTTCTTGAGCTCGGGACTCCAGAAGGTCTTGATGCTATGCATCGAGCTGCCGAGCTTTTGGTTCGTCAGCTCGAGCTCCTTCTTGAGGTTCCCGAGCTCTCGTTGGAGATCGTTGTTCTGATGTTGGAGTTCACCGATATAGCCACCGCTGTCACGCAGCATGTGCGTATTCGGGCTCTGTCTTGCCGATCTCGAACCGTACAGCTCATCTTCCAGGTAGAGTCCACGATCGCGGCTACGTTCACGAGGATCGCGTATCGGTACGAACTCGCGATCGTGATCGAGAATACCCGCGGATGCACGATCAAGGCTGGTATACCTCGCTGACATGCCCGCCGAGCTGGACATGGCGGGTCTCGAGGCGCTTCTGGATCTGTGATGTCCGCCCCCACCGCCCCCGGTTGACATACTCCTGCCCCTCTCCTCGAGCATCACGGGACTGGCGAGGTCCTCGTCGCGGGAGTAGTACGGACTGCCCAGCTGATGGTGATGGTAGCTGCCGAATCCGAGGTGCTCCGGCGAGTTGTTCCCGCTACGAGTGCCTCTCTTGCGACCCAAAGGACTGCCACGACCGCTCGCGTAGCTTCTCGACGGGCTACGATCGACAGTGGGCAACTCGCCTACGCGACGACCGCTTCGGGGCGAACGAGTACCGCCTCCTGGCCCGACCACTCCGCTTCCGCTCGAGTACGGATCTCGCGACATTGTTTCTCGATTCTGTTCTATACTTTCTATCAATCGTTCTTCTCCGATTAATGGTTCGCAGTTCGCGCGAATACTCTTTCCGCTTTCTCGTGGAGGATTTCGTGAGATTGCTCACTATGTCTCTACGTTCGCTGCTCCTCGGATAACTCGATAATTAAGACTCGTGATAATAAATTGGTCGATCTTTCTCGATACTTTCTTCGCGCGAGTAATTTATTCGAGTGCGCCGAGAATAATTTCGTCGTGTATTTCTAATCTCGTTTTTCTCTAGCGTTCTATGATTTTTCTACGCGATTCGCGTTGATCTATCGTTACTTTTCGCGGATCAGCTACAAGCATATCCTTTGCGTCACGCGACGTGTTTCGCGTTTCAGGCACGTGTGCCGATCCTCGATGATCCGCTTCGATCGTCCTGTTATGCCACGGTGTCCATCCAATCGAGTGCCGATCCGCCGCTCGAGATTCTCGTTTCCGTTGCAATTTTTCACGCAACGTGGTCCCGAATCGGTTTGGCAGCTCTTCTACTCTACGCGAAAATGTTTGTCCGCGAGCGGCGAGCATTGACGACAACGCCTAACGCGTCGATCGAAGAGAGGTCCGGCGATCGATCGGCTTCATCGTTAAACAGATCCACCTTAACCAACTCGAATCACCGGCAAGCCAGTTCTCTTTCTCTCTCCTTTCTTTCTCTTGCTATTCCTTGCCAAGGATCCACCTTCTTGCTGGAAAGCCGTGCCGCACGCGTGGCTCGTCCCGTGTATGCGTGAGGTCACGACCCTCGTACTCGACGATCGATCTTTGACCTTCTTTCACCGGCAAAGCCCATCGAGTGGAGATGGATAGAGATCGAGGGGGAGAGAGAAAGAGAGGAGAACGATCCCGTTTCCGCGACGAATCCGTACTCCAGCGGCGCACCGTACCGATATTCTCCTTAATCTTCCCTCTTCCTCCGTATCTCTTCCGATCGCTCCTCTCTCCCTCGCCCTCCGTCTCGCGAATCCTTCGGACGGGATTGAGTTCCTGATCTCCGTTCGTGTCGCGGTGTCCAGTCGCGAGAACCGACTCTCTTCCGCGAACCCTCTGCCGACACGGGGCGAGCAGAGTGGTCGGGGCGCGTGCGTGCGTATTTTACGCGCGTCTGTTTACCAGCCGTGTGTCTACACGCGCCGCGGCGTTCCCGTTTCGCGAAACCCGTACCACCTCGGCTCCCTCCTTATCGATCTCATCCTCGCGTCTCTTCTCTCCGGTCCCGTGATCGTCTCGCCTCCACGTTCTCGGTGTTCGCGTTCCTCTATATTCTTCCTCCCTCGCGCCTCCACTCTCCTTCCCCTATCTATCTCACCCTCTCCTCTCCCTCTTCTGTCTTCGTACTCTCCTCGTCACCGACCACGACGACGATCACGACGCCGATGACGACGACGACGACGACGAAGACGACGATCAACCGACCGATCCGACCTACCGCCCGAACCGCCACTATCCACCATCCACCACGACTCGACACCGCCACACGTCCGTGCACCACTCTCTCTCTACCCGCTACCGCCACCAACCTCGCCGCCGCCGCCACCGCCGCCACCGCGCACACACCTACGTGCCCTCTCTCTCTTTCGCCCTCGGGCTCGCCCTCGCTTTTCCCTCCGCGCACATACACACAAGCTCGCGCGATCGCACACCCTTCTAAGAAACGAGAGAGCGTGGCGGCGCGCCAGAGTACACGCACGATCCTGCCGAGATTGATAGATGCTTCCGTGAGACCGGAAGCGTGCCGGCGGATCTTGTTTCGTTCGAGGCAACGCGCTCGCAACCGGCCGATTCGGTGACCACACGCCGCAACACCACGCACTCACGGGACTAAACTGTAACCGCTAGCGAACCACCCTTTCGTTTCACCGTCGCCGGCTGCTTCGTTCCTTCCTTCTCTCTTTACGTTCTCCTACTCTCTTCTCTTCTCCTCTCCTCTCTCCAGGCAAAAGCGGCGCGCACGCTGTCGAGCCTCTCCCCTACCCCCGTGATCACACGAGCACGTCGCGGCGTCGCCTCGTGTACGCACGCCACTACGATTCCCACCACCACCACCGACTACTACTACTAGCAGCGATTAAGTGGACCGCGTCGGCAGCGCCCTCCGTCGACGTCATCGACGTCGTTACGACGGACTACTACTATCGCGAGCACGAGCATCACGCGTCGCGTCGTTCGCTCGATTCCTCGCGCTCACCCCCACCGTACACCCCTCCGACTATATTCCCCGACCGTCGTCACCCCACCAGCCGACTTCTTCGTTCCTCCCTCCTGCGCAGATGGTTACCGACGCGCGCGCGCAGATCCATGCCGGGTCGACGGATGATTTTTGGACCAGCTAGGGACGATTCGACGGCTTACGTTTCCTCTTCCTACGGGTTTTGTTTGCCTATCCGCTCTTCTGCCGGATAGAAGGGGAGCGGTCTCTAATGGGAAAACTTTGTCCGGAGGAATTTCACGGAGATCCACGTTGTTCTTTGCCTTTTTCCGACTCGGCCAACTTTTGTTTCACCTCACTTCAGGGTGAAAGGCCGTTTCAGGGTTTATTTTAGTTCCAAGGGTTGAAATTTGTTGTTGCAAATATCGTTCCATGTCGGAAGTTCGGTTTTGATGCAGGTTTTGATGCAAGTAATCTAACGTAATTTGACTTGGGGTGGACGTTATTGGTTCTCGAGCACCGAGAATGAAAAATTTGCAAGATTTATCGCTGTGGGCGTAATTGCACGACGATAAACGGGGACGGTCACAGAGTTGAGCGACGTGTTCTGTACCATCGGTGAAAAACGATGAGAACCGTCACCAATTCGTTTCGTTACGATTGTCAATGGCTGGTGAATGAAGAGTTAAAAGGCTGACAAACGCACCACCGGATCGTGAATGGTGGCCAATCGTCTAGGGCACCCCTGTCCAAAAACATCGATATCGTCCTTTCGTCTTTTATAACTATTTGTTAAAGTTATTTTTTAAGAATATCTTTTAACAAACAATGCATTAAATATCACGATAAATGTAAAATGCGGCAAGCATACATAGTCTTCGTCTAAAGCGACCTTTATAAAATTCTAAACTTTGAGGAGTCTTCCTCCGTAAATAGAAGTATTGCAATTTCTTAAGGTTTCTGCAACACAAATTTTGAATGGAAATACGTCAACGTGGTGCCTAGTTTGCGTGACACGTTCCTGAATGCACGTTCCACTTCGCAACCCCTCGTCTCACCCCTCTGGCGTCCGTCGACCCGGCGTACGACATCGCAATCAATGAAGCTACGATTCACCGAGCAGTGCCGTGCCACCAACTGGCTCCTAAAGTTCCAATTTCACGAAACCAGACGTGTCATCAATTTTCCCCGTAACAGTTGGTAATATCGTACGAAATACAGAAAAGAACGAGCCACAAATTTACATTGGAATTTTAAGGGTACTTTTGTTATTTTGGACCGAACAGATGACGGTCGTCGTTTGAAGTTTCGTATTTCTACCTTTATCTCTTCCACAGGTATAAGTTGCAAGCATCGTTGCGAATTTGTATCGATTCAAGCGGAATTGGGAAATTGTGTTATACTCGACCGAAGAATTTAGAGCAGGAAGACGTGTCTTCGTTGGGAAAAGTTGGGAATCGTTGCCGTTGCTCGTGGAAGGTGAAGGAAATGCGCAAGCCCGTGTTTTACGATCGGCCAGCGGCTTCTTTGACAACACAGACGCCGGGGGAAAGTCTTGCCCGTTTTTCATTCCTCCGAGTTTCATCCTAATCTCCAAGGGGTGAAACTCGTCACCTTTGAATTCGCATTTTCCTCTGACTAACTCGTGTTTACCCGATGACTCAACTTTTCAAAAGACCCGTCGTGTAACAGAAATCCGGAGAATCCCTCGTGAAATATTGTTGCCCGTTGTTTGATATCAGGGATCAGTTGGCGTCACTGGAAAAATCACTTTCATAAAAAACTACCAATTCGTTATTTCTGAGAATCCGAATTGTATCCGTGAAGTATGCCGAAGAATAAAATGCTTGTTTTCCCTGTGCATTATTTATTTCTTCATAAACCTTTCATTTTGTTCCGTTTCGTACAAGTTTTATGTTTCTATTGTTGGCAATTCTAGCGTTAATATCAATAGGAAGAAAGTGAAATAAATCTATCAAGGAATGATTTTATCCTTATCTAGGTTTACGCGAAAAAGAGTAAAAAATGGGAAATAACATGTGTCACGTCATTCGACAATAATCACGATGATCTATCGGCATCCGCTATCGCAAAGTCCGAGCGATCGTCGACCTTTGCACTTCGATGCCTCGCCGTTTCGATATTGACCGACGATATCGTGAGCGGATCACGCTTGGCTGAACTTCATTCTCCAATTAATTTAGACACGATAGGCGACGTCTCCCATTCAGAGAGGCCGTATTCATAATATGGTACCAACATTTGCATGCTTCCGACGCTACTTCATTCGACAGTGTAACGTTTCCTTTTAATTTTGATTCAACCGTGACAAAATAATGTTGCAGTCGTGGATCAATCAAACTGTCAGATAAACGCTTGATTTTAACAAGGTATCGTATGTTTTTGTTGTCGGCACGTTATCGATGAAATTGAAAATTATTGATATCAAAAGATATTATATAAATATGAAGAGACTTATTTAAAAAAAAAAAAAAACGATGCGAAGAGATTGATATGATAACGACACTCAAAGATATAATCTTTCCATTGTCTATTGTTGATTAAGATACGATATCTTCTATAAAAATTGCGCAATTCGATTGCAAATTTTCGCACAGACATATGCGCTCACTATCATATTGTATATACATCCAGGCTATACTAATTACTAGAATTTGTTGCACTCATTTTAAAAGAGGAACGTTGCAAGTGTGAGGTTTCCTTTCATTTCATTAGCAAGATTATCCATAACCATCTCGAAGAATAGCTACCTTAGTCTAGGAACTCTAGTCAGGGTTTTGAATTCTACACCACTTCCACATCTTTAAAAAGGCTGTCGCTCTTGACCAAAAGAAAAGAGTTTCCCCCGATGACTTTCCGGAATGTTTGCAGAGATGTTTCTCTAACCGGTCTCATATGCTGCACGTAGCGTTGAACGCGGTCACGTGTAAGAATTCCACGTGGTGTCAACGATCTACCAATGCGATCAACGATTAACAGCGTGCGTCTTTGTCCGCAACAGCGATGCTCGTCTACTGCAAGACGTTCGTTTAAGGACACAGCCGACTCGTGGACTGGTTGTTCCCACTTGACCGTGAGCACGCCGCCAGGCAAAGTGATGAAAGTTAAGTGGCGCAGCCTAAGGTCGTTACCACTCTCGTTACCGTACGCGTCGTTCTCTGCGTTCAGTAGACGATGACCACTCGCTGGCGTCGCATCGTTCCTCCCGTTGAAAACCTGCTCGTAAACCGATGGACATGAGGACCAGGTTGCCAACATTGTTCCTGTTGCTAGGATGGCTATCGTGTCTGTTAGTACACAGAGTTCACTCGTTGAACCCGGACGCTGGCTCTTGGGTGCGTCCCACTCAGGGCGAACCATGGCCCAGTCCAACAAATCGCATAGTGCGCAATGCGTTCTATCTTCTGCGACCCTCGACTTTCCAGTTTAACGTGAGTAATTGAAGAAGGTAATTCCATGGGGAGACGTTTCGTTTTCTGCGTGGGTATTTCTAATTGGTACTTTACGTAGAGCAAGTTTAAATGTTTCACGGGGACATTGGCAGCTGAAGTTTCTGGCTCCAAAAGCCTTGTTCGTTGATCGTAGAGTCTACGATAGTTGGACGAAAGTTGTAGGTTTGTTGCGCTTTATGGCTTTATGATAGCGGAGCTTCCTTCAGTAGGAAGCGAATAGCAAAGCGTAGAGGTATCTCCTTCCAGGAACAGGTTTCCTTTGACTGGGGGACTCACCCGTGGAAATTCGGCCCAAGCGCGTGCAAATTTTTATAAAAAGTTAATTTCATAGACGGAACGTGCTTGTCAATATTCGCTATCTTGTTCCGTTGTCTTGTTTTTTAGTCCAACTTGTATCGTTTTCGATGTATCCGCATTTGCGGATAACAGATAACTCTCTGTGTCGTTATCTTAATTATACTACGCGCATGATTTATCTGTGTGACGTACGGCGAGAATGCAAAGTCAGGTTTCCTGTAATAATTATGGCTTCAAATTGACAATTAATGTTATTTTGTCTAAATTGAAGTGAGTCGGTTTCGTAGGTGATTGGCGGCGCATGCGATATTATGACGGATGCGGTGGAGAGGTACAAGGCAATTATTCTAACGGAAGCACGAATAGCGAAGATTTCGTCGCAAGACCATCCTAAATTCCCAGTAAGAGACGATGCAACCATCAAAGGTACTCTTAGCGCTTTGGATATTCGCGTGACAATGCCTTGCGAGATGGATGGCAATCACTGGCCTCATTTAGAGATGTCGGAATCATGTAAGTGCTTATGCTATAACGGGAAGTAGCAAAATGATTGTGCATTCTTAATAAGAAACTTGATGTAACATAAGCAACATGTTCCGAACAGTTGTGTTAAGTCATTAAGACAGCTGGTAAGTGGATTAGTGCGAATGGATCTTATTAAATAACATCGTCATTTCTTATTTCATCTCTCGACCGAGAGATAGAATTTTTATGCGTCTTATTCGTCAACGATATAATTACGAGATCACGAAAGCTTCGAGAGGCAAGATGCTTACAAGTATCTAGAAACTGCAAACATTAGAAAGACGTTTAATGATACGAGCCAATAGGACGATTGAAACAAAGCCACGTTACGAAGCCTGATTTTTCTTCATCGTTCTTTATTTAGCTCCGCTTGGAAGTCGAATCAAGCGATTAACTGTAGAAGTAGCGTGAAGATTATACGCACGCACATTCTACCATTATTGTGCAAGATTTAAATCTTTTACACGCGATAGTTCTTTTCTCTTCGTTCTCCTTTTTGAATGAAACGAACGAGTCACGATAAGGATCGATAAATATTCCACGGAGTTCCAAGGTTCTCGTAACAGGAACTTGATAGAAATTTTAAGTACTACGATAGACCTGAAAGATCGGTCGACTCTCACAAACACCGGTAGGAGGAGATGCGTCTTCTCCGAACAGATTTAAACTCGAATCGATTGAACTTTTGCAGACGCTCTCGTGATCAACGAAAACTCTACAGTCGCGAATCTGGTAGGTGTGTCGATATGGGGAGTTCTTCGAGGTCTCGAGACTTTTTCTCAGCTCTTAATCCCAGCTAGCAATGGTTCTCACGTAAGTATGTGCATAGAAAATGAATAAATATATAATTATAAGCACGCGTTTCTTTTGTAGCTGAAAATCAAATGTCAGACCATTCAGGATGCTCCAAAGTTTCCTCATCGTGGACTACTGTTAGACACGTCTCGTCACTATTTGCCCATCTCTGATATAATGCTAACTCTGGACGCCATGTCTTACAATAAAATGAACGTTCTTCACTGGCACATCGTCGATGACAATAGCTTTCCTTACCAGAGCTCCAGTTATCCGGAACTGTCCGCCAAGGGAGCGTACCATCCCTCAATGGTATACACATTAAACGATATCCAGACGATCGTTGACTACGCCAGGCTAAGGGGCATCCGAGTGATGCCGGAATTCGATACTCCTGGACATACTAGGTCATGGGGTTTAGCTCATCCTGAACTATTGACCACTTGCTACGGTAAATACATTATACTGCGATCGATTTCTAACTAAACAATTTTTCTACAATTATCAAATTTTAAATTAATTATTTAATTATTTATTATTTAAATTCTTCGATACTACTAAAAATTTAACGATTCCAAACTTTTGAAGGATAAAATATATACATACACGTGTAGGTCTATTAAATTCTCTTTTTAATCCGTCTCTTTACTTTTCTATTATTACTTAATCTCTCTATCACTAATCGTTTAACCATTCGAAAAACGGAATTTCTAAACTGTCATATGAAAAATATTATTAGATAACGGAGGAAAGCCAAACGGGAAATTAGGCCCAATGAATCCGACGAATCCGCAGCTTTACGAGTTCCTCAGTCGTTTATTCGCCGAGATCGTGCAAGTATTTCCGGATCAATACGTTCATCTTGGCGGCGATGAAGTGCCATTCGATTGTTGGATGAGCAATCCGGTGATCAATTCGTATATGAAATCGCACAACATGTCCAGCTATACGCAACTCGAGAGCGAGTACATCGGCAAGCTTCTTCATATCACCAATTCTCTTCAGGCGAACACGATCGTGTGGCAGGAGGTAAAGTATCACCCTATGGTGTTTGCTCGTCTCATAAAACGAAGCTGAAGACGACCGGGTAATAAAAACCGATAGTGAACCTATTAATCGCTCGCCTTGTGATTGCTTCGTGCGTGAGATTGCAAATGAAACGATCGCGTTTTATCACCAACGGACGTTCCACGCGAGGAAAACACGTTAAATAAATGGTATATTTTAGACGATGATATCGTTTACTGCTTGGGTCGATCGTACACAAGAATATTCATTTTTCATAACATCAAACGACAGCAAATATTCCATCGTGATAAGTGTCCCAAAGCAAATTTATTGGTCGTTTACATTGGCGTTAAAGGATGAATGAAATATGAAGCACAAGCTAGGTCAGTGAATTGAGATCTAAATCGTTGTTGGTTTTCAGGTATTCGAAAATGGAGTCGTCATGCCGAATAGTACTGTGGTGCACGTGTGGACCGGCCAATGGGCGAAGAAGTTGGAGAACGCGACCAAAGCTGGACATCCGGTATTGTTATCAGCCTGCTGGTATTTGGATCATATCGCTGGTGGCGGTGACTGGAAGAAGTTCTACAAATGTGACCCATTGTCGTTCGCCGGGGTGTCATCAAACTTGACTAAATTGATGCTGGGTGGCGAAGCTTGCATGTGGGGAGAATTTGTCGACAGGTAGTTGTTTGTTCTTTCTTGTTTAATTGAACTCGAATCCAAGTGGATAAGAGTTTAAAATATATTCAATTGATTCGAGTAGCTGCAACATACGATTGGAAATTTATCCGTCGAATGGATAATCGAAAAATTGACGTTCTTGTTTCTAGGAACAATGTGCATTCAAGAATATGGCCTCGTGCTAGCGCAGCTGCAGAGCGTCTTTGGAGCAGTACGAAACCAGACGAATACAAAGCTGCTCAACGCCTCGAGGAGCATGCCTGTCGCATGAACAGGCGTGGTATTCCGGCGCAACCACCGAATGGGCCTGGATTCTGCGTGATGTAATGGAAGGACAATTAGCTTAACAATTCTATTTAGGCGTGCCAGAAACACACGTCACGCTTTAACAAGTGATTAATGACTATTTACAAAAAAAAGAAGCCGCAATGTAATAAAGAATAAAGTGTTTCCAAAAGTTGGTCCGATAATTAAAAAAGATTTTCGATGTAACTTACAGATCAATCGCGCGTTCTGTAAGGTAAATTGATATTCCTATAAGGTTAATTGATTAAAATTTAAAATGTTTTTATAGTTAGAAATTTGTAAAAAGATTATACGAAGTAGGTATAAAATGTTTACGGTCGAAAGTTTTCACTGAATTATAGAAAATACATTTATAGTCGGCTAATGCATAGTTAATTACATCACGTTACTTAATATACATTAGCTAATTACTGCATTAACTCTAATGGAGCAGAAGCAAAGATAGATACTTAGCAATAAGGAAATTCCTCCTTTGACAGCTTTTCTATCTGTTGCAGCGCACCAGCAAGATGATAAAGTTATCGAATCTTTAAAAATAATTTCACCGTTTAACTGCGTTTGACGAGTATACACGTCAAACGTACCGAAATAAAGCTTTTGTTCGACGTGTATATTCGTCGTCGCTTGTATTCATTTACGTATTCCACGGCCTAACCCTGTCAGAGATTTCTAAAATCAAATTGCCCAGTTAACTGGTTAAGTAATTAGCGACCGTTTATAACCAAGGAAACCTCAACGACTTGGATTTTTTGGAATTAGGCCAGGGCTACGCGAGTGTTGAACCGACCACGCTGTGTTGCGTGGCCTGCGTTGTAGAAATGCATTCACACAGCGTGTCACACAACTAAATTTGCCGCAGTGCTCGCGTGTGCGTACATTTCTACAACACAGGCCACGCAACGCAGCGTCGATATAACGCTAGCCCCGGCCTTACTGTACCTTCCCTTTCTTTCCTTAAACTCAGGATGTTTTATTATCTTTTTACCTGTGGACTATTTCGTAGAAGTTGAGCCTTTTCCCTCTTTGGCATATGCCCTCACCAATTATTTATTCTCTCTACTCTTTCCATCTCGAGAAAAGCGAGGTAATTCGATTACCCATCGCCAGCAATATGTCTAACTTCAATTATTTTTCCAATAGTCAGTCTGTAATAGAATTTCGTGAAGAAAACACTCATTTCTCCTCCCAGTCTACTCACCTATCCTGGTTTTTTCCGAACGGTCCCTATACTTCAGAGAGACTGCATTAAGTTGCAGCTCGAGGTAAACGAATAACAGTTCACGTGAACGATCTCGTACTTGCAATGCTATCCTTTCTCTTTTTCCTTCTCGTCTTTCCTTTTTTCACCCCTTTCTTGTCATCCTCCTCTGTCTCTCTTTTTCTGCCTTTTAACTTTCCCTACGTTTTTTCCTTCTTTTTACTTCCTTTTCGTTTTCTCTTTCTTTTGTTTCCTTTCCTTAAATTAATATCAATATATCATCTTGAATTATTTCGAATCTGATTTTATAATTAGTCGCGATAGTAGCCATTAGGAATCGTTTAATTTAATTGATATTAATAATGTTAATATACGCATGCAGATTACGGAAGTATCAATTAAGCGTAAGCATGAAATTTTTTCACAGAATTATCGTTACGAGAAATAAGGTCGAATAGCCGTGATTTTACATGCTATTTTCCCGCTGAAAAAGAATAGAACGACTGGCTGACAAAAGAAAGATCAGATCGCCTGGGCAACCGGCAAACTAAACAAGCAAATAATACGTCACACCGTTTAGGCTTCTCGTTCGTCCATCGACAAAATTTCAAGTGGTCCGAAATAGACGTCGAACCACGCCAATGCCGCCGTTTCTCGTTAGATTGGGCCTGGTCCATCGTCAGGGGATCGACGATAATATGCAGACTCACGGACATCGCATGGAAATATCGACTTAACTCCTCGTAATCAGCTTGTATCCCGTTAATGCCGTAGCGTAATCAAGTAAAGTCTCTCTTATTAACAGTTAATCGACTTTGTAACGCGGTCTAAAATAGAATTTAGATAATTCGAATTCGACAAGAGATCGCAGAGGACTCAAATTCGTAAAATATAGAACTTTAATCAACCATTACTTTTCTTACTTCACAGTTTTATTTCAAACATGATAAGTATAAATAAGATTGTGTTAAATTTATTTATCTAAACTATAGTATCATTTTTTTTCGTACGAAGGTTGTTTCGGAAATATGTCCTGCCGATCTTGCTGTAGTCCATGCTGCTCCCCCCCACCTTGCCCTCCACCCACTATTTTATGCAGACCACCTTGCCCACCCCGTTGCCCACCTCAGCCAACTAAAACAACAGTGAGTTCCAACAAATTATAAAAATAAAAATACGAGACAAATCAAATTTTTATTCTTTCTCTGTTTTATCGTCGTTACAAGAATTTCAAAGAACAACGTGTAACAGCAACGCAAATCTATTAAGTCCTTTACGTAGCTTGTTTTCACGGAGCTAACTTAATAACTCACGTCGAAATTAGGTTTACCTACGGCCTTGTACCCCTTGTCCACCTTGTTGCGCCATTCCTTGCCCACCAAAGGTTATCGTTGCGTGTACACCACCACCGCCACCCTGTCCACCGCCCTGTCCAACTGTGGCGTTCGTTTGCACCAAGAAAATGGTCCCCTGTATGCCCTGTCCACCGCCTACTCCGCCGCCTTGCTCCCCTTGTCGTGCAGTTTGCCGTCAGTTCGCCATAATACCATTCACTTTTGAACGATGCTCAGGAAAACGAATGTATAATTGACGTTCAACGCTATGGTTTTCTCTGTGCAGTGTCTCATCCCCCCTGTTAACTGCAGGCAAGAGTTGGAAGGTTTCTTCGGATCTGACAGTTAGGCGTGTGAGATCTAACGAGAACGACGAATATATACGTGGATTTGACTTTTCATACGAAAATAGGTGATTTTTGAAATATTTTGTTGACTCGGTTACATCTAACTACAGCAGTATCGAAAGATAACGTTCTTGTCTTTTTTTTTTTTTTTAGGAAAATATCAGGTACAGAGAGATATAATTTTCAAAGAAAATTTGCGAGTTAAGATAAAAATACAAGATACATGGAACTGTTTCAACGTTGAAGAAATCCTGATCAGGTAAAACGAATTAAGACACAAGTTCCTAATTATGATCGATTTATTGTCTCGGAAGTGGCACAAAACTTACGACGAAGAGATCCCGATTGCTTGTAATCTCGGATTGAACTGTACTCGAATGCGTCTTCCAACAAACTTTTATTTCTCAATTGAGGAATTCAATGATCATCGCAACCGAATTAAGAATTACCAAGAATTTAAGTGACTTACCGATTTAGACGCCACCTTGTTAGGTTGTTCATTAGAATGACGAATTATTAAAATAACGAGGATTATTCTTGTGATAGAGATCGAGATTTCATCGAGAGAAATATTTATCCGTTATTCCCAATTTTCAGTTTTACATGATCTTAAATCAACTGCAATTCGTCCCACTCAAGCTACATTTACATTGCACAGGCATGTATTTTTCCCCCCCCTTGAAAATAAGTGCGTTTGCAAAGTGAAAGGTCACGGGGTGAATTTGCTGCATATTTTTCAATACGGTTTAGCAATATATTCATTCTTCGATATCATCGTTAAACAAACGAACGTGATTACGATGTACTTCAGCATTTGATAATGTTGATCGCAATAGAAAACAGGTACCATTCATTTTTTACTGTGATTTTTTTTTATGAATCAAGTCACGTTGTCAAGGTTTTGGTACGGTTGCGACAACGGGATGACTGATTTTATCGTATCACGTTCGAGATAAAAATTTCGAAGTTATATCACGATCTATTGTCATTATCAGTAGCCGCAAAGAAAAATACGGAAATCTAAGAAATACACAATAATGTAAACAACATATAATAAAAAATTGTAAAAGTATTTAAGTCGCATTCATTTACAAGAAATATTTATTTCTTTTTTCTCGTTTATTAAAAAAAATCAGCAGGAAGTTATTTATGTGTTTTATATTTGAAGCGCTCGGAAGTCAAACTGAACAAGTTCATTTCTGCTCAATCTTTAATAACATCTTTCTTCATTACGAGGATACAGGATAAGTGCTTAATTAAAAAGAAATCAAATGATTAACCTCAATACTGTTGATCGGTTTTACTGGTGTGTGGCTCGCTTCAGTTAGATATAAATTTGAAATCAAGAACGAACCATTAAGCTGTATCCATGACAACACAGCTTACTTTCAAACCTGGACTGACATCTCGCTGTCAGAGTTTCCCATTTTCCTCGGCGGTGATGCAAAATCCGAGCTAGAAAATTACCTGGCTTATCACAGATGATGTTCCACTAGATATTCCCATTACTCTCGCAAAATTTCGAACGAAAATGAACAAAAGGTACCATTTTTAAAGTCCCTTATTTTTCTTCAATTCGAGAACAGATCACGCTAAATTAGGGGTTAATATTTTCTTCTTTTCCATTAATCAATCTTATAAACTGTCTTTTTATACCAGAAGTTTTTTTTTAATATTTAAGAGTAGTTACTTTACTATTTAAATCTGTCATAAAATTACGGAAGAACATTACGAGCTTCGTTTTCCAACAGTCCCTTCTATCTAAAAAGTAAAATGTGCGACGATGAAATGACGATTGATTTCTGCATTTGATTGCCATTCTTTTGCCACTTTGTCGTATTATTTGTATCAAGAGATACAAGTCGCTTCTTACAGGAAAGCTTCAGTGGATAGAAACATCAGGCAGAAAGCATCGTCCAGACGGCCAAGCACAATGAGTTTGCACGCGAAACCGAATACCGTGCAACAAAAGTTTTTTAAAACCGAGAAATTACCATCTACGCACGATCTCATCGATTCGAACGATCCTTCAAAACTGATCAACGAAGCCGTGGACGTTTCTATGCCGAAGACAAGGTTTAGCTCTCAAGACAGATGCAAAGAGTCTAGGTCTTGTTCCTCGCCGAGACTCAAGTATTTCCCCGCGGAGAAAATTAAAAAGTTGGAAAGTCCTCCGCCTTTTTCTCCTAAACCAATAGGTGCTTTAATCGCACAGCAAGATCCTCGAGAATGTGGAATCGTGTACGTGGCTGGACATCCTGAGCAATGTCGCGACACTGGCCAAGGTGACGCTACAGCGGTCACACAGCATGTTCATCAACATCGACAGCCACAGGTAAGTCGATATTTTATTAATTTTTATTTTTTTCTTTCTAGTTTTATCAATTTTTTCATACAGGGACCGATAGATGAAAGTGAAGTCATTCTATTATATTTGAAGCTTTTGATTGTCCGAATATCCTACCATGAGAATGTTTTATTAACTTTGCCTTCTTCCTTTTAATTTTATCAATCTCGCTACGGAGACTTTGATCGAGGAATATGACGTTACTGTACCATTTAAAGTTCTTTTATCCCCTTAAAGTTCTTTAAAGGTCTTTTTATCCTTATTCGGATACCTTTTATTTTAACTTTCGCTTTTTTCATTTTAATCGGGTCAATCGTGTCTCATAAAGAATTTTATATTACAAACGCAACAAATGTTTTCCGTTTGCCAAAACGAGCGTAAGAGTGAAATACGAACAATTGAGAATCTGATTCCGCCAGGGAATGATCGTTTGTTTAATCTTATTATGTTATAACCGACGAGACTCGTATTGCTTCTACTATCCAACTTCCTAGCCACGAACAGTATTTCTAGTTCAAATCCAATCTTCAAATAGTCCAACTTGGACGCATTAAAGTACAAATTAATCGTTTCGTAGGGCGTGCAAAGTGTGAGTCAGCAACAGGTTGTGCCTCAGCAGGCGATCCATCAGATCGGTCAGATGAATCCGCACTCGGAGAGTACGCTGCCTCAACAAGTTTCAAACGCTCAATCCCATCGTCCTTTCGTGCCCTACGGTTCGCGAGAGTATTCTCCGCGGAAGAATAACCACGCGATTTCCTCCAATCTGCCTGAAGTTACAGCGACGTCGCAACCAGGCATACAGCAGGTTTCAAACGTTTTGGTTATGAATCAAGGAAAAATAAAAAATGAGGATCAGACGAATGCTGATGAAATCGATTACGAGAAACAACCGGTAGGAGGCCGAAATGCAATGGTTTACAGGAGAGCAATGCTGAGCAAAGTACAGCCTAACTTGCTGAACCCTATGGATCCTGTTACGTTAAACTCACCTAACGTTGATCATCTGAATCAGTGTCCTTCGCGTAGTCCCGTTTTACCGCACACGAATCTTCAAAATCCTCAGCAGATTTATCAGCATCTGCAGCAGAACATGGTACAGCAGCAACAGATGCAACAGAGGGTTAACAACTATCAAACGCAGATGATGGGGAATCAACAGCAAGTAGGAGGCCAAATAGCTCCTGCGAATTATAATCCTCAGCAGCTTGGAAGCTATTTTCCTGGTCAAGGAATGACTTCCCCTCAAGATGTAGCAACCAGTCAATTAAAAAATTCAAGAATGATTGGATCAAGTCAACCGAATCATAGGAATTTGGATTGCGCGATGAATGTACAAAATGGATGGAACAACAATAATCAGATGGCTGAACATTCCAGCATTAAGGCCCAATTGAAATCTTACAACATTGACGTGGTAAACGGTAACCAGGCACTCTGTAGACTACAGAATCAACAACAGCAATTGATGCCTCAATATCAGCAACAGCCTGTGCAACTGCAACACTCTGTACATCAGCAACATCCTATGCATCAGTATCAGCAGTTGTGTAGAAATCCTGTACAGGGAAACGCGATTGTACAAAGACAACAAGGTCTGATGGCCTATAATCAGCCAGGAATTAATCAGCAGATGAATCCCAATCAACAAATGGTTCCTACTCAGCAGTTCAATTCCCAGCAATCCCAAGACAGTCATTCAAAAGAACAAACTGGAAGAAAGAAGCCTTTGAAGTTTACTGTCGCTATGATTCGCGATCAGGAAAAATTGTTGGCCACTATGAAGCAGCAAGGAGTACCTTTGGAGATCATGCAAAGACAGTTCGAGATGTTACTGAACGAGCAACGAAAGCTATTAGAGTACGTGGAGGTTTTACACCAACAGGGAGAATTTTCGGAAGAAACAAAACTGGTAGTGAAGAATCGCAAAAAAAGACAGGAAGATGAAAAGCCTGAATGGATGATTCATTTGACGCCTACGAGATTATCCTACCTGCAAATTGAGAAAATACAGGAACAACGAAGAAGGGAACAGGAAGCTCGGGAAATGGAGATGATGCAACAGCAGCAACAACATCAGCAGCAACAACAGCTGCAACAACAACAGCAACAACAACAGCAGATGATGGGCCAAATGTCTGGTCAGCAGGTTTCTGTCCAGGTTCCTGTTCAGGGTGTGAATCAGCAGTACCATCAGCACTGGCAACAGCAACAGGCTAATTGGCAGCAGCAACAGAGGGCTTTACAGAATTACACGAATAACATGCATTCCCAACTTTACACTGTTCCAGTATCTGGCAATGTGTACGATCCGATGAAATCTATGAATTATCAACAAAATATGCCACAGAGTCAGTATGTTCACCAACAATCTCATCAGCAGTACTATAATCAACCTCAATTGCAACAATACCAGCAGTTTTATCAGCCTATTCTTCAAGAAAATCAAGAACAAGTCCAATCTTCCAGTCAGTCTACGGAGCCGTGTAGTTTGTTAAAAATGCGTCAATATAAAAACGACATTCGGCCACAGAGGCGAAACAACGGATTGCAGGATCCGGCAGCGGCGAAGGAGCTGCTGGAGAATGAAAGATTGCCAATGGAAACTAGAAGAGGACTAGAATATCTGGCTAATTTGGCTCCTAAGAAGATGAATGTAATAAAGCTGAACGGATTGCAAGATCGCACCGAGGCAGAAACAGAATTTCAGCGTCGTTTGATCACGTCTATTTTACCGCCACCTGCTAACAAAGTGTCTGCAAATGGCTTGGCGAACTCGAGGAATACGAACAACCCTCCTTCTCAACGATTACTAAACCAGAGGAAGATTGAACAGGAATATTTGAAAGAATATCCCAGACAGAAATCAAATATTCCAAATAATTACTACAGCGTGCAAGCTGAGAGAGAAAATGGCACCGTAGCCACGGATCAGCCACAATTGATCGTCCAACAACAGTTACCAGATCAGAATTCGATGAGTCTCGTTCCTTACGCCGAGAGAAATCTAATGGTAAATCGTGGAAACGTGATGCCGTTTAAGTTCGATGGAAATTATCCTCAGCACTATCAACAGATGCAACAGTATTATCAAAACACGAAGAATTTAGGGAGGAACAATGGCGAAGGCGATGTCGGATCGAGCCAGAGGATAGAACAAAATAAGGGAAGCTTCCATCATGCTGGTGGCGACGCTAGTGGAAATATGAATGGTTCGATGAATGGACAAATGGCGGAGGATAAGATGCTACCTGAAAAGGTGTATTACAGCCAACCGGATATTCACGAATCCAGGACCATCGGGGGTGTGAGATATTTGGCGAGAAAGCAGGACTACTTGCCTAATCAGCAGATCGTGGCACCAGAAACTCTGATTGCAAACAGACACGTGCAACCCCCGATGATGTACTAGTAATACGAACTTTTTGAGATTCTTTTATTTTTGTTTTATAATCCCGTTTTGTTTGATACGTGCTTTGTGAATTTTTAGAAGAGCGTTTATTATATTTGTGATTTTGTATATGCGACCTTTTTAATTGTTTTATGACGAACCAGGTGCTTTGAACGAAACAGATCGTTGATCTGATCAATTTCAAGGGACGTGGTTTAGATTTTTATGATTTCTCAGAATAAAATGTCTTATTACTTTTACGATCGATTGTGTTTCTATAATGAGAGGAGAAGAAAAGTTTGGGAAAGTAATAGGCAGCGTTGCACAGTAGCTGTCGAATCGAATAGCAACAAAGATATTCAGGATCGTTTCGACATTCATCCTGGATAGTTGTTCCCTTTCAACGTCAAGCACATCCTCGTTGCTAGAACCGCTGCCTTTCTTCTCTTCTTCCTATTGTTTGTGCCATTCCTACGCCGTTTCGTCCTCATCAGCAAATTGCCGTCTGCCAATAGAATGCCGTTCACTGACAAAGTGGTTTTCTTCTCGTGTCAAATAATTTCTAATTGTAAAACGTAACCCTTGAAAACGTCATTATTGTCCTATTACCCGTGGCTGAAGTTGATCGCACAATATCGTATCGATACTGTTCGATTCTGCTTTTGTTTCTTTCCATTTCACAGTAAAACGCACTAAATTTAACGTTCACATAAAAATTCATCGCTTTATTAACAAAAAATATATGAAATTCTCGGTGAATTAATCCTGCAACAAATATGGATCCCTGCAAGTACCGCAATTACATGGACGAGATGCTCGAAATAATTGACGAGATCGGATGCCGGTTAGTCTTTTCTAGAAAATTCCTCTTAAAAAATAAAAAATACAGAAATAATGAAATAAAAAAGTAATTTCAATCATTCGATAATCTCGAATGAATGATTTTTGTAGAAAACCCGAACCGGAAGTATGCAACGTCAGATGCCCGCCTCTAGGCTGTCCACGAGGACCTTGTCCAGGGATGTGCTGTTATCAGGAAGACTGCGATCCTTGTTGCATATCAAAAATGCCTTGTTCTCCACCACCTCCGCAACCTCCTGGTTGCCGAGCACCTGCGTTGTGCTGCTTAAAAGCCTACGCCAAGGCAGTCGGCTACCCTCCAGAATCTCCTCTTTCTCCACCTTGTACACGAATACGTCGTAAACTTTGCGTCGAAATGCTCGACAAAATTTGTCGTCCTCCATCAGTTTGCACCACCGTACCTTATTGCCCATCGCCTTGTTGCACAGTCCCACCCTGCAACCCCTATCTATGCTGTTAATTAACATCGTTAACAATTTATTATTCAAGCCAATAATAGTGTTAATAGTGTTAATAATAGTGAATCGAGAATTGATACTTTGCGAGAGAAAAATTGTCGCGTATACCTGAAATTTTTGTGCAATATTAGAGAGGGATTTCGATAAGTCCAATTGTCAGAGTTGTACACTGTACTTATGGACGTTTCATGGAAATAAATGTGATCGTAAATGTCTCTCGACGGTATTTATTATTTTATGAAGTAAATGGAGGATCTTGTGCAAAAGGAACAATGTCAACGTCATTACCTTCCGTTATATTAGAAGGAGTGCAAAGTGAATTTCTAATGTGATTAAAAGCAGGAGACGATTAGGTAAAGTAGGCAAAGTTTGAGAACTGCTGTTCCGCAGACGGTTAAACTTTGACTAATTTTGGATTAACTCTCCAAAGAGCTGCTTGACGTATCAGCCAACGCAATCTATATATCATCCACGATATTAGGGCTGGAGCGTCAAGTGGTGACATGATTCGCCGCTTCCTGATCTAGTTAAATCTTAATTAAAAAATTTGTGAAGTTTGTCTTCAACGAGGAGCATATAAAATGATCAAGATAAGGACGGATGTAATATTTGAATTTCGATTATCGATAGCAGCGTGAACTGGAACAATCGATTATTGACATTCATATGTACGAGCGATTACTGAATTTTCAAATCGAGTATCATTCGCGAGAGGAAGATTATTTTAAATATCGAGGAAAAAATGAACAAGGACGATCAAACAAATATATGGAGAGGTCCTCAGAAATTTAATACGACGCAGATCGTAAACTGCTTGATTCGTAAGTCGCAATATAAAGAAGACGAAGACGCAGAAGAGGTTGGCAAATTTTACAAAATTTACATTGCGATGACTATCAAGGAATACTATCCTATTAATTATTTTGATCAAGATTTGATTCAATTGAATATTTTCAGTATACCGCCCGCCCATCAGAATACATGAAACAAATGTTAATGACAACGGACGAGATGACGCAGTATATTTTGAAATGGAAGAATAGATTCAATTTACCATTGTGTATGGAACTTGAGGCTTCCAATTTCGAAGTCAGTCCTAGTATTATCGTATTTCAACAGTTCACTCCTGGAATCTCCTTGAGTGTGACAGTGACCGTTCGAAACGTGTCAGCGGTAATTTTAAGCTCTTATAACGAAAAACTCGATTAGATCGCCATAAAACTATTTTCAAGGATCCGATCGATGTTGCGTTTCTTTTGCCAATAAAATTAAAATTAAGAATCATAAGATTCGTTCGATTATTCCTGAATCGTAGGTACCAAGATATTTGAGAAGCTCTTACGAGCCTGATCCTTTCTTTTCCGTGGATTTCTGTGGAAGCAGTTACTTGACGATGCTTGCGCCAGGTATTTCCAATTCCTATCGAGTGAAGTTCATGCCTGACAGGAACCAAGACTACCATTATCAATTGAAATTCGCGACTGATAGCGGAGATCTGATAGTACCAGTCGTAGGTGAGATTTTGGGAACCATTAATATCTTCCGAGCAATTTCTTTTCGACTTCTCGTGTCGAGGTCAATTCTAGATGAAAGTAGAACATTGAATAATTTAAACATACAATGACATCGATAGCGATCAATGCGAGAGGAATTTTGGACTTCCCTGATCGAATCGAAGTACCACTAACAGGCGTGAAGATCCCCTCGTCGAAAACGATATTTGTACGCAACATCGGAGGTGCCTCAACTGTTTTCACCCTTTACACTGACAAGTAATTAATTTACGTTTCATTTATTTCATATACGAGATAAAATTCATCCATCATTAGTTCTATAGGAAGAGTAAAATATATTAGTTTAACAGCCGGAGACATAAATACATGTGTCATCGAATACAAAAAATGTCACATTTGCAGTGAAAGTTTAGTATTATTTTAATCGAGACAAAGAATTTTGAGTTACAAGAACGTGGAAGGAGGAGGTTGTAAGAGCTTAGGCGATCTTATGAATCAAAGTTAATTAACTCAAAGAGTCATGGGCGACGGAAAGCCTCATTAATTTACATACGTAAATAATATTACGATGTAATGGTAAAAGCAATTGCAACAAATTGCAGTCCTTGCTTCTGGATCGAGCCATCGAAGGGTAGAATGGAAGAAGAAGAATCGCTTCAGTTCACTGTACACTTTCTGTCTAAGAAGGCTGGCGATTTCGAAGGAAATCTTTTTCTCGAATATGAAACTGGTATTTAAAGAAGGAGGGCAAAACGAAAGATTAGATAAGTACCGATATTGCCCTATTTCTTTTTTCTTTTTTTTTTTTCTTTTTAGAAGAGAAACTGCGAATAGAACTTCGATGCTCCACAGAGAATTGTCCCGTTCGAATCGATAGAGGCAGCATCAGAATGGAAGATACTTTCTTGGGTCTATCAAGAAGTAAGATTCTCACGATCCACAACAGGAGCAATTATATCGTCAAGTACAAGTGGATGCAGCTTGAGAGCATCGAGGCGGATAACGAGCGAAGAGAACAGTAAGTAAAACGATCATCACGAAGATAATGGCAGAGTGAAAAATAACAACTTTGCCGCAGTTATAAGAAATTGTTCCATCTGGTTTATGAGAGCGAGCTTAATCGTTGCGTGGACCTCGTTCATTATAACGTGTGCACCCCTGATATCCATCAGTTGGTTTATCAACGTATCTACACGGACGAGCTAGAGTCTCTGACGAAAGAAACCTTTCAGTATAATCATATTTGTTTTATGTTTGCACCAGAGGCGAGTTCTTTCGATTCTAAACAACAATTTACGTGCCATTTACGTTTATTCGATAAATGACTACTGGCGAATATCTGTTAGGAAGCTGAAATTTGGCCACAATCGTCTACCGATGTAACAGTTTTCTTTCGTGCGCTGGAAGTCGGCGAGGTGACCAGTACTGCTTATCTAGAAGTGACTGGTCGCGAAGATAGAATACCACTGACGTAAGACAAGTATAATTTTCTAAAATATTGTAATACCAATAACATTTTAATAATAACATATAATAATAATAATAATACCGATTCGTTGATATCCGCGAGATAAATACTCTTTGTTACATCGGTTGTAAATAAACTAATAACAGCATAACATAAACGTAACAAGGAATATAATAAAATAAAGTATCACGAAATAAGGACAGAAACAGAAATAAAAAAGGAAAATAAAAAAGGCCAGTTGACAGGAGATTGTTCAAATGATTGTAAAAGTTATACACTAAATTCTGCTCTTCTATTATAGTCTTTATGGAACAGGCAAAGGACCGGTTTTCCGCTTGAACGTTCTCACGATCAGTTTGGAGAACATCTACATGTGTTCGGTGCACAATTACGAGGTATAATCTACCCTACCTCTCGGCTCGTATTAATTGCACCTGAAAAAGCTGGAATTAAATCAGAAATTGTTGAAACAAAAGATGCCATCGTTTCAGATAATAGCAGCGAACAAAGGGCACATACCCGGCACGTTGATTTACAAGGCAAAACCAACCGATTTCGGCGGAACGGTCGACGTGACACCTGTCAGTCTTAAGCTACAACCAGACGAGCATAAATCTTTCAATTTATCGTTCTCGTCGAATCGTAAGGGCGATTTCGTGGAGAGGGTCGATTTCGTGGTAAAAGAGAGCCTCGAGGTGCTCAGCTTGCATATCAAGTACGTTGTACGATCGAAGAATAGGGAGAAATCGTTCGGAAGACGATGTTCCTTTTGACGATACGTCACTTTCTTGTCTTACAGGGGATGTATTATATGCCCTACTTTGCACTTTGACAAGGAGAGCCTCGATTTCGGCACAACAGCCCTCGGTATGCTTAGCGAAATGATTCTATTAGGTAGAGAAAAAGAGCGAACGGAGAAATATATCGTCGATTTGACGGAAGAATGACATAATTAAGGAGAGTACATTTTTAGGAAATGAAAAGTTTGAAATAAAAGTTCGAAGTAGAAAATTATTAATTAGTCAACTATTTGACGAACGAGCAATCTTTTTCTTTCACAATTTAGTTAATAGATTTCGGGGGACTCGATATCGTTCTTGTAAAATGGTATAATTTCATTAGGTAATTATGACATCATTCCCTTAATAAATAGCTCAGAGTTAGCGTTTCCAAAAATGTCAACGATGTGTCACTCTTCTAGCAAACCGTCGATATAGAATATAGAATCCTAGAGATTCGTTAAATATTTTCCTCTCTGTATTTTTATGATTCTTCGAATAAGATGTTAGAAAATTCTTCAATAGATATACTAGAAATATTCGATGAAAAATTGACAAGAACGGCTGATAAGGACAAAAACAGTTAAACGATTATGTTGTTCATAGGATTCAGCACTAGACAAGACGTGTACTTGAACAACCTAGCCCTGATACCTGTAGCTTTCACCATAACCGTGCTGAACGACGGAGATCAGGTTCCATTGCTGCACGAGGACTACGCGAAAGCTCAAACGAAGCCAAGTTTCCCGAGCAAACCACGAGAATTCCAAGTTGCCCCACAGGAAGGAGTGGTGGCTGCTCATGGTTCGATGAAAATCAAAGTAAACAATCCCTTTCTTCGATCGTTTATAATTAACAATTGACAAGTCAGATTGATTGATTTAACGGGGATTATGAAACAGATTCTAACGATTTGCAGGTCATTTACACCGCCAATATCGCGCGTGTCGGTCAGACGACTATTCAGGTCGACATGTGGGACTCTGATTCGGATCCTGTCACCTTGCCAGTGAAATTCTGCGGTAAAGTGGCTTCGTTATCGATCGTGCCGCGAGAAATCACCATTCAATTTTGCTTCACCAATTTTCCTTATTCGCGATCCTTCGCCGTGGAGAATACTTCCGATTTGGATGGCTATTTTTATTTCATACCACAACAGGTATCGTTAGGATGGACAATCATCAACAGCACTGAGCGTAGTTATGTTTATTAGATGCTTTTCCTCTTCGTTCGTTTCTTTCAATTTCGGTTTCTTTAGGTTTCGGATAATTCGGCGATGATTTGTTCCCTTTGCAATAATCAGGGTTACGTCAAGGCTCATCAGTCGAAGACGATGGAAGCTGTTATCATCACGAAGACTCTAGGACCTCACAAAGTCATGCTAAAGTAAAGTACTTGACATTTTATAATTATCCTTGATGCACATAAATATAGCTTGGAATCGAAACTGTTTTACGAGCTTGGAGACAGTATAAAAAAAATGTCTATAGTATGTTAGTTATGGGAGAACCATCGTCAGTATCATCCCACATGGTCATAGCGTGCAACGGGCAAGGGCCCGTGGTTTCTGCAGAGCCAACTTCCTTGGACTTCGGCGAGGTGAAAGTTCTCGAAGAAAAAACGATGGAATTCCAGCTTATCAACGATTCACCTGTTCCTACTCAGTTTATCGCGACACTGGTACTATTCTTATTATTTTCTTCGATAGTGATTTTGCAGTTAAATTACATCTTGTCAAAAATTACAAAGAAATCAATCGTCCACATTCTCTCGAGCGACGATTCTTTAATCCTTTTTTTTTTTTTTGTTTTTGTTTTTAATCATTGAAGAAAAGCGAAGATTCACTGTGCAGCGTCAGTCCAGAGTCTGGTGATCTCGAACCGCATGAATCGATGATCATTACTGTCAAACTATGCCTTGTGGAGCCTGGGAAATACAAAGATAAAATTATGCTGCGTGTAATTAACAGCAGAACCATCCCTGTAGAGGTCAAAGGAACTGGATATGGTTGCAGTGTCGTTTTCGAGCCACAGATATTCCCAACTTTCGACTGGGGACTGCTTTTCAGGTTTCAATCATTCATTATCACACCATCAAATTACTCGATCGACCGGAACGTTCTGCCGCTAGACATTTGCTTCTCTGCCTCTATATTTGCAAGCTTATTTGTAGATTTTTGCAAACCGCAGATAATCGGAAAGTATATACAGAGTGTCTCCAATTTAAATGTCAAAACTTCCGGAAAGTATAGGGGATCGATATATTAAGAAAAAAAGGTCGATTCAAAAAAAGATTCGTTCGTTTTTGCTCCATTTTGGAGGAAATCGCGAGGAAGGAAACAAACACGCTTTCCTTCTTTCACTTACTTATTCGTGTTATCATCTATTTAATGAAAATGAGGTCGAATCGTAGTTGCAGTGCATCAAATATTATCAAAGCAATGTTCATCTGTAATTAGAGAGGAGGTTATCGTTAGATGTAATGTTTGTATTGCAGCAAGAGGCCAAAACTTTGAACGATATAACATACATAAATAAGCATAAATAAATAAACGCAGAAACGAAAATCTTTTTGTTTTTTTCCCGCGATTTTTTCCAAAGTGGACCGAGAACAAGCAACTCTTCAAAGGACTTACTTTCTTAGTTTATCGGTCTTCTATACGGTGCAGAAGTTTTGGCGTTTAAAATTGCAATACGCTGTATATTTAAACTATCGACAGACAATTTATAAAAAGAAGAAGGTAATATTATCGGAGAAGTTAATTACTATCGATAAATTCTTGTATGACGAAGTACAATTTTAGTGTTTGCATTTTGTGGAAGCGTCTTTGTCGGAGATATATATTTCTTTTTTTCCAGCAGCGAAAGCGATAGAACTTCCCTATCAGCTTAATGTAATATAAATAATGTATGCTTGTACTTGTTTAGCCATCAGCAAATAGATCGAACAATAACTCTGACGAACAAGGGGACTCATGACTATCAAATGATCTGGATAACCGAACCAGAAGTACGATTTCGACGAGGTCAAATGCTAATGTCCCACACGTAAGGAGAAAATTTGACCGTTCCCATTGTATAAATGTTGTATAAATTTCTCTAAACGCAGCACGAAGTTTCAACTACATCCTTCGATCGTCAATATTCCACCGGGGGAAACGAGACATGTCTATTGCAAGTTGTTCTGGAAAGCGTGAGTAGAATGGCAGAACGGTCACGCAATGATTAAACGGAAATAGAATTTCTCACGATCAAACTGAAATATAACATAACTGTTAACGTAGAAACGAGTGCGTGGTAGAAAAATGGAACGTTTTCGGTCAATTTCATGGTATAGGGAAACGTGAATTGATCGGCACGTCGTCTTTCACGGTTACTTTGACAGAACCGCAGATTCTATTTAGTAAAAGGAGGTTAACGTTTCGGGTGGACGTGTGCCCCGAGGAAGACAAATTACAGCAAATAGGTAAACACGTAAACGCGAAGCGATCTATTGACGTCTGAATTTTCTGATCGTCGTGATTATTCGTTTAGACGAATTATTGGTAACAAATCAATCGAAGCTGGACCTTAACGTTCAGCTCTCGGTGAAAGAACCATTTCATTTGATAACCTCTGCCGAAGAACACGTGCAAAGTATGCAGATTGTCCTGATCGATGGAGGTACCACGAAAATTCGCGTTTTCTTTTCCTTCAATGGCGATACCGAGGATTGTTACTCGAAAAATTATTCCGGCGTACTTCGATTAGAATATCAGGAGCATCCCAATCAGGTAAATTTTTTGCTGTTCTCGAGAGTTATTTGATATTGTTTCATGGTTTGAAAGGATCGCTTTTAGGATAAAATCACGTGTAAGGGTTACGTGAATTTTCCAAACCTCGACATACAGCCTAGTGATTTTGTAATTAACTGCGAGTTGGGTACAAGCGCCGAGGAAATATTAACGTTAACCAATAACGGACCAATATCGGTTGTATATAAATTCCTGTGGCTCGCAGATTCCATCGATATACAACGCGATTCGGACGTCGTGCCGGTGAGTTTGAAAATGAAACTACGTTTTGATTTGTAGGAAACAACTACTCGAAGAAATTTCAATTATAGAATATTTATTTGATAAAATCGCCGAAAGAACCAAAGATGGTCATACACGATATTGATTCTTTCGAATTACTGATAATCCTTAAATCGAGCATGCAATTTAAAAGAAATTAGAATAATATCAAGCATATTTCTGTATTAATTCATAAAAACGAGACATTTTCATTTCGTTGAATCTTCATAATTATTATGCACTTAAAAAGGAGTGTTCTGGATGTTCGTCGCGCAAGGCAAAATTAGAGGCGGATACAGCCGAGATGCAAGAGGTCGAGGTAGCGGACGAGGTACACGAAGACATTTACACGAGTGACAAGCAAGACGGAGTCGGAGACGGGCCATTAGACACGATACCGCCACCTACGAATTGTATTTCTTGTTTCAATTAATGTTCTCTCAGATCTTCCTGTAAAAACTAGCGGGATTTTGTTGCAGCGCCCATTTCAGAGAACCAGAGCTCGGAAATTCCTCTTACGGAGAAAATTTCTGAAATACGCGATTGTTTGGTATCTGCAAAGGAAATAAGAAACTTTCTAATGCCGATTGTTGGATCATATTTTAAGGCAGACGAAGATCTGGTTGTGTTAGAGAGCATGCAGACCGATCCTCCAAGGAATGACTATATCAACGAAGTTAATAGAAATAAAATTCTAACGATACTAAATAAAATTATAACGATTAAAAGTAAAATAATATTGGTAGACAGAGGGAAGAATTTTTGAACGAACAGATACATTAGATATGGTAGATACACTTTTCAGATCCAGTAAAGATTTTCTTTCAAAGCAGTTTAAGCCCGATATTTGCTTTCCACGAGGAAATATAACGTCCTGTTTTATGACAACATCCACGTATGAAATATCTTTCCAGGTTCTGAAGATCGTTCCAAACGAGGGCACGGTGCTTCCGTATTCTGTGCAACGAGTACACGTAGGATTTCACGGTTTCGAACGGCTTCGAATAAAAGCCATCATCGTCTGTGAAATTTTCCGTGGACCCACCGAGCGGATTCATCTACTCGCTCGCGCAGACGCTATTCGATATGCAATTGACACGAATGTTATCGATTTTGGTCAACAGGTATTCATATATCTTACTGTCTAACGAAAATATCCACTTAATCGTACAACGTTATTCGATATTCCTTTTGTACAATTATTTTTGAGATTTATGACATTCGCCGGATCTTTACTTCTATGCTACAATATTATAAATTACAGGACGATAATATTAGTACAGAATTTATTGTAGGACGAAATATCAACCATGACAATCGCTAAGGGTTGGTAATAAAATATTACTCGCGACAAATGAAAGCTTTGTCAGTTATATAAATTACGGACGTTCATAATTCACGATCAGTATAGATCGTCATATAATTTCACGAAATTATAAAACATGTTACAGTTGTTTCTGGAATATTCTCGTAGCAGCGTTGTCTTGAGGAATCTCTGTACGATAGCGTTCGATTACGAAATAAAAGTCACGGAGGTGGCTTCCAACGAGGCGATCGATCGATTCGATATATATCCATTGATAATCCAACCGGATGGTGGCTTTGTGGACGCTGAATCGGTCGTGGAGTTTCACGTGGATCATCTGCCAACCATGCTCGGTCCTATCGGTCATCGATTTCAGTTAGAAGTACGACTAAACCCTTTTTAAATCGATAATACGTTCGGCGATTCCATTCAATTCTTTGTTATTCGAAGATTTGTTAATAAGGGCTCGTAAACTCCATAAGGAGGCATACATTTGCATTTTTATTAAAAAATCCTTAGATCGGTCACTTGATGCCCGTCACGATCGAAGTGATCGCTTATGGTGCTTTTCCGCAAGTTTACCTGTGCATTCCTCGAGGAAAAATGCATCAATATCATTCCATCGAGTTAGAATACTCTGCTATCCAATCGTTGACCGAGGATTTCATAGTTAACGTAAGACAAGTCGACGATGTTTCCAACGTTTTACATAAACATTGATGGATTGTATGTGACAGAAAATAGGGAACATCGTTGCCAAGAAGATTAACGATTTACTCGAAACGGACATGGAGATGTTAGCCGGTAAGTTTCAATATTGTCACGATATTTAAGGAACGATAAATTTATTATAAAGTTGAGTAGCCGCGCAGAGTCCTATTGTATTTAGAGTGAATAAATATTTCACCGACTCGTGAACAAGAATGACAGTAGGCAAACATTAAGTATTCTATATGGTTCGTTTCGTATTAACACACTGTACTTTCCTTCGAGCCGAGGAATGGTGTATTATTCCGCACGACGAGACGTTTCCACGAACGATGGACATCGACATGGCGATAGAAAGGTGGTTGGCAAGGAAGTTCGTCGATGCAAATTCATACATTTTAATGCAGCATGCTACGACTCGCAGGAACGAGCCAATTCCTCAACTTTTTTCATCCGAGCACGTTATTGGTATGTCTTGCTCCTCGTAACCTTTCCTTTTATTGCCTCGAACGTAATTGTGCGTTTATATTATTCGCTCTGCATTATGCAGCCTGCGAACGATTGCAAATTCTCCCGTTTTTTCCTCGCAAATTTATTCAAATTCACAGGCAATTATCAAATATCATTGTCTTGAGTAATAACATATTATTATCATTAAACTGAACAACTTTATCCTCTTTCAAGATATGAAACACGTGATCGTCGAACGTACTGCTCACTACTCGGCCAATGTAATTAATTACGGCCCATGGAACGTGGAAATGAGAATGAAAATGGAGAACAAGAAAGACCACCCGGGAAGATCTGGCATCATAGTACACTTCAGAAAGCATTCCAAGCTGTTGGTCGGCGATTCTGCTATTCTTCAAGTGACCTGGCACCCTACACGAGAAAGATTTTCAGAGAAAAGCACAGAAGTGAAACATATGATTTACATAGAGGTAATCTTCGTCCAGACGAAAACGCAGAGAATTCACGAGCTTGGCAAATGAGCTTGGCAATTCTATTTACGATTCCATGCAGGTATTATATGGATGCACGATTCCTGTCACTATAAAGGGAATAGTAACTTATCCGTACGTCACCGTCAATACCAAGTTTCTGGACTTCCAGGACGTTGTTGTTGGAGAATGTTTGGTTCTCCACATTTTGATCAAGAACGAGTAACAAATTATTCTTTTATCGGAACTTAGACAATAATAACATCAATGTGTAGAACGGGACGAGCTATTTAATTCTGTCTTTGTCCGGCTCAGATCGGATTATTCTGCTTGGATCGGCTAGTAGTACGATTCGCGCACGAAAATATCGAAAATGAATGGAGTTCGGCCGAGTGACCCATATAAATTCCTGCGCGAGTACTAGAAGCAACAAAAAACTGCTGACTCAGTAGTGTGTAGCACATGAGAACGTGGGCAGCTTTTTCCCGGCCGCGTCGTCGGCAAAAAGCCCTTGTTCCTTCGTGTTCGCGAGAACCATTGGCGTAAAGACTGACTGCAATCGGTTTTCTTCTGTTTCGCATCGGCGTAACCATCGACTTTTTCTTACTCTGCTTTTATCTTTCTTGCTTCTTTACTTTTCGTCGACAGTTGTTTCCGACGATTATTTCTCTCTTACACGCTTGTTATCGTAAAAATTTCACTTGTTTCTTGTCGTACAAATTCTATCGGACAAATATGAGAAAATTATTTAACAAAACGTGGTCGAAACGCGAGGATCATCCTACTATATTTAAACAGGGAATAATACTTTATGAATTTCATTTTGTCAGAATGCTAACCGCAAAATTTCTTGCCGCTGTATATTCCACTAGAAATGATCGTGCTGCTTTGCAAACTGAACTTCTTGCCTATCCGCTTTTAACCGCAAACACGCGGTCCTCTTATACGAAATTTTTCACCCTCCCATTCTCTGAAAAAGCTCATTCTCACAACGAAAGTTGTTGCAACGCGTAACGAGTCAGGCGTTTGCGGTTTCTTTGAGAATGGCGAACCACCATTGCGTGCGAGTCATTTTCCTCCAAATTCGTTCAAATAGAATCTTAATTAAAGTCGACCTATTTACGATCTTCCACTTTCATCTGGCGCACACGGAAACGAAGTAATATAAAATGGACGGAAGAAAATGCAAACATACTCGTACGCAATGGTCGTCTTGAATATTCTGTTTGGTCCGATATTTTTAACGTCAATTTGATCTTCCTGTCCGTGCTCGATATCCTTGTATATTCGACTTTCGTCAAACTCATTTTATCTTTCACCTAAAATTATTTCGCAGCGGATTAGTCGATTGCGAGTGGGAGGCGAGGCTATCGGACGTTCATCGTAAGAAGCAACACGAGGATTATCCATTTTACGTGGAATACGATACAAATTACTGTCCTCCTGGCCATTTCGAAATTGTCCGGGTATATTTCAAACCTCGGAAAACGGTAAAAGCTCTCTGTTAAGCTCTCTGTTAAGAAATTCTTTCGAAGGGTTAATTGTTCCAGTGCTATATAGAGACGAGGTTAAAGATTATCGTGAAAATGAGCCCTGAAACGCAGATAGTCGCTATAACTGGCCGTGGAATCGAAAAAAGATTGAACATAATCGAACCGACTATTCAATTTCTGCCCACTATTCCGTATACGAATATTCAAGAAGTAGTTTTCACGATCGAGAATACTTGCAATTATCCTGTGGAGTTCTTCTGGCATCATTTGGACGAGTAAAGATACGCTTATGAGTTGCTCAGAAGTTACACCGGTTAATTCTATATACTAGAAATGATCCAAGCGATGAAATCAAGAACGTATAAAAATTGAGTTCAGACAGACAATTGAGATGAGAGTTGATCAGTTTGATATCTGAGTGGCTCATACCTGCCTCTTAATAAACGACGTTGTTAGATATCGTTTTCTCGATAAACGACGTTGGTCCAGTGTTTTCCAGATGGAGGATCATATAACGAAGGCTCTGTTGTATTACTACAAAGTGAAGGAAATACTGCTGCCACCCAGAAAGCCTGGTGAATCGATACCCTGGCAATTAACGAAATTTTACAGAGATATAATCAACGAGATGGCCCAGGCGTTAATTATGGAGAAGTTAAACGAAGAAGAAATATTCGAGGAAGAAGTTCAGCTTGAGAGAAGGAGTCACGAAGGAGACACGGGCAAGAAGAGAGAGAGGATGACCAGGTCGAGCGTATTGAAGAGGAAAACGAGGAAACGCGAAAGATCTATTCAGCAATCTACGACGAGGAAAAGCAGCGTTCGTGAATCTAGTCGTCGCGGGAAAAGAAACGAAGTTGTCAGTGACTTGTCTAGCACGGATTCGGGCAGAAAAGACTGTCCGGACTTTCCAATTTTGAACGAAACTCTACTGGAATCCATTCCTCTACCCACGGGCGATCCCGAGGAAATCCAACACATGCTTTTCTGTAAGTCCTTGTGTCATTTCTTTTCGTAACGATATGTCGGAATTGACATAAACTGGCCATTATTCGAAACTTTGTGATCAAAATATATTCTGTCAGAAATGCGAAAATATTTGAATACCTTCGAATGGCAGTGTACAGTGTTTGCCACTTAAACTAACAACAATAAGTTTTCATATTGCCAGGTTACATAGACAGCCTTTATAAGAGTTCAGATTTCCAAAGTAGAATGAAAGACCCGGTGAAGGAACTTTTCGAGAATATCCAGCGAAAATCTGACGTGTCGAACAATATTCCGGATCCCTCGAAGCCTGAGAAAAGAGTCTGCGTTATTTTCCATGGAGCTCCTTTCACCGGTACTCCATTGTAACACGTACATCTTCGCCATTCACGAATCCCACACCAACTTCAGTTTCCATGATCTACTTTGTTGCAAAGCTTAATCCATGCCACTAACGATGATATAATCTCTTCGGACACGTAATTAGTCATTGTTCGATATCTTCTTAATCGATGGCACGTAATTTATATTGTTCAGAGTATCAAGAGGTTGCGTGCCGGAGCGCCAGAGTCTTAGAAATTCCAGTTCTTAGCATCGATAAGGCGATCACGGAAGTTACTGCGCTTTCCGGAAGTCCATGCTCGATTCAACTTCGACAGATCATCGACGATGCTTATGAGATTTACTCGGAGGCTTTTGTGAAACAAAAGTAAGATCCACGATACTTGAAAGTAGTTATTAATAAATAATAAATCATAAGTAACAAATATCCAAAATAAAATACTATTACTTATTCGGATGTGACAAAAATCTTTATTCGCGTTTGCTTTCTTTCGTTAATTATAAACATAGGAGTTTGCATAATCGCCCTTTCCTTTGTTCAAGTTTTTCATCTTCGTTAATGAGTTAATATTTCATTCTTTATCAGACAGCGTTTGATCAGTCAAGACGCTCGTGAAGGCAACGAGGTCGGATCAGAATCAACTAGAAAAACAGGAACTTCGAGTAAAAGGAGAAGTTCGCTGAAGGAGAAATCGTCCAGGACAGGAGGATCGCCTAAAACCCCAAAGAAATTGAAAACGTCGAAATCTGCTAAAATACAAAGTTTAGACGCGCAGAGAGAAGCAATCCTTCGACTTCATGCAGATCCTGATCCGCTGGTAGAGCTGGATAAAATTCCAACCAATGAGAAACTGGAAATGTTGGATGCTTTGAGTAGATACGAATATAAGATACAAGCTATTTTGTTACTGCAGAAAATAGTTGATCACTGTGATATCCATGACTCGCCCAGAGACAGAGGTGACAGAAGTCTAAGGAAAAAGAAGGATTCGTTCCTTGGGATTACTTCCGAATTAATAGCTGAAGCTCTTGAAGAAAGGTTTCTTTGTTACTTGAATCTTCTTTTTTTCTATGGATCTTTCTATGGATTAAAAATCGATCGACCTGTAACCAGTTGCCTCAATTTATAACGAAACGAATGGTTTATAGATTATCCATGGAGGATTTCAAGCGAGGTTTCGTTGTACAGAGCTTGGAGTGCAATTTCCTGCGAAATAACACGCTCGAAGCTTTGCTTTCCTTGTTACGAATCGTCGGCAATATCGAGTATCTTCTATTCGTTACTTTTCTTAATTCGATGGCTTGCTACGACACAAGGGTAGAGCAACTTCAAAAGGAAATAGGTAAAATTAAAAGGCAAAGTAGGCAATTTATAAGAAGATAAAAAAATGAAAGAAAACGTGAGATAGCTTCGAAATAAAAAGTTGTTCGATCCCTCACTATAAGAAATTGCACGTGAAATAGAATTGCCAACGGCACAGAAAACCGAGCTTTTCATCTTTGCAGCGATGAAAGCCACCGATCCCAATCAGAAGATCCAGGACATCGACGAGATGTCGTCGTCCGAATACGATCAACTTCCCGACGAGGATAAGAAGATGTATCTGGACGCGATTCTACCACTTAAAAGGGCGGAAGCATCGCGTAGGCGAGCTCGATTCATCGAAAGAATGATGGAACGTACAAAGAAAAAGGTTTGATCTTTGATCTGTAGAATCCGATCTGTGTTGGCAGCCCATTAAGGATTGACATTGCATTAATGCAATATTTCATTCGTAACCTTTTCTCAAACGATTTACATTATTGAATCCTTTTCTTCGTGGTTATTAAAAAGAAATTCCAAGGATTTCCTTAACATCCTTTTCGTTATTATTCTTCCATCGTACAATTTTAAAGACATTTACGTACGCGTATTAAATTTCCTTTGTACCTTTGGTTTGTATTTCTTACAAAATACATTTTCATCCGTCTATTGGCGGCAGGTGTATTTAAAGGGTGAATGTATTAATTTATGAGAATCTATCGAATGAAAAATTTTCGTACGAAAGCGACCTTTCAAACAGTTTCAAACTGAATGGAAGTTTAGCATCAGCTGCGGTTAAATCTGAAAGCCGCGGAAGCTCTTTCCATTAATTAGAAAGTTTCGAAGGTTCTCTCCGAGATTGCAAGGTTTGAATTCGATTGTAAATTTACATGGAAATTATGACTGTTTCGCAGGAGAATCGCAGCTACGTTTCAAGCTTGAATACAACCAAGAAGAAGCGGAACGCAAAGTCGACGAGACACGTGACGGCAGCCAGTAACTCGAGGCCAGCTTCCAGTAAACGAGGGACAAGCAAAGCAACGAGAAGTAGAGACAGCTCGAAACGAAGTGGGTCTACTAAAGTAAAGAACTAAGAACAACAGTCGGGATTTATAATCACGTGTTCCTTATTCTGTAGGGAAAGAATCTGTATCGAGCGAGGTGAAAGAAATTACGGCGACTATGGATCGATATTACAAAGATCTCTCGTCGATTGAGGCTGTGATTCGCAATTGGGATCCCATAAGAAAGACGATAGTAATTTTATTTTCCTCCTCGCTAATTCCTCTTGAGTATCGATGACGATATTATTATTTCGTCTGTAGGAAACAGCTTCTACAACGAAGTCTAAAGCATCAAGAAGCGCTAGATCCAAAGATGTATCTCCTTTAGATACAGTTCCTGAGGTGATGTATAAAAGAAACGATACTATACTTGATACAAACGATATAATTCGTAGAAAATTATACAAGAAATGTACAAATTAGGTGCCAGCAAATAATTTTCACATATGGTACGTAAGATCCAGCGATCCCTGGCAAGACACAATGTACGATCTAGTTGTCGCTCAAATGAACGAGAACCTATTGGCAAAATCTGCTCTTCGTAAGTTGAGTAATAGCAACCTGTCTTCTTAGATACACAACACGCACATGTATCTTTTGCAGCCGTCGAGATTATACCAGTACCAGATCTTCGACCCAAACTTTATTCCGTCCTCAGGTGGAAAAACGTCGAAAAACGAGCTAAAAGAATTCTCGGCGGTACGCTCTTGAATTTCACTGTAATTCCTGTACCGATATTTCCAATAATAAAGAATCGCGAATAAATTAATTGTTATTCAGACGTATATCAATTGGTTTCTTTGACATCGATGCCGGAAATCTTTTCCGTCAACGAGTCAAACGCAGTCAGCGAAGTGAGCGTGCAAGAGAATTACACTATCGCTAAAAGAAATCGTAGAAGACGTGGTCGTAAAACGAGCAAAACGGAGGAACAAAAATCATTGAACAGAGCGGAAAATCGTTCTGTGAACGCATCGACGATTGGAAGCAAGGACACGAACAGCGCGTCATTTCTGGAAACGATTCGGGAAGAGTCCTTGAAGCCACGATGGATTTTACTGCCGAGCGAAAGCCAGAGATTCAAGATCCGCTTCCAACCGGAAGAGTCGGGTCACTACGAGGAGGTGTATGCGTTGACTCTGTTGGATGGAAATTACGTCACCTACGAAGTGAATGTTACCGGTGTAGCCGATATACCGAGGCTGGACATGAATCCTAAAACGATTTTTGCCAAGGTACTAATTACTAATTCTCTATCTCTATATGCTCGAACTAGCTGTAGGAATTCACGAAGATAATTTTACCTTCCGATTTTTGGAAACACATTTGACAACCTTCCGGAAGGATGATCACTTTTTCGTTTTACTATTTGTTTTACTTTATTGTTTTGTTTTACTAAGTAATATTTGAATAGCTTCCTGGAACAGGAACCTATGGATAAATAGTAGGTAGCAAGAGTTCATTGGGTCGAAAGTTTTAGCTTTTTAATATTGATTATGATCGAACTACGTGGTAGAAATGTCTTCCAAAGAAATTTGTTCTTTTCGTACGTAGAGAAGAAATAAAAGTTTCACAATAATTCTACTATTTGACTAAAAATTACGTACTGAGCACTTATATATCTATCTCATAGATCTAGAGGCTCCTTCTCTAAAAGCTTCTCAATTAATATTTCATTAAAAGGCCAACTAAGGGAAAGATAATATCATTTTGAATCGCTAGAAACAATTCAGGTATATCTGGTTAATCCCTTCGTAAACGTATTGTAGACTGCAAATGCTAAATTGAACGAGGCAGAGAGTTCTACGTACTTTTACGACAAAGAGTTGTACGATTTTGGATCTCAGCTGGTTCTCCGTAAAGACAGAAGGTATTTCTTCGCTTTAAATATCTTAATGCATTAATTAAACAATTATACAAAGTGTCGGAGCTGCTCCGACAATTGCTACGACTTTTAGAAGAATCTATAATTATCTTCGCAATTATGTTCTCAGTGTAATTAGAAAGAAATATCAGAGGAAAGAGATGAATATTTCTAAAAGTACTACGTCTGTAGGATCATAGTTCTTTCGTTAGTGCTATGATGCGCGTGCACTCGACGATTGTACTGTTTTCGTAAAATGGTAGAATGAGAAATGCAACGAAACCGATTGCCTCTGTTAAAGAAACGAAACGATTTCCTCTATTATCAAGGGAATCGAACGCGTTCCTTCCATTTTCAGTTGGCGGATTCGCAAGTTACATCGACTTATCTGTTTGCAGGCCGCATCGTCGAGAGGCTCGGCTGAAGTTTTGCAACATTTCCGAGGTGGAGGTGGAGGTTCGCGTCTCACTGACGGAAAACGATTCCCAGTGCTTCTTCGTTCAGCCTCAGCAGCTCCTTATCGCTGTACGTTATCGGCTAACGACACGCTGTTTAATTATTCCGTAGTAGTAGTCCGCGTCTCGCAAAATCGAACGATTCTCTCGCTAACGAGAAACGAAATCTACGTAGCGAGGCAGCTGCGCGACTCTGATCTTGTCGGCCATCGCTACCAGACTCGGAATTATCACGGGAAAGTTGTTCTTGTGCGTGACGAACAATCCGAAAGTCGAAGTGATCGAGGTAACTGTAGAAATAGACTTTTGAGGGATACTGGGATTCTTAATGGACGAATTGAAGAGCTTTTGTGAAAAAAGAACTTGTAAATAAATACTAGGTGTACAAATGAATAGTCCAAATTTTTAAGGAAAGTTAACGTTTATCTAAAAAACGATACAGCAAGTTGTTCAATCGAAGTATTCGTCGTTGATTTCTTTATTTTTAAAGCAATCTATGAGGCAAGTGGTGAGTTCCATCATGGCAAAATGCTGCGTCTTTAGACAAGTTCCAATCGTCAAGTCATTTTTGTATCTAATCCACTAATTGGAACAGAGGATAATTGGAAGGAGTAATGTCTAGTAAATGAGCTGGCTGCTGCAAGATGTACTAACCAAGACACATTGATGTCTTTTGTCGTAGAAGCTGTTTGTGGCCTAGCGTTTTCACACAGCAATTTCCCTCGCAAATGCCCTCCTTTGTCAGTGGCCTGACGATTGGATCTTGTTTAACAGATTTTGAAGTTATAGAAAGCAATTTTCAGCTTCACTGAATAATCTGGATTATTCGTTCGTATACTTAATATACATATCGATCAGAAATATTTTGACATTTATTTTTTAGAAGATGCATTTTAATTAGAAAACTACAATAAATTGAACTGCAATGATCTCTTTTCTTTAAAATCATATTATCCATGTGTGATGGACGCTATTCAATTTATTTTCTAGAATCATTGTCGGTAATAAAATTCGCTCTTCCATTATTTTACATCTCGTGATCTGAAATCTTTTAATCGTTATAATTTCGCAACAAATTTAGTTGCAAAGCAAAGGTACCATGTTGGACATCGAACTGGATGAGAAAGAGTTGTCCTTCGGTCGCATACTGCTCTATCGAATAGAATATCGAACGCTGACTATCAGAAATAAAACTCCGGTTCCGTTCTTTTGGTATTTGGACGCCGAAGAACCTGCTGATCCACAGATAACGTTCACGCCTTTTCATGGAGTGATAGAGACTCGCAGCGAGCAAAAGATCGAGTTTTGTTATCACGCTACCACGGTAACATGTGTTTCTTTGATTTCGACAAATTGAAAGTTAGTTAAATATCGTGTGGAGTAACTTGGAGCAAACTTTTTAACCTTAGAGTAAACTTAATAAATATCATCTAACAAGAAAGAAAAAATTTCTTAGAGAATTTTTGTACAGGTCGGTGTGGTCCGCAAGAAGGCGATAACCTTCAAGGCATTTCTAGACGAGGACGACAACGATCCCATTTTTTACGATGTCGTATTAATATCCGGAGAAACTTACGACGTCGCAGTGGACATCAACTACGCGAATCCTATCGATTTGAAATACATAAAGGTGAACTTCGCCGCGAAGACGACTTTTTCCATGAGAAATCGCGGTGACTACGAGGTGAAATACGTGTAAGGATAGCTCCACGTTCTTCTCTTTCCCATATTATTACGAACGAAACGAGGAAGATGACGACTTTTATAGAATTACCATGGAAGACAAAGAGAAATTGGCGAAATTAAACTTACCTGCTAATTTCAAGAAGAAGCTGGAAATCGAACCAGCCACTGGAACTGTTTCACCAAATCAGGAGAAAACTGTAGAAGTTTGTATTTTAAAATATAATTTAACGAGTCACTCGCCACGTGAGTCCTGTAAATTTTCTGCACCTTTAAGTTTTTCATAAAAGTATAATATAAACAATCGCAGTTTAATTTATTGAAAGATCAAATTATTTCTCTCAATGGACTCGATCGGTTTGGCTTCTGTATGTCTCATTTGTACTGTCATAGATGATATTCAAACCGAAGACCGAGCTGACGCTTAAGGAAGCCCCGATATTAAAATGTCATTTGGTTGACACGCATAAAGAAACTACTGTAATCGCCGAGATTCCTCTCAACGTTTCTCTTGTTGCATATTACACTAGGTATGTTCTTCGATATCTTGAAAACTCTTGGATATTGAAGATTCCATGCAATTCCTCTTTGAATTACGACAGATTTCGTATCAATCCATATCCTGTGGTAAACTTTGGAGCGTTGGCCATGTGCACCGAGAAAACCATGTACCTCAATATCGAGAACATCGGAAAATTTCCGTTACACTATTCTATTCGGCTATTGCACAAACATCCTTCTGTCATGTACATGACCAAAGCGTTGCCAAAAGGATTTCCCAAGAAGACGAGCCTGACGGAAAGAAGAACCACGTCGAAGAAAGGGAAGAAATCTGCCAGAAGTGTCAAGACCGAGACCAAGTACTATATTTTGACAAATTAAATCCGGCGAAATAATGAAATACAGGAGGATTTAATTAACTTTGAACGTATAGAATCCATTCGGAGCCAGAGAGGTTGATAATAGGGCCAATTACGATAATGAAAACAGAGGGCACTGTGGACGTTGATCAAGCGGACAGCATCGCCATCAGCTGTTACCCAGAATTCGTGGGTTCCCAAGAGGAACAGATTATTATCGTGGTGGACAATAGCATTCCCGAAGACAGAGAAGGGAAAACAGTCACGTTATCCATGAACTCGTTCATGCCCACTATCGATTTCCAGGACCTCGACTCGACGTTTCAAGAAAATCGCGTGGTTGATAGAATTCAAGACTTCGACTGCCCCAAAGATGTTCTTATCGTCTCTTGGTCCTTTAAAACGATGCACGCTTTGCAAATGCGGATGTGCAATCTTATATTTCGTCTCTTTATATTTATTGTTTCTTTTTTCCAGATTGGGGCGCACACTGTGTTTGCTCGTCAAGAGAAATCCCTCTACTTCCGGTATATCAACGTGCTGAGCACTCACGTAACTTGTTTCAAATTGCATAACCGTGGCGTAGTTGCTGCTAACGTAGAAATTCGCTTGATGGAAGAATCTTTGACGCCAAATACAGCAAAATCTAACACGTTTATCGTAGAACCGACGAACGACCAGATTCCTCCAATGAGTCACAAAGTGTTCACAGTGTCTTTTACCCCGCACATCATAGAGGTGAATTCGTGGTGATTGAAATTATTACATTAGAGAGAGAAAGAGAGAAAGAGAGAGAGAGAGAGAGATTAAATGAAACTCTTCGAAATTATCTGGGGATGTTTGCAGACGTTTCAAGAAACGTTTCGAGCAGCCGTGGTTTTGCCTTCGCATCTCGAAGCAGACCAGCTATTCATCAAACTGATAGGAGAATCTTGCGTGCCGGAAGTGGCGATTACAGAGCCAGTGCATGGAGCACGGGAAAGACCTACTTTGAACTTTCCTCGTACATTGATCGACGAGAGCAGTTACAGATATCTCGCTTTGGAAAACATCGGATTCATTAAGGCGAAAGTCATCGTGAAGATCGACGAGGATTTGAATAACGCGTTCCTCTTTTCCGCTTGCTCGGATACGCAGCATTTACTGCAAATTTGGGAGGATTACTGTGATGGTTAGCCATTTAACCCGCGTCGTAAATTTACTTGAAAAATGAAATTATTCATATGAATTGTTAGAATAATGACGCGCGGATATAATTGAGAAAGAAATAAAGGTAAAATATTTGCACGAGTTGGAATTGACGCGACCATCTTCATCCTAGCGTTAACCCCATCTCAACGTTATAAAGAAAGAGAGAATATGTTACCAAACACTTGTAATTTTGTCGTTTCAGAGCCACGCGATCGATGTATCGTAGTTCGTTTGGCACCCGGAAACGTAGCTCGCTTCAAAGTAATCTTCGCTCCGACTGAAATCGGGAAACAGTATGGAAAAATTCGTTTGCACGTGATCGATAATCCGTACGAGAATCTGTCGACTAATTTGGAAGGCGAGTGTTACGTGGAGCCGATCGTCCTGGACGGCTTGCAATTCGAGGAGAATAAACGTAAAGTCGTGACCGAAAATCACAAGGTCCGGAGAGCTTCGTCCAAGCAGAATTCATTGGTTTCAGGTGAAAGGCAATTTAAACGACTGTACAAAATTGAAATTCGAACGATTCATCTGTCATCAATTTTATTCAAACTTCGCTGTTTCATTAACCATGACGTAAGCGGAAGTGTGTTTTGCAGCTTCGAGCAACTCGATGCACTCTGCGTCTCTGACCTACATTCTCGACTATGGACTTTGTTTCGTTAGCAAAATGTACAAAAAGACATTCAAGATTGCCAATAAATCTACGGATCGATGGTTTCGTTTCCAATGGAGTGCACATCCGCACGTTGTGTTCGAGCCATCTATTGGACATATCAAGTATCTCACGTGCAAAGAAATCGTTGCTACTTTCCTGGCACCTGAACCTGCGAATTACGAGAACGTACGTTTCCGAAATGTAACCTGTTGTCACTGAATCGTGGACGAAATAATTTCCAATATTCCACCGTCTTATGGTATCATTTCCTTGAAAATGCAATATTACATCTGATCTATCATTTTTCTACGACTTCAACTCGTGTATTTCACGTTCACAAACGTTAGTAAATTGTTTTAAATAACGTGCTCTTTACCTTTCATTCTTCCTTTTAGATTCGTATCGAGTGTTTGATATGCGAAATTCTGGTAGAATATTCGCAACACGAGTTAGTAGGTTGGGACGATAGACAGACGGAGGTGCGTTGGGAGCGAGTACATCATGATCTGATGGATCGAATAAGCAACATAGACTTGTTCCTGAAGAAAATCGTGGAACCAACGATCGAGGCAAAGCACGAAATTTTGGCTGGAACGAACAGATCCATTGATCTTCTATTAAACGCCATTGTTGCATTTTCCGAATGTTTGTGCACTGTTGAAGAAATTTGCTTCAATGATACGCTGATGTTTCAGGTCAATTTTCTACCTTGCAATCGGATAATTAAAAACTAACAAAAAGAGATTTTTTTAACTAGAAACTCTAACAACATAAATAGTTCGCGTATTCGTTGCACATCCTGGAGCAAAATTACGTCTGATACCAATAAAAATTTCAATCGCGTTGGAAACAATTGCGAAATTTCATTGCAGACCAGGGAGTACAAATTCTTCCTATCGAATCCAGGGATCGTAGATACGGTGTTCGCCTGGAAGATAAACATGGACGAACAGTATCCGAAGAGGTACATAGGAGACGGTTCGAACGTGACTTCCAGACCGAGAACCGCGGAGGAAACCCGCTCCCAGAATTCGAGATCATCTAGGGGAATCTTCTCCGCAACAAGTGAACTCGGTCGCAGAAATTTCGGCCAGGATGAATCGAGCGCTGGGGTCAACACGAATATTTTGTCGCGACGATGCATGTCGTTCGTTTCCGGTAACTGTATATCATTGCTCGTAAGAAGACTGTGGACTTTTATGCATTTTGAAGATTGAAAGATGCTAAAATACACAGAATTCACGTAAAACGTAAAAATACAAAAAATATACAAAAAATCCAAACTTAAATCCAGCTTTCGTTTCATTATTTCTGTACCTTCATAAATATGAATTTGCATAAAAATCCACAGTCCACCAATAAGTTATATATATTGTACATAGCAAGATTCATAGTAATAGTATGTGACTTTGACTAAATTCTACAAATTAATGGCAAATTAGCGATTAAAAGGAAAACATGAATGATCTGTATTTCGATGTATGTAATTAATTTTTAAAAAACAATTCCATGGTATCATAATATTCTTCTATTTCATTCGTGCCTTTTTCATCCGTTCTGTCATTAGATTATCTTTCATGCAAAATAATATTTATAATTTTGCAGATAGCGTTGATATGAAAGATGCTTCAAGCACGAAACAATCGGATCTGTTCAGCAGTACCGCAGGATTATCGGGAAGAACCACCGACAGTTGGTTGGAAGGCGAGGATCTGCCTTTCGTAATTTATCCCGAGACAGGAACGATATCACCCGGACAATCTGTGGAATGTACATTAAAATTTTCACCCAAGGATGTATTTTATTACAAGGCATACCTTACGTGCAAGTATGAATCTAATGAAACCATGTCTTCTATTTCTTTTTTAAGAAAGCAGCGGTATTAAAATTCAGTATGTTGTTAATTAATCTTATATTACCAAAATTCCCCTTTTATTTCATCGTCGAACTAAATATGTATCTTTTCAGCTTGCATATCAATTATTTCCCTTTAACCGAGCCCGCTCTATCATATTTTGTTATATATTAAAAAAGCCTTGGAAATGGAATGAATTTTTCAAAACTTGTTGAAATATAGCATAGAAAATCACGAATCGAAGCAACCGAATCTGACAATTCCCGTCGTAGCAAGAAGTTTGCTGCCTTACTGTCACTTCGACGTACAGGATAGCGACTACGTAACCAGTGGAAGACGAGATCCATCGCTACCTGGTCCCTTGGGATATGAAATAGACGATCCCACTTTGTGGCAGAACATCAGGGTAATCGAATTTAAAGTGGTTGGCGTGGCCGGAACTCATGTGAAGTAAGTGTACTACATTGTACCGTTTGTAAAAGACGTTTTGCTTTAACGAAGTTCAGTAGAAAAGTAAATAAAAAGAAATCTTCTTCGAACAACGATTGAAGCGTTCATTACAGCTGCGCGAACCTTGAAATAATGTTTAAACTATAAAAATGAAAATGTACGATTTCAGAAAATTCCACCTGATCAACCCCACTGTAGACGATTATTATTTCTCGTGGACGAATCGATCGGCTCTTGGACCAGGCGAGATATCGAATTTTCATTGCGCGGTGACCGAGGGTATTGCCGAACGTGGAAAACGTACCGACCTGGCTTTCACATTTTTGGCAGAGAATGTCGGCGTCTTCGAATCATTCTGGCTCTTTTCCATCGATAGATACAATCTGGAGTGCCTTTTCCTGCTTGTCGGCATCGTAACCGAACCGTCGGTGTACTGCCTCACGATTCACGTGAAACTCAAGCCAACGATCTTAGGTTGGACTCGAAGCATTCTTACCGTGAACCACCCAACGTGTTTCTCTTTCTCATTTCTGTTCTCTCATTCGGAGCACAGTTGCATACAGGGTGTCGCGTTTTATTCGTTTCTATCGCTTGTACGTACGACCTCACGGAGGATTTTATTCTGTTCTCAGGATTCAACGTGAGAGATTCGTTGAAAATATTGAACAACGAGGATTTTCATATACCGTTTAGCGTGTTAGAGGAATCTCTTTATTCCGAGGGTAAATTTCAAAAGCTCAGCGTAACGCCGATGACTGGAACTCTGATCTCGAAGAGCGAGCAACATTTCTGGTCATTGTTATTCTTAACAATAATTAAAAATCTATATTTTTAAATACTCATGTCCCTGCTCGAGTACTATTCATTTTCTTCTTTACCTTGAAACCAATCTTCTAGCTTCACACAAAGTCCTTTGCGATATCCCATCTATACGATTTTCCCTCTTTTTCCGCTGTTTTTCCAATATCGATTTATATCGGTAACACGAAATCCTTCGCGTTTGTCAGATGATTTTCGAATTTTACGCTTTCTACGCGAGATACCGAGCAGTATGGTAGGATGAATGTCTTTTTTAATTCGTCCACAGGGTCGAGTATCATCCAACCCAGGTCGGTGAATTCCACTTTTCCATTCAATGCGCCGTGAAGCTGATGAAAAATCCCCTTACCATGTTCGTGACCGCCTCCGTTTACGATATCGTGTCTTCGGTTTCGTATTGCAAGCTCAACGGCGAAATCGTGCGAGCTTCCGAGAGTAAGGAGAACGTCATCGACCTGGGCAAGGTGAATAAACCGGTTCCGAACATCACGAAGGAAGAAAGGAAAATGTCATCGCTGATTGGGGATGCTTATACAAATTTATATTTCCATGAATACAACTATAGGAATAGAAGCTAATCAAAGATTTGTTTCGTCTGTTAAATTTTGTAACGAGTACCTTTTTCTTGCATATTTTATACCTTTTATACGATTTTGCAATTTCAAATTTAACATAAATGTATAAGTATTCGCAGTCTAATTGCCACGCACGTTTAACACTTCGACTGCCACGTTGATCTGAGCTCACGATGGTCATTGGTGACCGGAGCGTTTGAACTTCTTACAATTGTAAAAATTATATGAAAATTGACAGTTAGTTTAAGTTTGTTTTTGCCGTAACGGAAAATTAAGAATACATAATGAAATAATATGAAGTAATGGTAAAGTTTATTATTACAAAAATTGCTGAAAATGTTGCCCATTCTGCCGAACACGTGCTTCTGCTCTTCCACTTAAATTTCTACGAACATTTTCTAAGTCGATTTTCTCGAAAACAAAGCCTCAAACGAAAAATTTTTATTCTATATTTTCGACTTCTTTTTTCGCGTAGAATCATCCCCTTTCCGCTTGTACCACCAGTTACCAACCACCCTGTATATAGAATGAGCAAATACCGTTTACCAATATCTTCTACACGTTTCAACGATATATTCTGGACATTTTGCTTACGAGAAAATAACGAATGCGAATGTTTTGTTGAAATAAACGAGGCCTTGTTATAATACGTCGCTATCAACTGTTACCAAGGCGCCACGGTGGTCACCCGTGACCACCAATAAGATAAACGGTCCATTGGGGAAGAATATCGTCTTACATCAACAATTTATTATTATTTTGCCATTATATGCTTTGAATAATAAAAATACTCCTGTGGCGTCCTGAGCGAATCGTGTGATTTCGGCGTGGCAGTCAAAGTGTTAAGGATGCAACAACGCGAATTGAAAAGAAATGAAAACGTGTCTTGTTTTCGCCCGAAGATAATGCCCGAAGTACCGATTAATCTCAAGTTCGACATAACGAATGCGTGTAAAGTAGCGTTCTACTACGCTTGGGAGCTTGGTATGACGCCAGAAATTTCCTGCAGAAACGCGTATAGCGTGACCACGTCTCAGAAGCAGGGCCATGTGACCAGCGAGAATCGATCCGCCTGTTATCTGACCCTGACAACGTATCAAAAAGTTACAATAAAGGATCATTGCGTTCTTCTAAAGGTACGCTAATCGCAAGCGACAGCAAAACTTCTAAAAAATCTTCCAATCTGCGTGAAATATTTCACTTGACAAGTGTAACGATCTTTGCTACTTCTCCTCAGATATCCAATGGTCCCACTTACAAATTCACGTTGAAAGCTACGTCCAAAAGACCTGCCATCGAATTCAGCTTTAATCGCTACGATTTCGGACCTTGCTACATTCAGCAACACAATGCAATCTCCTATTGCGCGGAGCTTCGTGTAACGAACTCCGATGATGTGGCTTTTATGTGAGTTTCTTTGTAAAAATTCACTCGTGATCAAAATTTCATCAAAATCGCATATCACGCTTGGCTGATGTTCCTCGTTAATCATTCCCTCGGATACGATAAATTAAGCTGCTTAAGTTTACGACGTGAACCCTCGACGCTACAATTTTTTCAAATTTTTTAAAACTTTCCCAGGTTCCTCTTACCGCTCGTCGAAGTAAAAAATGGAGGACTAGAAGTCATTTACCACTTTATGGCCGTTGTATCTCTCGTCTGCGGTTTATAAGAGTTTCTAAGCGCTCGTTTCTGTACGCTTAATAGTAATCGCGTGTCATAAGACTACAGCTCAGCTTCGGTACAGCGGAAATCAGTGGACAGGGGTAGAACTGATTTGCCAATTAAACTAACGTAATTGTAAAACTGACCGTTAATTCTAAAGACGAGAACTATTATGTAACCTGCTATTTTAACATTTTAATGCTCAGGGACATTTTAGGACGTCTTTTGTAAATTGTACGTTATTCACCGGGAAAGTATCTAGGCGTTTTTATTCAGAACGTGATGTAATTAAAATTGCTCCGCGATATTTTTATACGGTAGAATCGATAAAATATTCGCTATAAATTATTTTATTGCCCTTATCCTTCTTATTTTATCTCGTTACGTCATTTTTGCCTCTTATATCTTATAATTTTGTGGGCTGGATTTTCTGACACACGAGCATATTTGGTTAAGAGATTCATCAACTTGTTAATTAATTTCGCGATACGTACTGTAATTGAACGATATAATTTAAACCAAACTGTAAGTAAAGTGAACTAAAATAATTATGCTACATATACGACCATTAAAGCGTTAAAGATTCAAGCGTTTTGCAATTCTAGTGTCAATGTATTAACGAGCCTGTGATCCTTTCTATTTATCTTACGCAATTATCGTAACACAGAATCGAATGTAAATTCGAAGAACAACCACACCTCTCCATCGACCTAAATTCGATATCAGAAGCGCTGGCTGCACGCTCTACGATCACCATACCGATCGTTTTTCGACCATTGAAGGAGATTAAGTACCACGAATGTTTGGTGTTCACGATCAACTCGGCAAACGAGAAGAGGATAACGATTATTGGCGAGGGCATTGGCTATAAAGTAAATTATCCGCGATGTTGCGCCGAGCAACGGCTTGTTAAAACTTTCGTATAGAGATAAGGAGGTTGCTCGTCAGGTTTTTCGCGACCGGGATCCGGTTCTCCACGGAGTGAAGTCGACGCGACGGAAAGCGTAACAAAGCAAGTTTCTCGGTGCTACGCGCTCAAAGAGCAACTCTCACGACACATTAACTAACGTTTCGCCGAGATACGTACTCGAATTCGCTCGAGGATCAAACGTTAATCTCTCGGAACTTTCCAAAATCCGAGGTGGCACGATGGCAATCTTCGTATCTCGAATGAAAAATCCAACCTTTTCTTTCCTATCGCTATCTTAAAAGGCGCGTATTTCGAATTTCTAGCGTCGGTATCCAGCGTTACACTTTGTAAGTGTTTTTCAGGTTCGTTTGGTGAACCCGCGCGATCAATCGATAGATCTTGGTAACGTTCCCGCTCGCAAGAGCGTCGTAAGGAAGATTCCGGTGATAAACGAAGGTCTGGCGCCGCTTGATCTGAGATTCGGGATCATGAAGTATCTAAATGGCTACGACGAGTACCGCGAAAGTCAGAGATATTGTGACCCGTCGGAAGACGAGAGCGAAATGGCTCAGGCATCCATTGTGGAGATCAAACGTTCCTGGACTATGGATCAAAGGTTTACAACCGGCGAACCGAAACTTTTGGACGTTCTGAAGATCGAACCATCGTCGAGCGTAGTTTTGAAGCGGAATAAGAGGGTCAACGTGTTGGTCACTTTTAAATCTCCATCGAGAATGAGATCGTTCGAGACAAAGGTGGCCTTTCAATCGTCTTCCATGATCCTGCCATTGTTTTCGGTGCGTGGAAGTTGCGTAGGAGCGGAATTTCGATTAAATAGGAACCATATCTTTTTTGGTACTGTAGTTCAGGGTTGTACAGAAGAGTCTAAGGTGATATTAATGAACACCGGAGATTTGGGCTCCAGGTTTGTCGATAATTAATTTCGTTTAACTATTTAATCATCTCTGAAGTAGTTGAATTTACTTTTACAAGGATATATATTATCATTGAGCACGTAGAATAATTAATTTTTTTCGGAAATTTGCTTTGAAGAAACTACTTAACAATTCCACTTTCTTTCTTTGCCATAACATTTATTAAAACAAGCAGAAGAATGTTAGTAAAAATGAAACAAAATATCATTTGATTGTTTTACTTACTTATCTATGCTGTGTGTTTTACCAAAATCTCTAGCAAAAGATTCAAACCAAAGATCGTATATATCGATAACGATTATTTCAATTTTTCTTTGGAACTTAAATTTGTTAAAGCTAGATAAATACAATGACACGAAGAGTAGTAAAGTTAAACAAACACCACGTGTCCCTAAATTTGTATTAATCTTTCTGAAACACCCAGTATAAAGCGAGGTTAAAGTTACGTTGTTAATAGGAAAACTAATTTAGATTCAAGTGGAACACATCGAAATTGCCGAAAGATTTCCAAATTGCTCCTATGTCCGGTTACTGCTCGGCCGGTATGGATGTCAGTTTCACGGTGAAGTTCCAACCCCCTGAGCAGCGTAACTTAATTGAGGGTGAGGTGAGTTCACGACCTCATTTCCCGTCACGGCGTACAAATATGTCAAACAATCTCTTAATGAGATTCTCTGCACGCGTGTCCCGCCACTCCACCACGTCCTCGACGTCGCGTCGGTTTAACTTTCGAGATTACACGAGCTAAAAATTGTCCGCTGACATCGAAGTAATTGGGGCTTCGACCACTGATTATTTTTAACAGGCTACTTGCAATCTTTAATCTATCTTCGTAACGAGATTAATGCCGAATTATGATTTTCCACGAGTTCTCGATACAGATATATTTCCTAATTTCTTTTTTACTATTTTTTTCTTACTACTTTTGGTATCTCTTTTGCAGGCAGTAATGGAGATTGAGAAGTACCAATGTTTGAGGGTTAAAATTAGCGGAGCGTGCTGCAAACTACCTGATCCGATCGAAACGATCGCGTTCGAGTGTTTGGTACGAGGAAAGCAAACTCGATCCGTGGTTATAACGAACGATTCGACCCACACCTGGAAATTGAAGGTTGAAGTAACCGGAGATTACTTCTCCGTCGACGAAACGTTGCAAGTTCCTTCGCTACAATTTGTTCCTTGTATTGTCACATATTCACCGTTGGTCATGAACTCTGAAAACACTTTGCATATGGTAGAAAGTCAACCGACATAAATCAAAGTTTAAAATGGAAATTTATATTCGAAGCTGTTTTTCTCTTCTTTTTATTCGTGCAGGGAACGCTGATGCTGAAATCCCAGGACGAAAACTTATATTTGTTATATTTTCTTCGTGGCAGAAGCTTGCCACCTCAAGTTACGGAGAAGATAAGCCGTCAGTTCCCCGCGAAAACAAAGTATACCGAACTGTTGCCTGTTCACAACTGGTTAAATACGCAACAGCGATTCCAATGTAAGATCGAATTGTTAAGAAACGATAACACGCTATCACAGGTTCGATTTTTATAGTGTTGATACCGTGTGCTCTGTTTTAAAGCTTTTCGAACATAAATCTCTTACCGTTTTTCGTTCTTCGTGGACAGATTCCTCTATACAGCTTCGTAGGTAACGAAAGAATCGACGTTCCACCGAACAGTCAGCGAGATTATCGAGCAGTGTTTTATTGCTACGAGAAATGGGACTTTTATTTCAAAGTACGTAACATTTCTAATAGAACGTAAAAATAGAGATGTATCCTTCTCTCGACATTCGATGTTCATTTTTACTCGATGCAGGTAACGTTCACCAACGTGGAGAAAGAATATCAATTCTACGAGATAGAGTACGAAGTAACAGAACCGGAAGTGATCGAATCGATCAAGTTGGCAACCCCTGCCCGATCCCAGATTTGTTACGCTTTGAAACTGGAGAATCCCCTCGAACGTGAAACGATCAAATTTACAGCAGAGTGTCTTCATCCATTTGTCACTGTTACCAAAGTGTCAAAGATCGTGCAACCACTATCGCACGTGTGTAATCCTCGTTAATCTACCGTCGTTTTATTCTTTTTCCTTTGAATACTTGGAACGTTGAAATGTGGGAAATTGCAGGAGTATATTACTATAATATATCATCCAACGATGCCATTCATCACCGACGTTGTCATGTTAAATGTTGATTCCGAAAAGCTGGGCCGATTTCCATACGAATTGCGATTGAAGGCCAGTCCTGCTCCTCCAGAGAAAACCACGCGTGTTAATGCAGCTTTGGGAAGCAATTACGCGTTCTCGCTTCCTGTGAAAAATTTCACTCGCGAGAATGCCATATTTTTGATACACGTGCGTGATATTATAGCAATCTAATACGTTGGAAAATACAATCCACCTAGCCTCACGTGCTTCTTTCTTTATTACTTTTTTAGGTAGATAGTGAGTGTTTCGCGTGTCCGAAAAATATTCAAGTGAGTGAACTAAGCGAGGGTATAATCGACGTAATTTACGAGCCGTACGATGTTGAAAATGCCACTGCCACGTTGATAGCATCTTCAGACACTGCCGGAGAATTTATGTAAAACCATAATTCATATCGATATTCTTTTTCACACATATACATGATTCTTCGCTTTAAATGTTAATAGAAGTGAAACTGATAATTCGATGTTTTAATCTAACGATTAACGGCTCCTTCGTCTTTAAGCTTCCCTTTGATCGGTTCTTGCTCCTTGCCAAAGCCTATGGGTCCTTACGTGATCACTCGAAGCTCTCCAGCTTTTATATCTTTCAAAAATGTCTTCAGAGAAGCAAAGACCTTTGATTTTATCGTCGATGTTGCCGAAATCTTCATAATGGGCACTGCGTCAACCACATTAAATTCTAAACAGGTGATTTTTAATTAAAATCGCCTTGAACCTCTAATCCGAAAGCTAACAAATTAGAATGCTATCTTATCCTTTCTATTTTCATACCTATTTCAGTATTTAAATTTTATCTTTTTTTATTTAAAATAATACAATTTACCAGAGTATCGACGTTAAAGTGAGTATCCGGGAAAATGAGTTAGAAGAAGAGGACTTCAAAGAAGAAAAATATCCTGTTACCGGAAAGCTAATGGCGTATTGCACTGATCATGCTTTTTCTCATATAAATTGGGTGTATTATTTAAGAGCAGTTTTTGAATAAAATACAAACGAATGTTTCACTTTTGAACTACCGTTTATGTAAATTGTATTTTTAAACTGGCGCGAAACAAATAGTCGTGTGGTATTTAATGACGCCTTACGGTATGACGCAAGGATTAAGACATTGTAAACCGGGTCACAGTCCTAAAGGAGCTATAAGTTCGAGAATTATTTACAATTAAATAGATTCAAACATTCTAATGTTTCTAACTTCCAGAAAAATTAGATATTTTACGCTTTACGTGTTTTCATCCTTATCTCATACTTTAATACAAAGATATTATTTTCATGGATGGAATATTTAAAAAATATTAATAAAAAATATATGCACGTCAAAGTCGAGTACACGTCACAATATTTGATAAGTGAAACAAACTGCTGTTTAGGCTCCATATGTTTTAGTCATGCTTATGGAAATATGTGTTTGTACTATAAATATTCACATCCCAAATTTTTCGTGACTCACTGAAATAGACATCTTTATAAATATTCTGTAAACAAATTCAACAACAATTTCATTATAAAATTTCCAAATTATCGTACATTTCTTTCACTTGTCTTCCGAAAATTTCCCACTGCCCTCCTCTGTCCGCTAACAACGAATACTCATAAAAAGAAAAGAATGCTTATGCAAATCGGCTATCTCGTTCGATCTCCATGTGGGAACAGCCTAACGCGTGCGTGGTCGTCACGTAAGCATGGCATTGGCGCATTGGGTTTTTCTTGGCAGCCATCGAATTTCGTCGCGCGTGTAACACGATTCGCTCAGCGAGTGAGTCATCAAGGCGAAGCGAGTGAATGAAATGTTTCGCGGTCTGGTTTCGTAAGAATGCGAGTTCCGTATCAGCAACGCGTGCTCGTTTCGCTCGATTCTTGGGGCACTTGACCCAAAGAACTTGAATTCTACGCAGCAAATCGCTTCTCTCTCGTCGTCGAGAATTGCCTACTCGAATTTTGATATCGTATGAAACTCATCGAACGTTCACACGGCTTCATGCATATATTCAGATAAATATCCTTGCGCGTTTGCCTTTGGCGCTCCTTGTAGTCCCGCTATCGAGTTCTGGAACAGATCTATACGAAATCCTCCTAAGTTCTGGCCAAAGAACGCAGACTGAAGGGAAGATTGATAGGTTGGTCCATAAATTCGTGCAGCTTTTGCAAAATAAATGTAAAAACTTCAACTTTCTTCACAATTACTCAACAGTTTCAGCGATTATTAATTTTTGTTATGACATTTTATCGGATGGTAATATTCAACCATCGACGTAAAATTATATATTTTGATATCAACGAGGAAAATAAATATTATTTAAATAGAAATTAACGTACAACAAGTGGTTTTAATTGGATTTAAATCCGAAATAGAAATCGCACGAAATTATAGAGCAATCCTACAAAATATATAGTATTTGAAGAAGATGAAAGATACAGCTAGTTATAGTGTAAAATATAGCGAAGTGTCCACAAATCGTAGGTGTGATAAATAAATCGTAAACATGGAAATCGAAATATTTTTTATATATTTGTCCAGTGTGATTCAGAGAATGGGATTTCCAGCTTGAATCTAATTAGAAGTCCCCTCACGAGATTCTGGAATTTCTAACTAGTGGTTCAAGGTGTATGATCGGAACAATGTTTATAGCGAACTGTTTATTAAATCACGCTGCTTCCGGTACGTGTCCGTCTCGAGTCGTCATTACCATGACGTAGGTGGAAACCTCGGAATGTTCAATGAAAAATCACACGGCTGTATTAGAATCCGTGAAAATATTTCGAGAAATCTATTTGTCATCATATATTTTCGTAAGCAATGTAACTTACTAATCACAATTTTTCTTATTATAGTTGTCGCACTTGTGTCGTAAATGCGCAATATAAACGCAAGGCTATTCGGTTTATCGTCCCGCTTAATTTTTAATTCTGCATGAACGTTAAATAACAGGATCGCTTTCTTCATGTATAGATAGATAAAGATCTCATTGCGGACAAGTCGTTGAATTTATAATGAAAGATTCTCCAGCAACCAAACTAAAGGCACGATTATTCTTTCAGAGAGATAAATCACTGGAAAAAGTATTTCGTATCTCTATATTTTCTCGTTAGACGTCGATAGATTTAACTGCAGATAATAATACGATAGGCGTTGATGTTCATTGTTAAAAAAGAATAATTTATCGCGCAAAGATAATCTGCCTTTTGTTTTTTTCAGGCTCCAGCATGAAAATTATTGTTTTCACAGTTCCTTTGACAAAAGGAATCTGGCTGTGGTGTTAATCTTTCTCCTGAAAATCGAGCTACACAGAGATAGTGTATATCAACGGTGTATCTTCGAGGGACATCTCGTGCAGTTTAAATTATAGAACGGACGGGTTATCCCGAAGGTTTATCTTACGCCCTTCATTTATAATATCAACCGGTTTTTATTCCTAATTTACATAATCGCAGAGACACGTTTATGTCTTCTTACTTCTTTTACAATCGCTATTTCTGTTCCTTCCAAGTATCGAGACGAATTCAAAGATTTAAAATAATCATCTGTTAGCTTTAAAATTCTCTATACCTATGCTTGGAATTCAAAGCAAACGACGACATTGATATTTTATTTTTATTTTTTTATTATTATTATTATTTTTTTTTTGAAGACGAATCGATCGTTAAGTGGATATAATCAATGTTTTTTTTATTCTCCATAAATATTCGTATAATATACCTAATGGGTTAGCAGTCGTTGAACCTGACCTTGAAGATACCAGTTTCTAAAGCCTCGAATAGAAATTGTAAAACTACTCGGGAAGCTACAATCGAGAACAATATATAAAACGATCATAGATGTGTCGATCTACCGACGATTAAATCGAAGAATTCTGTATTAGAGGCTCGCATAAGATGAAGATAAATTCTTATTCAGGCGAGAACAAAAACCTTTGCGAAAGAGTTCGAATGTCGCAAGCGTAAATTTGGCTTTCTTTCGCAAAAGGATCTCTACGTAGGATAGTCGACATGTATCCTTGTCTTTAAAACAAGTGCTTACGTCAATGGCATTTCGAGTTTCAGAAAGAAAGAGAGGGATAAAAACTAGTTGTCAGAAAAAAAAGAAAAAACGACCAACAACACAGGAGATACCGGACACTAAACATTTTTAATTCATTTCAGAGAAATACGTATCAATAATTTTTCTTTGCTAACTTCACGCGACAAATCCCTTGACCTAATATCAGAATTCATTGGGTCAAGATTGGGAGAGACCTCGCGATTACTGTCGCGTCCGACAAATAACAGAAAGTGGAAATATTACTAACCGATGGAAATTCGTTTGTATCACTGGATTTTCCCTTCTGATTTTATGGCGTTTCTTATTTTAACATCGACTTTATCCATATTTTAACATCGACCTTATCTATTTTTTAACATCGATCGTCATAAATCTTTTTATCTGATATTTGCATAAGGGAATATTTACACATGATGAGAAGAAGATTTCATATACACATATATTATTTTCAAATATTTTCTCAGCGTCTCTCGCGAAGAGATACCGCTATCAGAATTTTCCTGTATGCTAATGTCATTACGTCAACCATCATTTACGCGCGCGTCGTTTACCGATCATAAAATTCCAATTATCTAATAGCGATAAATATAAAGAGAAATAAATAAGTCCCGCGAAGCATCTAACAACATTCCACTGACATTTCCAACTAACTTTCCAGGTCTTCAGGTTCCATTCTCAGAAACATCAATCCATTTCTTGATGATAATTCTGAAAATCTGACTTCTACGGTAGCTCGTATCAGATGAATGTTGCTAATGAGATTTCTTTATAAGACGCCTTCGATACCGGATCTTTATAAAATTGCGTATCTTTCTTTCTCCAATCCTTCCACGATTTTACTATCTTCTCCTACGCACAGTGCCTTACTCATAGTTATTAATTGCTTCGTTAATACATCGATGGAATTGTCGAGGTTCCTAACTGCAGATTATTAAGTAGTGTTTTTCCATCGGCGTCCATCATTTTTTTGTCATATCTGTCACCAGTTATATAACAATATTATAATGTCAGACAATCTTCAAATTTGTGCCCATCGTCCACAGACAAACAATACAAATACTCGTAGTACATTGAAATGTGATTCTCTGCTGTATATCGGCTTGGAATAACATGACATTTATAATCAACTTTGGAAACGATCAATCGACTAATTTATTTTTCGGGAGATGTTTCCTTGCAAGGTTTATTTTTAATTATAACTAGCCACGGAATATTTTACAGGATACAAAACTTATTCGCATATATTTATTTACATATTCACTGTCTGAGATTATTATCCAAGGTACCGTGCTAAAATTTCCAACAATATTTTCAATATTTACGAATTAATTTCTAATATCTGTCCCAGAAATAACGCTTCGTTTTTTTACCTACTGACCCCGGCCTCTCCTCTATCAAAATATGCTCTTTTCCAAATAATTTTGTGATCAATGGTGATACGTTTCAATATCTTTGAAACCATCAGGATTTCCTATTGTGCTTTCTTTGGTTCAGATAATACCAGGTAATTCGATAGATTTCCAACTATCGTTCATTTGGAAAACCGAATTGTGACTTATAAAGTAAACAAAAAAAATACCCAAGCATGGAAAAACGAGAAACAGTTCGAAGAAGCGGTTTAACCTTGACAGTGTCAGCCGCTGCTAACCAGTGAAAGTTTTGTCATTTGGCTACAAAATTATTATCGGTCGGTGATTCCCTGATATCGATTCCCAGAAGATTAGGATCGCTTTTGGAAAGTCTGTCGACATTATCGAAGAAGTTTCCAGTTGAAAGTATCAGTCCGTATGGGGGAAAGGAATAGAATACAGGAGACCAATAAGCAACAGTGACTGACGGTCAATTATTGACCAACGTAAAATCCACCGATGCTTCGTATATAAGTTGTTGTCTCGTTCAACAGCTTCAGTCGTTCTTGACTCTTCGACCACGGCGATTATCGATTCGAAGCAGCGGTAGCGGTGAGCAAGATTAAGTTGGTGGATTCGTGTATCTTCATCACAGAGTGCGAGAAAAATGCGATCTCTTAAGTGTTTTGTGCCGGTGCTGGTACTCTTATACCTAGGCAGCTCGTCCGCGAGACCTGGTGAGTTTTTATCTTATTTAGAACTCGAGTATTTCCGGATAAGCGTCGAGGGTGGTAAAGAGGCGATGAAAAAATTAACTGCGTGAAAAAGCATTTTAGGAAATAAATAGAAGGATACTAATTATTTTCGATGCAATTATTTTTACCCTTCGAGTCTTCTAATTTTATTTGGAGTTTCTTTTTTCTCGGAATTTCGAAAAAAACTTTGTCAATATCTAATTTAATTACTATGTCTAATTATTAAAATATCTTCCATAGATCATTTTTTTAAGACACAAACATCAATATTTCTTTATAGGTATGCTCCTGGATACGCTAAAGAACCACAAAGGCTCGCTGTTAGATCCACTGGGTCTGTTTCACAAGGAATCTAAATCTTCGAGCCATTCGTTCGGCAACAATCACCACTTGGACTTAGGACCACTTTCAATCTCGCACAGTGTAGCCATCTCTTCGGCAACGGCCCAGAGCAATGGTGTTGCGAACTCCGCTGCCAACGCGAATTCTCAGGCCCTCGGCGGAGCCTCTGCGAAAGCCGACGCCAGTGCAACTGCTAACGCTCAAGGTATTTAATACAAAAGAATATTTAAACGGAATAGCTGACTGATCGAGAATGTTCAATATGAAAGTAATCTGCGAAAGTGTGCAGATAGATCTAAATACGAAACACGTTCTTTAACGTGCTTATCGAACATCATCTCGTGAACGTTTCGTAATCGGAGAATTTTCTTATGTCAGAGTAAACAAGAAGCAAATCACTGTTTTCTGTTACGTCGCGTCAAGCATTTTCCTCGATCGCGTAAAAAGCGCTGAATTTTCTTTGAACATAGGTTACATCGGTTCTCCAGATTATAATTCTAACACCGCTGGCAATGTCTACGTTCCAACAGAATATCAAGAATACGGTAGTTCCGGTTTTCAACCGATTACGAACGCGAATCACGGCAGTAATTCTGGCGCGAACGCCGTTGCGAGCGCCGGTGCAAATGCTAATGCGAACTTTAATACAAACGGAGGTGTAAACTCGAACGCCAACGCCAACGCGAATTCGAATGCCAATGCCGTCTCTAATAGCGATGCATCAGCGACCAGCTATTATTCCCCTCAATACGCCCCAATCGATACGGCTGCCAACACGAATGCGAATGCTAAAAGTACTTGGAATAACGGCCGGGGAGCACTCAGTGGATATTACACCCCTGGAAGTTTTCAAACTAATGCAGGCGCGATTGCGAGTGCAGATGCAAAGGCAAATTCTATTAGCGGAACAAGACCTCCTGGCGGTTACTATTCTCCTGGAGGTCTTCGGAGTAATGCTGGTGCAATTGCAGATGCAAATGCGAAATCAAATTATATCGGCGGTACAGGATCATCAAGGGGTTACTATTCTCCAGAAACCACCCAGAACAATGCAGGTGTAAATGGCAATTCGAAATCGAACCGAGGCAGGGAATCACCGGTTGGTTACTATTCTCCGGGAAATGTTCAAAGCAACGCAGCCTCTGGCAGTGAAGCTCTCGTCATTCCTCAAAGACAACCTCCTGAAACATTAATCGGTTCTCCATATCGTTTCGAGGGATACAATCGAGGGGTTCACGTACTTCCTCCAGTCTATGCGCCTCCTGCATATCCTCCTCCGATGCATCATCATCATCATCATCATCATAATCACGGGCGGCCCCAAGTGATCGTCCATCCGATGTCTCCAGTTCGACAGCCTCCACAGATTCCTCATCTTCCTCCCAACAATGGGGAAACATTGATTCCAGTTGTAATAATGAAGGAACCGGTATACGGTGGACCGATGTATCCGCGACCTGGTCCCGAACTTGGTCCAGAACCCGAAACCGTCGTGATCGTACTCGAGGAGACGCCACAGCATGGCCAAGGTGAGCTCGTTCGGACGGAGGTTGGATGGTGTACAGTACAGCTGATGTGGCATGCATGCGGTTAAAGAACACACAGTTTCGCGTTGAAGAGGAGTGTCGATTGTAATCACTTTGTGTCGCACTGTTGATTTAACTGACTGTGGTTCCGCTGAGAGTGATCGATGAGCGGTGTGTAAATTGACACGATAATGCACTGCACTGATGCACTGCACTGATGCACTGCACTGACGCACCTGTACTTTATTCTGGAGTTGAAGAGAGTTTCTTCTTTGCACATACTTCAGATCGATAAGTACTAACGTAAAGTTTGTGCAAATTGTTATTAATCAACAGGAAGCTGATGTTTCGTTTCTTTTGTGTCTTACTCTGATTAACATTTAACACGAGGATTTGTTGCAGCCTGGGATAACTGTGAATTTAAAATTTCTATTAATTTCATTAATTCTCAATGTTTCCTGTTTTATACTGATCTACAACTGATATCTTGTAAAGATATATGCGTTTACAAACACGATTGTAATATACATCTACGTATCACTTCTATTATGTAGCACGTATTGTAAATTGTCATCGTGATGAAAGATCAACTAACTTTTTAGCCTTTCTTTTTACTTATTGTTATCTTTTTCCAGCAGGTGGATTTGAAAAGGGTAACTACAACCAACCAACCGGCTTCCAACCCGACTATCCGACCGGCTATGGAGGATCCAACGCCAACGCCAAGGCAAACGCTAATGCCGTTGCAAATGCTAATGCCGTTGCAAACGCTAATGCCGTTGCAAGCGCAAATGCTAATGGTTTTGCAAACGCAAACGCTAATGCAAAAGCGATAGCCAGTGCTGGTGCTGGCCTCAACGGTGGTTACCTTGGATCATCAGGCCCTGCTCAAGGATCGGGATACTATCCAGGAAGTGCTCCAACCGCTTCTATCGGGGCGAACAATCCTTTCTTAAGTGGATCTTCTCAAGGAAATGCTAACGCAGCGGCTAATGCTAATGCAGGCGCCGTCGCCAATGGAAACGCATATCCAGTAGCAACAGCGCCAGCTCAGGGTGGAAACTATTATCCAAACAATGCACAAAAACCCATTGGAGCGTACAATCCATTCCTGACAAATGGTCAAGGTCAAGGACTTGCAAATGCAGGCGCCAATGCTAACGCAAACGCTGGTGCAAGCGCTGGTGCAAACGCTGCAGCAAATGCTGGCGCAGTTGGAGGGTCTCAAGGACAATTCGGTGCACAAAATCCCTTCCTTAAATCTGAAATTAGTGAATTGGACAAGGATGAACTTGGATATATCGTATCTGTAGCAGGCCCAGCAGGTGATAATAGTGGAGCAATAACTGGAAATATACAGGGAATTAAATCACCATATCCTAGTCAGGGCAGTACACCAGGAGGCTACGTACCGGCTACAGGACCAGGAGCAAATGCTGTGGCGCTTGCTAATGCCAATGCTGGCGCAAACGCAGCTGGAATTGGTGGAGCATACGGTCAGCCGATTAAAGAGGCTCCTGTAGTCATTCCTGCCAGTCCACAAATAAATTACGAAACTGTACCAAGTGGATCGGGCAGTGCATTTGGAAATTCTGGAGCAGGCAATGGTAACTACGGTATTCCTGCGAAGGATGCTCCTATCTATGGACCCTCTGCACCAACTTACGGCCCTGGATCCAGCGGAATAAGCAAAGCTGATGCTGGAGCTAATGCTGGTGCTGGTGCTGGTGCTGGTGCATCAGGCAGTGGAAATGGTGGTTATGGTACTCCAAACCAAGGTGCCCCTATTTATGGAACACCTGGATCCGCCTTTGGTAATGGCGCTGTTGGAAGCGCCGGTGCAAATGCTGGAGCAAATGCAGGAGCACTTGGATCTGGAAGTGGAACCGGTGGATATGTTGCTCCAACTAAAGGTGGCCCTATTTACGGAACACCTGGATCCGCCTTTGGTAATGGCGCTGTTGGAAGCGCCGGTGCAAATGCTGGAGCAAATGCAGGAGCACTTGGATCTGGAAGTGGAATCGGTGGATATGGTGCTCCAACCAAAGGTGCCCCTATTTATGGAGCGCCTGGATCTTCCCTTGGTAATGGCGCTGCTGGAACCGCTGGTGCAAATGCTGGAGCAAATGCTGGAGCAAATGCTGGAGCAAATGCAGGAGCACTTGGATCAGGAAGTGGAATCGGTGGTTCTGGTGCTCCAATTAAAGGTGCTCCTATCTATGGAACGCCTGGATCCGCCTTTGGTAATGGCGCTGCTGGAACCGCTAGCGCAAATGCTGGAGCGAGTGCTAAAGCTGATGCTGTAGCAAATGCTGGAAGTACTGGATCAGGTGGAATCGGTGGCTTTGGAAGCCCAATCAAAGGCGCTGGAAGTGGATTTGGTGGATCTGGAGCCGGTGGATTTGGAGGAGCTTCCGCTAGTGCCAGTGCAAAGGCTGAGGCTTCCGCCACTGCTGGAGGTGCTGCTGGTGGCTATGGCGATTCAGGGGCTCACGGGGGTATGTACATTTAGTGAAATTTATCTCATTGTCTTTCCTGCCTCATAAAATTTGAACTGCATACGATATTTGTCTTAACATATATCCTTATTATCTTATTTAATTGAAGAGCTTTTCAATTATAACGTTGACAGGAAATCAATTCCAATTCATACCTAAAAACATGCTTACCTTTATTTTCCACGAAACAAGAAATTTCCACAACTCCTTCCTCTCACTTTCCCTACTTACATGCTTCTTAATTCATTCGTTATTTGCTGTTGCTTTCATAGACATGTCCCCCAGTGCCGAAGCGATCGCATCATCTATGGCCAAGGCAATCGAATCAGGCTTGGTCCTAATTAAATGATTACGTCTCCCTTCTTCAGGCTCAAACGCAGTTTCTAATGCGAACTCGAGCTCGTTCGCCAATGGAGGTTCCGCCAACAGCAGTTCGTCCGCCAAGTCGACCGCTTTTGGAAGCGGAAATGGAGGAGCCAGCGCAAATGCACAGGCGTCGAGCAAAGCTTCGTCGGGATTCGGCGGCAGTTCCGCCTCTAGCTCCGCTTCCGCTAACGTAGACACAAGCAGCATGCTCATCTTCAGTAACTAATCGTCCAAACGTCCGAATCGACTCGTTAATTAAATGGTACTGCTTGCTCAAGCTATTTAGCCATGGAGAAATTGGATGCCATAACCCGTGTCATCACTCTGAAGGTTTTAGGATACTCCTCTGATTCGTGAACATGCGATTAATAATAGCTTGTAGGACCTGAAACACGCCAATAAGTCGAGAGTTAAAGATACAACGATCAACGACTATATTCGACGCATCGAACGTTGATACACCGCGATTAAAATCGCAAGATCGTACTATTGTAAGCGAGATTGAATAGAAATTGTAATTATTTTGCATTTTGTTCGTGGTGTGTTATGCAACGAGTTTTATTGCGCTTCGATCTTACTAGTGAATCGAGATGAATAGAGTTCCATCGGTGTTCGTCGAGTTGAACGTTTAAAACCAAATTTATTGTCATTTGTGATACCGTTCTTGCCAATACACCAAGCATAGAGAGCGTACTCTGTTTTATCGAACTCTCGATATCCTTTCCGTTAACGTTAATATCGGATATTACGCTTGTGTTCATTGATTTGATCATCCTATCGAACTGTAATATCAGCTGGTTTAGAAACTTTTCAGAGTGTCTTCCTCTTATCCTTTTTTAATCTTCTCGTATATGTGGATAATACTCTAATTGTACTCTATTTATCAGCATACGATTAGCTTCCTTTTAACGTTATAATAGATATTTAAAACAGATAGAACGTTATCTCTGCGAAAATATGTCATTATATATACTATACGTTGGTGTTATTTTTGTATCGTAAGAAACTATTTTAATTGTAAGTGTGGTTGCCTGTAAGCACAGATAGCGTTTTGTCTGTCTGTATCTGTACGTATGCGATATTGACACGAATATCGAATTTACGTTGTAGCATTCTAAACATGACTATTGATAATAAAAGAAAATTTTTATATTAATTTATATGCAAGACGAATGACAGTATGATTTCCTACGAATTCTAGCGAACAAAAGAATTTATCGAATATTCAAATATATAACATGAGATATGAAATATATTGAATATTCGATAAAATTCACATAGGTCGTGAGCATCGACTAATATCTTTTGTTTGTTTCTTCATCCTATGATCGATCAGTTACAACTACAAATTTTTTCAATTTTCAAATCTGCGCCCCATAGAATAACAAATAATAAACAGAATTTTCTGTACATTTCTAAAAATGGTTTTCTGTAACTCGGATTCGAATTCGAATTCTCTAACTCGTATTCCAACTTTTTACCTTTAAATCGAATTCGAAATTTTACATTTAAATTTGTATTCGAATGCCCTAACACAAATCTTTTACTTTAAATGTAAATTTTATTCAAAGTTTCTTGATGCCATATTTTTTATATTTAAATGTATATTTTATACTGCATAAGAGATTTTGAAGAAGCGGACGAATGGAACTGTATAAAAACGTCGAAACAACAAAACAAGGAATATAATGATACATCGAAATATACACCTGTCTCTTCTTGTTGGTATCCGTACATGCAAATCTTGTAATTTATACGTAATTACTGACAATCGCTTTTGTATCGGGTATCATTTATTTTTGCGTCTTCGCAAAATTCCCATTTATTATCATGTGGTATCACACAGTTGCAAACGTCAATTCTACGTCTTTGCTTTATTCTGTTATGCAATATGCAATATGCTATTGCTTTATAAGTCATGAGAATTTAATAAATAATATGACTCTTCTTTTTTTATCGATCGACATCTTTTCGATAAACTTAATTCATTACGAAGCTACTGATGCATGAACTTTCTAGCAACGATGAAATTATGAAATCTACCGTTATTTTAATTTCCTTTTAATTATACACCACTGACGGTCAAATTTGTTAAATACTTTTATCCAGAACGAACCTCATTAAATACAATCATATTCGCGTACACGATAATTGTTAGTAAACGCACAAAGGACAAGGAAATTTCTTTTTTAAAAAGAAACATCGATGGCCCTGTAAATATGATTATTTGTACGGGCAGGTAAATACGATTATTTGTACAGTCAGTTCGAAACAGACAGTGGCATTGAACGGTATTCGTAAAGGACTATTATTAGAGGTTCAGTCATTTCTTTATTTTCTATAATATGCCGCATGTCCATCGTGTTGCTTAGCCACAATTTGTGTCCCTCGTAATCTCTACATGAAATCTACAACCGTAACAATGACACAAACCAAGCGATCTTCAAGATTAAAGACCACTTTAGTTCGATTATAAAATACTGGGAATTTCATTGTCCGTATCATCTTTACTTTTACTTTTAACATTTTTTTAATTCCAGGAAGACAAGAAAGGATTATCACCGATATACGCGATTTTTTCTTTCGATCCTGCGTCAAAAATTTTATAAGAATATTAAAACTTTTGTTTTTACCTGAAAGGAGAACGAGACTGGAAGGGTCACAATAGAGTTTCCAAACCGAATATCCCTAATTTAATTATATTCCTTTCAAATATTAGTAAGCAAGAATTTCTTTTGGGATCGCTCCCATTATTCTATTATTGCTAATCTTTTATTGCCCCTAATTATTTTCCTAAAATTTCAGAGTAGGTACGGGAGTTGTGATGAAGTCAAAGGATTCCCCTTAAACGGCCAGCAACTGCAGCCCTTAAAAGAACAGCCCCGAAATATCGATGCTCACGACAGATTTTCAAGAATGAAGTTCTTCGGTTTGCTACTAATTTTAATCTTTGTCGCGGCGATGACTATCTATCGTCCGCCAAAAAGTAAAATACCTTCGACGGAAAGTGAACGTCCTAAATTTGTGCACAGTCTTGAGGAGTTGCGATCCAAGCGTTCCGTGGTGAAAATATTTGTTGAAATTAATATATATATGTACATATATATATACCTTTAAAAAAAACGAATAAATAACTGGAATAATAAACGATGGAAAGAAATCTAAAATGGAGAGGAAGCACGCCATGTTAGTATATCAAGAAAAAGTTTGACTGGTAAGTTTTGCTCTTTCCTATTTACTCGTATCTCTTTCTGAGCAATATTTTATCGACATTATCGATGTCCTAATCGCTCATTGTAAATTTCTTCCAGCTTAAACATGAAAACACTATCGGTTAAAGTCGAGAGCATTTCTGGCTATCTATCTATATCCATCATCTACATTGGCATAGATCTGCAGAATCGAACATGGACTCTAATATATAGATCGCGTAGGCCTTTAATTTAAGTAATATCTTTTACATGTAAAAATTTGTTGCATTATCCTGACAAATTAATTGTAATCAGATTGGAAAAATGAAACGTTTCGGTAGAATAAGAACTGAGGAGCTCTCTGAAGAAGTTATTGATAAATCTTGTACAAAGGTTATTCAGAGACTGCTATTAATAACATGGAGAGGCAAAAAACTGAAACTACGATTAATTATTCTTCTGAATTTTTTTCGACGTAAATCAATTGGAATATATGCTTAGAATATTTTATAATTAATATAGTTATGTAATTTCTAATATAGTATTATTATATAATTTATTTATATTATTAATAATATTTTTAATTAATTGTATTTATAATTAATCCTATTAATAATGAAATAATTATATATTATAATTAAAAAATAAATCATATATTTACCAACATATGATGTTCTCGTTCTTCTCTTCAATTCTCCCCACCTTTAAGTTAATTCCTTACATTATCTCTTCCTACATTTTCAAGTTATTGCAAATATATAAAATCTATCTCAAATAAAACTCTTTCACCGAATTTTGGCCTCGGATTTTATATCTGACGCAATTATCTAAACAAGGTTAGTAAATATCCATAGAAATAATCATTAATATTAATTATTATAAATAAAAGAACATATTTATGTAAACACTTGAGTTAAGTATCCGGATATTTATGAACGATAATGTATATCCACACGGAACAAAATAATCGCAGCAAAAATAATTTCCGTTTTCTGAGTAAAACGTCTAAAGCTGAAGCCTTGAAAGTGACGAACGACTAATTATCTAAGCGACAGATTTAACACCGAAAGTTCCCAAACGGCACTGAATAAAATATGATCTTGTGAAAGTATTGACTTATGTCGTCTACTCTTTTGATATTACTTACCACAATCGCAAATTCCTCTTTCTCTATCTATCTATCTATCTATCTATCTACCTATCTCGTTTATTTCTTTCTCTCGCCTTTCGTGCCACGTAATGCCCCGAAGCTACCGACTTAGGCTGCTGATTAGCGTCCTTAGTCGTGGCTGGCACTTTCTTATAGTTCACTTTGGCTGTCCTTGTACCATAAGGCCGTCCACTCATTAGGAGCCAATGACAAATGCGCCGCGCCGTCGGTAATCTCCGGAAATTACGGAACTATGGGTATCTTCCTTGAATTTCGACAGTGAAGGGTCTCACGTATAAAAGCGCCGTGCACCAACAACTTCCTATGATTATCATTCGGTTCTTTCCACGTTAAACGTCTGAACGGTTGAACCTCATCGAAATGGCCACACGCATCGTCCCGCTGTTCGTGCTGTGCGCGGTAATGTGCCAGACGTGTCTCGCAAAACCAGCGAAAGTGCTCCAGAATCCACAATCTTTGAGCCCTGTGCAACACGAAGAAGCGATATCCACGGTTTCTGGTCAGTTACTTACCTTCGAAAGAAGAAACTTGTTTTCTTAGATGCGTTTTGGTACAGTTTTGGTGTTCTAGTTAGATTATATGGGTTTACTTTACCGCAGATAACAAGAGGGAACAACGATCGCCGCAGTTCGGATTTTTGAACGGAGATTACCCAGACTCTGACTCGGATTTCGAAGAAGGAGAACGTAGCTTTAAACATCATTACAAGCATCATCGCAAATCAGGAGGCTGTAGAGATTATCCTTGTGGACAATATCCTGGGTACGCTTTATATCAACGATTATTCGTTTCTTCTTTTGTCTTAGATATACTTAGATTATATGTGAAATATTAATTTCCTCGTTATTTTAGATACGCACCATCTGTTTATCCATCGTATCCAACACAGGGTGGCGCATCAGGATCTTTCGCCACAGCTTCCGCAGGATCCATCAACGCAAATGGACCCACCGGGGGACAAAGTCACGCGAACGCACAAAGCGCCAGCTTCAACTTTGGACCGTATTCCGCATCTTTCAGCGTCGCTGAATCTTCATCGGGTGGCCAAAAGTTTTAAAAGACGTCCAAGGTAATTGTTTGTCTTCGGCATGGAGCTTCGCTTAACACTTACAACAGTCAACAATTCACACGTTCTCGCAGAATTTTTTAAAATTTTACTCTCTATCGTTCTCGTCTTCTCCGTATGCAACTCGTAGGAGAAATTTAAAAAATCCAAAATTCTAATCGGCCAAGCGTTCTACGAACGACAGTTTACCTTCTCCTATTCCACTTCCATAGTGACATTTCTTTAAAAATTATTCGACTTTTATTTTAACCGAGTATATATAAGACGCAACAAGTGCGTCATCGATGTTGAACGCGTAGATGATACTTTCTTTAAAACGCTGTACATCGGATCCCGTACACAGAGAAAATCTTTTTCCGAGTTCCTCCTACACATAACACGTGTAACGACCACGCCAGTCGACACGCTTCGTCCCGTGTCCCATAACCGAGAATATTAATTGACTTCGCGCGCGCGCGGGCGCGCGTGCAACCGCAGCACGCGCGACGCAACTCAACGAGCATCATCATCGCCAACCGGCACACCAGTCGAGACGAATCAGTTTGACGTGAATCGGTTCTTCCTGTAATTCCTTCAGGCGCAGATGCCTGAGCGTACGCTTCTGTTTACGAGCGTGGAATCCTCGCCGTCGACTAATCGCCAGTCCTGTCTTCTCTCTCCTTCGATCGCGTGCTAAATACACCTAATCACGAGCCAAAGCCTATTGTATGGATCCTGAGGAACGTGATTTCGCGGGAACGTGAGTTAATTGGTAGCTCCAGAGAGATAAATCGCGATACCATTTCCGTTATGCGAGAGAAATTACATCGACGTGGTGAATATTGAGCGCGGTTAGCGAGAAATGGGTGCTGTGTGTAACGGTGGGGAGTTCTTAGATGATTGTCAGTGAATGTCTTGAATAATAGATTTGAAACATACAGTATGTAAAAGAAAAGTCTGAGGTTTGTATTGGAAAAATGGACCAAATGGTAACTTTTAGATCAACGTTGTTTTGTAAATTGATAGCTAATTTTGTGAGATTCAACGGTATAATGGTCTGTTTTGATAAAATAATCTAAAGTCAGCGTCAGTTTCTCTCAAGTCGTCGTTGCTTTCGAGATCGATCGTTATTTCTGGGAAAATTATTTCTACGTCATAAAAAGCGTAAAAGGATATTTTCGTGGTCTGTATTGGGAAAATGATTAAAAATGTGGAATTTTTAGGTCGACGTCGCTTTCGAGATTAACGGTTAACGTTGTGAATGATTTAACGTGAATCAACGTAACGCCTTAAATTGCAAGGGACATAGAGAAACAAAGTAGTATAGTAATAAATCAAGAATGTCCCGTTGCGAGGGAATTCCCAGGTTCGTGGTTATGAGCTGCGTGCAACGATAGGAAGTTATAAAACGTCTAAATACGTGCGACACACGTTTCGTTGGTCAGAAGGATCTCAAGGCTCTTCTGTTCCCTCGAGAACTGGCCATAAATTCACGCGTGTCGGGTTAACGAACTTCGTCCATTAGATTTACATGGTTTTACGAGACACTTCCCTCCGTCTACGTAAACGCACGAACATCTGCGGCGAGAAACATCGATTCCCTCTCTCAAGTTACTCTTTCTGGTATTCTGTTGAAGGCTTCGCGGGAAGGATCACACAGGATCCTGGTAATATTTGTCCGAGCATTTCGTCGAGTCTGCTCAAAAGAAACAAAAGTGAAAGAAACGATTCTTTATACGATGTAAAAGAGTTGCTTTCTTTCGAAGAACGTTCACCCTTGGCAAAAAACCAAGGGCCAGGTTCGCGATGCAACGTTTGAAAGGGACGTACGGGCAAAGAGAAGGCCACGAAGATTCCCTCGAGAAGCGGCTAAGAGGAAGAGTTCACGAGTCGAAGGTTAACGAACTCGCGCGAATTAAAAGGAGGAAAGGAAGTCTGACGTAATCGCGACGCGTAGTCTTTTCACCTCTGGCTCTAGTAGCGCGACAGAACAAATGATCTCGAGACGAACTAAACAAGAACGCAAGGGAAACATCTGTCCGTGTTTCGGGGTCCAGTTCGAGAATATGCAACACAATCATTTCGTATCGTGCGTGTCACTTTTGTCGTGACTGCCTTCGAGACGTTTCTCTTTCCTCTCCTTGATTCTCTCTCTCTCTTTCCCTTTCGAGTTCCCGGTTCGACAAAAGCGGTCTTGTGCCTACGCGTTGATTATTCAAATGTGTGTGGGACCTGTGCGAAAAGGAACGTCGTAAAACGCGCGGCGCTGGCTGCATTGTCCCATTGAGCCGCAGCTTCTTTTGGTACGTGTGAAAAAGAATGGACAAAGGGAAAATGAATCTTCTTGGTTCTCAGGCGATCGGCAGACGGCCAGGCAGACGGATTAACTCGTTTTAAAGGGATCCAAGGGACGCCATGTTGGCCGGTCGCTTGGTCCACAAGCTGGAGTTGCGCCTCTCTCTGCCCTGGCGAACCGGTCTGTTTTCGTTCCGAAACGCGCCTACACTCGCGAACTTCGTTTTAAATCCGCTCTCCTGAACGCTCCGCGCGTCCAAGCAGATGCAAAAGGAGAGAGAAGCGGTTTGCGAGTTGCCCCGATGTACGCATAGATCGTGGCCCTTCTTCGTGGTTCTTCTTCGACCTGAGATCCGCCGATCTTTTGAAACCACCTGTAGCGAACCGCGCTTCGTGGCTGCGCTTTTTCCTTTGATAGATAGGAGAATTCCCTTTTGCAAGTTGTTTTTCTTCGTCTCGTAAGGGTCCATCCTACGTTATGTTACAAAACGGAGAAAGCTGGCACAACGCTGAGGTTCGGCAAATTCGAACGGATCACCTACGAGATGCGAATAAACGACCGTCAAACGAAACGAATCGTGGTAACGAGGATTGATTACACGGCCGACAACTGCGTCATGAATTGTTAAAATCGTATCAATCACGCGAACACGTACTTACTTACATTATCATCGGCGCTCCGACGTAGCCAATAAATCCTGGTATGCAAATCGCCTCGAGTCTCCCTTTCAAGGGTCATTCTGCAAGGGTTAAAGGTCACAAGTGGCTCGGCACTGTACGCACACGCCTATAGTACATTACCTTAAGAGTGGAGAATGCAGATCCTAGATTGCCCATCGTGAAAGTCCTGTTATTCCGTATAGCAAATGTTAAGCCTGCAAGCCGATTCTCCAAGTATCTCTCTATCTTTCCGTCGCGTCGTTAACATTCCACCACCTATAAACGTTTTCTTTTAACACATGTAATTCAGAGTAACACGATTTTAATCAATTTTATTCTTAATTTTTCACCAGAAACGTCGCACGATGATTCAAAAACGTCTTCGTACTTTCCCCAGAAACGTATCAAGTCGACCATTGGACCCTCCAGATATCCATCCCCAATGGACAGGATCAGCAGCCTAATCCACGATGGGGTCGATCGACGATCCACGGCTGCGTCCAAGCCATTGTTTACAAACATTCTACGTCACTAGGTATAAGTAAATAGAGCCGACCAGGCTAACGAAAACGGACGAACCACCCTCCGTTCCTGAAGATTTCCTGAGGGCCAGTTCCCTTTGTCCGAGCGCCAGATGTTCCCGCGAATAAAACCAATAAAATATCGCGATGCAGTTTCGTTGGCGGCGAAGCGGCGGAGGGACGAGGACAGCCGGTGCAAGGAAGCGAAGGAGCAGCGGGTCGGGGGGCTGAGGATTAAACAGCACAAAGGGAGACGAAAAGAAGAGGAAGAGGGCCTTCGTAAAAAAAAGGACGAAAACCGAAAAATCGGGATCCGTAGGGAGGCGTGCAATGACCGGGACTGAATCGTGCACACGCGCGCGCGTGATGTTCGACGGACACGCTATCTATCCGCCTCGAACTTTCTCCATCGAAAGCCTGTTTCGTTGAAAATAAAAAGCCCTGAAAAAGAAACGAACGTGACTTTTCGTTTTCCGTTTATTCTTCTTTTTCTTTCTTATTTCTTCGATGTTGCTGATTTTATTCGTTCACAGATGACTCGAGCGAAAAAGCTTATAGGAACCTTGCGAAATGTTATTTCTTGTATCTCTTTAGTTTTTGGTTTCTGGATATGATTTGGATACTCTATCCTCGAATTACTGTTAGGGTGGTATCACGATGTAGATTTGTTTTATTGTTTGTCTCTATAGATAGAGATAACCAACGTAGAGAAATTCGAAGAGAGAGAATTATATATTCTGGTCGGTTTGCTCTATAAAAAGCCACAGGTAATAAAACATTGGTACTCGTTCATTTGGAATTCGCGTAGCAAATCTCGCTGCTTTTATTCTCGGAACCCGTAACCGCTTGCGATTGGCTCGTAATACTCGGTGCAATGCAGCAACCTCCTTTGCTTTGTGATTCCTCGATCTTTCTCTCGAACCTTCCTTCGATCTTTTCATCGAAATATGCGACTTCTTCGAGGTATATTTTAAGCTCATAATAACTACAATAAAAATAGTCTATTATTTTTCGACGAAGCAAGAGACCCTGAAACTCTTGAAATACTCTTGTCTAATAATGCGATAATACGATAATCTCAGGAAATCCCATTTACTTTTATCCAAGAAATACCTCGATCATTTTAATCCGCCAATAGTATACGGTATTACGATCGTTACAATAAACATACAAATATCCTTTAACTATCGTTTTCCACATGGCAAAGAATTCTAAAGTGAAATAGCCTTGTAAAGCAAACTCACTGTTTTGTAAAAGGAACGCGATAATGCGAAGAAAGCCAAACGACCCTCGTTCCAAAAATACGATATTGCTACCTGATCCGTTCTAATGAAACGCACGCGATATCCGAGGTTTCTCAAAAATTCCTAATTTACATCGTCCAGGAAAGGAAAATCGCTCCAAATTATCCCGATTCGCAGGCAAGCGGGCCGAACGACTCGAGAGATTAGAAGCGCGTTTGTTTGCACGGTAGCCGAAAGCAGCGAGGTTCGTGACACCCTGGACGCATTAAAGGGGCTCGTTAAAGGTCCGTCTCTCTGGTCGTTAAGTATTGTTTAGCCCGCTGCTGGACACGCAGGGGCCCGTTCCCGAGACCAGTCCACCCGGTCGATCGGGTAAGAAGGCCGGATCCTTAGGAGAGCGAGACGAACGCATGAAAAAGGGGGGAAAAAATGAAATAGAAAGTGGTCTGTCCGGTGCATACGATCTACAGTGTGCGAACGATCCGCGAGGCGCCTCCTTCTGGACCCTTACCCCCGGCCTGTTCCTATTCACCACGCACTATAGCAAATTCGCGATGCTCTCTTCAAGCCTTCCGCGGCATTGTGCTCGCATTTCTCGTGCGGTTGTCGGCTCGGAAAGTATCTTCTGGCTTGAGCTGTCGGTAAGTCGGCTGAGAAGTTCGCGTGCAATATTTCTGTTCCCTTCCTCGCTGATTCACGTTGCCTCGAATTGAGAAATAGTAGTGGTATAATACACGCAAGTTTCTTCCGTGGAGTTGTTTCATTCCTTGCCGTTCCTTTTTGGGTCGGTTTTTTATAGGTTTGATGCTTGGTTGATGTATCGTTGGTGAGATCTGTGATTTTGATTAGTTACGTAGGACTTTGATCTGTTGCGAAAGAGAATGTGTGTCGATCGCAGAGAGAATGCCAGGTGACGTTGCCTACGTCACCAGTGACGCGCGATAGATACCCGTAGTTTGTAATTTGGCAGACATCGAACAATTTTGTTCTCCGGAAGATTCTTGCGCTCGTTGTTTCATAGAGATTTTTCTTTCTATGATCGAGTGAGGATTTGTAAGCATTCGGAAATATATTGACAAATTAGGGTAGAACTGGCGAAAGATTGATCTTTGATTAGATGCTCCTTTCGATTGAAACTTTTCTGATAACTGTTAGTAGCATCTTCTCTTTTATTTTTCTAGCGTTAGACAAGATTTCGGACCTTCCAAAAAATTGAAGCAAAATATCCATCTTGGCAAAATGATAAATTTTCTGTCCCTTTTGGTGCTTACTCTGACTTGCGTAATTGTCCACGCCCAACAAACATCCGATCAAAAACGTAAGTAAACCTTTCAATGAATACGTTTCCAAGAAACGGATAATTAATCGTTAATGTATTTGTACACCGGGATTGCATCGTGTAACCTTAACTGTTTGTCATCGGCGATTAAGTTTCTACTCGTTTTCAAGAACGTAAGTCGATACTGTGCACTGTCATAGTGTCACGTGCAGTTACATAGTCTCCTTGATTCGATTCGCAATATTTTATTGCTCAATCGTGTACTTTTATTTTTCTTTCAACTAATTCTAATTCTTTCTTTTTTTGTTCTTGTACATTTAGCTGTTTTTGGACAGACGTTTGACGAAATCGTGGTCTCGTCGGATCTGAATGTCAGAAGGAAGTCCAAAGAAAGCCGTCAAGGTAAAAGGTTGACCAACATACCTTCAGGAACCACGGGTCCACCAGAAAAATCCACCGTGCTCGCGTCCAGGTTCATTTCGAATGACGGCAGTCAAATTACTTGGGAAAAAACCCAAACGAAACGTGAAATTTCAAATTTGCAGAAGAGGTGAGGAGTTCACAGCACCGTGATCTTTCTTTTCTCTTTAATAACTGTAGGATAAATTAATTGTTTAAATAAAAAAAACGTGTCTATTTTAGGTATCTGGACATGGGCGTCACAGGATTCTTGCTGAACTCTCGGAAACGATGAAATTTCTATTCCGAGGACAACCGCACGATCCTCACACACCCATTCCGACCATACTTTTCGGACAACTTTCGGACCATGGCTCATGTAACAAAAAGAATAATAAAAATTTTCTGTGTCACAGCAATACCTACGACTCTCGATATTCTTATCTCCCACCTATTCCGTTCGATCTCATTTCTAATTAATCGTTACTTTCGCAAAGCGTGTATTTCAATATCGAGATCAACTCCTCGATTTAAAACGAGATCAAACGAGGCACATAGTCGGAGGAATTTCTTGTGTCACAATTTTTGCCGAGCGTAAATCTAGTACGGAAAATTTCAAGATCGGTGAATGCGATCAATTACGAGCGCCCTCGATTGGAAAGATCGAGGTGCAAAGCGAAAGTCGCACGGACAGAAACGGTTTCTTTGACGTGCGAGCTGAAAGGTGGCGGTGCGGTGTCGTTTAAACTTTCGAATCGTTGGACGCGTCGCGTCGTTTCGAATGCACCCTACCGCGCGATGCCACGTTCGCAATACGTCCGCCGATACGCTGCGGCGAATTGTCAAGCATTCTGTGTACGTCCCGCGAGCTGGAAAAATCGGCTGGGACTGAAATATGGCAGGCCGTGCTCAAAAGGCAGCCGCCATCGCGATCTTCATGCAATGATGCACTGCGCGGATCTACCGCGCCGCGAGTCACGTGACGCGGCCCGTGGCACGTGACACGCACGTCCAAAATCTTAAGCGACTCTCCGTCGGATATCTTCTTTATTCTTCTTTCTTCCTCTTTTCTCTTTTTTTTCGTCTTTCCCCTTACTTTTTCGCGTGAAATCATGGAATATTCGAGCCGATCATCGCTTTCACGATTCTTTCTTCTAACCCTTAACCCTTTTATCGTGTCGTTGAATTCGCGATGGAGATACTCGATCTTTCTGTTGCGAAAGACACGAGGCAGGCGCCATTTGCTATTGAATTTCTAGGGAAACAAGAAGAGAATCTACCATTATTCGCATGCTTCGAGCTTCTTTGAACAGTGTAGAGAAGATCAAAGTTTCTTATCATGAAGAAAGAAGAATGTCTTTACGCGTTAGTATCCAAATAATAAAAAATCTCTGAAATCTTGACCGATGCCAAAAACCGACGGAGGTCCGCTTGGTAATTCGCGAAGAACAACCAGACCGACGGCATCGTCGAATAAGAAATTTTACTCATGCAAGGGAAGAATCTCGTATTCCACGCGTTATGCACGCCTAGCACTATATATCTTATGGCGAATCCGTGGCTGGACTTGTAGCTACGCTGACGTAACTAAGTGTTCGTCATACTTTTGATTTGACATCGCTGCTGTTATCAATGTCCCAGTGGACATTGATTTAATACCTCATATTCAAATGATCGGCCTGGCTGGCGCCTCCAGGAAGCTCGTAAACAAGCACCTCGTCCTAGAAACTGAATACATAACATTATTAACCACGTTGGTATCGTACATATCGTAAAATCGCTGTACATTCGATCTTTAAATGGATCATTCTCAGCGCCAAAAAGCGTGCAATTGTAACTTGAAAATCGACTTGAACGCTAGAACTACCGATTACTAAAGTACGAGTAAGGCCTGCGTCAAAGAAACTAATATGAAAATATATCATTCAAATTCCAAAAAATGCGCCATTGTAAGTAAAACAAAATAAAATAAAAATTACAAATGCTAGTTCTGATACCAAACGAGCCTCTAATCTCCAAAATACAGATAACATTACATTCTCCTAGCAAAAAGTCTTCAACCAAACTCGATAGTATCAAACCATCGGACGTAAATTTCATCTATTGATTATTGTAGATATTATAGTATATATTTTATAGAAAATATAGTATCGTATTTTTGATTAGCTTCGTACTGTTGCGTTTGATCGAAAACTTATCGTCAAGAGTGCTAGTTTCACAAGCAATTTTAACATTTTGTGTGCGACCAGAGCACGGAAGTATCGTTTGCGTCCCATGAACCGATTCCCCTGATCGATCCGCGTTGAACAATATCAACGTGTGACAGAGAACGAACAGGTGCAACCGGGACAGATCTCGTTTCGCATCGGGATGCAGAATCCGTAGCCGTCGTTGCGAATACTCGTGGGCGTTTATGTCGGCTGACTATACACCTGCGACTATTTTATGTCTTCCCTGGAAAGACTGGACGGTAAATTCCAACCGGCCTACCCGGCCCGTCGATCCTCTGACTGCTGATCAGAAAGATCAGTGGCGTACAAAGGGAGGGGTAATGTGGGGGAAGTTTGATTATTCATCTTTCCATACCAGCTTGTACGAAAAGTTGCGAAGTACGATCATTTCGTAAAGTTTCTTCTTGAAGCGAACGTTCTTGATTCTTTGAGTAGATCGCGATAAGAAAGATTTACGGTAAATATTAGTTGATAACGTTATACGTTGTTAACAACCATGTCTATTTATTCGAAAGACAAATTGTTCGTATAACTTCGCGTGATAGTCGATGAAACAAATTTGGTTTTTGAAAAATAAAACTGGATAGCAAGTTTGTAATCGATGCTGGTATTTTATGTATTGATTTATCGTTGACGTATAAAACAATTTCTCACGAGATGCACAATTTCATGATCGAATTAGATGTACTTTTCCTACGATGTCTTTATGTGAAATTGATAAAATTGATAAATCGTGAGAAAAAGCAGTTAATCTACTTCACTGTTGAGGGACACGATTCTTCCTACTGTTTATCATTCTTCGTTAGCATTCGTTTAAATAAGTGGAAACAGCAGCAGATCGGTTAAACAGGTGGTAACATTTAATTTCAAGAGGCGTAGTTCTACTATAATTAGAAGCGAAGATGGGGAATGGACAACCACAAATAGCTCGTCCCTTACGAGAATTAGAACTCGAAGACGATCGTCCTTTGGATGGAAGAGCCAAGTAAGCCTGTTGGCTTACTCGCTCTTCGCTCACCGCTCGTTGTTCATTCAGCGGAGGATCGCATCCGCGCCAGCGAACAGGATCCGCGTCTAGTTCACGATACGCATTGCGCTAGTGATACGATAGCAAAACACCTGTCGCGGCTGTTTTATTCTGGAAATTTGTAAAATGAACGCAATCCACTTGGCGAGATGTAACGCGGTCCTTCAACCCGTCGTTCCGAGCTTACCTGTTCGCTCTTCGTGATTCGTGTTCAAATAGGAATTGCTACACGCGCACGCGGATCTATCGAGAGTCATCGTCCTTTCGTGTAAACGGTTCGACAAAGGGAAAACAGGAACACGCGTGGAAAAGTGTAAAGGGGACGGGGGTTGAAAAGGAAAAAGGCTCGCAGCGGAAGTTGCGAGCGCGAAGTGTACATGTCAAATCGATGGACAACGAGCAACCGACTGGCAAAATATTTCCGTCGCGTTGCGTTTTTTGCGCGAGTTGGCCATTTTTATGGCAATAGCTGCATCCGTCGAGCGCTCAGCCGTGAGGTGTAAAATTATTTGCGCGACCGGAATCATTCCGAGAAACGATCTTGAATTAAACATTGCTATCCACGTGCCTCACTGTCTCGTTCGGGGGGATTTCTATTGAATCGTAGATCATCCACCGGATCCAGGCGTGAATTAGAAAATCAAAAAAAGAGCTAGGACGCTTGTACGTGCCTCCCGTGGCAAGCGACCCTCTAATTTCTTCCCGGAAACTGATCGCGCGCTCGAGGCGTGCCGTTTCTGCGAACAGAAATCGGATTTGTCGATGATTCGATACTTTTTTTCTTTTCTTCCCTTTCCTATCCTTGGAACTCGAATCTTTTGGATCACTTCGAGCTTAGGAACTTGTCTCCACCTTTGTCTCGAGTTTCGATATTTGAAAAGCATAATGAAAAATGTTAAAACGTTAGATACTGCTTCTATTCTATTCTCTGCTTTATGCGTCTTTCATTTTTTTTTTTATACTCTTTATATTTGCTTTGATTCTCTTGCACGAGAAATAAATAAACAAATAAACGATAAATAAGAATAATAAATTTCCAAAATAATGGATGTTCGCCGACTGAAACGAGAACAAATTCTGGCATCCTACCTCGCTCTTCTCGGTCTCTGGTCTTCGTCTCATGAACGATACCAAACTTGGAACCTTCGGTCGATTCCTTTTTCCACGCCGCTGCCCATTCCATGCGATCGGTTTGCAGGTTTCGATCGCGTGTTCATCGCGTCGTATGCAACGAGAACAACGATTCACAATTTTTACTGCCGCCGTACGTCTTTGCGCGTCGTTCTTCACCGCGATAATCGAACGGAGCGAAGCGAACCCACCGCAGAAACGATACGATTGTCTCACGTTTCGACAGTTGTCGCACGTGAGCAGACAGACGTGTTCGATTCAGTATGCCACTGCGCAGCACGTGTAACGTCTGTACGTCGGTTCATCTTGATTCCGTGCGTGCTGGCTGTTCACGAAAACAGGAGCCACGAACAGGCTGCGCGTCCTGAGAACCGAGAGAGCCATCGTCTGACTCGATCATTTTGCGACAAATAAGTGAACGACGGTTGGCATACTCGATTAAGAATCGTTCTTCAGATTGACGAATTGGATAAATTGGAGAGATACCGACGTCGATGCATACGTTTCTTCTCGTTCTCCTTTCCCCCTTTTTTTCCCTTCTGTTTCCATCTTTTCTTTCTCCTTTCTTTTTTCCGTTTGATGCAGGGTGGAAGTTTTATATTCAGTTTTCATCATCTTCTTGAGAGCTTCATACGAATGCCGTCTGGGTTCCCTTTATGCATTATTCGTCTCCGAGGACGAGTTAGCATGATATTTTGTGAAAAAGGATTAGGTATGTTGGAAGAGTTTCGGGTGGAGATAGGATTCATGGGGTTAGGACATGACGTGTTTTAATGTTCTATTCGTCATCTTTGTTTTAAGACGGACGATTTGTCATAAAATCCTCCGTTGAAATATTACTAAGGATGAACGAGTAAATATGGTACAATGAATGGAAGATTCACAAGTAACTTTTCCCTTACTGAGATAGATTTTACGATTATAGCCATTATAGAATTAGAACATAGTGTATTTAGCTGTACATTTTCAAATAAACGGTGTTATGTAACTTTCGAGGGGATTAACAGGTAGATAAGTTTGGGAAACTACATACGGATGGTTATTAAACCATAACCATTAACTATCGTATATATCATTTATTAGATAAACGGCGATTCATGAAATATGAATATTTATCTGTTCACTTACTTTATTTTTTTTTTTTTAATTATTTCTTAAAATTCACAATTTGCCCAATTTGGACATTAGGTCGAATTTTTTAGCAGTTATATTAACATGTAGGTGGCTACCCCCAGCGGGGTACCTAGGTTATATCCTTTGTGCACTTATTCTATGGTGTAAATTGATACAAAATATTAATCCAGAGAATAGGAAATAGTATTCCTTCTTTATTCTTTTATACGTATATATATATATATTTAAAAGAAAAAAAAGGAATACATTTATTATGCAAAAAGGACAAACGACCGAAGACATCGATGGATGGCAAGAGTTTGCGTGATTGACCGTTCGATTTATGCAACTATATTATCCATACAATGTTCTAATAATAAGTCGTCCTTCCTATCGATTTTAATGCCTGCAAACTTCCTGCCATTGCCAATTTTTCTGCTTCGTCATCTTTGATACCAATAACCGAATATTCATATTGCGGGCTTACGTCGGAACCTTCCGCCACGCTCATTACCATTCTGACCCAAATTGAGGCCAATTGTTAATTAGCCGAACGCAAAACGGTATCGTCCGGTTCCGCTCGAGAATCATTCGGAATTATTATAAGATCACTATCGCAAATGACTTTTAAACAGTACCGTACCACATCGTTATCATAAAAATGGAAATGAATCTATTTACATTATAATTATCCGCTAGCATTGAAATTTAGGTTTAATTTATGGCATTCGTATGTTTTTCTCTAAGAGCAATCGTTCTTCGATAAGAGAAACGGACATGCGTTCGTGACCCTAGACTCGGCCATCGGCGAGAAACGGCGCAGTTAAACAGTTAGCCGTTGCGACCTCTTTAAAAAGTGTGTAGCTAAAATGTGTCGCAAAAGTAAGCGATGACGAGTATACTCGTCAAACACAGAGTACGTGTGGGTGTTGTAATATAGAATGAAGTTGTAACGAAATGACTGTTTTATTTTTTTGTTTTATTACCAACAGAGCTTGTCGTAACACGAGATATTGCCACTTCTTCGCGACGAGTATACTCGTCAAACATAGAGTACGTGTGGCTGTTGTAATATGGAATGAAGTTGTAACGAAATGACTGTTTTATTTTTTTATTTTATTACCAACAGAGCTTGTCGTAACACGAGATATTGCCACTTCTTCGCGACGAGTATACTCGTCAAACATAGAGTACGTGTGGCTGTTATAATATAGAATGAAGTTGTAACGAAATGACTGTTTTATTTTTTTATTTTATTACCAACAGAGCTTGTCGTAACACGAGATATTGCCACTTCTTCGCGACGAGTATACTCGTCAAAAACAGCTAACTGGTTAAGGTACACGCGGAAAACGATGGAAAACAATGGGAAACAGCGAAACAAAGAGATTCCTGAAGACGAATGGCTCTAAAGACTGACGCAGTAAACGGACGGATGGACGGACGGACGTTGAATTTCATTATTATGGGACTTGCATCATCGGTTTACATGCGATTTACTCGCGAGCAGATCCTCGCAACCGGATGACGTACAACGATTCGACGATTGTTTACAAGTTTTGCTCGATACCCTCGCTGATAGGAATCCTCGTTGATACGGCGAACATCGATAGTCCTATTTGCCGATTTAAGATCAACCTCGAATCGCCAGCCATACTTTACTATGTTGTCCGACTGTCTCATAAAATAGTGGTCGTAAGCGAACTCCCAGAGGTTGATCGAATGTTTGCTATTTAACTGGAGGGAAGATCGATAAAATTTTCATACGTTCTGAACGATTTTTCCATGAGAAGGTACAGTTCCGATTTTAGCCAAAATAGCAAACGGTGTAAATGTCACGCGTAAATATCTTCTGCTTGCTGGATTTAGAGAGAAACTAAATGATAAATAAAGTATCGGATTTCATTTAATCCTGCATTGAAATTTCGATGTGCGATTTCAAGCTCGTTCCGATACAACAGATTACCGAAGCTCGATAATTAGTTGGCAGATTACAGGAAAAGGTTTTATTGTTGCTAGCCAGAAATGGATCGACGGACACACGTGACCATTCTGCTCAATCACGTTTGTATCTAGGTAACAATAGGTCTGGCGAACGAACGTGCGCCGTGAATTTTAACGCGAAACAGTGTTCTGATTTCTGCGACCAAGTCGAGGAACACGATTCGTGAAATAGGATCGTTTTACGAGGTCGACGAACTAAGATCCTTATCCTAGAAATAGTCGAACAAGACCGTTCCACTATGAGAGCTGTCCAATGTGGCCGATTACCGTAGCAAACGTTATTAAACGTTCACTTGGCCTATGATAACTCAACGTTATACTTTCCCATCAAAGAAAAAACCATCGAAGAGTTTATGGATCACAAAACCATCTGAAGCAAGCGAAAAGAAAAAGATTCGTTTCCCTCGAGGAAGAAACTCATGTTGATGCGAGTCCGTGAGAAACGGCCAGGCTCGGCCAACAAAAAACAGCAAAAAAAAAAAAAAAAGGAAAGAAAGAAAGAAAGAAAGAAAAAAATGGCGAGTTTAAGAGCAACCGACGAAATGTAAATTTTTGTCAAGCATCGCGAATCCAGCTGCATCCGTGCGGAACGGTCGTTCTTTCTATCAGAAGTGGACGTGCCGCTTTGCGTCGCCTGGTCACGCTCGAAAATACGATATGCGTGACTTGGAAAACGGTGCGTTTGGAGCTTGATTCATGAAATGGTAAAACATCGTGAAGTATTGACCGCCTAATAGCGGTACACCGACGGGACGATCGATCGATCTGCCAAAACGGAAATTAGCCTCGTTGATGGCCCTCTGCTACGACGATTCATAGGCGCGCCGATCGTTCAGGCTGCGTAGAATCCAACGGAAAGATCATCCAGTAAAGAAACAATAGCTTGGACCGGCAAACCGGGGCGAGTATCGTGTCTCGCAGGAGAGGAAAAACAGGAACGAAGAGGCGCGGGATGAATAATGTACCCCGAACGGAGGAGAAATACTGTTAAAAGGGGTCTCGAACGAGGCTGGAGGGCTTCTGCAGAAGACTAGCGGAGTCGATCGTAATTCCGTTGCTCTTCGCGGCGGTTCGATGCCGAACGGAGAACGGGTAAAAAGAGAAAGAGAGAAGGGAGCCACGGTGGAGGAAGGGACAGTGACACGTGAAGGCGGATCTGTCTGAATTCGCTTGAAATTCAGAGCACGAGCGTCGCGGCCACCGCCATTGGACTCTTACGGACTTTTGATCATCCCCGAGAATTATCGTCGCCTCTGACCAAGTCATACCCCTACCCGCCACTATTCCACCGAGTATGACTGACATAATATTAATATTAAAAGGTTACGTCAAAACAGACGTCATTAACCGTACCGGGTGACGCCGGATCCGTTGCAATCAGCTTCCGTAACCTTCGATCGACCAAAATAGCCGAACGATCGCTCGAAAATAATCTGTCCTCGTGCGTGGTTAACGCGTGACTGAGATGTATCCGAGATACGACGTATATTAATTTGATGCACGAAAAAGTAATGGGTGAACGTGGTCTGCTCGTTTATCTTCTCTGCTACAGGCGCGGCGCAATAATATCGATCTCGAATCTTCGTCGAACGTCCGAAAGGATTAACGAGTCCAGGATGAAATGTCTCGAGGGCGTCGTTCGTGGAAGAAGGGGGTCGCGGAATAAAAAAAAAGAAAAAAGGCGAAGACGATCGAGGGAAGGGAATGGAAATTCTGGAAACGCGAATTCCCGTGAAGGTACGACCACGGTTAAAGAATCAGCGGAAAGCATCGTCCTGGCTCGTTCCTTGGATCGCGCGTATTTATAGAACGATTGAAAATGTATGAACCTCGCGTTATTCCGTCGTTAGATCCTTTTATCGGGTTCTGATCTGTTTGAGTCACGAGAACCGAGTCCTGGAAAAAGTAGTCATCGTGAAAGAAACACCGCCAAGTCTCCTATATCGTCCATCGATCAATGATCTCATTGATAATCTCATGCTACTTTCTTCAAAGAGGGATCTTCGTAAATTTACGTCCTATCTTTCAACCTTGGCGTTCAAATTCAAAATCATATCGCATCCTTTCGGAGTTCCGTGCTCCTTCTACCGATATTTCCATCGTTCGTGACAGATGCATTCTCTGTCTTTTCACTTTGCAGCCAAAGAATCGCAAAGCTTCCCAACGTATCTCTTATCGACAGCAGTAACAGTTGTGTAACTTGATCAGACGAATTCAACCAGAGATCTGCAGAGATCGCAATTAATGCGTTCGATTCAAGTTCGAAACCGATCTCGGATGACGATCACGTATCGTTGAACGATGCGCACGTTTGCGTTACGACGATCCTGTTGGGTACGAGGCAACCACCTGACGATCGATGGTGGGGGCTGCAGAGGGTCCCGTATCCCCGTTCTCGTGCATGGATCCGACCGATCCATCCCATGGCCCGCGTCGTCGTTTGCCCATCCCATCCCCCGCGTGATCATAGCTCTTGGTATAAAAGCAATTGCGGATTCGAGAATAGCCAGCATCGTGCAAAAAGTTCGCGAACCAGCTAGACCCCCGACTACCAGACAGGTGCACAGTGCTTGTCAGCTTGTGGTGTTCCAACGAAATCCTGATCATCGTTGCTGGAGATCTCGCGTCTGTTCTAAGTTCGTGTCGATACGATTTGGTTCCCGAGGATGGCGCAGTGGATCAGCTTCGTCCTCCTCGTCGTGGCGACGACGATCGCGGTAACGGAGTCCAGGGCTATTCCTGCTGAACCTGGTAAGTAAAACGCCCATAGTCTTTTCTTCGAGAGCTAAATCAGTCTTTCATCGTGTCACAAACCATCTTCTGCAAAAGTTCTCCGAACGATACGTTGAGACTGTGAATTGAAACAGTCCTCCTATATTTCCTACCAGAAGGATACGCGACGTCCATCAATTCCTGGGCGAAATACAGAATTCGCTGTTTAATTACAGTAGCAAAAAATTTCCTCCGTTTCTTTTTCCAAAGCTAAATCTCCCCATTCTCACTATCTGATTTCAAACGTCCTCTACAGTCATTCTGGGATTCACGATGACTATGAATCTTCGAACGAAACATCAAATTCGTCCTTTCCTTCCTCCTTTTCGTTACGATAGAAAGAAGCTTCCTCCACTCTGTTTTCCAAAGCAAAATTCTCTCCATTTCTACCGTCCAATCTTTATCTGTGTCTTTTCCTAAAGTTTCAGTGATGTTAGATCCTTACGGGAACCCTATAGTTTTCCTGCGAGAGAAGAGGACAGCCGCGCATCCATATCCCCATAGAGCGATGATGTTCACCGGATACTATAGACCCGTGCGACGTTCGAGTCACGGTGGCCAGGCGACTGGTGTGTTTGCCCAAGGAAACGCCGTGAGTGGCGAAGCATTTTTCGCTGGCATGCAGCCGCCGCATTTGAAGAACGGCCCGGAACCGATCGAGGAAACGGAAGTGTCGAGCGCTGAGGCTCAAGCAGCACCTGAGGCTGCTGATTCTTATAGCGACGACGAACAAACTCAAGTACAACAGGAAGAAGAGTATCCGCCTGAGGAGCATCGTCCACAGGAAGGAAACGTTCCGCAGGATGAGGTAAATCATCCTCAAGAGGACCAACATCAGCAGGAGGACGAACAGCAACATCACAAACAGCATGCTGCTCTGCCTGCCCAGGTACTATGACTGTTTCATAGATCCGGAATTTGCTATAATTGGAACAATTAAACCAACTTCGCACGGATATCGCGATACTCGTTTCGCGTATCCTGGCAAGGATATTTTTCTTACGTACGAAGACGACAGACGAAACATTAATACAAATGGCGACATTCGCATGGTACGCAGCTGGCAATACACGTATCCCGATACGTGTATTACGATACGCGTATCTCTGTGTGAAACCGGCCTTAAAGTTAATATGCGGATGGTGAGAAGTTAGGGTATTTCACTTCAGTAACTACTTGCGTTAAATATTAAACATGGAATCGTTAAATATACACGGGAAGTAAATTCTTGATAAAATCTTTTTTTCTCTTGATAAGTTCACCATCTTACTAAATTCTGTTAAACGACGTATCCTGTTTCGATAAAACAAAATCTTTCGTTTAATTGCGGAGATACTTCCGAGTGCGTTCCCGTGTGGTTCTATTTTCTACGCATAGAAAAAGAAGGGATAAACCGATTTCCACTGTTACATACTTATTAATTATGAGCAGAGTTAATAAGATGCGGTAAATTATCGCTTTTGGTTATACCGACATTGACCTTCAGAAAAATATCTTCGATGATCCGAAAGTAACAGTACCCCCTAATAAAAGAAAGAGAGAGAATTTTTATATTTCTTGACAGAGAGAATATCCAACAGAGGTGTCTAAGGAAGAGTAAGAAATGAGAAAATTCTGAATTTCGATAAACATTCCTTGCTACAGGAGCAACCGGAATCGATTCCCGCGTTCACCACCGAGGCGGCCCCGGTAACTCCAGCCGCAGAGCCGGTCTACACGAGCACAGAAGTGGTGCCGAATCGTCCGAAGGCTCAGCATGGAAAAAAGAACAAGAAGACCCCTGTCGTCGTTGTGGACGATGACGAGGAGGAAGACGACGATGACGACGATGAACTGTCCGTTCCTTTCGTTCCCTTCAAGGGCAATCGTCGCCGACAAAACTACCCGAACCTGAACAACTTCTTCCCCATGGTGTTCAGCTTCCCTGGTGGGTCTTCTCGAGCTGGATCCTCCGAAGGATCTCCCCCTGGCGCCGTGACCGCCATTGCTAACAGTTACTCTACTGGAAAAGGTGGTGTCGCGAGTTCGGTAGCAACTGCTTACGGTGGATCCCCTAATGGGTAAGTTTTTCAATGAAATTTTATTAATAAAAAAACGTAAGACGTCAATAATTTAAAAAATTTGATATCTCTAAGAGAAAAGGATAATCTCAATTATTGTTTAATATTTTTCGATTATTTCATAATTGCTTAATCTTATTGATTGTGTATTGTGTAAAATGTTATTATTCGTTATTGTTCAAATATTATTACATTCAATATCGTGTTATGTCGGGTTTCAATTCATGATGCGTTTCACCGAACGATTTCTACAGGAAAAAGCGGCGTCCTCCGCCATCCGAGGAGTAAATCCCCGACTAATCTATCGGGCGCTATAGATCGATGATCGAGCCGTTCGCTTCTCGATACCGTTAAGATCAATATTCCATTGGACATTAATATGCAGACAGGACAGAGTTTCGACTGTGCTCCACTTTTCTATTCTCCAGCATGGCCCTGAAGAAGCAATCGAGGATCGTGTTTCTTCGATTGGGCACTCTCTTCAGATTTAACCGCCGAACGAATCGAATTATTCCTGCCAATGCCACTGTTATTCCTAATGCGAGAATTTCATCGAATGGTACGTCGACGAACAAGCTATGCCAACCCTTCACCGATGGTCTACAAAATTATATCTTTTCCTTCTAAAATTAGTATCGTACTTTAGCTTGTATCTTTAAATTAGAAATGAATAGTATGTAAGAAAATAACGTAGAACGTAGCGTCGATCTCGTAGTGATCGAACGGACTAGTGCAATATTACGTCGTATCATTCGGAGAGACAAGGGTTTGCATGATCGTTCGACTACCTTGAAGCCGTAATCGATCGAAGGTAATCATACATGTAGTATAGTTCGTAAAGTGTATAAGAAATTACTAGTTAACGATAGCTTGCGAATTTAGCGTGAAGAAATTCATTATTCCAGTACCGTACATTGTTACTCATTGAATTGCTTCGACCTGAGAAAATTGTCTTTCGTAAACGATGCCTGAGATGCCATCGAAATAAAGCTATTTTCAAAACGAACACGAGTCTGGAATTTTCAATAAAACCACAAGTCGTTCCCAACTTTCAATCTCTGATTCCTCGTTAAGGAAATATATATCTCGTACGATCGAATAATAGTTGCTGCAATCTCATTAAACATTGACCTGTCCATCGACAGAAACACGACAACAACTATTACATGTACATGAATCACGAATACGCCCTTTAATCACTTCTATGAACTACCTTAATGACTCTCTAGCTCGTCGTTATATAGATTTACTTTTCCCAGCAGACATTAATCCGTATCTGTATTGCAAGTTTACGAGCAATTTTCAATTTTCAAGCATGCAATTAACGACTTGCGCAAGTCGCTTTCAAGAAATCGTTGAATATCGAAGAAGTTCCGTATTGTAATGCAAACTCGAGCCAAATGGAATATAACTCGATCTATTTACAATTTTTCTACGAACTCGACGAGCTAAGAGCATTAGAGAGCGGAGCGAGCTAAGCCAAATAGACTTTGGAACCAAAACGCTGAATATTTAAATAGCGGGCGAACTATTCGGTTTTGCCATTGGAGTAATTCCGTTAGATTTTACGTGACTGGAAAAGGAAAGGCCAGAATGACGATGCAGACAATACAAACGCGAGGAAACACGACACGATGATCGCGGTCGAATTGGTTCGCTAAATAGACGAGTTAGATGGTCACACGGAAATCGTCGTACTCTGCTCGAAACCTTGGGATTATACACGTGTACTATGTGTGTATACGTGTAATAGGCAATTAGTCACCATAGGATTCCTACACAAAAACATTCGTCTGATTCATCGAACGGTGGAGCTGGTCCTGATCGTGAAACCTTTTTGCTTCGCGATTTCAAAATTCCCTGGTGTTCTTCGTTAAAACGTGAACGACGTGAGAAACCATTCTGTCGCCTACGTTGACGAATAAACTTGAAATTTAAGGTTTGTCCGTGACTGTCCATATATAATTGTGAAGAAATCCTTCCGCGTTACGATGATTCTGCTCGATTCCTTGATTGTATATGTAAAATAAAGTCGTTATTTTCTGCTTCAATTACTTTTTTGTATACATTTCAGACGAGCAAACCGAAAACTGGGAATATAAAGATTAAACGATTGTTTAAATAAAAAAGTTCCACTTGCTCTTTGTGGTTGACATTTAAGCATGCTACGAACACTATGATGTACATGTTTTCTAGTTTTTCATGTTAAATATTTTCAATACTCTATAGACAACAATCGAAACAACATGAATGCTAATAGCCCTTTTTCATCCTGATTGCAAACATGTTCTAAATTTCTTACAAATTGAAGAACAACGAACATCACAAGTGCCGACCTTCCAAAGCAATTTAGCGTACGAAGGTCCACCGACCAAACGAGTTTGTGCAATTTCCACGAACGTTCACATTGTAATTGACGTATGATTATCACCTTGTATTTCATCCTTCGTCTATCTTTTATTTTTCCACTGACGTTTCAATCACGCATAGGTCAATGTTCTGTAAAATTTATATCGCGCGTATGTTGGATCTTTGAATATTCTTCCGATATAATGGTTTTAGGAAAACTTGAACGAGTCGATGGTCATTTTTACGGGCAATGGAAAATTATTTTGCCCGATAAGATAGAAGAAGGACGGCGATGACACGAAGAAACGTCCCTCACGGGGAATCCCAGGTAGTTGCAGGCCTTAATTAACAAACAACCCGCGTGAAATTTTTCTACGCGTAATGAAATTACGATCATTAAGATAATTTCCAGAGGAAATTTTCCAACACGTACGAAAAATATTATTAAACTCGAAGTTTCGAACAACGTCGCATCTAAAGCGAAAAGAAGATTTCATCCAGAAAATTATACATGATACATGTGTTGACGTTTCAAATCAGGAATTCGATCGCAAATGAAATGCTGACTTACACAGTTAACATAACAGGCTACGGATAACGAATAGAACATAGCAAATTTAAATAAAACAGGATACAAAAGATATTCCACGTCCTCTCCGACACATATCGAAAATAAAAGTATTAGGTTGCGCGAAAAGTGTCTTTCTTTCGCAAACCTGTTTTTTACAACAGCACAACTTCATACAAAAGCGAAACCAAGTCTGTGAAATGTCGCGGTATTTATCTCAACAGAATAAAATGGATCGAATGTGATTCTATAAAATAATATAAAACGTTGTACGTCTATTATTTCCTCATAAAACGAAAGAAACTTTTCGGACAACCTAACAGATAGCGAGAATACAACGAAACAAGCCGTATTCGTTTAAATAAAGATCTAGTCCAAATCTATCGTTTTTTCTCTGCTGCGAATGAAAATAGAAAATAGAAAACGAACGATACATATTGGGTTTGGCCAACCAGAATCGAGCCGAAATCCTCTATCTTCTTCTCGATACGGATAGAGAAATAACATTCTCCTGAAATTGATTCTAAGTCCTTCGCTTCCTTTTAGATACGGAACAAGAAACACCAAATGACAGCAAGGCCCACGCGCGTCTCCTAGCGGAAACGATCGAAGGATCGGACAAGCGTCGAAAGGGAAGCAAACAAAAACAGAAAAACTGATCATCTGACCATAAAAAACGATTCCGCTAAGTCTGCTATATAATAGAGTTCGAATTGATAGCAAAAAGTAGGGGTGCAAATATCGTCTGATCATCGTTCGTGGTCGTTTGTCTGGTTAAATCGAGATAGTCATCTTCTTGGTAACACGTTATATCGTGTCCAAAGCGTTCACACAATGAAGGCCTGTCCGTGCTAATGAGATTCGCTCGTTCCTCGTGAAGAGTACCTGTTTGGTACCTCTACGTCAACTCGGGACATCCCAAGACTCGCGATTACTATATAAAGACCGCCCTGTGGATTTTCTCATCGTCACTTCGCTCTCAAATGTCGAAGAAGCTGCTAGACGAGTATCGAGTCGTTAATTCGTGCTGAACAAATCCGGAAACATGAAGACTACACTAATCGTTTTGGTCGTCGTGTTGGCTACCACTTTCGCTTATCCTGCATACCCTGGCTACTCTGACTATCCTGGCTACCCTGACGTTGGAGAGCAAGGTGTAGTACTTGAGAATCTACGTTAACATAACAGAGAGAAGCTTACTTCGTAATTCGTTCGAAATCTCACAGTTTGTTCAATATTGTAAAGTTAATGATTGGAAAGTTGCGATTAGAGGAGTAGCGTTTATGGGAGATAAAATTGGGATGAAAGTTAAAGCAGATCGATCGTTAGGAATGTCCGAATGAGAAATCAAAGCTGAAAATCGAACGAGATCGAAGAGTACTTTCGATAGTTTCAGATCTCTCGTATAAGGGACACGTTGTTCGAGTCAAGCTGCACAATGATTACATTTTCTTCGCGGTTGTTTAATAGTCGTACGATAGCTTCTGTTTTGCATCTCGGCAGACGTTTAGTCTTGAACGTAAAATGATTAACATGCTTCGCGTCACATCGGCGGGATTGAAATATACTTGCCGCTGTGACTCATCGTTTAGTGAATGCCTAACAGATCTTCGAACAGAAAAAATTATTACTTTTCGATTTTAGTTCTTTCGAAGGTTGCCGTAATCTTCAGCTTCCTGAAAGTTTCACTAATTTATCGCCTGTCGACCGGTCCTCTTCTTTTTCTTTTTTCTTTTTTTATTCTCTGATACAATCCTCTAATTTAACAATCCTTGAACAACAAACTATAGACTTTCGAAACTTATTTCTTTATTTTCGTGAAATTTCTAGTTCCAGATGTTGCAGACGTTCCACTATCGAGGAATGTTAGAGAGGCGAATCCAGATCCCAGCCATTTCGGTTACGGTGGATTCGGTGGATTCGGTGGATTCGGTGGATACGGTAGATTCGGTGGACACGGTGGATACGGTGGATACGGTGGACACGGTGGATACGGTGGATACGGAGGTTTCCCCTATGGAGGAGGTAGTTCTTCGTCTGCTCACGCCGGTTCCATCAGCTCCCCATTCGGAAGCGCATCTTTCGCGAGCGCAAAGGCCGGGTAAATATTCATTATTCGTCAATTGCAGATATCCAATTAAAATTTATTTACTCGAGATTAGATCGAATTATTTCTCGAATATTACGACGATTTATATTAGAAATTTATACATTGTCTTTTCTCATTGCAGAGGCTACGGATACGGGCGGTAAGGAATTCGTCCGCTCAAAAATAAATACTGGATGATGACCTAGCCTGATGCTCAATTTTGTACAATATCTGAACGTTTGATTTAGTATTTTGTAAAATAAACTTTTGTACATTAGACTGGATTAGGTTGTCCTTTTTTTTTAGAAATATAAACCCGTATTCAATTGACACCTACTTTATATGTCAGAGATTTTTGCGACGCGTTTCAAAATAATATCATCTTTCATCATCTAAGCTGGTGGATATAAAGGATCTCGTAATGATTGTAAAATGACGATACGATCAGACGCAAAGCGATTCTACGGGAAAGAGTAAGGGGAAAATGTAGAATAAAATGTTTTCCCGCGACACGCTTCGTTCCCGAGAAAATCGAGTTTGCCGATGTGACAAATATATTTAAACTCGGATAATTCCAGGTGGAGCAAGAGTAAATAAACAAGTTGAACCACGTGTGAAAATAAGTCAAAAACGTAGAATAACATTTTTTCACAAAATGCTTTGTTTTCTAGGAAAATGTCGTATTGAAACCAGTTTTTAATCAAACATGTTCAAACTTTACTTGCTTAAGAACGAGACCTCAAGTTTTATTTTTCATTTTTTTTCTTATCTTCGCGTGTATTATAGCCTTCTGCCGATTGTTTACTTACCAATTTAGTGGCTATTTAATCAAGTTTAAATATACTTGATAAATCTTTAAACTCGATTTTCTCAGAGACGAAGAGTCGTATGAAGATATTTTTTTCCATATTTTCGACTTATTCTTCCACGTTGAATCATCCTGCGTCCGATTGTACCATCATTCAAGGATCAGCCTGTAAAATAAAATTATCTAAATTAATCTAAGGGATATCCTTCTGGAAAGATGATATCAGAGTTAAGATTATTTTACTATATCTGAATTAAAACTCACTGAATGTCAGAGAATATTCTAATGGTGCGAACATTTAACATTCGCAATAACTCAGAGTGACTCGTCGTGAAATAGCTGCGTCTGATTCTATCGGGATGTTAGGAAGGGATGTTTGGGAAACACGACATAGCATAGTGCGTTTGACCACGCATTTCGCCACTATAAAATCGATCGCTCAACCGGCCAGCAGCAATCATCGACGTAGCTCGATTGATGATCGATTTTTCTCCAAGGATCCGAATAGAAGGTTACAAAAAAAATGAAGCTCCTAACAGTTTTGTTACTGTTATTCTTCTTGAAAGTGAGTAGAAGTCGTATCTTTCTCGTTAGTATCAATTCAACGTTGATAAATCTGTTTCTAGGTACAGTACGGATCCTTCGCTAAGTTAGGATCGACAGGTAAGAGAAAATTATCTTCATGGCAAAACGAAGATTAAAGTTGTCATTTATCCACGTCTTCGAGAAGTTGTAGGTGCTAATATCGTTCGTTTCTTTTTTTTTTTTTTTTCATTGCAAAGAAAATCAAACGCAAGAAGGTCAACAGCGAAGCGTCCGAGTTCAGCGGATCTCTGACCGCGAGTTCCCCGGAAATGACTTCCCTCGGACAGAAAGCTCCATAGAAGAAATCATGAATCTACGTGCGGCTCTATTCGGAAGTGGCGATTATTTCGAGAAACTTCGCACAGACTTTCCTAATTTAGACAATCTAATACAACAGGAAGCGAGTATCAGCCATAAACCACACAATCTTATTTTAACGTACAAAGTGCTTCTAATTTTTTCCATAAAAATTACAAGGACACGATCTACGAGTGAAAATAACAAAAAGATGTATTAATAATAATGATACACTGATAATAATGCAGCGATTAATTTAATATTTCAGGCTCGATTAACGGAGGAATTCATAATGGTCGTGAGAGACCTGGTCGAGGAGGGCATCGTCACACTGAAAAATCTTGACCTCGCGATCAGCGAAATGATGGATACCAACGCGATACCAACGTCCATAAAATCGATGTCGAAGACCGATAATGGTTTGGCGAATATTCTAAATTCGCTGGAACAGCTGGACTTTTACCAGCGTGACGGTCAGGGAAACGAGAATCGAGAGAACTCGAGTAATTTTTAGAAAGAAAGTCTACGATAGTCGTAAGAAATAATCCTACGTTACAATTTCCTAATTTTGATACTTTTCTTCGAGGAATTGCAAACCGCATCGAATCGGTGAACAAGTTGGAATTAAAAAAGGCGAAGACCGTCGGACAATTGGAAAACGTAATGGTGAAATTACATAAACACTTGACTTTTGTTCAAAGTGTGTTTGACAGAATTTGCAGGTAAAGAAAGGAGAATCTAATGGTAACTTTTTCAAACTGCTATTTCACAGCACATCAAAAATGATTAGCGACGTTATGGAAGAATGATTTGCGAATGATTGTATTCGACTAATTTATGGAGTAATTTGGTGCTTTTAATAAATGATATTGCGTATCTTGCCTTTGAAATTATCTTTCAAGTGACATTTTAATTTCTATTTTCCGACAAGTGTATTGTATTTCGGGCAATTTAAAATCGAAAAACTCATTGTTACCGGTAATTATTCATGGAATTTTACATATAAAACGGTTTTACAGGAAACATCACTCTACGCTGTTGACTCAGTCGAGCTCAAGCGATCCTGGAAAGTTCGCGTCGATGAATCAGCCCAAGAAAGTGTCGATACTTTAGAGTTTAGACGATTACAAAGCAAAGTTTATGAAACAAATACGAGTGGCGAATTAATATCTTCTTCTGTACAATTTCTCCTCAATAAATAATTGTACGCTTTCTGAATAAAAATTTTTCTCATAAAAATATCGTAAAGTATATATCTTCTTATCGACAAACGTGTTTTAATATCGTTGACGAATGACGGAAACGTTACGTGAGACCGCTTTCGTCCAGGAAGTTTGATCGATTTCCGTAACTGGTAGCAACAAGAAAGAAACCATCGCGAGCCGAACATTTTCTTCTCATCGTAGGGTAAGTTTATTGCTATTGCAATTGTCATAGAGTTGCAAAACCGAAGCTGTCCGAATTAAATTACACGCGAGAGAACGCTTAGCTTTATCTTCAATCCCGAATGCTCAAAGCTTCGAGCGAAAGATGTAGCGCAAATAAATATGTCGCGACTACGTTCCAAACGCAAAGTAAGTCCTTGAATCGTATTAATGCTTTTCAGTAAAAGAACAAATAATTAAATTGTATCGATACATTGTTATTTCAAAGCGAAAAGAGATTTTGAAGATATCTGCGAAGGGTAAACAGCTTAAAACAATATTTAAAGAGTTATAAGTTATTCCTTTCGTATTTCTTTCTTCTTCTTTCTTTCTTACCAATGCAATGGCTGAAACTACTTGCATGACTCATGAGTCGCGTGTATGCAAACTTGCAGAAGCTAAACCGAGGATTGGAGGTCGATGGTGTTTCTAGCCGTGACGCGATTTAATCTGGTGTGAAATTGCACCTCTGATATCTGAATTCAAATTAGTTAATTCGATTCATTCCGATGTAACCATTGAATTACACTGCTAGCTAGATAAACCGCGAACAATGCGCTTTCCTTAAGTGATAAATCGTTGGAAACTAAAGCAACAAATTCACCAACACCTACAGCAGCGAAACTACAATTGTACAATAGAAAGAGAGAGAGAGAGAGAGAGAGAGTTGCATTCGTTCAGGCGCAGAGTATCGATATTTAAAACGATGTAAATTTCAAGATTAGATCGTTAAAGAAATTTTAGATCTAATTTCAGTTAGCTAGCGAAAGTTAATTGGAGCAATATCCGGAATGTTATTACGTATTCTTTGTGAAATTGGTTCTCGCTTGTAGTGCCAGGCACGACATAACAAAGCACGCTAGAAATACCTCTGAATAGAAATCGTATTTTTATTTGCCCAACGATCTCATAAGTGCTACGATACCTTCATATTTTTTAACGAGCTTTTGATACGAGCCTATCTGATGTTGCACGAAATCCTTGAAAAGTACTTTGCTTATGCAAATAAATGTATACGTACATACATACGTGTATAACTTGGTTTCTGCTTCTGCAGAGTCTTTACTTTCCGTAAGGCGAAACGTTATCAAATCATTTTTGCAAATTTTCGTGCAAATGGAATCATGAATACGTGTAATAGGTCTAATACGACGATCAAACGGCAAGAGAATTGCAAAGGAATCGTGTCAAAGGAAATATCAATTTTCCAAATTGTTCGACGTACACGCTTGACAAGCAGATTTTGTCCTTAAACCCGTCCAATTCCAGAGACGTGTGTTACGATCGAATTGCGCGAAGGCACGACAGCTACGTTACGAAAGAAACAGGGGGAAGATTCGGTTTCTAATCGAAAACGATGAATCATTGCGTGTTATTGATCAATCGATCCGTAACCATAGCTTCAATTGTCTTGACGCGATCAATTTGCATTCGCGTTATATCTGCTATAATTAGAACCAAGGAAATACGTTTCCTAACGACGTTTCCTAAACGATTAATTAATCAACTATCAAATTTATCGAAATTCAGACGTTGAAATGTGAAACTACCTCGGAACCTAACCCGAAGAAACCAAATTTTCTCTACCGAAAAATTCGATCTATGGATTGAAACAAGGCGAACTCGTCAGCAAAAATTTCACATTTCAACTCATAAACGCTACTGAACGATATTAATTTGATTGATAAATGACTTACCAGTGGGAATCTTCTGAAAAAGCTTCACCAAGGATGAATCTCTCGATGATGTCCGATAAGATTCTAAAACTTCATTAAAAATGACCGAAACACTGACCAATCGATGTACTGGCTGTTGCTCGCGAATTTCAGACGGATGTCCAGGGAACGCAGCCTCACGTCGAGCGCGAAAGCTCGAATGGATCACGGGAGCGGCGTCGGCGTCGGCGTCAGCGTCAGCGTCGGCGCCGATAATCGAGGCGCCGTCAACCTTTGTGCAGGCGCAACGTTGATGAAAAGTGTCTCGATCTTCTTGATGAGCGGCCGTAAAGCCTCCGTCAACAGCAACAGGCAGACTTCCGGCAGCCCGAAGCACGAGCCTCGAAGAAAACATCGCAGAAGGATGCCAGTCGCGGGAATTACCAGAAGCTCGGCGTACACGGCCAAATTGATCGAATCGTTAAAGAGGAAAACCAGGTTCTACTGGCAAGTAAAAATACGCCTAACCGTCGATTGTTTTATCGTTAACACCGGGAACAGCAATTTAAAAAAGAAACGGGAACTCCGGTGCTTTTAGCGTTAAGAAGATTATTTTCGAAAGGAATCGACATCTAATCGACGAATTTGCAATAAATTATTCTACGATTTTTCTTGTAAATCTCGAACAAGTTATCTAAAAGTTAAGTTATTTAAAAAAAAAAAAAATGAAAAGATCATAGGTTCTGAAAATTGTTTAGGTATGACAGGTATATTAATTTTATAATAACTACCTATTTGTAATAACGTAATTCCTACTACAGGTCGGAATTGGATAATTTGTGCAAGCTGTACAAAAAATTGACTACTTCTGGACAGCAACAGGTTGGACAATCTGTTATTATCGGGAGGAGGACTCAGTCAAATCAAACTATAGAGGTAGTGACACTCGTAGTGTTTTAAATTATAGGAATTTTCACTCGCGTGCATGAATAGTGGCATGAATGAACATGCGATGCCCACGACTCGCATTGTGTGATATTTCGATCACCAAATTCTTGAGAAACATTCGAATATAAGCAACGAGTTCTAATTTAAGAAAAGATAAAAAGAAATTTTTCTGCGTCGCTTACTTTGCTTCTTCCGTTTGTTTTTAAGAGACGCGGGAATATTTTTCAGGGTATCGACAGGGTGATTTTCCGCGAGTTGTTGCATAACACGTTCAAGGTAATCACCGAAGACGTGTTGGTGGAACGCATGTTCTGTTGCTGGGATCGAGAAAACGAAGGAATCATCAGGCTGGAACCATGGATCATGGGACTGGATCTGTATCTTCGTGGTAGTCTACGGGAGAAAATTGAATTTTGTTTCAAAGTCTATGATTTGAACAACGATGGCTTCATTACGAAAGACGAAATATTCCAATTATTCAAGTATCGATCTTTTTGTACAACACACAGTGATACTCACTCACGTATTAACCACAAACGTTTATCCAATGCTTTAGGAATTGTTTGATCAAGCAGCCAGGAGAAGAGGATCCAGATGAGGCGGTGAAAGATCTATCTGAACTAGCGTTAAAGAAGCTGGACGTGGATCGAGACGGGAAAATCTCTTTTCAGGATTACAAGGTAGCTGTGACGGAGGAACCTTTGCTGTTGGAAGCTTTTGGGCAATGTCTGCCTACGGATGAGAACTGCGCTGCTATTCTAGCTTCGTTACGATCATAGGATAATGCGTTGGTCAGGAAGAACGTTCTGGTTTTGGATAGGCGTTACTCGTAGCTTTGCTGGAAGAATAATAGAACCACGTTAATTATAGCGAAGAGTAAAATACACCGAAAGAATTCGTAATCATGGCACCTGCCGTTTATTAAAAACAAATTCGATAGTAATCGTAATTATAAACAATAATAATATTAATAATATAATATAATAATATAATATAATAATATAATATAATAATATAATATAATATAATATAATAATAATAGCATAATTACAAAATACGCTCGATCTGGTTTTCTTATAGCGTGTTTGCTGAATCAGTCTTAACCCTCGGATTACCAAGCATCGAAATCACTCTTCGATTTTTTCCCATTTTTTCATATCTTGATTTTCTTTTCTTCTTCTTCATCTCTTTTATGATTCTTACCGATCTCACCGTTTGGAAAATATCGACTGAACGTGCTCGATCATCGATCGATAACCCGAAGGCTAATTTAAACTATGAAACGTTCTAGAGGTATGTTACAGTGATGTAAGGGGTTTCTTCTTTATTTTGTAATCGAAAAAATTGACTTCTCTGCACGCGCAACAAAATATCGGCTCTCGTCGTCGCGGTACTTCCGGTTTCAGGGACCCGTGCCGCGACCTCAAGGTTCCATCTTTCTTTATTTCCACGGATATACTCGTGTACACGGATATACTTTGTGTATATATACTTTTTTTCTTCATTTATTTTATATATATACTCTGTTATATATATATTCTGTAATAATTAATATACACGCACGCGCTCGCGCGTTCACAGGTTGCATCGTGAATCGATTGCGGCTTCTTTGTACGATATAATCACTGGAACAGGGGTTGAACGATTCAATTGTACCGAAGGCAATCGGATTTTTAACGAATAATTATATAATTATACTTTATAGAGAGAGAAAGAGAGAGAGAGAGAGAGGGAGGGAGGGAGAGAGAGAAAGAAGGATAAGGGAGGGTAATTTTTATTGGCAATCTCGAAAACAGAAAGTAGAGAAATTCCTTGAATTTAGCTTTACAGGCATTTGTACATTGATCCTTTGTGCTCTAGAGTTTGTATATTTCCATCATAGAATTTCTATTCCACGAGGGAATGAAAAGTTTATATAAATTTATTCGAAAAATCCGATTTCTGCCTAAAATGTAATATATTTTGAACATATGAATCTTACGTATTATAGTCGTGAATCCCGATTTCCGATGTACCCTGTGAACACCGGTGTTCATAAACGCGCTCCACGGAAACGAGCGGGACTTTTATGCGCGAATAAAAAATAAACGATCCACGTTCGTTTCGTTAGAGTGCTGAGATCTGCTGAGGGTGAGTCGAACGACATTCGTCCACTGTGACGTGAAACTAGCAGTCAGATAAAATACTATTTCGTTTTTTACGTACATATATATAACATATATATTCATATATATATATATATATATGAATATGTATATATATATATATAGTCCATATATTTATATATTATACGTATATTAATTCATCAAAGTGGGAATGACGATTATTTTTCTACTTGTTCTTTCTTCATCATCACTATGGTTCTGCATTATAATCCTTGTTTAAACGTTTCTTATTGTGTAACTTTTTTTTTTCAACACTGATGTTTCGCAAATATGCTCATTTTTATACGTTTTTTTCCCATTTTTTTTTCCTTTTTATTTTGCCTGTTTTTCTACATTCTTCTTCACTACTGGTAGCGTTTACTATTATTTATTAAAGCGTTTGAAAACTCCGAGATTCTACGACGAAGAGAAAGTGTATGTATGTGTATGTGTGCATGTGTGTGTGTGTGTGTGTATGTTGCAGCACTCTTGAAACGGTATGTATGTTAGCCCTTTGAAAGTTATATGTCTCGTGATGGCATCCAGCCGTCAAAATAGTATCTTACCCACTTCTAGAAACTAGACAACGAAGGTTCGAGGAGGATAGACGCGTTTTATTCCGGTTTCTTTCTTTCCTTTCCATTTCTTTTTTTCTTTCTTTTTAGGCACTTAAACGTCGGGAGTAGTGTGGGAACCTTAAGGTGGAGGTCCATCGAACGCCTGCTATTTGCTATTTACAGTCTTGATTGAGACGCGTGTTACATCTTCCAGGAGGAATTGTGTTGCCGACGAACGGCACGTCGCGTATCGTACGTATGAAAAATTTTGCCATTCATTGAAGATCGACTGAAGCAGAACATGTAAATTTTTACAGTGAAATAGTACGTACTCGTGTCAATCGTTATAATTTGTAAACATAAAAAATTATGCAATGAGGAATTTTTTAATATCTGTCATTGTTAGGTTCAATGGGGTTCAATGGTACAATTAAATTTCTATTTGTATAATTCCGTGACATATTGTTAGCGAATTTTTTGCGGACGATACCAGGAGTGCCATTCGTCTCGATGGAAACGTAACTGCCTGTACGATATCTAGCTAAAAAAATAAGCACGGAAGAAAACAAAAAAATAAAACAGACGTACCGATAACTCAACGACATTTACAAATAATGTAAAATTTGTTCTGCGTATGCCCGACGATTGAGGCCGGACACATGTAGAATTATTCGTGTCACATTTGCACGCAGACACATCACATTTACACAGACACACACGTACGCACGCACGCACCTACGCATACGATATCGTGCACTATATCAAAATACACTTACGTCACCTACAGAGTAATCGATTCTTTATATATATATATATTATATACATATAATAATATATGATATATATATATATATATTATATATATATTATGTATAAAAATCAAAGCGCATATTACAACGGTGATCCGCGACCGCGCGATAATTATCAATTAATAGCAATTATTTTATAAACAAGAATCAGTATCCGACGATAATAAACCATAATAATAGTAAGAATAATATTAATAAAACAAAAAATTTATAGTAATCATTAGTACAATATATGTATACATAAAAATGGCATTATATTTTTTTTTTTATTCTTCTTCTTCTTCGTTTATCATATTCCCTGCTCTTCGTTATCTTTATTCATCGATTTAGTCGATCCTTACGCTTGATACACACGCATATATGTTAGGTAAATAGTTAGATCGTTGGACGCAACTTTAGCATTTTGCAACGTGCCTATCTTTCGCTCTTAATTGTTCGTAAAAGATTAGTAAAATGCATAAGAATAATACATTCGTCATAAACGACCGAGGAGATCTTCGTCTGCTCTAAAATTTTGCTAAAAATATAGAAATCAGCCTTCGTAGTGAGATTCGAAAATTCGTCACAAGGACAATACTTTGGAAAAGTAATTTAAAACGATTGAATCACGATTTTCATTCAGAGCATGTAATCTTAAAATTTCGTTTAATAGCTCGTTTATTAAATGATTCAAATCTCCACAGATATTTTATTTATATATATGTATAAAATTGAAGTATTTTAGATAAAATAAAAAGAAGCTCCCTTGCAGACTGATAAAGTTGCTCCAACCGAAGGATTCATTAAACATCCAGTATATATTCCGTCGAGACGTGCGAATACACGCGAGCACGTCGCAAATTAAAGACTAGCAATTATGGTTCTCTTACAGAACTACGCCGTAATTAGATAAAATCGTGATGTCCGCTTACGCAGCTGATTATCCTACAAGTATATTAATGATAAATTCTTTTTTTTACTAAAATATAATTATTATAGTATTCTGTGTTCCGCCAGTGATCGTTTCTTTTTTCCTGTCTATTTTTTTAAATAATATCTAATCGACGAAACTGTGGGAATTCACACGACGATGACGCTACATCAAAAGATGTGGCTAGTGAATATTAAATGCTGAGAGAATGTAAGTGATTGATATATATATAAAAAAAAAAACGAACCTTATCATTTAGATTGTCGATACTGTATACAGTTGAGAATATGCATAAAAAAAGTACTGCATTGAATTACGCGAAAGCTACGTATCAAATGCAAAGAGAAAAGTGTTGTTCTTTTCCTTTGAGGAACAAAATGTATACCCTGGACTGTTTCCATGGTCCGAAATATTTCGAGCGTGAGTTTCGTAAATGGGACAGTTGGTCGTATGGTAAAAAATAATGCTAGTAAGTCGTCTGGCAGTAAAATCTGGCAGTAATTTAATTGGCTGATGAGCTTTCGCGTGAAACAAGTCTTTTTCATTGATTGGCAGTATCAGTAGGAGGGCAGTGTATCAAAGTTAACGCGTCGTCATTGCATTGATTCTCACAGTGACGTAACTAGCAACGTATTGTAACGATGGACAAGTGATTCGAAACACGGGGCATGCGACTAAATTAAATCTTACTACGTTTAAAATCCTCGTCAAAGTTAAAGATTTTCGGATAAAATTTACACTCGCACGAATCCGATATCCAAGTACTCGCTTCGTGGGTAAAATTCGTAATGGATTCGCAAAGAATCGTTTGCCCATCTTGCAGATGTACCGACTGGCGCAACACACGGAATAAAGACTGAGACTCTGTCGCTCCACGCCATGATTATTTTGGCAATTATTGTACTTTCCTATATGTACAGCTCTATCGTACATGTAATATACAGTGATGTATATCGAGCACTGAAAGGCAAACGCACAAGTACACACCATTCATCGAGTTCTACCTCTTCATCTTATTTTGCCCTTCGAGAAGGAAATTAAACTAAAATAACTAAATAACACTTCACCCTAATCTGTTCGTGGTCAAAAAATTTCGTTCATTCATACTATTTTGTTATCGAGCCGAAGAACGCGTATTAAAACAGAATGCAAGAACCTAGAGAGCGCCTCGTCGAGATACAGCTCTGGTTCGCGACTTTCTTGGAAAATAGAGACATGTGTCGTCGTTATGCTTTCCTTTCCAAATTCATCCGCAAGAAAAATATCTCTGTGACGGACACATGGGACGACGGACTGTCTCTTGGAAACCTCTAACCGTTCCGCCGATGGAAAAAGGATTGTAAAAGCGGTTAAAAATAAGTCGAACCGTAGAGAAGAGCGCGTAGAATTTGTACACACGGCTTCGAATCGTTCAAAATAGTTCTGTTCGTCGTTTTTCGATAACGGAGTCCGTGTTGCACCGTTTAAAATCTTGTTCAATTAATACACCATCCGACAATGAGTCGACTCTGCATCGATAGAGGAAAAGCTTATAGAAATTTCTTTGATAGTCGCGACGATGGAGCTGTCGGTTTTAACTCCTTGTTTGGCAATGTTGCTCCGGGCAACGTGCATGAATTTTGCGCATAAAACTGCATGCAAACACTCTAACATCTACTTAACGTCTACGTGTAATCGTGTTTCGTGGGATAAATCTTGGAACTCCTAAAATGCTTTCGTAATTCTAAGAGAATCGAAAATTCTTCTGCCAATACAAGGGTTAAAACGCGTTCTTCATCCCCCCGGACTAACTCCCAAGTGAAACAATTATTTTGTGATTAGCGTTTTGCTTTTGTCTTGTTTTCCCCTTAAAATTATTAACTCTTTCTTGACGTTATCGTTCACGCGATAAACTTTCCACCACAGTAAACATTAGCATTCCTAACTTTCGCTGGCGAAAATATTGTCATCTCTATTCTTGCATTTGGTTGTATCCGATGTTAGTGTTTCGATTAGCCTTAGAACCAAACGATCGATCAGTACATACCATGGATCATTGTGTTACCGATGTTGAATAGGATTGCATCAACGCGATACATAGTGATCAATTCATCGCATGACGCATTTAACGCCAAGAAAGAAGAGAGCGAAGTAACACCTTCGAACCGTTTTCCTCTTTCTCTTCGTTCCTCCACTTGAGTGAACGAACGTAAAATAGAGAGGACGTTGCGGTGAATAGAACCGAATGGTAATATTCGAAACCCGAGAAATGAATCGCTTCAAAGGGTGGAATTGGCTCTAAGTTATTACGTGCTGTTCTATATACGATTCGTGATCGATTAAAATATAGATTATGTGTCGCTTCGAATACAAAAATACAATTCTCGATGGAGATCAACGGGCGCACGGAAGGCCGTATCCGCCCCTGTGCAATCCTTTCTCAATTGCATCGTCAACGATTTACTGGTACAACTGTACACGCACGCACATGCACACACGATACGTACAATGTATAGGTATATGTAACACGTTCAACCCTCCCGGTGAGTGGGTGGTTTGTTCTATACAGAATACGAGCAATTATTTTCAACACCGAAAGGGTTAAGGTATACGTTCTGCTGTAGTCCAGAAGAAATCCCAGGGTGCTTCTGTCTCCAGGAAAAAATCAAGTTAATTTTACAGTACACTCTTTCTATGTAACTGTTGTCTTTTTTATAAGAGGTACGATAATACAAAAAAAAAGAAAAAAAATAATTTGTTCAGTAGTCGTCCTCTCTTCTTCTTAAAATATTTCTTCTGGACTGAAAGCAGATCGTTTGCTACTCTGAAGATTTGTTCAGAGTTGTTGTAACGTTATATGTGTATATAGATATATATATATAATATACCTATATCTTTTTTATTTGGAGTTTCGAAGAAACAATTGGCTGTCGTTGCCATAATTCGCCTATAATTAGTGGTTTTGCAAAGAAATTTTTTACTCAAGTATGAAAAATAGTACTCGATATATAGAGAATATAGATATTCCAAACATAGAGTACAAAATCCAAGGAAAAACCAGAAATAGATTTAATTGGATAAATTATGAACGTATCGCTCCTTCGCGTTTTTTCTTCAGAAATAGTTCTCCGATTGCGTAGGTCAACGAAACAACATAGAACAGTCCAAAATTAAAATTCTTCAAAAATATAATTCCTCGCTCTCGTCATCTTTAACGAGATTAGTCGAAATTATCTGACTTTTTTTTTGAATAATGGAACTAGTTCTTTTTCCCTTTCGTATCCAACTCTGACGGATTTTAGCTGTCAGCCAAACGTTCCTTGAAGCAAACGTAAAATGATGTAATATATTAGCAATGCCCCTGAATCGAATAATTCGCAAACTTCATAGCGGTTAATGCGTACCTTAAGCGCGCGTTTTTAATTTTACCCTTTCTTGCTTTTACCCTCCGAAACAATTCTTGTTTTTCTTTCTTGTTTCGTTGCCTTATACGGCAGCTATCTAATACACTGATCGTCCATCTAACCCTTTGATTATGAAATCCCACCAGCAATTACTGCAATAATAATTTACCAATTTAAAAAATATGTTTTAGTTGGATTCGATTAGAAATTAATTCGAATTTATTGTTGGAACATTGGAACCGAGACATTATGGTCGATCTTTCGAAATCTACAGAGAGACTACTACGGGAAATATTACACACACAAAAGGTTGATATACGATCAGGTTGACCATTCAAAAGGACTCAGAAACAATGAACGCTCAAAGCACTAGAAGCACAGGCGGCAGATGCGCATACATTGACGAGTGTCTCACGAGTGTGTAAAATGTATCATATTAAAATACAGCTCTCGATTATCCGCCTTTTTCCCCTCTTAACTTCATTTTTCTTCCATATTTCTTTTCTCTTGCATTCTATTTTATTTTTGTTTTTTCTTTTCTTTCTTTTGTTTGTGTCGTCGCTCTTCTCCCTGTGTGTCGTATCTGCTAATGCTTTAATATTAATAATTAACGTTACTTTTTGTTCTCTTTATCGCCCAGATTTTCATCGTCAAATCATCTAAAAAATATGTCCTATGTATTCTTCTTATTTTCCCCATTCGCTCCCAGATTCTCTCCCCTTTTTTCCATTCTTAATGTATCCTTATGATCTTTCAAAAACAACGAGATATACCGCGTATTTCGTTCCAGACAAATATTACCGACACACATACACACATCGTAAATCGCTTGTACGTACAGTTTGCCTACGCCTAGTTGTATCTGCAGAGTGAAACACGGACGGTAGTGCCTAAGAGAAGCTCGCCCAAGATCCGAGAACCTCGCGTGCCGTACTGATTCCGTTATCCGTATTGGTCATCGTTTCGCATTTTCCTTCATCCCACTTTTCCTTCTCCAAACACGAAAATTCTCGTATACCACCAGACGTTTCTACTCCATATCTCCCTTTCTCTCTCACTCCTCCGGATGTATCTCGTACCGCTTTATCTCTAATTCAAATCGTTGCTCTTTGATACCAACCAGGAAGATCTTTTCTTCATGGCGCATCTTCGCGTCTCCAAGAATCGCATTCTCAAGAAAAATCAAATCGTTGATCATCGATCCCCATTTTCTCGTCCCCTTTTCTTCTTACACGTTTCTTTCTTCGTCCCTCGATGCACTTGTTCGAAACCTCGGCATAGCCCTTCGGAAACTACGGGCATTTCCGTGGCCGAGCACCGCCTCCTTCAACAGTTCATTCGTCGTCCTATCTCATCTTGATTCTGGACTCTCTTCGAGTTTCGAAAGGCGATCGACGCGAACACCACTGTCGTCGTTCCCTCTTGAATCCTTGCTCCTTCACGTCGTTAAAGAGGCAACCGGGTTCTAGCCGTAGGTTTCCAAAAACGAAACCCATCGAAAAAAAAAAAAAAAAAAAAAAAAGAAAAACGGCCGGCGAATGTGACACGCGAAGATCGATACAGATCGCCCCGGTCTTAAACCTCCGGCGTGCTACTGGCACCGAGTTCTCGTCAGTTAGGAACGGCTCGTCACGCTTTGTCCCGGTTTACGACGCTAGATTCAGGCCTATGCTTGATGAGATACCATCGAAGTCGGCCGGGACTCTTTCACAAATAGTCGTTGTCCACCGCTTGCGCGTCCTGCGACTTCAGGGTGGCCATTTCTTCAACAGTGCCCTCCTCCACGTCCTGCTCCTCCACGAAGCTAATGCTCCCTGCCTTGTACCACACCACTATGTCCACCACGAACGCAAGGATCAGGATTCCGCCTGTGGTACCTGGAAAGGATTCGCGCAGAGATTTATTAATTAAAGAATAGACCGCCTATTACGAAACGTATCGCGAAGAGGTCAAATTTCTAAGTTCAGAGGCGGTTCAATTCTTTGGGTTAAGTGAAGTTAAGAGAAATTTAACCTCGATATATAATAGCAACAGCGAGCAGTAGCCAGGAAGGTCGAGGTGAAGATATTTCCGACTCCTCCTCGCCGCAGATTTCTGCCTAACCGCGTACGTACCATGATAGAACATTCTAAAGACATTCGAGTCGTAAAGCCAGCAGGCACCTCGCTCGCCGCAAGCGTATTCCCATACGAGACAAGCGGAGTCCACCACAGCACCATAAACGATTGGACACGGGACGTTACCTGGAACCAACCGACCAACGGATCATACGTTTGATAAATTCATTTCTGAAATCAAGCGAACTCAAGACTTCCTTTGGATTTCCAAGTCGACCCAAGGAGATAATAATTAAGATTAAGATCTCGTTTAATTCATCGTTGAGAAAAACAAGCGTTGGAATTGAAGGAACGATCGAGGTTTATAATTACCAAAGAGGCCGATGGCGAATTGTATAAGCCCCAAAGCCATCGCCTTGTCCCGTGGATCCACGCACCGTAAGATCAACAGCATGGAGCCCACCTCGCTGGTCGAGTGGATGAAAACGAACACCGAGAACAGGATCATATAAACCCAAAAGTTACTGCACTCGAGCTCGCAGTAACCGATCGTCGCGGTGTTGGTCGTTTCCGGTGTCGTTAGATTCGTCCCGATGCACTGGCAGTTGTAAAACTGAAAAGCCAAGGAACCGGCCTCGTTAAGATATGCCGAGTACGCTGATGCAGATGTTTTCATACCGGTTGCAACTTTGTTCCGTTTTCTATATGTTCAAAGTCAATGTATGCTAATGCCAATAAACTAGTTCGATCAACTTTTACTTAACAGTTAACTAGTTCTACTACCGAACTATGTTCTATATCGTGCTATTCCAAAACTTCTACTTCAAACTGACGAATAATTTTTTACGAAACAAAAGGGAAACGATAAAACGATGATTTCAACGACCATGTTTATATTTGATTTTTATAGTCTCTGGTGTTTTTCCTTCTGCAACGTCGCGATGATTATCCGATCGATATTTTAAATGCAACTCCATCCGATTGCAACCTCAAGATTATCTTACGTTTCTCTCGCGGCAATTAATTACAGAAGGAAGCGAGCGAACGATTTCAGACTTTTTAATTTTGCGTCAAATCGCGTGAAATCCGAATAACTGGAAATGAAATGCTCGCGACTAGGCACGCTTCAATTGCGAAAGTAATGACTTGCGCAGTTGCGCAATCAATGAAGCATTGTTTCGTCCGGGCGAATAACGCGATTTCGTCCGTAAATGGTAGAACAACGAAACGTTTCTAGCCTAGTTGCATGCTACTGTCACCGATAATTACGGCCGCGCGGCTGTTTCCCGATGCAACGAGCTATATATCAATATTCTGCCGCGATGACGTCACTGACTCTATACAATCAGGAGAATGCAATGAAATTGCGGAATAGCGAAGGTGTTATTCGATTCGAATCGCGAGGACGTATCGGCGTAATGAGACGACGAGATCGGCTTTGCATCGTATTTTACGTATTCGCCGATTAATTGGCATCAATCGTATAATCGTACGTATCAGCTACTTTTTACTTAACTACCTATTCGACGTAATTATTTAACGTTATCCACTTGACGCGTGGATGATTTTTCTCGTAATTCCTTCGTAATGAATCTTTATCATTGTTTATCGTGATGGTAAATTGTCGTGGTACTCACCGAAGCTACCTTGCCATCGACGACCGTGTAATTGGAACAACCCGCGTGACACGCGGAAAAATAAGTTTTCCCATCAGCACTGCAAATCGGACTGAATTTGTTTCGAACGCAGTCGCAGGTAGCCTCGCAGACCGGCTCGAAGCTGGACAATCTAAAAGGATTTTGTCGCTTGCTTAACGTCAATTCGTTTTTCAATAAAACCTACGTAAACGGCCATCATCAACATATGTAAAATCATCTGCACCAGAGCTTATCTCTTTATTTCACTTTAAACTTCCCGCGGTCGGAACTATAAACATTTCATACAGAGTAATTTATGCAAACGACCGAATGAGAAGTAAGTGCAATTAGCCTAAGTGCAAGATGAAAACGTTGAAATGGAGTGGACGGTTACTCGACTGCAGAGAGGGAAACCAAATCTTACCCGTTGGAATGCGAAACGAGACCAGCGAAATCGTCCATCGGGCAACCGATGAACATCAGCACGCCCATGCCGATCGCGTAAACTATCGCTGTGAAGGCGATCCAGGCTGCGACGAACCTGGCGTTAGGCTTTGCCCTCAGGATAAACACTCCGCTAATTATAATACCCAGACCCATTACTAAAATACCACCGACACCTGCGAAAAAATAAGACAGCTTAAGACGAAGACCAGGCCTCTGTTACGATGAGTAAACGATTTTCGTTTACTCCAGTCGACTGTTCCATTCGATTCGAATAAAACGTTCCGTTTGTTTTATTTTATTCCTCTTTTCGATCGAATCCCCTTTGAAAAAAGAGAAACAACTTTGTCTGTGTTTGTTGGAGAATGAAAGCGTAGCTTCGAAGCATTCAACAAAAGTACTTCCATGGAAGAAAGTTAACGAGAACAACAGGATTCGGGGCCAGAAACTCCCCTCGCGTGTCTATTCGCGAAAATTACCTGAGATCATGTTCGCATGATGAGCTGGCAAGCGAAATTGGCTCTCGAGGTACTTTGGCAGGAAGGTGTAGAGGCCGGCGATCGGTAGGATGTGCAGCACGCTGCTGGCCGTCCGGAACATAAGAATGTCGTTCTTCAACAGCCTCTTCACCGCTTTAGGGAAGTCTGCAACAGGTAGAGAGAAAAGGCGAGGTGTAGCGAGTCTACCGAGTCGTGCAGGCGACGCGAGCCGAGCACCGCGACCTGCAGCCAAACCATTTACATGAAATTTGTTCATCGTCTTTCTCGCTTCTCGGCTCTTTGTCCCAAGCCTTCCATTCGCGACTCTTGATGTTTCTTAACAAATTACGAAAATAAATCTTACGACGACATGCAAGAAAAATGCATTCTTCGTACAGTTAACGAAGGAAAAAAGAAACGTTAAGTGAATTTACTATTATTATTTTTTTTTTTTCTACACAATTTTCCATTTCGATCTGCCTTCATTCCGTGCTCGACCGAAGCACGAGAGAATCGAACACGGCCACCGATATTTTCCGATATTTATAAACTCAATTACGAACCACCAGCTAATTAGACGTCGATCGAGTTTTCCTTCGTTCTATTTTCGAGGGAACCCGACGAAGCAACACGAGCGCAAGTGGGAGCACGCACGCAGGGGAAGAGAGCGGCCTGCAACCGCCCGAAGCTCGAAAAACGAGAAACAGATGAGAAAAAGAAAGCGCAACGCCGATGCTTTCATCGACACGGGAAAAACGAGAAACGGTCTGCAGCTACAGGGAGCGATAAAGATTTCGCGAGACACGCAGGATCTTTTGAAAGATCCCGATAAGAACGGCGGACTATTTTACTCCTATCTTTTTTCCTCCACACACTTGTCTTCCCTTGACGTATCAGCCTCAAACAGACGAGTTTCTTATTTTGTAACTGATAATAGGACGTATACCGTCAATCGAACAAGACCAGTCTTCGTAAACGAGCTTGCACCTTCGTTAAAATAACTCGCATTATCGAGTTTAACCTCGTTCATCTCGTAAATGTTATCGATGCAAATGTTACGAAGTAAACGAGAACGTTTGCTTACTCGCACGGAGACCTAAAACTTTCGAATTAAAGTTCTTTCGACGGTTTCAACGACTGCTTTTTTTAGTCGTCGATCTGAAACATCGGTGGAAGAATGACACGATCAACGATTGACGCAATTACGAGAAGTAAAAAGTGGGTAAAAAAGGTCCGAAGGAGAACGCTAAACAAGAAGCGACGTGGCACGATCGGATGAAACATCGATTTTCGAGCAATCGTAAAAAACGCGAATTCCTGCATGGAACGGATGGGGGAAAGGATGGGAGTGGAAAAAGAAGCGGAGAGAACGATGCACGATGAGGCGTCCGCCTTCGTGCGAGGTTTCCGTTCGAGAAACCCTAGGTGGAAACTGACATTAAGGATGCCTAGGACTGCTCTAGGCTTCCAGGAAGGCCAGGCTAGAGTCGTGGCAACCCCGCATAGAGAAGTCCTGCAGACCATGAGTAGACAAACGTGACTAACATTGCGCTCCGTGTATTATCGCGACAACCCTGCAACAGGCACATACAGGGTGGCCTATCGCGAAAAGTCACTGAAACCACTGTACGGCTCCTCAAACGCAGGAGACAGAAAGGCGAAAAGACTGATAACTTGGAAACAAAGGGATCTCCATCGTTTATAATAACGATACGTAACTAGGAATCGACCAAGCAAATCTTTAAAGACGTCGGTTAATCATCGTTTGAAGCAAAGTTCGGAGAGATGGTATTCCAGAGGAAAATTTCGAATAAAGTCTTCAAACGGACGCTAACGAATCGAGTAATACGCGAATCGCGTGCGTGTTGTTGATTCAACGGCGACCTGTCCTCCGAGGCGATCTTCTGGCATTGCACGATCTACTTCACGACAGTGCCACGTACGGAAGTTCCTGCTGGAACCGTAGCTCGTCATCGTAACTCTACACTCCACGACATTCCAGCTTTTTTCCAACCTGCTTCTTGTATACTCCGTTTGCAACTTCCTCTTGGAAATTTTCCTGCTCGCATCGAACCACCGAAAATCGCTTTAGAATTCAAAATAGCCACTTCTATCTACGGTATCCGTGTAACCTGTTCGAAATCAAAGTTACGCATACAGTTCGGATAAAAAGCGTTCGATGGGAGGTCGGTCGATACGCAAGCAGATCGTTTCTGGAAATTCCCGGCAAAAAGGAGTCGAAAGGCCCGAAACGTCTTCGGATTTCTCGTCTCTCCGGTGTGCCATGTGTACGTAGGAGTAAAGGATCGGCGGTCGTGCGTGTGTGTGAACGCGGCGGACCCGTGTGTGCGTTAATAATGATGACTGACCGACTGGTGCACTAGGTGGGGCAAGTTCACGGTCATGCGTCGTGCATAGCGCTCGGTAGGCACGCGCGCGCGTGCATTTCTGCGTGCATATACGGCCCTGTTCTCCTCAGGCCGCGTGGATCCGTTCCTCGCCGGGAAGAGAACTTATCTCAGCTGTCTCGTGCACCTTGGCCGACATAACACGCGCGACGTAACGCACCAGAAATGCGCCAAGCGACACACACAGCAAGTCTTTTCACTCTCCTCTTCTCTTTTAAATCTCTCCATCTCGCGTGAACCACGACCCCGCAAGCAAATTATTCTCTTGCTGACCGGATGCGCGGCTCAGTTTTTGGTCGAACGGCGTTCCTTCGAAAACACGAGCAATTTGCTTCGCTATCGCCGTCCAAGCGACCGAACCAACTGGTCTCCGATTCTTTCGGAACTGAGTTTTCATCGAGATAACGTTTCGCCACTGCGTTTCTCTTCGTGATTAATCGTTGTACGTATATATGTAAGATCGAAGCGTCGAGTTTGAATATTTCTTGTTGATCGAACGAGTCCACTTGCAACGTCCGATATGCTAACGATGAAATTAAGCGCAAATAGGCTCAAAGTCGGTGGTCAGAGTTATTTTTAAATAACGTGTACGATGAAATGCAGCAGAGAAATGCACGTGCTGCACTGGAACGTACATGTCTCATTATCGATGCGATTCGTGCTGCATTTTGAGCAGCTGCCTCTTTCAGGAACAACATTCCGAAACACTGTCGGTCAAGGATAAAAAAAAAAAAGGTACGGAGAAGTTGATGGTCGCGTTACTGGAATTTATAATTCTCCTCTGCGTTTAAACATATTTTTCATTAAAGAAATTAAACTCTTTCATTCCGCCTGATCGAACGCCTTTCTATCATTCTCGTGGCTTTCGTCGAACAGATGTTACGCGGCCTTCGATCGAAAGTTCCAACGAAGCGGACCAAGAATAAACGCACGAAGGGTCGGCCCCGCTCTGTCCCAGCGCAAAGGGTTCCTAGAAAAGGGCTCGCCCGTGTTTCAGAAAGCGTTAGCCTGCGTGCTCACGATCGAACGAGCAGACACGCCGGTTCTGAACCTAAATTCGCCACTGACCTTGACTGCCAGGTTCACGCTTCAAAGATCATCTTATTGGCCCGTCCTTTCGTTCCGATAAACGTTCACCGAATACATAATGCCCTCATTGTTTCGTCGTCTTGCCAAAACATCCGGACGTAGAAATGTTCGTATTGGACCAAAGATCATCGCTTATTAACCCCTTTTCGTGATTCGTGTATCACGTGTTGGTAACATAACAATCGGCTATTTGTTTCCCGAGTACGAACCTAAATACACAATCCGAAAACGTAAACAAACAATTCACGAAACCTAAATAAGCAAATCAACATCGTAAACAATAACGAAATCAACGCGTATGTAAAATAGGTCTGCGTGACATTTAATTATTTCAATGGGAAATTTTCTGTTGGTTCGTAGATAACCATAAATGTCTTATTTTGTAATTTCTTATCGCTGCTCGCCAGTGAACGCATATTATGGCAGTAAAGTATCGAGTAATTTAAAATTATAGCGACAGCCATGTCTGCGAGACACAAGGGGGCCATTCGTTGCATAGTCGCGAACGGAATCAACCCAGCACGACCGGATATACACATACGCGGCTGGACTACGATTAATACGAGGTTTCGGGACGACCGACGATACTTTTATCTTTCTCGTCGAATCTTCCCCATTTCGTGGGGCGGCTACCAAACACGGGGAGAGAACGGTCGCGGAATGGCTTACGGGAAGTCATAAAATCAAATTAAACCGTTCTGATCCGATGGTCGCGGCTTAAACATCGGCCTCTCGCTGACGAACAGTTCGCATCGCCACGATAAATCAGGGCTTACCTCGGAGACTAGGCTTTTTCGCATCCGCCCGTTTCGGCGGTGTTCTGCTCGCGGGCAGTCGCGTCGGGAATGCGAACATTCCTATACTGACCAGCATCAGCATGGCGGATATTAGCACCAAACCTGAAACAGACAATTGCGCGCGTTTTCTTCGACTTTGTTTTTCTTATGACGTTTCGTAAATTTTGCAAAGCTTAGGCAACGATACCGGGATGGAGGAGAAGGATTCGACGATATGAAAATCAACGGAAACGATTAATCATAAAACAAAAGCTTGGAAGATTGGTGTTTCCGAGGAGACGAGATTGTAAGGAAGTACATAAGAAATTTCAATTTACCAAGCCACCATGCTCCCACCCATCTTGGATCCGTCGGCGTGATTTGCGGATTCGCCGACAAATCCGCGTAAATCATCGTGCACAATGAGCCTAGAATGAAGCCTAGGGCTGGTCCGAGGATCCTCACTCCGATCGTAATCGCTGTAACAAAATGCATCGACGCCGCGTTCCATGAGTATGCAAATTCTCGACAACGTTGAAACTCCGATGATAACACGACAATGGACCGAGATGATCAAAACCAAAGTTGTACGTATTCGATGATTCTGGAGTCTCGCCAAGACGAAGCTTCGTAACGAGAACAGTTTGCTTTCCGACAGAACTCGAAGCACGTACTGTTTCCACTCTTTTCTTCGAAATATAATAGGATCGCGATACGACTGTATTCATACGCGATTGTATTCTTACCGAAATAGAGTGGGCTTTCTCTGCTGGCTACATTGTCGTCGATATAAGGAATACCAAGGGTGTAGACTGCCGTCTGACCCATTCCAACGCCCAACAAGGAGACAAAAAATATAGCCAGGACCACTGTAGTTATTTTACTTTGTATCCTCTGCTCCGTCAACGAGTCACCCTTGCAGTAATTCATCGTATTCATTTGAGCCGGCGTCGTGGACGAGATCCAACTATGAGAGAGAAAGAAAAGAAAAAAGGAATTGTCAATAATACCGTACGGTTTGCAGAGCATCTAATCTATTCGATTGTTCGAACGTTTACGGCGTGGTAACGTGGCCTGTTGATTGTTCCTTTTATTTATAAACGCGAAGAGCAAGGGGATAGGCACGGGACCTAACCCATTTAAAAAAAGGTACGATCGATTACGGTTGGAATGAAGGCAGGTAAGGAGAAATGGGTCGGACGGAAATTGCATAATTTCAAGAACGTGCTTGTCGTTCCAATAATATCGACGGTTTTAAAAATATGTACTAAACATGTAAAAAAAAAAAATATGTAAAAAAATACGTAGTAAAGGAATAAATTTGCGCGAATAAAATCTAGAGCAACTATTTATTAAGCGTTAAGAAATAAAGTATTAAGTGCTAAGAAACGCGACAACAGCCGTGTGAGAGATTAAAGAGAAGGGATTCTATTCACCTATCCAGCGTAGCATTCTCTGATCGTTCTTGCAGTTTGCAAAGATTCGCGGGAATAGGATGGGTGTTGTTTGGGTCGCCACCCTCGAAACCGCTGAAAAACATCTCGTTCTGATGGATCAGCTGTTCACCGAAGATGAAATGGGGCATCGAGCAGGTGAACGAGCTCACTGCGAACAGGATCATGCCCCAAGCGATCCACTTAGGCCGGTGACCTTGGCCCCCGTAGTACGTAAGCAGGAGAGAGGAACCGATCTGGCCGATCTCCGTCGCTGACATTATAATACCGGTGGTCTTTGACTGAATCTGGAACAGCTTCTCGATCGTCGTGATCACCGAGACGAAGTACGTGTAGTACATTCCCTGGAGGACCTGTAAATCCACGCGCAATTTGACTTTAAAGCGATAAGAATCTTTAACTCTGCCGCGTTCTTCGAATTTTTATATTGCTCAAGTTTGCTCTCGTTTCGACGAACGAAAACATCTTTAACGATTTGACAAAGGCTAGCGTGAAACTAAAACGAAGGATCGTGTATCTTGACAAAGATCGTTTTCTATATTCGCCCGAGTTAAAAAATAAAAAATATTTAAACGACGAAAAACTATGATTAAAGTCGAGAACGATGCGAAGAACGCAGCAGGGTCGAAATGTCGCTAATCGTCTAATTCGCAAGATTTAATCTTCGCAATTTTCAAGGAAAATTCAAATCAGAAAAAACAATTTAGAACGAAGGAGTGAAAAAAAATCATTAAGAATACTTGAATTCCATTGAATCGAAAATCCAACCCAGAAGCTAACCCAAACCTAACCCAAACCAACCCAGGTGATGCAGAAGGTGACCAGGAAGGCCTGCTTCGTGGCGAAATACTGAAGCCAGTGTGGCCTGCACGGGCCCCAGCCGCAAGACACGTCCGCATCGTCGAACTCCGTGTGAAGACTGCTCGATTTCTCGTCAGACATTATCAACTTTCCGTTTTCAGCTGCACCGATTTCGTGTAACTTCCCGTTTGGTATCGAGCCGTTGTTGTTGTGCTGCTTCCCGCAAATCAGTCCATTGCCATTCGCCATTTTCGGTGGAATTATCGTCAGCGCTTCGACGTTCCCATTCGCCAGGATCTGAGTATCCTCGCCTGCCATTATATCATACGGCGATCAATCGACGTTTCGTTCCTGTCCTCTTCTCTTCCGTCTTTCTACCCTGTCCTAGCACCCGTTCGCACCCTCTAGCCGGGATTCTTCCTCGTGGGAGGACTCTCACGACCGTTCAAACGACTTTCATTCGAACGGTCAACCTGCAATCACAGAAAAGCATTCTTCATCAGCTTAGATCCGAATATTCGAGCGTTTTCGACGATGACAACGAACAGACCGCGATACCGACAACGATAGAACGTCATAACGATGTGATAACGATAGAATGAAATAAATAAATAAAGTTTAGTATAAGCTGACGACACGATCGTTCAGCATTCGCGGAATAAGACTTTTATCTGTAGAGCGTCTCGGTGACTGTGTCTATGCTGGCAGTTTTTAAATGTCCAGTTACGCGGTTGCATAAACGTCATCGATATTTGTTCGCGATACTCGGTACGCTAGCACGACGATTTCTACCGATGATCGTCGCCCAGGGAAAAACATCAGCTGAGAGGTGTCCAGGAATAAATCGTCAAACTCACGGTTGTGATTTATCATCCGTTCGAAACGCTTTCAAGATACACTTCGTATTTTTGTATGTCTAACTTATGTGCGTCATGACATTATTTATAACGGCGGTCTCTCCAGTTATCCACCGCGTTTCTGCGAAATCGCGATTGGCTTTGTTCCACGGTGAATGAAATTTCGTGCCATCTCCGGCACGGACTTTTGCTCCTCTTAAAGGTCTTAAAGGGTCTATGAAGAAAATTATCCCAGATGAAAAAAGGTGCTGATAATTCTCACGAAAATTCTCCCGTAGACTTTCTACGAAACAGTGCAACAGTTCTCTCGCGATTCTTTAGAAAGTAATCGTCAGACACGCGATCCCGTATGCATAGGATTTGGTTGCAAATAAAAGGGACAAGAGTACGCGATAGAAATCCTTTCTCCGTGTGACTGACGGGTAGGAAACAGGCTAACTGGAACAGCCTGTAGCCGGTATCCTCTCACTTTCATCGGTGCCCGACTTTTCTCATTTCCCTCGCGTTCCATTGCACCGACTATCCCACCGATGCGGTTTTCGCTGACAGCGAGTAGGAGTCTGCGGGCTATAACAGACATCCACCTACACAACGGGTGGTCAAAAACCACTGTTTCCCGATTTGTCCACCCTGCTCTTTCGATTTACGCAATTTCTTAAAGCTACCAACGACGCCGCTAAATACGAAACAGTATAAAGGTAACAAAATGAAAGAGATTCGAGTAAAATATTTCTTGAAAAACTAACATTACGAAACATCGCGAACTACACACCGTAAAATACTTTCATCATTTCTAAGAATTTCTTTTTCACCTATCGTCGACTTACTCGTTAAGAATTAAACAGTGGTTTGGCACGATATTTCAAATACTTCAATTTCTTTCCATAAATCTCATAAAACTGTAGAAAACTAAACTGAGAAAAATAGCGTCGAAATATCGCCGCGGTGTTAAGAACAGAGTGTAATAATTATAAATTAATTAAAAACAAGTAGCGAGTGGAATGTTACTTTCGCGCAACGTTTGCCTCTAATTGGTTAAGCTTGCGTTACTTTTGCGCCTCTTTGTGCCAGAATAACGTTTGTATCGAGAACGCGTATCAATATACGTGGACGAAGAAAGGAAGAAGATTTCACCAGGGGATCGGGCAACGATTTCGTTAGCGGGCGAAATGATTCAAGAGCCGTCCAGCCAAGAAACTTCCTGTCGAATGGGCTCGCGCATGATAATAAAACGCGAGGAATGGCGCACGAGCGGATTTTATTTCAACGTTAATTGGCCGCGCACGGTAACCGACCTCCGAAACACTGTCCAAGAATACGAATGTGTTTACGGCACAACGTCGTTTCGCCGCGCCATTGACCCGTTAATGTTCAAACGTCGCACGCTGCCAATGTAGCCCCCTGTGTATTCCACACGTGTCGAGGGTACAACCTTCGGCAAATCTATCTATTCGATCAACGCTCCTTTCGAAAGGAATTTCAACGTTTCCGCCAACAGGAGAACAATTTCTATAGCACGCGTGACTTTGATTGAATTCAACGCTTGTCTTTAACACGTGGTTCTTCTGTTGCCGAAGAGTAACCTTGACGTCTAATCTCATCCAGGAAGTTGTCCAACGATAAATCACGTTTCTTTTGCGAACCAAGCGTGTTCCAAAGAATAAAAAAATCTTTAATTATTGTCGTTAACGTTTGTTTTCAGATGGATTTGTTTCTGGTCACGATAACGTGTTCCGGGAACCGAGACCGTCGTACAGCTGCTCGCTAGTATTGGATAGGCTATCTAATCTCCTTCTAAAATCCTGCGTCGTTAATTCTCTTGCCTTAAACTTTGAACTGTGCTATACGTTACGAGCGAAATAAAAGAAACCCAGACATTCGAAAGATGTTACTTCGTTATTAACGCGTTCTTCGCTCCAACTTTCAATCCTATCTTCTCTCGAAAGAAACAAAATCTCGATCGAGAAACAGCGTTTTTAACGTCACTATTATTCGACCGGCCGGAATAACCGATTTATAAGCGCTAATCACGCCTGGCAGCGTCGAGTTGGTCAACCGAAATTCCGCGCGAGCAGCGCGATCCGAACACGACGGTAGACGAGGAGCGGGAACCGGTCGAAGATTAAGAAGTTCAATTAGCCGGTGGAACTTTCGCCGGTTAAGGAGGGCAATGTCGACACACATCCTCGGCTGCAATCGGAACGAAATCGAAAGGGCCCCGGGAGAAGAGTGTCTCGACTCTCTCGTGCCGCGTTCTCGATGGCGAAACTGCCGCGGCAGTTGCCTTTTTGCCGATCGTAAATCCTTTTCGGACAACACTGGCTACCCAAGTGAAAATCTTCGCGGCAATGGCCGATTGTATCCTCCTGGTGCGCAGAACGTCGATGAATCACCTACCTCGAAATCTATCGTTTTAATCATTTTCCAAACGACGCTGTTTCCCGATGGATCGGCTTATGAATATTTATCACGTGCTCTGCCAGTTTTCTCATATTCTCTGGCTGATTCTACATCTCGCGTAGAACGGTTAGAAGTTTCCTCGTCTGCACGGGAACCTTCCTTCCTTTCGCGACGTTATTTTGAACGAAACGGTTCGTTTATCGTCGATAAAACGAGGATAATTTTTTAGCACGGCTATTCGGCCGCTTGTTTTGACTTTACCCGCGGGAGATTTATCACGAGGTAGGTATAACTTGTTGCCACTGGCACAGAGAGAAGACACTTGAAATTTATAACCGTTGTTTCTACGATCCATGGCTAATTGGTTTTCGATGGTTCGTGAAAAGTTGACCGTTTGGGAAAAGTAAGCGGATTAGAACGAGTTGCGAGGTTCGTTGCAAAATTCCAGAGGATCTGAAACCGAGAAAATTCGGTACGGTTTCTACTAGCGCGGTTAATTAGAAATTCCGCTTGTATTGTGATTTCATTGGGGGTTTCATAGGTTTTCTAGGTGGCACCGAGCATGATGCAACGAGAAAAGAAATTTCCGGTAATAAATTGCTGTGGTATGCTGTCGTAGGCTTGCACGGGGACTCAAATATCTCGTAAAAGTTCTTGGTAAGAGCCCACGTGCGTGCTTCACTGAGATAAAACCTGACAGCTGTTATTCTTATTATCGGATTATGGATCTATCGGTACCGATCGATACGCAAGTATTTTTCCGTTTTAATTAATCACGAGTAACGAATTACGCGTAACGATACTCTACTCGTTCGTGAAAATTATTCCCGATATTTAATCGTTTTCGAAAGATTAATATTTTCCATGAGAAATTCAATCTTGACTATTCGATACGCTCTCAGATATATCCTCGATCGAGAAAATGTTTAATCCGCGAGACCACTTCATTTTCTACGAAAGATTACGGAGAGTCCTACTTATAGGGCTGGTAATAGTCGCGACTTATTTCGATTTCGTCGGTTGGAAAGATTAGCTCGCCTGCGAAGATGCGATACGCGAACACCTGGACACCGTGACGGTACGTACGTGTACGAAAACAGCGGCGTTCCTCGTCAAGTTCCAGCAGCGTTGCGCCGGAGAGACTTGGTCTAGGTCGCCTTTCACTGTCCTACTGACGTCTCGTGGTTAGTTGGTTAGTTGCTCTATTCTACTACGACTACAACTCAATGCCAGCGTGCACGTTGTCGTACAGAGCGACCCAAAAGAAACTGCCGACTCGGAAGGCCAAGCACGTGATTGGACGAGAGAAAAAAAAAAGAAAAAAGAAAAAAAAGAAACGAAATCTGCCATTCGAGCGTCCAGACATCAGAGAGCCAATGTTTCACGGTCGTCGAAAAAATCGTCTCTTCCTGTTCCATGTGTTTCTCGCATAATTCTTTGTATCTACAACCTTTCACCCGTGAAAGGAAATTAATAATAAGAATATCGAACGACTCGTTCGTCTTTGTATGCTACGCGCGAAACGAAGAAAGCAATTTCTCTCGGGTGGCCCTCGAACGTCCATCAAAGTGCTTTAGAGTGTGCAAAACAGTCTTCATCGTAACACGTTTGCGCATCGTAGTCAGAAGCGATCGACTTGCAGCGTAAAACAGCTTGCGAAGAACCATACGAAGGTCTGACAGGACGAAATCGAAGGAAGGAACGTCGATCGTGTAAGGGATCCTTCCGCGTCGAATCGTCGAGTCGGCCTTTGTCCAGACAACGCGTGTCCTGTATCCATGGCACGTTTTTTACCAACATTTCACGGTCAATTGCCCGTCAATTTTCGAAACAGCTTTTTACCATGCTCGACGCGTGTGTACAAAGCTATCCTAATCGATCGTAGGTTCTTAATCGCTTCGAGAATGTCTAGAAACGTTTCGTCATAGAAAAATGCTTAATCGCCTGGTTTTTGTGTGGAAATACTTTCGAGGCAACACCGATAACGATCCGCGTTGATGCAATAACATTTCTAATTCCCGGCTAGAATCGGGACGTTATATGGAGCAGAAGTTTGCAATTGGAGAAACTACTTTTTAATTATGCCGTTTAATCCACCGTGAGTAAAGAAAATTATACGAAAAACGTCGACGAAGCCATCGAATAGATTCCGATTTCTCACGCGATTCACTTTCGATCGACAGCTCGATCGCGGTGAACGCATGTCGCAAATCTTTGCAAATGCCCCCAAGAAAGTAAGTGGAAAGCAGCGAGATTTATATTCTACTTTGATGTTCCCAGCAAACTTGCTGAACCTGATCTTGAATCTGGTTTACGGTGATACGTTCACATGCACGTGGAGCGGCGTGCTAGAACGCTCAAGAATAATTCCAGCCACTTCTGCGGAACAATAAATAATAAACGCCGCTAAAAACTGGACAGGACGAGTGAGAGACGATTTTCATGTTTTGCCAGTTTCGTATACTCGCGATCGATCCCTAATTCGTGCATCGATATTCTTGTCTTTCCTTCTGCTATCTGGACTATGTACATATTTCCATTGGCAGATAATTAAATACGTCCAAGAATAATTTCATTTCTTCTTCCAAGCCATCCATCGTCCTTTACTATTCCTATAACCGTAACTTTCTTAATTCATTCCTTTTTCCTTTTTTTTTTTTTTTAAGATACAATGTTTAAGATACAACCTTCGGTTTTCCATGTCTCTTTATCTTTACTCAAAAAACAACGTAGAACGAAGGAGAAGCCCGATGCGAAAGCTAATTGCATATGCAAGAAACGAGTGAGAACAATTAAATCAGCGGACTCACAAGCGAAAGGTAGAATTACACGGACGTCGATTCCCCTTTCTCAAACAATCATCCAGGATGGCTATAATTCTAATTGAAGTTGAAATAATCGTGCAACGCGTGGAAGACGGGACCGTAATCAAGCGAGGATGAAAGTCGTGTTCTGGTGAAGTTGTCTCCGTTAAATCACAGCCGTCGTCGTGAAAATCGAAAGCAGCGAAAGTAATTTCCATGGCTGGGAACAATAGGGGGGAATGCCGATCTCGACCCCGTTCTGGAAAGCAATAAACGACACGGCAAAAATAGAGATCGGGCGTGTGTATTTATCGAGCGACGAACCAGAGCCAATTTTCCAAGTGAAAATCTCCTATTCTCCGATGTTTTTTCCCCTGTGAAATTATAAGTCGTAAATCAATGGCAAAACATATATCGTAAGCGAATCGAGGACGATCATTCGCGGTGTACACGGGAGTCGCGAAATTGAATCTGTATTGAATTCCTGTATTGAATTATTCGAGCCGATTATAGAATCATAATGGAATGGTCGCGACGAGAACAGAGGAGAACAGCTAACCCCTGTCATTAATTAAAATTGAAACGGAACCGGGAACAGGTAGGTACGCGAGGGGAAAAACGAAGCTTAAGCCGAAAGTTCAATTTCCACCGTTTGCCACAGGGCAGCACGGACAACAAAAATTTAATGAAAGAAGCCGCAGGCCAGTAGAGTGAATCGAACGAAAATAAAAGTGAAAGATGAGCTCGTTCGATATCTCGACCGCGACGCGACGTCCCAAAAGAAAGCAAGAGTTTAATGGAAACTAGAACATGAAAATCATGTCATTAGAGCACCGAACGAGACTCGGTGCACGGCCAACGAAAGTCAAACTCGTCCTTGCCTTCTCTTTCTCTATCTTACCGATTTCTTTTTTCCCCGCTGCCGCTCGTTCCCGTAATTCGACGCATGATAAATGCCGCTTCCGAGCTGTAGCAGCCTGTATTTTTTCGTTCGAACCATCGATCAACGGTGGTGCGCACACCTCGAGAAATCGTCCGACACCGGTTGCAACACACGGAGTGTATTTCGATCGTCGATTCTCGAAAATTTATACTATCTCTCGCGGCCATTAATAGTCCAGTCCGATACGGCTCGTAATGATAGATAAACGTCGCTGTATTAATAACAGTCGGTATTCGGACCAGCAATAAACTTCCACGGAAATTACGGGTAATAAAGGCTCAAAAGGTTCGCTTTTTACGCGGCCTTTTACATTAGCTACTCTCTGGGATCTCGTTAACATTGTAGCGGCGATGCTCGTGAGACGAGCCGCAGGATACGCGAGTCGTGTATAGAAACGGGAAAGTCCATCGAAATTGCGAGAAACTTACGAAAACGACTATGTTCGATTCGATATCGCGACGATCGAGGAAGTCCTCCATGACTCATATTCCATCTTCGTATTTTTTCTCTCTCTCTCTCGTTGTATAGTTGATCATCTTGTTTCTTTTTGTTTCTCGCGAAACGAGTTCAGCCAAACGATCGTGGATGAAAGGTATCGAACCGGGATCTGTCTTGTTGATTGTCGAGGAATCGTATACGAGTTGGGTAATTTCCGCGGAGAGGTATAACGTGCGAACTAAGATACGTTGGGTACAAGAGACGGTTAAGTAATTTACACCACGTATATAGGTTTCTGGAACGATTTTGTGCCAAGTTTACGGAACTGTTCTCGTATATGCGAGAAGAATTTACGAACTCTTGCAATTTCAAATGCGTATAAACATACATTATTCGAAGATATTGTAAAACTTTATTACGCGAAATTACTCGAACCAAGTTGTATTTAATTATCTAACAAAAATCCAGCCCACTGAAATCAACCCCAATTACGAACCACAATAAACATCGTTCCTGAAATGACATCAGACTCGATTAACCACTTAATCGCTGCAACGAGACGTAATCCAATCTTTACGAACTACCTCCATAAAACCACGCCTACCGTAACACTCGGCCCAAAAGGACCTGAACGACGATTCGATCGTGTAGTAAAATGCAGAATTCCCTTCTACAAAATAACAGGATAAAACGCGTAAGGACGAGCTCTACCTGTTTCCAATCCGTTCGAACGTTATTCCAAGTGAAAAAACCAAGTGGAGGAACTTTTACGATGGCGAAGGCCACGTAGATATACCTGTCGAGTGCTACATCCACGCAAAGTGCACGTAGGATCAAGTTCGAACTAGGTCTGGGCTACCGTGTATCGATCACGTTTAATTTAAGTTCAAGCCGGATTAGACCTAGTTAGATCAAAGTTACCGCTAGCTTAAGTCTTAAATAGATTTAACTTGTCTAGGTTATACCTAAATCCAATGTCCCGTTATATTTCACGTTCGTAGAAACTCCAAGTAACTCGAGAGTTCTTCAAGGCCGACGGATTGAAAATTCCTAATGAAGGAAACCGAGCGATCGGTGGTAGAAGAGGTAGAAGAGCTTGGTATCCGGTACAAATGACATACTAGCATGACCAAAGTGCAGCGTATTATAGCGGACATACATAGACAGTAACATGGAGCTGCAGCGCATTATGGTGGACACAGCGCGATGTAATAATAGACGTGTATTCACGACCACGGTGGCCCTTCGCCGCAAATTACCGACAATCATACCCAACGCTATCGGTAGCATCTTTTTTGGCAAATAACACGCTAACTCGTGCTTGTATCCTGACTACGTCAAGGCCGAATGACCGGTGCACGTATCATCCACTACACCTCTACACCAACGAATGAAAAATTAACGAAGGAAAGAATTTTAATGAGAAAAGTCTTCTATCTTCTTGCGTACGATATAAATTGAAAATTAAATTATCGAGATACCACACGTAGCTGGTTATTATTCGGAAATTCCCGTTTCCCACTGGAAACCATTGGGAAGGCTATACGAATACGTTAACGCGATCTAAGAGATCAAAATTCCCTCGCGTACAGGTACAACCACTTACAGCTTGACCACACGCGATCCACCCTCGGTGGGGCAATTGATCGCCAAGCGGTGGCGAGCTTACGTGCATCCTGCCGAATAGAATTATGGCAGGCCGACTCGAAACCGCCTAACCTGCCATCCGCGATACGACTTGTTCAACGTGATTTCCACGAATAAGCGATAGATCGAAACTAACACAGATCGCATCGACTGCAAGTGGAACGAAAGGTCTCGGGAATTCAACAATTCCAAAAATACTCGACCGCGTGTTTCTACTCGTACGTATCAGGTATCGATATTAACTACATCGATCAATCTCGAGGATTACGACACACGAATTGCTATTCCATTAGACGGTAGACAGCGTACGCGGTCAACGAGAGAAGCGAAAAGATCAGCAGACGATCGGTACCCGATTCCCACTTCTGGTGTCCGCGTTTCCCGAGTGTCTGCAACTCGCGTGGCAAGCCACGTGTGTCCGACTTCGCGGTTCTCCAACGTCGAACGACACGACAAACGCAAGCAGGATTGGATTATTGCACGTGGGGTACCGGTGCCAGGCGATACGAATCGATTCGAGGCTTTCACGCTTTGGCTATAGGCTAAATACGATACGCGATCTCATCACGAGGATATACGATTTATAATTAGTTGGCGTTCGACTTCGTACGTTTCTATAGTTGTCCGTCCAGGCGTTAGAAATTCTCTTAAGATCATTTTCTACGTTTCAAGCATGTCGAAGGAATTTCAAGCTTTGCTCGGTATAAAGCTACACACTTAAAGGCCATGTCCGTACGAGATAAGAGACTATCTTCCATAATACGCGCGTACGTACTTCTTCCATAATTAATTTTGCCCGTATCCCGATGCGTAATCGAGTTACGGCGAGTCGTTGATAACGCGCCAAGGTACCGAGAATTTTTTCTACGCGGACGGAAAGTCTTCGATCTCTCGATGCAGCGTGCGAGTGGAGTTGTGCCGTTTCGTTATTCTGCCCTTCATACCCTTCCCACGATTAGTCGAACACACCGAGCCGCTTGCTAGATGCGAACACGTTCTAGCCGGCGGATTATGCGAGTCAAGTGAACACGGTGCACAGGTGTGCCGACGCTAGAGATGGGATCAAGCGAGTGAACAATGCACAGCCGATAACGTTTCATCGCTGTATAGCGTGATAACGAATTATTCGGCAGCCGATGACACGATTTCTCCGGCATTTGGATAGCCTAATCGTCACCAGAAACGAAATAACAATGGAGCTATCGAATAGATAAACAGCGATAGCGAATTTATCAGAAACGCTTGTGCAAGGTCAATTCGCTTAAACATTATTCAATATACATAACGAATATTAAATGCTTATCGACAAAAGTAACACGATCGTAGCTAAATCACTGTAGTCTAATATCGGTCTGGCAACGAATCTTGAAAACTAATCCAGCTACCTTTCCTTAACTCTTTGTCGAAGAAACTTTACTTTTATTAAAAATACTGCTATGAACTAAGTATGTACGAATGCGTATATTATTAGAACAATTTCCAAGTACGTATTATGGAGATCAGGATTATAGTGATCTCTATTTATTATATAAATTTATTTAGAGAGATTTAAACAGTGAACTATACCTATCAATAATTAGAACTGACAATTAACAACTCACAAGTAACCCGCAATTACTCGCACCTTCTTCGCAACTGCAACTAATCGCAACTCAGTCGTAAAACCAACTACAACTATTGACTATTGACCACTCTCTCCACCAAGACGTCCTTCTTATACCACAGTTTCCGGTACTCTTACAACGTACAAGTGTTTTACAGTTGTTGACTCAAAATGGTCAAATATACCTTTTTTAATATTCAATGTCCTAAAGAGTCACAGCCATATAGTTCATCGGCATTTCCCATCCTTGCACCTATCAGCGCTTCCATTGTTTTCTATCTGTATTTCATTCAGATTTCCCTAACAATTTTTCCTCGATACTACGGTATTTTAAGCTGGAAGAATAAAAACCACACGATACAAAGATATTGTATACTGACATAAAAATCAGCGACGAGTGGCACGATTCAGAATGTGAAGGGTTAGAGATGGGAATATTAGGCGAACTTATCCGGACGAGATTAGACGCGAATGAACGTGAGCGCGGTTTGATCCCATCTCTAGTCGACCCACAACACACCGATGCACGCGCGCAGCTGTTTGCCTGCTTGCAAAGTTTTATACACGCATTTATTTCAAGCGTTCAGCATCTATGTAACCAGCCAGTGCGAGGCCTACCGGCGGTACGTACCCTTAATGAATTCGCGGAAATCTCATTCCCCGCGAATTCTTCGCTACACGCATAAGGCTGTACGCGAAATGAATCGTTCGCTGGCTCGTTACTACCGTCCGGAAATATTCTCGGAATCCGTGGAAAATGGATGTCTCAGAGGTAAGCGATTTCAACCCTTTCGAAGGATTTGTCAAGAATTCGCTTCTTTTCGCCAGCGATCCAGCAACGATCTATGGGCTATCCGAGTGCGCGATCAGCGCGAGTCGAACGCTATGAAGAATGTTTCTCGATCCCAATGGACTTCATTGATCGCGTTCACGCTAGATCAGAGGCCTTGAATCTCGATAGAACGGTCGATCGACGCTTCGGAAGCGATCATGCGAGGCGGCGATCGATCGATTTCTGAATACACTCTGTGTTTCCGTTATTTAATGTTGGATCACGAGCTTGAAAATTTGTATTTTCCACGTACTGCGAGATGGCGCGATACGCTGCGTCGATTTTAGAAAGATTTAAAGATACCGAATTTAGATCTCTTCCCACGGAAGATTTCTGTGAAAAACAACGTCGAGTGCGTCGAGTAGAATTGTCTCCAATAAATCAGCCGTCGATCGGCTTGTCGCGGAGAGAAGAGATGAAACTCGACGAACCTGCCAAGCAAACTTCCTTATCTTGTTCTTCGCTGAAACTTCGTGACATCGAATCACAGAAAATAGAAGTTTTATAAATAATTTCAAATCTGTCTGCTCCGATATAACCGTAAAATTGAACGGTATCTTTTTCTACCTCCGAGATTCGATTTGTCTATTTGGATAGTAATAAAAATACGCAGCCGTGTCGCTCGATTAACACGTGCAACGACAGTGCGTGAAATTCCGAATCGTGGTGGCGATGGTGCGGCCGTAACAACGGCGGCGAGAGTGAAAGAAAGTGAAAAAACCGGGACAGGAGCTATGCACCGGAGAGAAAGAGAAAAAGAGAGGCGAAACTGGCCGGATGACCTCGGTCGTGGAGTTGCAGTTGCAGTGCGACAGGTTCGCAGCTGCGGCTTGTCTCAGATGTCGAGGCTGACGTTGGCGTAGGTGTGAGAGATCTGTGTACACGCGGCGTTTCGTTCGAACGGGCCGGTCGATCTGTGTCATGGCGCCTTTCAGCCGGTTTAAAAGTAAAAGTAATTGATAGATCGCGTCTCAGGCCAGCAAGGATCGTCCTTTGTCGCATCCTGCCGCGTCTCTTCCAGAATCCCAGAGTTTTAACACGACTCAAGGATTAAATACCTCGCGAACCGTGTGATCTGTCGTGATCAATTAATCTTACCGTCTTAGCTCTTTATGCTGGCGTTAACTGAGTGCCAATTATAATTTATGCATCTTATCGATTCGATCGGAGTGGTTACTCGTGCGTACGACGAGTGCAAGCGAGAAGATCCGTTCGGGTAGCCGAACTTGGTGATCGGATACCAAGTGCCAGCGCGAAGTATCATCGTTACACGTGTTGTTTACAACGATCGAGATGGAAATTAGAGCCCAGATGCGACCAACTTTTAGATCCAGCAGGTGCGCATCTGTGACCTACTCTCTAAATCGATGGTAAGCACCGATGACGTAGGCGTAAAACTGCATCGGATCGTTAACACGTGGCGCGACTGTAATGCATAAAACGCGTCGTTTTCGATCCGACTATTTTCGAATATGATTCGATCCTCTTGAATGAAACAGACACGGGAGAACGAGAGATGCGAACTTCGATTCGGTTGGAACTTTGAGAAATCTTTTCGAAATGAAAAGAGACGATGAAACGCTTGGCATGGTCGTAATTATAATAGCACGTACTTCTATTCGATGATCAGATGGTTAAGTTTATTAGCGTGGAAAGATTATGAAGATTGGCACGACCGGATTTGAAACTCGAAGCGCTCAATTGAGCGTCACGTGAGCGACGTCTTCCACTCCTAATTTTAGTATCGAAACGACTGTCACCTAGATTATTAATTGGAAAATAGCTTCAAGTGTCCTTCTACGAGCTATTCGGCCAATTTCGTCGGTCCCTCAATGTAGTTTGTAAGCTCAAAGCGAGCTACGGCAATGGAACACTGTGTATTGAAACTTCACAAGGCGACGTTACTTCGCGTTTCAAAGCTCCGCTCAACTAGGACGTCGAAAGCTCGGGCAGCCGAGTACCACATGAGAATAAAAACAACCAATAGGAAACCGCTGGAGACTTCGTGGGTGGGCAAAATTCGAGCCAAACCTCGTGCAAATACCGTAGCTTTCGATCTTCTTCCTTCGGCGATCTATCTCCGGCCAGACGATTATTTCCACGGCAATTTATGTCGGAGCTCGATAACGGTGACACGTATAAATAAACGCGGGGGATAGAAATAATTAACACAAAAAAGAGAGGTCGCCAACGAAGTGTCGGAAGGAAGAGATGGGGGAGAGGGGAGGGAAAAAGAGGGAAGAGGAGGCGAACGAGAGACGCAGAATCTCTCCCGGATGACCTGAGAGCCTCGAAGCTAGAGAGCGCAGCAGGTACGCAGCTGCGGAATGTCCCATATTCCCATGGTGAACTCGGACGCTCGATAATCGAGATATCGAGCACGTAGGTGCAAACCTGAAGCGCGAACGACACGGTCCCGGCCGGCTTCCACGCGCTTGCATCATACGCATTACACACACTTTGCTTGATGAAACAAATTGGTATGACCTGGTCTAGCCGCTGCTGCTTCTCATCGACACCCTCCGGCTAGCGCGTTCCTCCCATCCTCCCGATCCCTACCCGTGGCCCCTTCTTTCTTCTTCGTTTCATTGAAGGAAGTCGTTTAAAAGAGAGTCGAGCGATTCTTCGGCTAGAGGCCAATTTCCGTGTAGCAACCGTCAGGCCAGTTTCCTCTATGCTTCTTCTATTTTGCTTCTCTCGGTCAATTTCAATTGATTCCGATTACCATGTGACGCGTCATAGAACGTCGTACAACGTTTCGTCGGCACTTGGATCGCGATTCGAATCTAGCACGAGCTTAACTCTCGCTTCTGAGGCTGGCGAAGTTTACCGATTGCTCGTACTTCTACAAGCATCGTGCCTACCTGTTTCCTTCTTCGAAATTCTTCTACCGAGAGCTCTACTCACGGATTGCCTACTGTCGGGCTGATCCTCGTCCCACCCACCCCTTCCGTGCCAGAAAACACATTCAAATATCCCGTGACCTGGTCGAGCTAGCTAAAAAGAAGAAACTGGAGCAAGCATCTCCGGAAACGTTCGTTTTCATAGGGAGGTAGGAGGCTCTGGATTCGTCCAGCAGCGATCGGGTGAAAATCACCGAAAGTAGAGGGAGGAGGAGGAGGAGGAGGAGGAGGAAGAGTAGGGGGAGGAGGAGGAGGTCGGGCCTGGTCCGGAAAAGGGAAGGAAGAACGAACGTCAGAGCTCGACTGTAGCGGTAGAGAAGAGGGTGGAGGAAGTGGTGGAAGAAACGAAGCGCGGCGGAGCAGGAAAAAGGGTTCGGCGCGCATAGTTCAAAGATAGAAGAGCGCAGCAGCACGTTGCACCGACGGGCTGCATGTGCATTGGCTGATAGTGTGCGCATGCACGTAGACACAGGCCGCTCTGCGGCACCGCCATTGAGACCTGACCTACTTTGGGACACACGGTTCGCCGACATCGCGCTTCGCCCGAGTAAAAGCACCGAGCAAAGCACACTCCTTGCTCTCTATGCTCGAGCGTGGGCGGCCAATCTTCCCTTCTCGCTCCCGTTCGCTCTTTTTTCCACTCCCTTGTCCCATCTGTCTCGTTTTTTGCTCCACTCGCATTTTTTTGTCGACCGCCGTTCTATCTTCTCTTTCTCCCTTTCTCGTATTCCTTCCTCCCTCCTCTCCTCTTTCTTTTTTTCCCATTCTACCCTTTTTGTCTCCGTATCTGTATCTTCTTTGTCCCCGTATCCACTTCTTCGCTCGTCTATCTATTCGTCACTCCCCCGAAGCTCGTTTTCTCTTCGTTCTGCCCTCTTCCGCTGTCTCTCCGAATCCCTTTTTGCTCCACTCTCTTTCCGACCGTGTCTCCTTTTTCCCTTCCCATCCTATTCCACCCTCTCGCCCCTTGTTCCCGCCAACCTCGCCGACGATCCCTCCTCGTTTCTCCCTTGATCTCTACGTCTCATTTTTGCTCTATTCACGACCCTCTATTCGCTCGTTCGCCTCTTTTTCGTCGTCTCTCTTTCGCACCCTCGTCCCGTTGCCTTTTTATCTCCGTTTCACACTCCCTCTCTATCGCCTTTTCCACCCTCTCCACCGCTGCCCGGGTCCTCTGTTCCCGCTCAGCAGGTATAATACAGCCGTTTTCGGTGCAGCCTGGCAGCATGTATCGAGAGATTTCGAGTGCATTGGCCTAGATACTCCGCAACTAGGCGCACCGTTTCGTACGAATTTTCTGGTAAACGCAGATTTTTCCCTCGGGTATATACCCACACGATGAGACTGGAAATTCTTCGCGGAGAAGCAGACAGAGGAGCGCGATGAAGTCTCCTCGTGGATCGAGTCGAACAATTCTGTTCCTGGATCGAACCTATTTCTCGCCTTCTCGCCCAGGCGAAAGATTTCACCCGCGGGAAGCTCGCGAATGAAACGCTTCCTCTTCAAATCGTTGGAAATGGAACAAAAACGAACCACGAGAATTCGCGTACGAATCGCACAGATTCTCGGTGCACGCGTTTGCAATCTCCAAAATTCGTTATCGAAACTTCTGGACCACTCGATCTCCCCATTTTACCTGTAAATCCGCGACTAAGTATTCGCAATTTGGAAGCAAGAAGGCGAAGCACGGCGACAACACCGGCGATTGCAGAAAGGAAAACGAAAGTTAGACGACGCAAAGAAAAGTCTATGACTCGTTCAAGGTAACCACTCGTTAGCTCAGGATGAACGATTCAATTAACACGTTTAGGCAGCGAAAGACAGAGACACGGGGCGAGAGAAGGTACGAACGGCTCGTAATTGCTGAATTATCGATGATCATTAAAGCGCGCGACTGCGTTTACGATCGTGTGCCTTTAGCTTTATGATCGCACGAACAGATCTCATAAAGATTTTCAACGCATAAACTCTTATCAGTGCGCGTGCAGACTGCCGCTGCACGCGAAACAGCCAGGCAGAGGCATAGGAACGAGACGAGACGTTTCGTTCGGGCCGATCGATTCGATTCCTTCCAGAGACGAGAGTCAGATTCGAGTTTTCTGCTGGAATTACGTCGCGTCGTATACAGAAACGTCAAGTTTACGCTTGGCTTTCGGCTATACGAGCGCGAAAATATATTTCGACGAGCGTAATCGAGCTCGTCCCACGAGCATCGTTGCGCAAATCGTGGACGAAAGCGAGGCTGGTATAGTCGGTGCGAAACGGAAACGAGAAGAACCGAACGAACGACCTCGGGGCAAAAGGCTGATTATCTTAACGACACGGGATACCTATGTGGATCCTTTCACCAATAACGTATTTAAACATTGTCGCTTTATGGTTTAAAAGTAAAAAGAGAAATCGAGAGGGAAAGCAGCCGTGTTTGAACGCGAGCAATCAATTTGCATCAACGAAAAATTTGTCTCCTGAAATTCGGTGCTGTCCACTTTCTCGTTGTTCCGGGTCTTCGTTCTCCGTCTCTTTAACGTGCAACAACAGGCTTTATGATTCTTGCCGTGTCATCCTAAACGCGGCTTTGAAACCTGTTTAGAGTCGGTTCTATGTTTAGTTTACTAAAATACACTCGGTTCCGCGATACGGGTGTTCCTCATCTTCGAATCTAGTTCAAATCCTACAAGATTTGCGCGCCGACGCGTTGACAAAGAGACAATGAGCATGATGGCGTGAAACATTGGTTCGGAGCTTTTGCTTGTCAACCTAAACAAACTCGCGGATGCCTCGCGCGTTCCTCCAGAAACGGATCCACAAATAATCCGGCCAGTCTTCTGTAAATTCACCTTGAAACGGTTATCCACCCGTTCTCTCGCGATTCGGATGCACGCGCGCCATGCATCGCGCGTAATAATAAAATCATTGCAGTGATTTATACTTAGCTTTGTAATTAAATCGTATCTTTAAAAAATCGGACCATTATCCGGATAAATTTGAACAAGTGATGTATACATGGATGTGTAGATAATGCACAGATAGAGATACAGCTTTCGCGATGAATCCACCAATTGGGAATTTCTCTGGATTAAAAGATTCTTGTACGGTCGCCTATTTTACAGCGAAATTTCGTGAATGACACGACGTTCGATTCATCCAACGTTTCTTTTCATCTGTGTTTCTGCGCTGTCAGAATCGAGTTTCCACGCTACCATCTATCCAATCTCGGATTATCCCAGTCACGTAGGTGACAATTTTCTCCTGGATCTCGTTGAATTCGTTTCGAACGATTAAACGAGGAATGGCAGCGCGAGTACGTTTGATCGTGCAAGATCGACATGCACAGTGGCTGAAAGACGAGAGTATTGGCGAATTGACAGGTCTACGGGCAAATACACGTGCCATCGATTCTCGCAAGTTGAGAAATCGCTGGACGGGAGAGGCAGGAGAGCTTGCAGCCCCCGTCAACTGGGTCAACGTGACATCGCGACGCTCTTGACGCACGTGCAAACATCTCGAAACGACGCACGCATGTGCAGCGAGCAGTTCGCCTGGATTTCGCCGTCGTCGATCAATGACGTCTGGAAAATGTTTCTTTGCCACTTTCCTGCGGTCTTCGTGGAACTTTTGCGCGTGGGACGTAAAACGATCTGGTTCGACCTCCATCTTCGTGAGATGCTACACGTTTAAATCACGTTTTCCATGGATTTCGTAACGGATCGTTAAGTTTGCCGATACTTGGGCGAGACTCGATTTCAACTAATAATCGGATGCATGTTTTCTTAGATACAGAAAGAATCGATAGAACGGAAGCTGCGTATCGCGATTACTCTCGAGAGAAAATGAAACGCGTCCCGAAATAGAATGTGTTGTTACCTCTTCCGAAAATCCGTTCGTGTAACAGCAACACGTCCAAGTCCAAGTATCCCACAGACTGACTGTACGCCGTAAAGCACCAGAAGCACTCGATATTCCGCGTCGCGCTCGCGCATTCCCAAATCGAACGTGTGTCGTCGAGCCGCGCGCGTGGTCCTCGAAACAAAAAAAGAGGAACGACGAACAAAAGAGGCAAAAACGAGGAACGAACCGAGTGAAAGTGCGAGCCGTCTCGAATTCGCGATTAGAGGGGCCGTGGAGGAGCGGCCGAGGGCCAGGAGACACGACGCGCGCGCCACGCCAGGCCCCGAAAAAGGCGAATCACCTCTCGTCGAAAGTTGCTCTTCTGAACCGAGAGTGTTGCGACTTGACGAGAGAGTCGAGGGTGGAGGAGGATCGCGTACGAAATAACAGGCGGTCCGAACTGCGCAAATGTTTGCGAAATGACGTCAAAAAACTCGCCAGGTTCGCCGATTACTCGCACGCGGTCGCTGAACGCACGCGGAATCCACGAGGGGGCCTCGGCAGCGATCGTCCTCAACGAAAAGAGGTTCCTAGAATTCTCGTATGCCTGATAGAAGCTACGAAAAATGTTTCGACGAATTATACCAATGGTAAAAGTAAAAATGGAATCGGCGAGATCCGCCGATGGAATAGACGATATTCCAAGTTAATTTACGGCGATTACGAGCGTTCGTGACACGTAAACGACGGTTTCCAAGAAAAATTTCTCCGCAATTATTCTTAAATGCTGGCAGATTCAACCGGGAGTGGCTACTCAGTGGTCAACGCTAATTACTCTTCGGTGATGAAAGAAAGATATCCGAGCAACCGTGCGCCGCCGTTAAGGGTAACCACACGAAGGAAGAATTCTGAGATTTCAGCAACGATTCGCACGGCTCTTCCGTGAACTTGTTCCAGCTTAAAAGGCTTCGACTACCAATATTGAAAAAAGGTGACCAACTGACCGGAATTTCAATTGCTTCGAGCATCAATTTGGACCAATACCAAAGGATTTTGTAAAAAAAGAACAAGCAAGAAAAAACTGTTAGACAGAAATGATCCAGCGAGAAAAAAGGTCTGGCCAGCATCCACGCCCAAACGCCAAATTTCCAATAGCAATCAACCTGCCGAAAGGAAATGTTGAAAGACGACTGCGTAAAAAATGCTGGCTGGGAAAATTGATGTTCGAAAATGCTTGGAAAAAAGAGGGAAACTGTTGGTGGAAAACTGAGCAAGGAAACGTCGTTGAACAGGCTGAAAGATAATACATGGCCAAGGAGCAAGAGAGAGAGGAAATACTCGGCGAGATATGCTCGTTTTACCTGGCTGCGATGCACACGAATGCATTTCCACCCCCTATTCATTCGCGCGACGGTGGTAGCTGCTGTGACCCACTTCCATCTCCGGGAATAAACGGCACACCACCCACGCACACGGGATTCTCTTCGAGTTTCATTCGAACACGGAGACCATTGACTTGCCGCATCGTTGTTTCAACGAGGATACCGCCGAGAATGTTTTCCGTGGTCCTCTACAAGGTAAAGCTGGAGAATATGATTGCAGATATGGTACAGTATGTAACATTTTGAGCGGCGATATCGCGCGCAGCATCTCATAAATACGGATGGTCATACAAAAGGAAAAACAGAAACAATTTAAATTAAAAATCCAAGAGCGAAGATATCACGCGTGGAATGGCGATCGAATAGCTACGGCCGATTCCGAAAGTACTATCGATAACATTCCAAGGAGCTTAAAGCAAATATCGTGGATGCCAGGCATCGGCCGAGTACGAGAAGAAAGCAAGCGTCGAAAAGCATGGCAAAAGCAGAAAGTGGAACAGCGGTCGGATTGAAAGCCTCGTTCGGAAACTAACAGACGTTTATGAGACACTGGAATCCGAAGAACGACCGGTATCTCGTCGTGGAGGCTCGGTATCGAGCAACCGTGAACCGCCTACGCGGTCACGATGCAATTGCAGGCAAATTGGAGAAACTGATAGGGGAAACTGTTGCGATCGCGCTCCTTCATCATCGTCATCGGAAATAAATTGGAAAAGAAACGGCCAATTTTTCGTTCCAACCGTCTCCACTCGCCTTTTAGTCGTTCCACTACTTCTAGTTCTGGAATTATCGATCTATCGTATACTATACGAATAATACTATTCGTAATAGTTATCCTTCGTTCGATCTCTAGATCGTTATCCTTAAATTCCGATATCGAATATTAAAAAGATAACATCGGTTACCTTCGTTTGGGATCGAGTTCCATGGCAAGGATTAAAAATCATTTTGAGGGAAGAATTTAGATTATACGGCGGCGGCGTCAACGACAAAGTGGTACCAACGCTCTCCAAGCGAGTCTGGAACGTCGATTCGCGACCGAATCGACTGAGTTTGCCGGATGCCCGAACCTGTCTCCTCAACCGGCACGCACGGCGCTTCATCGAGACTCCGTCACGCGTGGAAGTCGTTTACCCCTCGGAGTTATTTGGCCCCTTCGTAGCGAGCAACGCTCCGACCGACGCGCTCCAACCGGACGACGAAGAGTGACACAACACGGGGACCGGGGACGGGAAGCCGGCAGCATCGGAGCGAAAGAGAAATCGACTGTTTATTGCCAGGCAGACGAGCCGTCCGGGAGAGGAAGTCGCGAGGGGAGGATAGAAATTTGTCGGTAAACGATAAGAATATCGTTCCCTTCGTCAGGGTGTACGATTCTTCGTTCTAGTCTGCTATTCGAATTTCACTATGATTAAGTGGTTAGGAGAAAATATAGAATAGAAAATGTCCAGATATCGTTGATATATTTCTAATTTTTTAAACGTTCGCTTTGTTCCCAGCCAAACATCTGGCATGTTCTGTTCGAGAAGAAAAAAATAATCTGAAATAGGGAAGAACTACGTTCCGGGGATACAGGCTCAGCTGATATCAAACGCATGCGTATCCACGGCGTAGCAGTGGGACGGAGGAGGAAAGGGGGATGCGAGGTGGATAAATCGGTCGAAGGAAGGAAACAGCAGCGGGAAGAAGGAAGAAAAGAGAGGATGAAAGAGAAACGAGGCGAAGGAACAGCCACAAAAAACCGGGCGACAGGGGAACGGAGACGGAGGATCGGGGGAACGACGTGGAGATGCGACACACGTGCCAGGGACACGCGTGCGTGTGTAGAAAGAAACAGAGAAAACGAGGCGCGAAGAGCGAGACAGAAACAGGAACAAGTAGAGGGGAAACGAACGTCGAGCAGGGCTCGTGGAAGAGGAACAGAGAAACAGAGTCGAAGATAAGGAAAAAAAAGCGGAGGTAAAGAAGAGGAACATGTGGATGACCGAGAGAAAAAGTAGATGGAAGAAGAGGCGAAGCAAAGAGAGAGAGAGAGAGGGGGGGAGGGAGGGAGAGAGAGAGAGAAAATAAATAGAAGAACACTGTACGCGAAGAAAAAGCAACGAGAAACCGAGGTAGAAAAAATGTAGCAAAAAAGAGGAAGGTTGGCAAATGTACAAGGTGGAAAATGAAATCGAGGAAGAAAGACAGAAGAGAGTAAAGGAGGAGTGGGAAAAGAGATAACCAGTTTCTCTTTCTTCGACGCACAGCGTAGCGCGAGCACATTGTATAAGAGCACACAACCACGCGATTTTAGACGTTCTACTCTCCCTCCTACGGCCGCTTCATGAGGGTCCCCCTTTCGGCTGCCGAAAACGACATCGAGGAGACCTTCGTATGGCAACTCGCCCGCCGACGGCGACGCCGAGACGTATTCCGCATACGTAAAGCCATGTCTCTACTCTCGGAGAACGACGAATCCGCTGGCGTCTCACGAAATTTCGAAGAATCCTCGATCCTTAGCCGAAACGAACGACCGAGAGGTGTGTTCAAGTTCGACACACGCCTCTTGAAAGTAATTTGCGATTCGATGGCCGTACGTTTTTCAAATTATCCGGCGCTAGTTTCCACGAGTCGAGAGGGAAATGTATTATCCGGGAAACGTTTTATCAAGGCGAAAACAGGATCGTGTATTTCGAGCACGAAAGTTGCGGTGAAACGGCAACTTGAAGCAGCGATTTTCTTGCAGGGAAAAGCAATGGAATAGCGAAGCGGTTTCCATCCTAAAGGGTGGACGGTATATTTTCAGCACGAAGGTTCTGTTAGAGAACGACAACTTTGTTCGTTGAACTTTTGCGCGGCACTCCGCTTCTCGATGGAACTTTTTTTAACTGCGTGGGATGGAATCACGTGGGAACTCTTTCACGACGCGCGTGTTTGCACGGGTGAAATTTGTGTGGGCTTTTTTTGTGGTAGCCGCATCGGAGAATTCCCGACACTCTGTTGCGCTCTTTTTCCATTTTACTTTCCTCGGGATCTTTAAACGGGCAACTTTCTATCGAAGTAACGGCCGAAATTGCGGCGTCGACGCTTCTTTTGTAGCTGCAAAAGTAGGCCAATTTTCTCGTCGAAGTTTATTTTCGTTTCTTATTGTACGCCCGATTCTTCCAGACGCTTTTGATGGACATGACGAATGTGCAACGTTGTACGTAAATAAATGACCTACCGGTTCGAAGGAGAAAAACTTTCGGCTCGTAAAAATATCACGGAAACGCGGGCGTTAAATCGCTTTTCCCAGAAAAGTCCGCGGCGAAATCTTGTCGACAGAATTTTCCGCCGACCTTTCATAAACGCTTGAAATAGCTACGATATCGAGGAGAGAAACATTAAAAATGCCAAAAACATCGAGTCAAACTTATTCCTCCATCCTTCGCGGTTTCGCTAACACTAAAAAGTAAGTAATAAATAACTTGAATCGTCACGTCTACGAAATACCAATAGTATTTCTCGACTCTATTTTAAAATCGTTACGTTTTCTCCAACGTTTCTTTCAAGCAGGTCTTTTCAATTTTACAAACATTCACATCGACGAATGGAACTCGGCTATTGCTTAATTGCTCTCCTTCGAGAATGGTCGAAGGGTTTTCCACGTCACTTCGATAAGTGGCTAGATGAAAAGTATTTAACTCGTCCGCGTTTACGAGCGCGTTGTCAGACTGTTTCGACCGTGGCCTTAATCGCAATGTGTACCGATATGCACACACCATACATCACCTTTTTCTGTCTGCATTACGAGTACCGTGAACCGACCGCCTTATCGTTCGCCACGACGCACATTTTCTTTAACAAACCGTCTCTCTGCTTAACAATAAAAATATATTTCCCTCGGGAATGGTAAACCAACAAGTGTTTAAATCTCCATATATTGTTTTGGCAACGCAACCATAAATTTCTCTTATCGTTTCTTATCACTTGTGTCACGGTTCTCGTGTTAGCCTCGACGCTTTTTTCACCAGTTCCGTGAGATCGCTACGGTCGCAAATTAGGCCACGTTTAACTAGTAATCGACGACGACGGCGAAGAAGCGAGCAAGCGATTTGCCCTAGTCCTAGCAGCCGTTTAATAGCCGGGAGTTAAAGGTCTGTGCATAAGGAAAATCGCGAGTAGAAAATACGCGCTTGACCTTAGCCAGTCATCGGTTCGCGAGGTCGCCGGATCAATCGGCGAAGAGGAAAACAAGAATCGGCGGCCAACTCCTCCATTTTGCATCACCGACAACAGCCTTATCATCGAGCGAAGAAATAAGAAAATTTCCATTCGGGTTCATATTCCACGGAAGATTACGCGTCCAATGCCGAAAATTGTTGACATTTATTTTTAGTCGAAAATAACGGTACTTCGAAATATTCGAATCGCAACAACGCCACAATGAAATAACTTGGCTAGACCGACCAATCCTATTTCCTAGCTTCGATTATCGTTTCTATGGGTCTTGTTGTTCCCGCGTGACTCAAAATTAGCGAAATCGAAACGGATTAGCCCGCTATTACGACACGAACATCTAATTATTTGTCGATCGGCGACGACATCGGTGCAATAAAAATAACCGCGGATTCGATAAAAGCGACCAAGTTTAGTCCCATCGGTAGTCGGGTCAACAAGTTTTTAAAGAAGATCGACACAGATATCGTCCAAACGAATATCCATATTTCCATTAATTTGGAATCGTTCGAACACGAAACTGACATTGACTATTTACTTGTCGTCTAATTTTATAACGCGACTGATGAAAATCGAACGCATTCGATCGAACGGATTCAGGCTCTCTCGCGCACGCTTCGTGGCGAGCAACGGCGAACGAGTAATAACGATGTCAAAGCGAAGGCAATTGAACGATGTGCTAAAAAATATTGACCTAAATCGCGCGAGCATCGATTCGCGAGACACTGCCCTATCGTACAATGCACTTCCATCGCGTCGCGTCGTCGTTCCCGGGGTCGAAATAATCATCGAGATAACGAGTATTTCAAACACGTACCATTTTTACGCCTCCGAGCCTGATTGCTCCGATAAGATAAAACGATTCTGCAACATCGATCGCGTCGATGGAACGATGTCGCGACACCGCGCTCGGACGTTGTTAGTCATGAAACCTTCAGGTTTTCCCTTTTCCATTCGCTATCTTCTATTTAGTCGGCATACCAGGCTCGTTAACTTCGTGGAGGAAACAAAAGGTTTCACGAATCGTTTCGAAATCAGATTCTACGAAATAATTGCCGTATCCGAGCACGGAGGGTGACTCGTCGCAAAGATTCTACGGCAAATCGTATACTTTTATTATTATCGCTGTTAATTTCGACCGATTAAGATTTCAACGATCGATGCACCGTGGGAATTAAACGCAAGAGACATCGCGATGTACATGTCCTGGATCGTTATATCGACTTGGTCGAGGGCGAGAAGGATGCGCGCCCCCTCAAGCCGCAGAACAACTTGACCGCAAAAAAGCACTGGGAAAACGCGAAAGTGAAACCGATACTATTCTCCGTAGCTTCTGAAGAAATTCTCTGACTCTTAGCTATCGAAAAATTAGAACGATTGGAACGATTCGGTCGATCGAATCGATCGAAAAACGTGGAAGGAACGCTGAGGAAGCCGAGGATCGATGCTCCATGGGACTCGGTATCCAGAGCACCATGCAGCATCGACGCGTTATGCGGTCGTTTAAATAGGAGCACGCTAAGATTGCGAGCGAGCATGCTGGCAGCTAGAACGACGACTATCAAGGTAGTTAGCGTGGACAGAGACGTGACGTTGCCCGTTGCCTGTCGGAGTACTTTCATTGCTGTTATACAACCGCGGATCGAGCGACCGACCGCTGAAAGGAGAAATGGGAACACGCAGTGGTTCTCATGCAAGCCACTCCGGAACGCGATCGATCGCTTCACCACGCGGAGAATCGTTCCCGATTCATCCCTCTGGACCATAGAATTTTAAACAACGTTTTAATCGACCGGCTCTGGAATCAGTTTCCGAACAGTCGCATCCAGAATCCCGTGCCACGTTCCACGATGGAAAACGTTGACCCGATTCTCCGTGGAAAATTATGTAGATTGAAACGTGCAAGTTTTCAAGGTAAAGTGAAATTAAGCGCGAGAACCAAGTTTGCGGATTCTTGGCTAGCTTCGTAATAGCGGGAAAGTTTGTTGAAAATTGCAATGAAAGCTATACCGCGCGAGTGGTAGTTAGCAACGAAGCTTTGAAAACCTGGCTTCCTTCTAAGAAACTAGTTCAATTTTTGTACGCGGGAAAGAGCTGGAGATACCAGGTCAATAGCGAAACCGATGGGTCTTTCGCGAGTTTCTTATCGCGAAATTAAATCTCGACAAACAGATAAAGCATCGTGGTAGAAGTTCGTACGACACAATGTTGCATTACGAAAGAACGAATCGGTAGTTAATGCGGTCGAGGCGGCCCGTCGAGTATGACGAGTTTCGTGCAAACGTTTCACACGTGGAGCCGTCAGGTCGACGACTTTATTCCGCTCTGGTACGAACACGTGTATCTACGTGCCACGTGGATCGATCGTTGATAATTCAACTAAGAAAATCGTGTCGTGGTTTGCCATTTCGCAACATTTTCATCCTTCGAGCGTGCTTTTCTACATGATAAAACATTGAACAAACGATCGAGAAGGAAGAACGAATATCGACAAATAAATTGATTCGTTGACAAGTAGAAAGCCTCTGACGATTGAGTACCATGCACAAGAGCAGAACGAAGGTGAGTTTTATCTCGCGGTGTTCTACCCAAGGCTTCGTGTAATCTCGGTCGCGGAGAAAGTGGAAAAGTGTATCACTGACTTCATTCCCTATATACACGGTGTCTCGACGCGTTCGCAGCCTCGACATTTCCAACGATTGGTTCTAATTTTTCACTCTGAGAAATCTTCAACTCGTTTATCCGCGCGTTTGATTCGAACACCACCTGTCTTCCATCCTCTACGAGGATAAAATGTGGCTGCTCTTACATCTCCTCTAACACCCGGACGATCGTTTCTAACCGTGCGTTTATGTTTAAACGAAACGAAAGAGCAGCTTTTCTCGCCAGAGAAACCGGTATTTTTTAAAGACAGATTCAGACGAGTTCCACTCTCGTCGACAACGAATGCAGCAACGGTATTGCAGTATGCTCGTTCACCTATTTCCAGAACGCGGTCTAATATTAATCTCGGCGATACCGGCCACTAAAATCGATATCTCAACTGGGTCAAACAGTTGCGCGTATTCTGTCGTTATTTTTAATATCGCAAAATCCACCCCCTGCGTCGTGGATTGTTCGTTTTCAAGGCGACTCGTGAAACCAGATTCCATACAGCATATTGCTCGTACTCGTCCTGCTTCGTTCCGCGCGATCATCCAACAGACATTTATAGATATCGATACAGCGTATATCGCATGACCCATCTTCGGTTTGTTACCGATTTCGCTAGAAAACAGGCAATTCGTACGTCGATTCTACAATTTCTGTCGACCGTTTCGCATTCCGATCAACTTTCTTACGTATTATCGCTGATTGCAGCATTTATCAGGATATACATTGATATCGTGCAGCCTTAATTACCGTGTCTGAGAGAAATTAACGCACCAACACAGATGAGAGTGCGGTTTTGTAGTAACATGGTTGCAGAGAGGAGAAAACGGTGGGGGCAAAAAGCAACGGTGCATCGTTAAAATGAAGAAGAGCTCTCGTTGGTTCGTTTACGAGCGACGCGGAGAAACAAGAGGTAAGAACCGAGCTGCGTTCGTGGCTAGTATTTGTTATTCCCGATGCACCGTCTTTCGCAGCGTGAGGCCTTTAATTCTCATTCATAAGCACGGGCAAAGTTACACCGTGGGCCGGTGATCTGTCACGGGACGCAGCCACCGGCTGATTTATGTTCCCTTCGTCGCGATCATGATCCCCGTATCCATCGAGGATTTTCCGTTCTCCAAACGGCTCGAGGAATTTAGAGAAAGTGGGACGGTCGTGGGGACCACCACACGAGATTGATTTCAACGGAACCGAATGATTCCAACTTGTACTTAAACTCTTCTATAGACTTCGCTTCAAACACGAATATGTATATTGTGTTACGTCGTACGAAGCAAGTTTCTACCAGTGTAATTGTTGGTGTCGACATAACGCATCAGCTTAGTGGGCTCCCTTTAATGTTAGCAGCATACTTTATGAAGAAGAGTCCACCGTAACTCTGTTCTATAACGCTGCGCACCATGCAATGCCATTTGAATCAATTGCACCGTACCAATTGCCGTTCAAGAGCATATGGGGAGTCAACTGTAACACTTTCTGCATTTCGACGTGCAGCAGACTATAGCTCGTCTATTTCCAACGTTTTATTCTGTCTTTTGTTTCTAAAACTTCTACAAAGTTTCTAACATTGACGAGCCTCTACCGTGCTCTAGACGATTTTATTACAAATAGTTTTCTCTCAGTGTTGTTGTTTCACTTGTGTTTTTCCGCTCGCCAATCTCTTTCAATCCCAGGCAATATTGCGAGAGAAAAGATGGATTTTCCTACGTCGCTCAAACCTATTTATACCACAACGTTATATTGTATTCCATTCAAACGTTAAAGTTGTTTCCACGATGGAACAGCGCGAAACGAGATTTTATTAAACGCCTGTCCGAGCCATATTAAATTCGGTAAACGCTTAAGCTACCGTGATCCTCTTATTGCTGGAGCTAGCGTGATTTTAATTTATACTGCGATATCGACTTTTCCTTAAGAATTATGCCGAACAAGCTATTCGCGAAGAAATGACGATTCTCGACGATCTTAACGATAGAACCAACTGCAACCAACAGTTTGTAGCTGGTCCTAGCGGAAATACTTTTAGCCGCTTTTCAGCATCGCGACTATCTACGGGCTTTATCCTCGACCATCTAATTCCCAAAAAAGTCTCACATCCTATCGAGTAATTTGCCGAATGTTAGAAAAAGCTAACATAGTTTCCATGAAGAAATAATTGGAAAACAGTCCTTAACGTTTCAGATATTAATTTATTGTCGCTAATAGATCGTTGTCGAAGGTGATTCGTTTAAAACTGTCAAGTTACTCTCTGTGAACAGGACGCACAGTTGGAGGGGGAGCAAAATATATCGAGCAAGGAGCTGGGAAGCGCGTCGACGCATATCCTGCAGCTTCATCCTCGCGAACCGTCGGTTACATATCTTTTTTTTTTTCCTTTTTTTTCGAAAGCCGAGGCAAGCGAACGCATCGCGTTCCCGAGGCCACGGGTCGAGTCAGATAAGATATAATTATTCGTGTCGCAAAAATGGCTGAATCCAGTCCGCCCCCCTCTCGCCTCCACACTTTCTTTTTTGCACATTTTCTTCCCTCCCGACGATTCTATTCCGCTGCTTCTCCTCGAACCACCGTTTCTTCCTTACATTGTGTTCACTGGACCCACCACGTCTATTCCGAGTTTTAATTACGACTTACTGTGTTAACTCAGAAGGAATCTTCGCATCAGGGCGAGAATTCTTCTAGAATCGGAAATTTGTATAAACTTGGCGAAGTTTTCGCGAAGAAAATGCCCAACTTCGAGGACGAGCTAAATTCTTGCGAGATAAGCTTTCCCGACTACAATTATTTAGCGATAATTAAACGATAAAAGAAAGCGGCACGGTAAAGAATCCACGAGCAACGTTTTCCAACGGCTTCGACTGCCGCCGGCAAAGTTTGCCTCGGCGACCCGACTTATCGCATCGCAAATAAAAAACCTGATATCGCGATATCGTTTCGCGACAAGATTAAAAGCGGAAGATCCGGCAAACTTTACCCCTACCAGGACACGAAACAGGCAAATAATACAGGGACACGGACAAAAACGTTCAAAGATCTGGCAAGGATGTTTAAACAACGAAAGTTCGCATGACTCACGTTGGGCCAAAAAATACCTAGCTTCTCCGAGAATACGCAAAAATAATTCGGCTTTAACCCATAGAACTGTGTTAACGTTTACACGAACGACATTTTGTCAAAGCAAAGAAATAAAGCGATACGTAGAAAAACAATCGATCATCGATTAAAGAAATTACTATAGCGTCTAAGGAATTGACAACTCGAACGACGAGTTAATTCGTCTTTCCCTAATTAAGAGGCGAAGCGTTAATATTAATATAAAAACGTTCGAGATACGCTTGGTCCCTGCTGCTTGCTCTCCTGTCTACTGACAGAGAAAAGCTAGGCACAATGATTTCGTGGAAATTCGTGTAATAATAGATGATGCGTCAACAGTAGCCATCGAAAGTGGTACTGGTTGACTATTTATTCATTACAGAGCTAGGGTTGCCGCTCTACCGACACTATTGCCGCGTGCTCGGCCACGTTCCGTCTCAAAGGCGTTATAAATAACCACTCAGCCCTGCGTGCATCCGTGATTACGATCACGGAAGATAGCAGAATGTATGGCAGTCACGTTGCCTTTGGTCCACGCACGCACCGCGAGATTTTTCCAACACTGGCACACCCGATCGTGCCGGTTTTCTTCTTTTTCAATGTTGTTGCGCATCTCTGTAAGTCATTGCCTCCCACACGCCACAAACACGGGGCAATTCGGGACAATGAACGGTGCTAATTGACTCTTGACTACTATTTTAAATTTCCAAAGTAATCTAGACCTTATAAATATTGTTATAATATTCATCTCGACCAACGCACGCTGATAAATAGCTCGGTAATTGGTACGTAAGATAGCGATAAGTAAAATATGATGCAAGCCAGGAGAGGTATGGTTCACAACGAATAAATGAAAATAAATAATAAATAATTCGACAATCAAAACACACGCATAAACGTGTTACGTTATTAGGAAAAAATCAGTGCACGAGATAGGTGTCCGTCGGAATCATCAGCTGATCGAGAGCGATCGCGAATTCGAGAAGTCGTCACCGCGGTCTCTTGTCCATTCGCTGATAGAGAGGACCGGTTTCGAAAACGACCTTCTCAGAGAGCAAGCATAAAGCACGACGGTTCGCCCTTTCCACCGAGAGAAAAACAATGTATAATTTCGAGATTTTGCCAACGACGATGCTTGACGGACACGAGCAAGGTGAAAGAGAAGAGAGAAGAACCCATGGCAACGGTGAGTAAATCCTTTGCAATTTATAATCCGAACATTACGGCTGATTACATCGAACCCCGTAGCGATTGAATCTTAATAATTACATTTCGAACTTACCATGGCCTCTTGCAACAATATGCACCAACCCATAAAAACCTGTCGGCCTCCTTCCTGGGAGGAAGCACTAATTTTCTCGCGATCTTTTTTTCCCTCCTCTTCCTATCTTTCCTCCCCTTCTCTTCTCCTCCTTTCCTCTTTTTCTACTGCCAACTCAACCCCTGCTACGAATCTGTCTCCTTTCCACTGCTTATTTCACTCTCTCACTCTCTCTCTCTTTCTCTTCTTCTCTCTTCTTCTTCTCTACCAGTGTTTCCCTGGCGAGTCACAGGTTACGCCGCGATTTCACACCGCATACAAATCCACCGGGGGAGTAATAATAAAAGCAAACGCATGCAAGCCGACGTAGTTATTTAGCTAATGACGTCGAGAGCAGACCAGGGACCGGGCGACGACTCTTAAGAATCTGCCACAACGTGGCGGTCGAAAATTTCGTTGATCTGCGATCACCGGCACGCGAATTCCTGAGGACAGGAAGCGGGCTTTGCACGCAAAGCCTCGGTTTATTGTCGATTTCCGAAGGAATCTCAGTTCCGACCACGCCGTTTTTAAGCCAGCCACCCGATAATCGCTTCTCAGAGCCGCTCTGTTGTTGTCGCCGATGTTTCGCGCCTATGTTCCGACCAAATTAACTCCTGCCTTTTAGCGGGCCTTATTTCTGACTCGATTGTTTGCCTTGCTTCTGTCCAGCTCTTTCAGACCACAGTATTCTGTATATCCGTTCGTAGAGCGCGTAGGTAGATAGTCAGTGTCCATTTGAGGGTAAAATTATCACGAGTTACTCAAGTGACTATCAAAATCCGATATGAACAACTTTGGTGTTTAGATTTCGTAATTTCCGTTACCTTTTTTTCCTTTTCTTTCTTTTTATCAAGATCATGATATGAAATTAGAGAAAAACATCGAGTTCGATCATCAACCTGTTCTTGCTTGCTTACAGTCTAACATACGAAATCGTGGCACGACCGTGCAGGTGTATAATTTCGTTGTCATTAAGAGATGCGATGAACAACGGGCATCGTGTGAAAGCCGCTTAATGGAGAAGCAGGAAGGGGTACCACGAAAAGAAGCGGGTCGATTTTATAGGGGCTCATTATCAGCTTTACTCGTTCCCCACCTCAATTTCGTCTTATTGTTGACCGTTCAAAACGGAGTCGGGCTTTCGTCGGCATTTCTCCCAACGATAAATTCGTCGTTCAGATCAACGCGATCGTCTCACTCCGTAATATTCACGAATTCCCTATCTCATCAAAGTTCCGCCCGCGAACGGAAAGTCGGGATCTCTTTGCATTTTAGATATTTAAATTGACTGGTTACCTTCGCGAGTAGCGAAGATAATAAAAGTAGAAAGCGAGGACGAGGATAGGTAAAGGACGAGGCAAATTATTTTCGAAAACCGGCAGAATTTAATGAAATGTATCGAAAAGAAACGATCGTTTAATTGGCGCGTACGATATGCGTTGTTCGTGGCTTAGCCACGTGTTACTTAAAAGTCTCTAATTAACAGGCAGTTGCTTGGATCGGAAAGAGAGGACGAGTCAGCTGGATTGCGTGGAAAACGGAAAAATTCTAGCCAGCGGAGAAGAAAAGCAGAAGCACGCACGATGACGATGGTAGTCAAGAGGTCACGAATGGCACGCACGTTTCTCCATGATCATTGCTGACATATCCTGCTGACATATCTCGTAATTATTTTTATTTCGATTTCGAAAAAGGAGAAAACGAAACTTTTCATTTCATTTACGTTTTTTCTTCTTTATTCAACGTATCTTTGAACATATTTCATTAAACATATCTTATTACCGATTGCCAACTTTTCTAAAACTTGCGCAAAACGCTTGGAAACGTACGTGCACTCGTTACAGCAGTGTGAAAAATTTATAATCAAGGATCGATTTACTGCGAGTAAAAGTTAAAAGCGATCGAATTCGCGGAGTTCGATAATCGAAATTCCCAGTGTTCCAGAGTTCGCGTGACTATGCAAATCATTCGCAAGCGACCAACAGTGACAGTGTGATAATGATTGTTACCAGTTGCTACACGATGCTGTTTACGCGGCATGCTCGTGATCATCGATCACACGCGGTCTTGAAATTGAATAAAACACCTCTATGTCCATTGCCGACCGGATTGATGATTCGTCGCGGGGAGAAAAAAAAAGTCAGCAGAGTCTATGACGATCTACGATTACCTGTACCGCGTGATTAATGCGGTATTTTGCGTTTATTATTACATATGCCACTTTTCCCATATCGCGGCTCGTGTACAAGTCCGTTCAAAACAGGTGTACTAATGTTAAACATATCTTATGTATTTTTCTACTGGTTGCAGGATTCCTTTCTATTTTCTACTGATACACTGAAAGACGCACAGAACAGGAGACAAGATCGTGTGTAGAAGATAAACTTTCAAAGGTATAGAAGTAAAGGAAAGTGCGTTACATTCGATCTACTCAAAAGTTATATTATGTAAGCTGTTACGAAATTGTGACCAAATATTTTTAATTGGTTGAAAAAGAAAAGAAAAGTAAAAGCAACACAAAAACGATACATAGGACATTTTCACTAAATAGAGTGACATTTGTCTTACACGTTGAAACGTAACTTTTTGTACTTGCTCGATTAACCTATATACGAGGATGGGGAAACAGATTTGTTCTACAGGTCTTTGCAGAAGCAACGAGGAACTGGCAAGCACGATGCTGCCCTTGCATTCAAGGTAAGGCGATACAAATACGTAACGTTGCGATATCACGGTGAAGCGACGAAAACATACGGTTGCAACTGCAACTTCGACACGCATTGCTTCGAACGGAAAGTAGAGGAATTTGTAAATAAAAAAAAAGTGATGGAAAGAGAAACAAAGAAAAAGATAGAGATACACGGAAGGTTGCAGAGACGCTGAAGTGGGACAGGGAGGATCGGTTTTTCAAGTTTTTTTGCGGTCGAAAGTGAACGCGCGCGAGGCAAATCCGCCGCGCAGTTTTTGCACGGTTTATTGCGATTTAAAGTCGATTTACGTGCGGCCACCGCGTCGTTCAGCTTTGATCATCGACAGCCAAAAAAAGTTAACGATCAATGATCGCGTGGAATCGGCCAGACTCATCTCCGGTTTCCCAGCTGCGAAACTTATGAAACACACTCTGCGCAACCGCTTTTGGATTTTTGTAACTTCGTAATCGCTTTTTCTATGGTACGCGCCTCTGACAAAACGAGCCGCCCAGGTCAACCAGCAAAAAATCAAAAAAAAAAAAGGACACGTTTCTACTTACAACGAGACCGGTTGACACATCGAGTGGACCTTTCGGTCTACCAAGAAAAAATGGTATCCGATCCTTTTAGTCCTTCCAGAGGTTTTCAGGGAAAAAAGGAAACATAATCCCGAGAAAAAAAGGGTCAGGTACGGTCGTAGAACTGTCCAACGAGACAGTGACGAGGGAAACTTGATTGAAGAAACAATAACACCCTGGTGACAGAAGAAAAATAAAATACCACAAAGTTAAATTTCCCTTTCTTCCGTTATACCTGTAGGCAAAGTTAGTCCCACCCTTTTTAAACACACGTGTACGCGCATACGAATAAGCTTGCAAAGAGAAGAGAAGAAAAGTCAGAGGTGCGTGTATTTTCTTCGATTGTTGATCGATGATCGATAAACGTACAATAATGGTCGAACGAAGCGAAATAAACGAATATTCAGCGATCCATTTCGAATTTCAGGTTCACGCCACGGATATATAGACAGGTAACGGTACCCTATCTTCCGCTGGCTGATAGCAAACGTAGTGGCAAGAAACCACGAAGCTCGTCGATGCTGCAACTTATGTAGCACGAACGTGATTCAGATACGCTAGTGCGCGAAAGTGGAAAGATTGGCGATAGATTGTGACAAATTTCACACGTGCACTTTCTCACCTGTTGCGCGAGATGCATCATTGATAGGGAGGATGATGTCTTTCGGACAACATTGATACAAGGAACGCGGATAGAACATACTTTCTTGCAAGTACTCCTTCCTTAGCACCTTGTCTCAAACGATGTTTCTATTGGATTAGCCATTTGTCATTATATTTGTCATTAGGTGGTATTGAGAAAATCCGCAATCACTTGGTTGCCAACCCAGCAACTAGCTACCTAACGTTTAAACGAATGATTTTTCTTAAATAAAATGAAACTTTTTGAAATTGCTAATTTCTATACCGTAGAAAAATAATTTAAAAAATCCAACAGCTAATAACAAATATCGAAGCATTATATATAATTTCCATTAAAAAATTTTTGGTCTAAAAAATACTAGAAAGCTAAAGTTAGAGTTGAAACTGCGCTTTCTCGTAGACTTACATCTAATGGAGGATTTAATTTCCATCGAGAATAGAACTCTTAAACCTTATTTCGGATAGACTATTCTTATCGTTCTTAATTGATCGTGATTTACTTGTAATTTGAAGTTACTCGCTTGTTGGCAATTCACGTTAGAAACAATGCATGCACGTTATCTAGACAATGACAACGGTACGAAACTTTGCTTTGTATCTTATCTTTGACAAGCGCGCAAACAGTGTATTCATTTGCATGTCGCATATTACATAAATATCCGTGCCGCATATTATGACGAGCTCGACCTACGAGTGGAGAAATAAACTAATCTCCGCCACTATCGCGACGAGCGAGTCCAGCTTTTTTCTTCGTAAAGAACGTCATTTTTGCGCTCAGTTCCCTCTCGACCATTTGGCCACGTTCTCAAAGCTTTTTACCTCGTGTAATCTCGCGTTTCATCCCCCTCTTGCCTTCCCGGCACGATGTTTGCGAACTTCTTTATAACGTTTTATCGAAAAAGCGGGAAGAGGAGCGGCGGGGACAGACAAATCGAGGAAAATGGCTCGATCGACGAATTAACGAGTTCGATGAATTCGGAGCGTTCGTTTCGCGTGTATCGCGTGCACTTTCCACGCCAATTATTCGAGCTGAACGCTGTCGTTGCAGATCAGATCGTAGCTCGTACTTATGAACAAACATCCAAGAAAGTTGCGAGCGAACGAAAATTTCGTTCAAACGTCATATCGGTCGCTACGTCGTGACGTCGATGAAACGTCGATGACCGAGTTGTAAAACAAATTTCGACGCGTTTCTCATCGGTGAAAATCATCGTGTCAAGGATTCTCGCCAAACGTTATAATCACATCGGACCGAAAGAAATCGGACGTGTACGCGGCAGAGTCGCCTTTGACATAATACACGTAGAATCGAGAGGTGTCGTAACGTGATTTCCCTCGAATGGAACGAGAAAAGATACGAAGAAATGTTCGTGTTTTCCTACGTCGAGCATAACGAAACAAGAAGGACGAATGTCGTATCGTATTAAGCGAATAACACGGAGGAACCGAGTGCGAAATACAGCGATGTTTGTTAGAGAACGAGAGCGTAGTACACGTGTTTTGGAAACAACACGGACGCTGTGCAAACTATCCACAGACGCTAATAATATTCGTCTCTAAGTCTGGCGTGCATACGCGGTATTTCGACTTTTAAATTTCGGTGATTCGTGTCCCCCCTTTGAACATTCCTATTAAAACGAAAAAAGGAAAACGAGAAACGCTTGACTAAACGTCAGTAGTGTAACAAACACGGATCAATTGCAAATAGACATAATTGTTGCGAGTAGATGCGAGTCTGCTACTAACTTTAAAGTCTCTTAGATACGACGATTATCCGTACAGCTGACGAATCGTCTTCTTCCTTAAAACCAGCCATCCCTAATGGCAGAACGAGTTGAACCAACGCGCATTATCGCCAAGAGATGATCGAGACATGTCGGTGGAAAGGCGTAAATGTCCACGTAAAGATGTGTCAACGCTCACGGTCACGGCACAGATACGTCGTAGGTCAAGAGATCGCGGCGCGCTTTTGCAAAAAGGCAAAAAGTCGAAACGTACCTGTCATACACGCCGTTCTCTCGCTCCTTCTCCCGCTCTGCGTGTGGCTTCTCTTTCACGCTCTTTCCCTCTCTTTCTCTCTTTCTGTCCCCCTGTTTGGTCAGGGCCATGCGTCATCGGCGCAGAATCGCTGCGCTTTGGAGGAACGTGGACGGGGCCGAAGAAAGAGCGTAGCAGGGCCAGCGCAGACAGCACCGAGCAGCACCGTGCGTCGAGATATTTGGCGGGCTCGAAAATAGCAACAGCGTTGTCCTCTATGGTGTGTGCACCTCTCCCACCCTTCCTCTTCCTCTTCCTCTCCGTCTTCCTCTGTTTCAACCTCTTCTTCTTCTTCTTCTTCCTCTTCTTCTTCTTGGTCCGCGGGCCACTGGCAGCCTCGAACCGCCCGGTAACTCGCTCGGTCGCGCTCGCGCGCGCGCTCCACCAGTTCGCACTTTTATATACCACGCGCTCGCTGCCGCTTGTCACTTTGTGCGACCGCTTTCCGCTCTTCTCTTCTCTCACTCGATCACCAGCTGCCTGTATCTCCGGATGCAGCGAGCACCACTCGCGGCGCGATTACCACGTCGATACCGCGACAATCCCACCATGAGATAACCCCGAAAACCAAGTCGTTTCTCCTCCTCGACGGCAGACTCCCCCGGGATCCAGTCCCTGTCCAGACAGTCTTTATCCGTCCCTTTTCACCCTCGCCACAAGCTTCTTCGATTCGATGTAGCACCGATCTTCCCTCGAGAATCTCGCGCAAGTCAGTCAATGTCCTACGTGGCTGAACATTCGCAAACGGACCGTTCCATCTTCCTTCCCTTCGCTGTATCGTCTGCCCTTGCTATCGTTTTAATTACCTTCTAGCTGCGATTCCCCGTAAGCACCGACATGTCTCTCTGAACGACGTACAATCGTGCGAAACGTGCGGACAATGCTGGTCGAGCCTCCCAGATTTTCGTTCACCTGTCGCTCTTTAGATCAGGAATCCGCGAACAGCGTGGTTCGTTCGAGCGGTGACCGGACTCGAGTAAGCCCCCTGTGTACACGTTCGACTCGATCCCTCGCTCCGTTACGCTCTCGCGTCCCCCGGGTTCGCACGTGCACGCGGCTCGAAACGTAGATATCCTGCCGAGAGCAGAGCGAGAGAGAAACGGAGAGATGCTCGCGGCTCCGCGGTTCGCGCGCGACTGACCGAGGGCGAGAGTCGTTATTGGGAGCAGAGCGCCGGCGAAGTCTGTTCGCCTCGACTGCCGCCTCACTCTCTCTCTCTCTCTCTCTCTCTCTCTCTCTCTCTCTCCAACCCCTGGCTGCCGCGTTCTGTCTTTCACTCACGCGTTGCACTCGTCCTCTCTTCGCCCTCCCACCGCCTCCACCGCCACCAATCGCTTTTCCTTCTCTCTTCTTCCTATCCCATTTTCCTATCTCTTCGATTCTCTCCTTCTGCCAGCCCGCTGTGTCTCGTTCGCTCGGACGACGCCTCTTTCTCGCTCTCTCTGTTACTCCGATGATGCAGCTCCTCTCGCTCTCTCGTACGCCGGTTCTCTCTCTCCGCCGCGCTCACTCTCGGCTCCCGTTCGACGCGGAGCAGGCGCGAAACGAACGAAACCGAAACTTAAGCTCGGCTGTCGCCTCCTCCGTCTCTTCTTGCGCTGCTGGCTGCTCGCTGCTGCTGCTGCTGCTGCTCTCCCTGCTTCTCTCACTCTTCTTCGCTCTGAGTCTCCTCTTCGTCCACGTTTTCTTTCCTTCTTCCTTTCTTACCTTTTCCCCTTCGTTTCTATCGGTCTTCGTCCGACGAGCAGCGGCCAAAGAAGCCTGGCGTCTCTCCACCAAACTACACAGGCCTCGTTCGACCCGAAGACACTGTCCGAAACTGGTTGGAGAGATGGCCCGCCACTCGTTTCGGCATCGTAATCAACTGGCCAGACTGCTGTTCCACACGGCCACCCATCCCCTCTGCGATCATCGTTCTCACCCTACTTACCCACCCCTCTTTCTGCGTTCCAGACGAATCTCGGACGAGGGAATGAGTCCCTGATGCGCGTTTACGCGGCCCTTCGGAGGATCGGGATCCGAATCCTGGCAGCTGCTCGATCGCTCCGCTCGATCCTGCCCCCTTTTTCAATGGCTGCCAACGCTGCTGCGTTTTTGCGCGGCCTCCTTTAACTGTTTTGCCCACGGAAATCTATCGTGCCGAGTGTTTTAACGGAACGATACACTAGTCTCTCTCTCTCTCTCTCTCTCTATCCTGTTTCGTATACAGAAAGCCGGCGCGAAAAAAACCCGAGAATTCGAGTGAAAGTACTGTGTAGTCGTAATGCTGATCATAGCATCGCGTTGAAGCTGACCGAGGCTCGCGCAACTTCCATGTTTATGCTCATCGCTGTGGACACCGTAGCTTTTCAGAATTTACCCGCGAATTCTGGCTATGCAACCATGGCCACGACCGTCTAAGGGATAGAAAATTCCCTGATTTAGTCGTAGAGTGGAATTCCTTTCGATCGTGACTTGACATTCGTCTTTTCATTCTGAAATCGAAGGAACAGCAAAGTATTACATTGTTGCAGAGGCACAAAGGTAATGGCAGGATGAAAGTTCTCGTAGAAAGTGGAAAGGAAAAGGCATGGCGACTTCCTAGATACGATCAAATTACTTCCGATAGTACGGTAATAGAATTCAATTTCGATTTGTGTGCCGAATCGGCCTCTTGTTCCACTCGTAATCGCCGATATTGTCCTTTGCGGTATTTTTCAAACCGCAAGAACCGCGTTGGCTGCCTCCGTTGCCCGGGACTTTCCGTGTAAATTCGAGTTTGGATTCCACTGCCTTACGTAACATCTGCCGTAACGAGACTCTGCCCCGCCTCGGTGAAATAAGTTGAAATTAATTAAGGTTGTACTCGAGCCGTCGAGCGTATCAATAAACGCTGGGAAATGCCGAAAAAAACTTGCTCGTTTTCGTGAGCAACTGGATCTCCTCGAGTTGCGTGTATCCGAAAATTTTAATTTTCGTATTTGTCACATCAATACTAGAGCTGTCAATCCACAATATATACTTGAATATATCATAGCTAAACGATCATAATTACATAAAACGTGTACCTCTGCAAACGACAACATTAATGTTATCAAAAGCTGTATAATTTTAGCAATTACAGATATGAAAATTGGAAACCTGTCGTTTTCGCAAATTTGATAATTCTAATGTCACGAACATTCGACGACTGGAACGGTTAACAGCGTTATTGAACAACGTTACACTTTCAACGTTTCCAAAGTGAAAAACCTAAATGCCAAAGCGTTGGCCGTTTCTCGGATCTTTGATCGATCGTACGCCACGATTATACAATTTTAATCGTCGTACAATTAAGAGCGGCGACTTTTTTCGATCGCTATCTAAACGGATATTGTACCGGTACTTGTATCGTGCTCGAATGAAACTGCAACTTCCACCGTACACACCCTCGATGAATAGAAACGTTCGACGCCTTACGACCGACGTATACCAGCCAGCGTGATTTTAATCGTGGCGAATACGATCTCAGCTTTAAATGTATTATCTTTCCGATACTTGTACTACACGCTGTTCGATCAAGACGCTCGATCGTCGTTCGCACCTGCGAATTGTTTCAATCGGCTCGCGGATAACACGCGAACAAAGTATAGCCCGGCGTTCCAACGGTTTGAAATTGCCTTTGATTTTTCTCTTCCGCGAGAAACTGGAAAATCAAGCTGCAAAAAGCGCTCCGAACCGAGCATGTTCTCTCGGCCGAGAAACTTTTGCTCCTTTCTACACCGTGACGCCATCAATGGTCCATTGCTATAGCATCCGCGACGAGTTCCTCTTGCAAATGAATATCGTGCGCACTCGAGACACGAATTCGACTCGTCATAAACCATACGAATCATAGCTTTCGGTGCACGGAGAATTCGTTCAGCGTGCGCGCCGATTAAACCACGGAACCACGTGTTAACGATGACGAAGAAGCGAGCGTTGCGCGACCGATACGAGCAACACGGAAATTACTTTGGACCTTACCGATAACGCGACCGATCCTATTCGATCGTTTCACTCGAAGACACTTTACTTCCCATATAGATAATGAAAGGACAAATTTACCGTTAAAACAATTTATGGGGAAAAAATTCACGCTCGTTCGTTGTTCGTTCTAACGTACTCATCGATGAAGACGACAACAGCAACAAATGATAACACATGCCCAAGCCGTGGTCCCCGAGCGAGTCAAAATATTCGTAATAAAACGAACATAAGTTTACGAGCCTCTTTTTATCTCTCTTCCTCTCCTGCTTTCTCTCTGTTCCTCTCTTTCGTTCTTTCGCGCATCGAGCACGATGGTTCGCGTGCCGATTGGCATTCAGCTCGTCTCGCCGCGGCAAAATGCGTTCGTACATGTATACGTGCATCCCGGCGCACGTAACGCTAGCAACATGCGTCGACGTAACACACAACACGTACATGCATATATACATAGGTCTCTGCTCGATACAGCCGAGGCCTCGGCTCGATTCAACGGCGGCGGCAGGTATGCGTCGCGACGCGACGCGACACGACGTGCGAGAACCCGACGGTACCGTTATACGAATACCGTCGACAGAATCTTCTATAGACCGAGGAACGGAACACGGAGGATCCTAGTGGAACGACTGGACGGCCAAATATCGAGTTGCACGAGTCAACTTTCGCTCCTACGGGATCCAGTCTTCTTCTTCCAACCTTTCCCCGATTTTTATCGTGGAATCCGTGTAATTAGTATGTACGCCGCCGGTCATACGTATTAAAATACCTATTGATATTTGATACAAGTTGATGGTAACTTGCGTAAACGTTATAAACACGATCGTCATAATTTTTCTTTCAAGTAACATTTTATGTCAAGCAACGACTCGATAACCTAATTAAATTCTAATTTTATTTTTTCTTCATTAGGATAGCTGAGAACATCGCTGGAGAACAGATAATACGCGCTACCGATCCTAAGAACTTTCCCACTGTTACTGTTCAATGATCTCGTTGTTCGTATATCGACGCGTGTTCTCCAATGGTTTCACGTATCACGTGCAAGCGTCATTGGTTGTAATGCACTGTTAAAAAAAAAATTCCAAATATCTAGGTCTCGGAGGAAGGCGGACCACGTTTTTAACGATAGCTTGCACGTGAATCCTATTAACATAAATGAAAGGGCTACGCTCTGCGTTCCGTAGCGAATGGAGATTGACCTTCGTCAGGATAACGCGACCTTGATACCTTCTATAAGAATCGATGTATGTACGTATATCTGTAGTAAGGGTAGTCACGTTCTCCGACAAGTGAAAGGGCTGCGAGACTGTCTACACCGCAATCCTTACAGCCGTTTCGAGAGTTCGATCGATCGACATTGAAAGAATCGGATTAACTGGATCGACCCGAGTTCGTTCGGGGAAAAGCACGGCGAATGAGGGGAATTTTTGTAAATGAAAATTTATGCAACAGACAGGCAGACCGAGAGGAACGTCTGCTAAAGATAGTAAGCAGCAACAGCGGGAGAATTAATGGCGGCTCCTCTGTATCAATTACACGCAGTATAATATACCAGGAAACGTCGAACAATTATTGTTGTCTGGCCCACATATTGTACCGAGCGGCCTGCAACATCGTCTTGTCGTCCACTTGTCTTCATTGCACTCGTCGAAGGTTCATAATTTTTCTCGCTCCTCGTTGTACAGGAAGATATCTTTCTTTTTCCTTTTTTATTTCTTTATTTTTTGTTGTTTTCGCTATCGCGAATATTTCTGTACTTTTTCATGTTTGAAGAACAACGTAATGTCGGATACTCGAAGAATGGCAAAGTGCAACGACGGACGGTCTTGACGAGTAGATAGATAGTAAGTGTTGTACATACATCGAATACGATGACGAACGAGTATTCTTTCTAATGTAAGATGCATTAGTCGGAGCTTATCTGACGACGATGTAGGTACTACCACGAGGAAACTGAACGATGCAAGGGCGAAAATGTGCTACTGTCTTCTATTTAGATTAGTTGAGTACACGTCTCGTACAATTAATTTGTTTATCGATAGGAACGATATCGTAGACCTAGACGAACGTTCATTGGGCCAGCATGAAAACGATTAAGCACACGCGACACAGGCAATTATGTCTGCCGATCGAACGACCCGTCATGCCGGCCATCAACGCATGCACACCAACTATTTTTACGCTGGCGAAAATACTTTGGACTCGATAATGTTTACGTATCATCGCGCACGCTATCTCTCCTACACCGTAGCGACTGTCTCCTTCTCCTCGTATTTTGCAACACGTCGCGCTGTGTTTCACAAGCGTAACACGCTTATCGTCGTTGCAATACTCCAATTTAAACGATTGCCGATAATTTAGTCGGTCATCGAAGATCCGTACGCCTCTTCACCCTCTGCTTCCTTACGTCGCAGCTAAAAAAAGAATACGATACCGCATAACTGCTTGATTTTTCGCGATTCTACGTGTATTTGACCTTCGCTGCGAAAAATTCCTCCGATAAAAAACGATAATCGTCTGTCAGACTTGATTCTACGAAACGTTAGCTTCTCCGCAAAAAACTTTCTCCGTCTGCTCCTTTTCTCTTTAATTCTGTATCTATCTGTAGATAAACACCGATGAACTGTACTCGCATTCAGTTGCGCAAATAACAATTATCTGTGTTTAATTTTTTTAATTTGAAAAAAAAATCGAGTATTTTAAGATTTGGTTTTTTTAAACAGCAAAAATATACCGACGAAACGAAGGAACAAAAGATAAACAGCGATTATAGGTAGCGGGAAAGTATCGTGGTCAAAGGTAAATATTCCGGACGTGCATGTGGTATTTTTGTATCGAACTGCAGCTCGAAATATGTGTGCATAAGTAGCGATAAGAGAGCTCAGATTCTTATCTGCGATAGTCATAGCAGCAGCAGCGCGTCGTTTGCCATACTTGCGTCACCTTATCAACAATTCAAACGAATTCATTTGCCGTTTCGCTGCGCATAATTCACATTGCGGTCAGCCAAATGATTTTCAAATGAACACGGGTAAGATGCTCTCCGAGATATTTACAAAAAGCCCTGTGTGTCGAAATCGCTCGTGAATTCGTGAACTTGTTTGCCTGTTATCTTCATTGCCTGATTACGAAAGCAAGCCGAAACTGTAAGCCGAACGTAAAACTTTCTGACCCGCTAATACCGTGACGCAACAAAACCGATGTTAATTACCGTACAGCATGCTGAATCATTTTCCATTCGGCATATTTCCGCCGATAATTTCCTTGCGTAACCGTAGGCGACGATTTTCAACGCGCCGTTTGCCCGAAATTTAACGCGTCACGAGGTGTTTATCCGCGTTAATAAGATACCAGTCCCTATCCGGCGTGTCGATTGCTCCCGCTCGCGTTATTTGTCCGCCAAGTGCGTTGAACCAACGAGCGATCACGATGAATCGTCATCAGCCAGATCGGTCGGACCCAACGACTTCATTGGGAAACGAGACATTGTGGCCCAGATATCGATGCGAGTGCGTTTCACGCCTCTAACTCTGTCTCATCCCATCGATATTCTCCGTCCTTACATCGCACAGCGATATGTTATCGTTCCCAGCTCGAACCGAAGGGTCCGTACAGCATTCTGAGCCTATCGCCGCTAATCGTCCAGAATTTAACGACGCCGTAACCGCGATCGATCGATTCAGAGAATACCGTAACGTGTCACGGAACACACTCGATTCTCCAGGTGTCCGACGTATAGCGCCGTCTGGAAACACGGCCAGCCGCAAGAGCGATCTGTGGGTTTGCTTAGGCTTTAAGCGCAAGAAGGTTAATCAAACGTGGACATTAGCGGACGTAAATCAACAAGCCACCGATAGGATCTGTCGAGAGAGTCAGCTGAACGTGAATTCCGTGCAAGCGACGGACCCGGGCCTGACACGGTTCGTAATATCAACGCTTACGACGCTGCTTACGGTCTATTGGAAAATTAGATCCAATCTAACGCGGCTAGTCTCACGCTCGCGCGCAGACAGAAATTACGAAACATATTCCATCTGTGTAATCTGTAAACGGCACAATAGCGTTAGCGCGTGGAACGCTAGCCGGGGAACGAGGAAGATCAGTGACCCCACTACGCGGAAGTGATTAAGCGTCCGTAACGTTTAATGGCACATATGGATTAACCCGATTAACTTATTCATCAGAGTGCAAACGAAGCTGATCAGAGGAGCAGAGCCGCCTCAGCTGAGATCGTGATCCGATCGTTTACTCGAAGGCTATCGCACGCGAATCGACTCTCCCGACACTCTTTGATCAACTTCCATTCCCGTTGCCTCTTCTAATAAATTCCCCCGTTTAAAGCGTGCCCCGACTAATCGACAAACAGACGAAAAGATTGGATTGCTGTTAGGCGAGTTTCAATGGCAACGCGTATGATTCAAAGTCGTGTCGTAAATTCGTGCAAACAACCGTACGAAATGATCCATGAATTACCAGTCCCCTTGAACGATGCTGGACGCAAGATTTGCATCGCAGACATTGCAGAATCGCCCTTAATTACCGCGACCTTTACGTACAACGCAGGGTGTACCACTGACCCTGGCTCGATGTATACGTTTCTCCCTTCCGAGAAGGCAATTATGCCTGAATTAGTAAATTAGCCGTCGCTTGCCATTCTGCATCGTTGAAACTGGATTGGAATCTCTACCTTCCACTCGCTCCGTTCTCCAACGTCAGTGTCGTGCCATCCGATTAACAGTAAACGCACGCAAACCACACATTTATGATTTTATCGTGTTTAAATTTTCCATTTAGGAAATTGCTACGGAAAGTGTTAGGATCCATCCGTGGAATTGTGTCGTTCTCTCCGTGAATGTATCCTCTGTTCAGGAACTCCTCCCGCGTCGTTCCTCTACGCTGCTTACAATTAGAATTTAACCTTAATTCGACATTGAAATGTACATCCTGTCGGCTACATTTAAATGTATGAAAGTTTGCCGTTGTACGTATCGGACGTCGCTGGACGTTTCGTCGCAGACACCGAAACAGATTGAATAGACAAAATTCGATCGACCTCGTTTCGAAAGGCAGCCCCGCTGTTTTTACCGTGTGCCGCGCTATAATATCCGTTGTTGAAATCATTGTTGTCGATCGAGCGAGAAAAATCGAAATTCAATCGTATGCCGATAGGCTGCGGTTAGGTAACGCGTCTGGTGTGATTTGTAAAGGCACGACGAGACCCAGATAGCTCTCCTCGCCTATAGGCTGCGCCAAGAATCGGCCGGATATCGGTAAGAAGCGAGAAAACCTTCTCGACGTCTCGACGACAAAGTGTCGTACCTCCATCGATAAAGTTGTTCGACTAAAACTTCATAGACGCGAATTAAAGGAGACGCTTGGCAAATTGAATTTCGCATTCTAACGAGTATTCCGATGGCGGAGAGCCGACTTTCGAGAGATTCGAGTACCCTCGGCCAAGAGGCAGCCGGAAAGAACAAACAACTGGACGAAAGAGCGAAAGAGGCAGAAGAATCGTGCAAGGATTAAAGCTGTTTTACGCGGTTGTCGACAAATCGTTAGGTAGCGAACTTGTGACAGAGCCTGTAGCGTGACGCGGTTGGCCGGCTGTTTTCGCCTTGTTTTCGAATTTCTCGGTCGGTCGAACTCGCTGAATTATTGATGAGGCCGATTGGCTATGCCTCGACGTAAGGAATTCAGATATTATTCGGTCGGAGCCGTGGCCGCAGAGAGAGAAAGAGTGAGAAGGAGAGAGAGGGCAGGGGATAGAGGGAGAGAGAAGAGAGAGCCACGAGATCTTAACGTCAATGTCGTCCATCTTGACCAAAGTCCAAACCAGGGCTACTGATTTCCGGACGAGATAGAGCGGCCTTGGCTGGTGACAGAAAACGCGGGAAACGAATGCGTCTCAGGGGAATTTCGGATGGAATCTTAATCGGCGCAGGGTATTTTAAGCTGAATTCCAACGAATACGCTATAAAGCTGCGAGAATACTGTTTTAACCTCCGACACGACACGAAAAGGGCGGTCGGAGATTTCGCAGCGGTTGATAACGTCACCAAGAAACTTACGATATACATACTCGGACGATTAAAATCCAACGACGAAATAAAAGTGCAACGATTTGAAATATTATTTGTATAATCGCCAACTCTATCTCTATGTAAAAGCGTACTTTTAGACGAAGAACTAGCTCGCTCGCGTCGTTCTCTAAGACGGAATAAAGGCTCTCGTAAACGGGGAACATCCCCAACGAGGGCACATCGATCACAAGATCAGACCGATTCCTAGTCCGACTGGTCCTCCAGCTAGCGTTCTGTGGAAAGATGTAAAAGCCTGCTACGCCACCCTTCTGGCAGGAAGAGCAAGGGAGAAACAAGACGAAAAGGAAGAACGAAAAGAACTGGCTAGGGGGCGAGGGAGACCGGGACAGCGAAACGCGAAGAGGAGGAAGGATATAGGCGTGTATATAGAAAAGCGGTGCTGCGCCGTGGATAGAGCGACAGTCGACCTTGTCTCATGACGTCACCGACCGTCTAGACGAGATCCACCGCTTTCAATGTCCCCCATTCTCCCCCATTCTTGGATTAAATTCGAGAACTAAAAAACTCAAAACGAGCCACGATGGGCAACCCGATCCACCCGTTCACCGGATTCCCCGCATTAATTTCGACGACCTCGCCGCTGCTGCTGCTGTGTTGCTCTCGCTCTCGCTCTTGCCTTCACCCTCGCCCTCGCCCTAGACCCTCTCGCCCCTCTGTGTCGTGCGTGTGCACGCTTTGCGTACACCTCCTTCGACCTTATCCTACTACGTCGTAGCGTCACGTTGTTCCACTGCCACGCTGAACGCTACTACGCCCTTGTCCTACCGGCTTCTGCGGACGCAGACAGCTTCTGCGTCTCTCGCTTAGTCGCTCGACCCTTTTCAGCCTCGCCCTTTGCACTCGTGCCAAGTCTACTCTCCAGTTCTTGTTCGTTCGTTTCCACCGTTTTACGTTCGACGATATCGACGAACGCGAATCGTTGCCTTTCCCTTTTCATTCCCGGTGCTTCTTATTTATACGTTTCATTTAATAAGATAAGAATGACAGATTACCGGACACGCCGTACAAACTTCTTCGATTTGTATCGAGACACGGATAGAGCACAGAGAAAAGAGGAACGCGATTCGAAACGTATGAACGACGATGCGCGTAATGAGAGCAGGTGTGTGTCGCGTGGTAAGAGAAGAGTAGTAGTCGAAGAGCCTCGTGAGAGAGGGAAGAGCTTTGAAGATGCTGTTGCCAACGGTTGTAGAAGGACAAGCGAATCCCTCCTTCGCCTCGTAGGAACGTGTGCTTTCGTGGAGGTTAAAGTGGCGATCGATGTACGCACTCCTCGACCACACCCGTCGATGTTCCTCTCCTTTGGCTGGCTTGCCGAACTTGGAGGAATCGATACTTGTATCGCGTCATTGAATATCGAATAGGCGCGCGGATATGCTCGGATAATATCACGACAGACTTCGGACGAAACTTATCTAAACGCGATTAACGATCGATTTGCACTTACCTTCGACTGTATTTTTCGGATTATTTTATTTCCTATTGGATCTCGTAGCGAGAAGATAATAAATTAGGCCTTTTATCGGGAACGATAATTTCATGATAAATTGTTTTTAAATGAGGTTGAATTGTAAATGCGACGATTGTCACGTCGTTGGACGTCAGAACAATGATTGCCTAGTAACTCGACTTTCTCGTTAATAAATTAGCGTGAATTTAAACGAGCATCGCGTTACACACGCGTGGCCGATAGGCGTGGTACATACTTGTTCTGAATACAACATTTTTCGATATTAATACTCACTTTCCTTCGACCGATCAATGGCTTATGCAACACCCGATACGATTGCGGGACTGATTATTAACATAAAAGTGCATTGAACTGGGAAACAGTAAGAAAAACGACGTTCTCGTTCGTATCTTAATCAAGCATCTACGCGCAACCGCTAGCAAAGAAAGAATTTACCACGATGTTAAATCGAACGGTCCCGTTTAGAGGGAGACAGAACCTAAAACCGTATATATCACGTACGAAATAGCTGTTTGCACGACTGATGCGTCTCGTCAATTGGTTTTAAATCTCACGACGAGGTTTGCCCTTCGGGCTCCTCCAGCAGAGGTCACGGTTAAGGTCTGGCCTGCAGTGTCATATCATTTCGGACGGCCGTGTAGGTCACTACTTTTTAAGCGAGACGATCACGTGCTTCAACGCTTTCAATTTTATGCACCGAAGCATCGTCGAGGTGACATCCTTGAAGCGTTGTTAATCTTTGCTCGCCCAAAGATATTCCATTTCGATTCCTCTAGGAACATCAACTTTCGATTAGTTCGCCTGTACCAAGCCGATACTTTTCCTTTAGCTAAAACGTTCCACAGGAAATTAGAAAATTTCCAATTATCGTTACGTACAAATTCTCGAAACGTTACGTACAATAGCATTGCTAGCACTGTTCGATGGTAACGTCGTTTGTTCAGCCCTGCCTGTCAAACTTCCGAAACGTGCCAACGTACCCGATACACGATCGGTGCATCAGTACCGGTTCTTTCGAGTAGATAGTTGGTGAAAAAGTACGGTCGACTGAAAGCCTTGATTTTAACAGGAGGCCAGACGGAAAGAGACTCGTTCGCGCAATTGCAGCCGCATCGGGCTCCACACACAAGGTTTATTCTTCGATCTGCTCCAGTAGGGGTCGCGGTTAAGGTCTTGCCGGCAGTGTCAGATTATTTTGGACGGGCATGTAGGTCAGCGCGAGCAGCCAGAGCGAACTATACGCTGGCGAGAGCACGTCTGGCCCGGACTCTCGCATATTAGCGGACCAGATTGAAACACAATCAATTTAATGAAGCGAATCATCCCGCCACGACGAGGGCCAAGGGCGAATCTCTTTAAAAGTCTGATTCACCTGTTTGCTCTGACCTCTCTTACTCTCGACTGTGACGTCCAACACCGAGAGAGGAGTCCTGACCCGGGAATGGGAAAGAAAGTTGCGAGACGAAAGAAAGCCAATCATCGATCGATTGATATCAACTGATTTAATGGTTTGTCCCTGTTAGGGACGGGACGCGGTGCAGCTTGCAGCCTGCCACTGACTACGTTCCACGACCGAATTCTCCGTTTCGACGAGATTACGAAAAACGGAGCAACGGTAAATAGAACAATATTGGAGAAAATATTCCATGGATGCGGCGGACAATCGTCGACTAAATTGATGTCAATGTATCGGCCATGATAAATACGATAGCGTCGATATTTTCCATCCTTCCAATTGACACTGTTTCACGCGTTTAAAAGAAAGGGTGACCGCCCACGCGTACGACCCAAAATTGGTTACCGGTATCGGGAACATTATTTGCATTCCAACGCGACTACTTCAGTGCGACACCCGGCTTGCTTCGTATCATCAATTGCGATCATGAGGCAACAAAAACCGAATGTATCATATAAAATGCCTTGTTTAAATGCGACGCGTCCCGATTCCATTCCCCACAGCGATCTCGGCATTACGAAATCGTCTGGGACAGGAGCTGTCGAGTCTTTGTTGATAATTCACGAATCGATGAAACATCGGACGTCGTCGTTTCGAAGAACGTGATCGTAGTCGATATTTTAAAAAGTTCGACCTCTGATCGTGCCACGATAAAGAATAAGTTCTGCTAAATCGTAAAAGAGAATAATGGAAACGTAGCGATTTACGTCGAAGTTGCTGAATAACTATGTGTCTACCTAACTTCGGATCATCCAACTATCAAAATCCCTCGATTCATTGCAAACAAGCGATCGTCGTAAAGTTGTCTTAACGCGGGACGACTCCGGCTTAACCGATATATCCCATGGACAGCGCGCGGCGAAATTGACAAATACTACAATGAACATTGATTTAATAATACCAGCGAACGATTCCCCACTGGCAATTTCTAAATACGTTCTCCACGAGTTTCTCAAAAATAGCCGTCCCTCTCTGGAACTGCAAAAATACGCGAGCTACCACGGCACACGTGCATATTATCGCCGCTGCTACGTTGTTATGCTAAACGATTTATACGCCGATGATTTATACGTTGCGATATATAACGTACTGATGCGCCATTACTTGTCAGATTAACGGGATACTTCGCACGGATTTACTCGTAACCCGCGCGTTACTTTTTACAGAGCACGACGGATAGAAACACGCTGCTAACTATGTAGTAAAATAGCCGGGGACGCGCGAAGTACGAATCGTACACGGTCGCCACCCAGAACAGTTCGCAATGGTGACAGTCCATAAAAATCGAGTTTCGAGAAACGCACAGAGAGAATATTTTAACCGTCGTTTTGCTTCGGGATCGGCGCAGTGAGAAATCAAATTTTCGGCCAAATTTATCGCTGGTCGCTCGACGAAAAAGTATGACGTCAACGTGCGATCGACAGATACGAATTAAAGAAAAACAAGAAACAGCATTTAATCGTCAGGTTTCACGAGTAATCGACGTAACACCTGATCTTTCGTAATTTATAGAAAATGCCAAACAGAAATTGATTCCTCGATCTGTGGATTGTCAAAGTGCACGACGAATATACCGAAAACTAACTCGACCAGTTAATTCTTGACCCAGTCCCAGACCCGTTTGCATATTTCATTCCCAGAAGCGAGTCGCAAATCAACAGCCGCAGGAAAAGAGAAGATCACGAGGCGAGACAGCGACGATCCCCTTTTCGTTCGTGGTAACGCGGACAAATGGCGCCGATACAAAGTCACCCGGCACACAAATACGATCCCAAGAAGCTCCACCTCGCGAGAAGCTATGAGGCTGGAATACGCGAAGTAACCAACTATTAGTAACCCAGACTTTAGTATTCCCGCGGTGTCGTCTCGTACGAGACTTCCTCATTCCAGAGTTGAGCTATTGCGAAGCTATCCTCCGCCCCCGCCACGCATCGCTTCTCTCTTCATTTTCTTCCTTCTTTCTCTTCTGCTTCGTTTCTTCCATCTTATTCTTATCCTTCGCCTTTTTTTTCTACTTTTTCTTCTTCCACTTCTGATGTTGTTGCCACTTCATCCACAGTCCAATCGCGTTACTCTAGCGATTACGTACACTCATCTCGAACGTTCTTCGCCATATTCACAGACTCGCTTTCCTCTTCGTAATTTTTCCATCTTTCGTCTCTGCCCACTTCTCCCCCGTTTCGACCATCTCGTTCGTACTCGCGTGACTTCCCTCCAACCCTGTTACACATCCTACGATCAATTCGACACGGAGAATACGCAATTTTGTTGTCGGCAAGCCTGTTCCCAGCAAAGCAAAGCTCGTGTAGGAGTCGGAAACACGTGTTACAGCATACAGGATACGTCGAGGAGTCGCTATCCCGTAAATATCGAGCTGACAAAGTTCTTTCGAACGGAACAATTTCGCTAATCCACGATCGATAGATGATATCGTAATCGAACGAATCTCCACCGTGCCTATGGTGTCTGTAATTCTTCTTACGGCGGCGAAACGATTTTTCATCTTTCCTGTTGACGAACAGCGTTCTCTCTAACGTCTTAGCTAAGCAAATACCGGTTAACGAGATTGTCTTACCGAGGAACGGTCCCGTTAATCTTAAAAACACAATTCATTTCTCGCTAAAGCGCCAAGAGAGAAGAGACAGCGCGCAAGAAGTTCCAGGAAAATGAATCTAGGAACCGAAACCGATTCCTGACCGGTCTTTTCGTCTTTCCTAGACGAAACTGCTAACGACAGTGGGGAAAACCTGTCGCGTTCGCGGCAACGCAAAACGACACGTGCGATCGAAAAATGGAAGGCCGATGCGCGTATCTATTATGCCCGATCGGTCGTGCCTTTTTTTCTTTTATAAACCTGATCACGCCAGATCATAGTCGAGTAAAAGTAGGAATTTTTCAACGAAAGTAGGATACAACTGTTCCTTTTCACCTTAACGTTTAATTAGCTAATGCCCGCAACAAAAATGATGAACGAACTGCTACAAGTTGCTAAGAGAAACAACTTTCTCTTATTTTTAATATATTCTAAAAGCTTGATTGCGTAATGTTCGTGGAAATTAAACGAGAGGACGCGTCAGAGAACGAAAATAGTTGACGCGAGTAGCGTGCACGAGCGTGCTAAAGGAAAGGGTTGTCTCCCTCGTTTACGATTCGCGTTATGCAACTGCATTAAGAAAATTGACGAGCCACGAATTAAACACGCGGTACGACATTTTAAAATCTCGTTACATCGCCCAGATGATTTATAACGTTTGCCTCCTTCTTTTTTTTTTTTCTTTTTTGAAATTTAAATCTCGAATTTCGACGAAGAAGAAACGAAATTTGTCAGTGACTTCGCCACGTTTTTGCCCACCCCCCTCCCGACTCTTTTTATCGTCGATGACGAAAGTCGACCCACTTAACTAAGTGAAAAAAGTCGACAGGACACGCTCGCAGTGCGTGCGACGAAGTCACCAGCCGAAGGAAAAGTCAGAACCTTTCATTGTGATAATGATTCCCGATCGACGCGATACGATCTCGGAATCGAACGTTATTACGATGCTAATTTTATAGCAAATAAATGGTAGCCTTAACGTGGGATATTGAAATCAGTTGCAATGTAAAAAATTATTTAATCGTACCGAGCAGAAAATCGAAAGTAATACTCGTTAAACGTTAGTAAGGTAAAACTGGAGTGGCGATCGAGAAAACAAATACGATTCTTTTTGCACGATAGAATCGGAGCAACTTTGTTCGGCTTTTTGCTTGCTTCTTGAGAAGATCTCATCCCGATGAACAGAATATTCTTGCAACTTAACGATCGATATTACTAGCGAGGTTCGCTTTATCGCGGTGTGACGTGACGGGAGAAAGGAAGCGTGATCGGAGTAGAAATTACTTTAGATGGAAAGCAGCGGCCGAGGAGAGTGCTTTGAAAAGTTTTGCGAGGAACACCGACAGGGAAAGTGGATGAAAGTATTACGTGTTCGAAACCCCCCATCCTGGGAAATAAATGGCCAGAGATTTACGGTTTCGCGCGTTCCTACCAGTTCCAACCGCGTCATAAACAACGCCCACTCTACGAATTTCATTTCCCCTGTAGACATTCCGCGAATCACATTGTAGCTCAACGTTAGAAGTTTCCTACACCGAACCTTTTCCCGAGTCGCGTGATATTTTCAGCATAAGAAGCAGATGCATCGTCGCAATATATTTCTTTATATCGCAATTATGCGATATATAATAAAAATCGCGTGTATAATGATTGTCGTTAATAAAAACGTAGATAGATCTGGAATACAAGAAGCGAATAAGAAAGTACAATTTGTAATATGCATAGTACCCATACGTCTTTCATTAGGAATGATAAATAACCTAGGGAGAGTTGATAAACCACCCCTATCGAACCAAACATCCTCGTCACCAAGCATCAGAAAATATAAATCAATCGATGGTTCACGTTGTTAGCCATTCGAGTACCCTCAGCCATCGAAAGAGGATCTTTTCAAATCGCGAATAAATCATTCTCGGCAACGAGCATCGAGTAGCGTCCGACATTTACGAGTGCCACTGTAAATGCTATCGGCAAGAAGGAAAAGGGAATCGGTGCCACGAAATTCCGCACGATCTGTCCCGTGGCGCGCGTGTGACCGTGAATTCGCGAACCGAACCAGGTTATCGACAGCACCGAGTGAGTTTTTCCTCGTGCAAACGGACAGATCGTAGCAGGAAAGACTCTCCTCCTCCTCCTCCTCTGCCGCCACCGCCGCCGCCGCAGCTCGTATCTCTCTTGTACTTCTCGATGTGCATCGCGTGTGGGAAGATGACAATGCACCGGTGGCCTCGCGCCCGATACGCCTTACGTGGTTACGCTCTCGCAGCCCCGGGGAATTCTCTCTGCACGAGCGTGTAACTCGCGCACGATCGTCTCTTTTCCTCTCCATCTCGCATCCTCGTTATTTTTCTCTCCTCTCTCTCTCACTCTCTCGTCTAACGATTCGCTAGCGGCGCATTGATATTCTAGCGCGGCCATCGCGTACGCCCCTGGCAAATGCCCAGTTATGCTCCTCTTTCTTCCTTTTCCTTTGCCCACGATCGCGAAGGACAAGATGATAGATCGATCAGTGTCTATTTTCACGCAGCCATCGATGCATCGATATCCGTGGAAAATCGGCTTCCAGAGAAACGGGGTGGTGCACCCCGGCCGTTTCTCTACCTGCCACTTGACCACCGCTGACCGTAGGTGGAAAAGTTAATGATATCGTGGGCGGACGGTGTTCGTTGTGCTGGTCAAGACACCAGGCTCGTCCGCAAGGTCCGTTCATTGATCTTACTTTTAGCAATTTCGTCCGGAGTGCGAGCTGTTACGGAGGGGATATACGAGACTCTTTAACGGTGGTGTTTTTAGCACTTCTCTCAACTTCTTGCTCGGTTACTGCAAAAAGAATGCGACCGGTCATGTGGAACGTAGAGCCTAGGAAGAAACAATTTGCCAAGGGTTACGGATTGCTCAATTGGTTAGACAGTCTGAACCGGTTAATGAAAGGCCAGTATTTGAGTTCTGGCCCATCTGATATTCGCTAATCGATAATTTAATTTATCCTTCGTTGTCACTTCGGTTCTTTGAAATTGTTAAGCTAATCGAAAATCTATCTTTAACGCGTTCACAGCAAATTTCTTCAACGTGTGTCGTTCTAGAGGTTATCGATTAAAGAAAAGTAAAGAACGAACAAACAGGCACACGCCTATCGTTCGACATGCGGCGCGTACACGTTCGTCGTATTGTTATTCGCGTGACGACCACTACGGCCCTGGCAGATGCTCAGTTTTTCTATTAGACTCAACGTCAAACCTTAGGAATGTCTTCTGGCAGGAGATAGGCCTGCAAGCCACATTTCCATTCGCACATCTCATAATATTCCAACGAGCCATTGTGGCGCAAACGCGTACCACTAAAAATCTGTCTCTTCTCGCAGAGAAATGACTGGCACGTGAACGTTAACCCACGGTGCCGTTACCACGGGTCCAAAATACGACTGAGAAACGCGAAAGAGTTCGTTAGCGCCTCGGTATTTCGCAAAAAGATACACGCGAATCAGACTGGTAATTAGACGAGCGCTGAGAACAATTTCGAGCAGTTTCTTTCACAGTTAGTGTGTCTAGTTTGCCAACAGCAGTTTGGAAACAACTTTAACGAAGAGTATGGAAGAATGTACTGTACGGGAACGGTTTAATTTCCGGTTGAAACAGAAGAATAGGAAAAAGAGGCGAAGCCTTTGTTTAAGGGAAGATATCGTCACGCCAATGGCCGCTATCTAGAACACGAAAATCGTGGGATATAACTGGGTCGCACCACGTTTCATTCTCGTTTCGATGACGACGGCGACACAAGACGTTCTAAGTGGAAAATGAGCGAGTGCTCGCTACCGTTCATAAGGTTAAACGAGTGTGCTGCAAACAGTTCGCCGTGTGTAACATTGTTAACTATCCCGAGTAGGGAAGAATATAACCGTCGTCGAGTGAAAACGCGTTCATCATCCAGCGAACGGTGTCTATCGTACGATAATTGCAGGTAATTGGATAATTTGTCAGAAATACAGCCGCGTGCGTCGCACGATTGACGGGAACATCGTGCAGCTAGGAAAAGCGAACGCGTAATTACGACAAAGAGGCATTATAGGGAAGAAGAATATCCACGAGACTCTAAGAATACCTATTACTCGATCCTATGCTCCGTGCACTTGCGTGTTAACGCGTTTCATGCCATGTGCGTCCATGTTTTTGGCGCGCGATAAACTTTCCATTCAACCCACTGACGTTTCGAGTGTGTGCAAAAGCAAGAGATGACGTACACGTGACTGGAAGGGAAAATCGCGCGCGAAGACCGCGTTCACGGAACGTATTAATGAATTTCATCGTTCGAGATCAGACAATCGCTCATTTTTGCTGCTGCTATCTCGCGTCTTCCGAAACGGCACTAACCACGATACTTTTGAACCGCTGCCGCGAGAATTTCGCTATTAACGTTACGTAAAGCCATTCGTTTCGCGGCAGATATCCGCGAATGAATATTTATCATCCAGGTATCCATGTTACTATCTAAGGAGCGATTCATTCCCTTCGACAACTCTATAATTCATAAATGACACGACAATAAACCACGAAGTTTGTTGCAATACGCGGTGTATCTCGTGGCAGAGAATGAGACGCTCGTTAAAGAGTCACACTCGACTCATTCATTAATCGCAGCTTATTTATCCTGCCTACTGATCGCCGCCAATCCACTTGCCATAATTTACCTATAACAATTACCTACATAATAATACGGATAAGGAAAAAGGAGGATTGGGTTGTCGTATAGTCTAATGGAAAGACTGAAAACACGACTTCTTGGAAATGCTAATTATCTAATTTATAGACTTTGTACGCTCGCAGCACGTTCCAAGGATGACGGACCGAGGAAAACGTGGTCGTCGTGAAAGTCGACGAACGCCTACGAGATGCTGATTTAAATCGCGCCATCATTGCGCCTCTGCCAATCGTATACTGCGCGATAAACGTCTCGGGCAAGGTGTGTTTCGTTAATCGTGATAAACGAAGATGCGGGTAGATCACGATGCCTTTTACAGGTGGATGTGACAACAGGTGAACCTTGTATTGGAATAATTTATTCGAAAGAAATGAACTGTCGGTAGAGACTACGGTTCGGTAGCGCTTTCCTAACTGACCGTACATCTCACACGTAATATCGAAAGCTCATTTCACGAACACGGATTCCAAGAATTGATAGAAATGATCAGTTAACGAAATAATATTCTGGCCAGCTAACGCAATACTACATTTTAAATACGAGTTAAATTGCAGTACATGCGATTCGTTAGCGTATACGCGTGTACTGTACGCAATTCCGGAACAAACGAAAGTAAAATTAGGTTGATGAAAATTTCACTCCCTATTCGATCCTGGCTAATTTTATATTCATTGGGTCGTAAACTTCGTATCTTACGCATCTTATATATCTCTCTGTAGTTTCTTGCATCGATATCAACAATAAAGCATGGAAACACTGAAACTTCTCGAGCACGTTGTATCGATTTTCGACGCTGTTCGCTAACGCAGCGCAAAGGATGGATATTGAAAGATTTAGGTACAGTAGTTCGGCCCTGACCGTCCGATCGCCGATAGAAATGTCTCCGGTGGCCGACAATGACCTTTCCTTCGTTTCTGCCGTTCTTTCTAACCGCCACGCTAATTGCTTCACTGGATCGACGAGAAAAGCTACGAGGAAAAGAAAAAGAGACGAAACAAACGACGAACCGATAACCGACATGCTGTGCAAATTCTCTTTCCTTTATCCAATTTTAAAGTGGGTTACACGAACGTAACAGGCTCGACAGAGGAAATATCTGGAGTTAGAAAAACGTTGAATCTAGGTTAATCGATTGCCAGGTGAAATTTGGCAATTCGCCTGATTAAAATTTGTTTCCGCCTCGAGATTTCTCCGCGTTCTTTAAATATTTCTTGATATTCAAACGAAACCAACTTTCTCGATCTTATGGTAATCCAGCTCCTTAAAATTCTAACGGGTCCACAGGAAATAATTACTTAAGGCTCTTTCGAAGCGTTTACGATTTTCGTACTAAATTACACCGCAACAAGCACAAACCAACCTCGTGGCTCGGTCCAGTTACTCGTCATTCACAGTTCGTTAAAAAACAACGATCGATCGTGCGCCGAGATTGTTCAGCAGAATTCACCGTCATCGACCTGGTATTAAACGATCGCGATCGCACAAAACGAGCGATGAACTTAATTAGAATGAAGTAACATCTAGCTGACGGAGTATCGAATCTCGCAACGGAACTGGAGCGTGTTTTCGCCAATTAACGATATTAATGAAGGCATATTTGCCGTTTGCCGCGAAACGCGAGTTCGCGCACCGACGCGAGATACAAGACTGATCGATAGGCGACATTCGCGCTACGCGATTTGCATATGTGTATATGCAAATTCCTAGGTAATACAGTCAATAGCACGTAATGTACGAGTTTCTGGCGTGGCGCGTTATAAATCTCGTCGCTGGCCGATATTCTTGAATGGCACGATCCGGATAAATGCACATGCATATTCGTCGATGCGATATTAGTTTCGGTTGCCGCGGCAAATAGCGAGCTACGAAACTCTGCGACGATATGTATAACCGCACCTGACAGAGATTAACTTTGTTCTTTCTTTTCTGGGCCATTCTTAGTCCGCTCGATTTTTTCCATTCTTTTTTTTTTTGGCTGTAATATAAGACAGTGGTGAAAATCAATACTCGTAGGTTTTTTATACAAATAACAAGCTTTAATTATTCGCTTAAAAATTAAACGACCGTACAGTCGCATTCGGCTAAATCGATACTGGGAAACGTAAAAAAAGCGTCGATCCTCCGAACGAATTTATCGAGATACGAACGATTGAACCACGGTTGCTGCTTCCTTCCATAAACGTCGTTGGGGGGAGTTCATCCCTGGTCAATCTCGAACGATTATCTCATTTTCCAAGACACGGTCGTCAGGGTAACCGGCACCGTTGTCACAATCGACGAAGATGGAGTGGCGCCAAATGTCGTGGATGCAATTCTCAGGGAGTACCGGGTGAATGACAAGTAAATCAAGCGTATAATTGGAATTCAATTCGCACAGTGGCACAGATACACGGCATTAGAATTCCGCTTGCGGGCCTCGCCGTTGTACGCTAGCTGCTTGAGGCGAACACGCACGCGCGTGCACGCGCACAAACGCGTCGACTGCAAAGGCAAGGTGTAAACCGGCGATCCGTCTTGCAAGGTATCGCGAGGACGGTGATACGATACGCGAATCGCCGCCCCATTTCGAGAAGGAAAGTGCAGGAATGCGCTAATGAACAAGCAGAATCGGCCTGCGAGTAGGCGTAAGAATGCGATTCTACGATCGTAAATTACAGCTAGGGTACACGCGTTACTTGGCTACGGGATAGCGAGAATGAAACCAAGTACCAGTGTTCTCTTGTTTCGATCGGACTCGATTCTACGAAGATTATTATCCTATTACGTTGTGATTAATCGATAAAACCCTTCGTCGTGGAAGAATTATTCTCAAGACGAAGAAATAAAACGGCCTGGTGTGACTGAAACGAGCTGTATGGTTCTTGCTAGAGTGAATCTGATACCAAACCTCTCGTAGGGAAAACCCGCACGCGACAAAATATTCGAACGCGAGACGAGCACGGTTTCTCGATTCAATTCTATCGCGAAACCTTCCGCGACGGCATTTTACATTTACGTGACTCGTATTGTTTCGCTTCCAAACACCCAGTAGACTCTCGATTGCACTCGACACTGAAACTCGCCGGGACAGAGGGCATAAATAGATAACTGCATCGGCCGCTCGAGAGGCTATCGCAATCCGAACGCAACGTGCCCTCGCTTTGTACGAGAATATCAAGCGTGAGCATGCTCCAATATCGCCTTCTTACGCGTATTTCACCCATGTACCTAGCGCAAGAGCTTCCAAAAAAATAGAAATACGCGAAACGAGACCTCGCAATGTCGAATATTTCTTCGGCATCAAGATACACGTTAGAAATATTCGCTTCCTTGAGACGTCAAGTAAAACGCCAGTTAGAAAATGGAAAAGGGAACGAGCTGCTGGAAGGCAGAGGGCAAAATACAAACGACAAAAGGTAGAACAGCATGATGGCAAGATATCATTGGTAGGAAGGGTGCCGGTTGCGACAGTAGGGGTGCACGGGACTAGAACCTAGAAGGTTAACAAAATCAATACCGGTGGGTGGTAGAGCTGGTGGTCGGCTTGCTGGGGGGCTAGGTCGGCCACTGACCTTTATCCAGGCCAACTGCATCATCCCCATTTCTACGCGCGCACGCACACAGCAGAGGTCGTCTATTTTCACGGTGAACCATTTTCGTCGGATGAAAACAATCCGACCATACGTACGATCTCGTACAGTCGCCTACTATTACTCTGAATGTCTGAGTAGAAAGAGAGAAGGAGGAAGCCGGGTCTCGACCTTTCACGCTTGATGGAATCGCGACCATCGATCCTGCCAATAAACTCTTCCTCGACCGTGCTCTCATCCGAGTAACCCCTCTCTGGAACTCGCACCCCGGCAAACGACTGGTTTACCGACTGTCTTCCGAAGAATTAAAAGCGACCAAGATGGTAATTCGTTTCGAACGAAAAGAATATAAAGGGTGGACGGTGCAACTCCAAAAGCAATCAAGGGAAGGATATCGAAGAAAAAAGAGTACAAGTATAGAAGGCAGAAACGTTGTTTCAGTGAAATTCATTGCGCCTTCTCACGACGCGGACGAATGAAATGCTGCTCTTTAACACGAATCAGTGACACCGATAAGCGGTGCATTTAATCAGCGTTTTAGTCGCCGACCTTAAAATACCAGAGAAATATTCGTTTTATCGGATTTATCGCTTTCGTCCGTGTGTCCCTTCGATGAAGCAACCTACCAACTGACTCGATCTAACGTTCTTTTAACACCTAAATCGCATCGAATAGCTGATGCACGTTTCTCTGCGTTATCGAACAACCAGATCGCCCGCTTACAAATTCCAGCGATTAGCCTAGTTAGGCGGGAGGAAAATAGCAAGTGGAATAACGCGTATCTGCGTCGTCAATCTGAAAATAACGAGAGCACGAAGGGCTGTTTTAGATCTTACGAGTTGCTCTGAAACGGCCCAATGGGATATCTTTCGTCACGCGAAGTGCCACGAAAATACACGATTCTGCATGTTCCACGTTTAAAATTCGATCCGTCCACTTTCATTACCAAGCGAATACGTTCGCTCCGAGCAGTTAAAAGTTTGCGATAAAACAAGATTCACGATGGAACATAGATCTCGAAAATCGTATGCTTTAGCGTCTGAGATATTCTACGTAACACACGCAGAAGCGTTTTCAGAAAATGTTAAAGGACGTCCACGATGCGTGCAGCTGCCGCGTATATATTCACGTTTAAAACGAATCATTAGACCACGTCGTTCCATGGAACAAAGTTGGCGCGTATCTTGTACGAGTTCCGCTAAACATCGCCTTTAACTATCAGCAAATGCTAGGCGGAACTGAACTTCTATGAACCAAATTGCAGCGCCGAAGTAAAAGATCATCTCGCCTATATATAGATTATTTAAAATTTCTAATGCTAACCGAGAAACTTGATAATCGAGATTATTATTAATTCTATCACAATGCCATTTTCTCGACCCGTGATGTATGTAACACGGAATACAATACGTAAGAAATTCGATCGATTATCCGAGTCGATCGAACACCAAATTGTTTGAACGGTCAAATTGTTCGCGTACTATCGTATCACGCGATCTTGTAACTTCGAGGACTCGACTCTATAAATCTCGTATATAAAATCGTTGCAAGAAGATAGAAACTATCATTACACATCATTAGACCGATCGAGTAATGCCGAGTCATAAAACATCAGTGTTCGTATCAGCGTTTCGATGAACGATCCAACGCTTTAAAGACAAAACGAAACTAACAAAATTTTATATGCGAGTGGGACTATAAAATATAAAAGTCGGCTACCTGAACGCGACTTAATCGGACAAAGAGAGGGAGAGAGAGAGAGAGAGAGAGAGAGAGAGAGAGAGAAAGAGAAAGAAAAGAAATGGCCGGTTGAAACAAGAGACGACGCATTAACATTTTTACTAGCGAGAATTAGCATGCTACGCGTTAGTGACTAGCGATGCCACGATTTAGGCCAATGAACATCGACGCCGGCGTCGATGATGGCGGTCGTCCTTGCCAAGCAATGTTATCCTGTCGGCAACTGAACCATCCGTCCACATGACCCGCTTTTTTCTAGGATGTGGGACGAACTACTAACGCACGCTCTCCTCTCCGCTGCTCTCTCTTTCATTTAGAAATCCACGCGTGCAAGAACGCCGCTTCATTGACAGATTTCACGGCAAGCCGATCGCGATGCTTCATCGTTGCTCGATCCGCTCCGTAGATCATGGGCTTTGGCGCAAACTATGCGCGATGTATGAATGCTAGTAATGATGTAATCGAATACGATTCGCGCATACGAAATTACCTCGCAACCGACCGATGCGGTAATATGAATTTAGAAGAGAAGATACGAGGTGAGGCAGGGAATTTGTAACTTTCCATTTGCTCGATAATTTTGCTACTGTTAACGTAACAAATAACGCAAAGGAGAGTGTAAAATAAGCGATGAACGATAATGATACAGAAACGATACCTAGTTGATGGCGATTCACAACTGTCTAAATTCAATAATTCAATACGTTGAACTGCGGATGATCGTGTAGTATTATATTGTCCAAAGTCCAAACAAAGTCTGAAAAAGAATGGAAACTATAGAATCTGTATTTCAAAATGCGGTATCATCTAAAGCCAATGACTAATTACGACGAACAAATTTACAGAATCGAACGAAGAACGTCTGGTCTTAAACAGTTTTAATTTGCCTCGCAACCGAAGATTACAGTGTCATTCAATGTCTGTGACGAAGCATTTTTCACGGTCTAACAACGTCTGATCGGGTACTCTCCATTGCTAGGCCTGACCTCGAACGAAACGATACGCAGAATCGAGAGAATCGAACGATACACGATTAAACTACGCGGCCAGATCTACGCTACGTATAAGCAGAAAGGTTCAGTGAACGGGACATCGTTCTACAATAACGATAAGGGCTTTGCATATGCAGTACCATCGCGTGGCTGTTAATAGAATAGGGTGACGGAGGGTCTTGTTCTACGTCGATGGAACAAATGAAAAGAAATGACGGCCAAGATGAAGATAAATGGTTCGCGGTACTAGACTCGATCTCCTAAAAGTAACAGAGGCAAATCAGCAGAACGAATCAAACGTCTCGACGCGTCACTTCACAACATGTAAAGTTCATAACGCACGAACGACGACCTCGTTCTGCTTCGCGTAGCGTGTTTCGTTCGTAATTTCACTCGTTCTTTTCCCTATCGCGCCAATGATTGCTCGATAATTAATATTAATTCCAAACTTCGTCGTGTCGACTATCATTTGCTTGACAAACATCGACTCTGCAATTCTCTTTTAAGCGAGGTCGTTGATGTTAAACAATGTTAGAGTAATTTAAGCGTGCATATGTGTTTGTGAGACTCGTCTGGAATTTTGATACATATAATTAATTGACAACGTGGAAGATTAGAAAATGGACGTTCGTCGTGATAGGAAAGCGTGGTCGTGTTCACACGGAAGATCGACTGGCATTCCCGACGGCCGTTTAGTTAACCTACGCGGAATTGCCGATTAGCCAATTCCCGCCGATGCAAATGACGCGGGATCGTACGACCGCCACTTCCGACGTATTATGTAGATATTCACGAGGCGAACGGAAATTTTGGTGTAGAAAGCTTCGCGTCCGTTCCAACCCGTCTCGCCTTTGAATATTTTGCGTTTCAAATCGCAACCGTGATTCATTCTACGCGAGTAGAACGCCCCTCTAAGCCTCTACCAGAAACTTCGTGGAATTCTTGAATTTTTATAACGCGCGCCGGCCAATGCGGACTTCCGTGAACCGATAGATCGGAACGTGAACAGCATTCTACACGAGCTAATCGGACATCGAGCAATGCATTGGCACTGTTCTCTGCTTTAGCGTAGTTTTCTAGAAATTACACAAATAATGTACAACTCGCGATGTATACAAAGAGAAACGTACGACAAGAGGTCATCTTTTCCTTCGCCTTCCACGAAGTTAGCCATATTTTCATCTTCAAAATGAATTCTCTCGTGAAACTAACAGTACGTCGGCGATAGACACGGATTCATCTTGAGTCCTGCACGCATTATAAGGATAAGTGATACGCCGACTGTTGAACGTGTATGTGTAAATACATGAGTCTCCACACGCATACTGCAATGAGATCGCATTGATTCCGCCGAGATAGGACACACGGTGGTAAATGAAACCGCGAGTCCAGGACTGGACGAGTTCAACTGGCAATTAGATCGGACAATAACCTTCTATCAACGAAGCTAAGGGTTTCAACTAAATTGCAACACGTTTACGCTCGACGCGGTGGACGGAGTAATCGTCTAACGGCGATCGATGGAATAATTTCGAATTTCGTGTTCCAGAAACAATGTACATCGATAGTAGGACAGATTGAAACGGTGTTGAAAGAGAAACGCGACGACGCGTTTAACGCGCGTTCATCAGTTAATTACGCGAAAAAATAGTTAAGTTACTTTCCGCATGCAACCGACCAAGCCACTAATTAGGCATAACAGCATGCGATGGAAACACGACACGTGACTTGTGTGTGCGTGTACCGGCACATTTGTTTTCTACGTACCGTTCTTTTACTCACGATTTCGGAGCAAAAGGTTAAGGCTATTCGTAAGCCTCCGAGAATTGTTAACAAAATAGCAGTGATAAAGAAACATAAAGCGAATAATACAAGTTTAAAATACAATAAAACGTAAAACATTATTATATAAAACATATAATAGATAACGTGAGAAATTGAAATTTAAAAAGAAAAAGTTTTGTTTTAAATTCTAGTACGTTTTATATATTTATCATAAGGTGCGAGTGTCCAAATGCTAATGAACGGTAGTACATATCTCTGTTTTGTTGCTCTGAATTTCAATTATGAGATATTCTCACTCTCATATTGCTCGTTCGCTTTCCGATGTTGCCAGATTCTTACAGAATTGTAAATACATAGGCCGAATTTTTCTCTAATATATATTGCTATTTTATATTTAAGCAATATAACCTCGTGCATTTCGTACATTGTCTATACGAGGTACAAAATTTTTAATTTACTGTCTAACAACCTGTTGAACAACCTATTTAAGAAAGATTAAGAGTCAGTACATTTGAATTAATTTTCTCATTGATGGCACAATTATATGATTAATGATTAGTTTTCTTGAATCTTTAAAAATATTGTCGGCGTTTTACTAGCGTTTGCTTCACGACCTACCCTATAGAATTACGGTTTAACCCGACATCACTTCGCATATTAAGGTATAACCTATGTTCGAAACGTATAACGCAAGGCCATAGTATAACCCTAACGAATAATCTAAAGTTACAAAGTAGTATGGAAGGAAAGTCGAGACTCACCACATTGCTTTTCTCCAACGACGGACGGATGCTCCGGCTGCAATTGAAAAAAGAAATGGTTTTGTTAAAGTACGATGCAATACGAGTAACACCGCAAGTAATATTTTTAAATTGCAATACGATGCAATACGAGTAACTACATATACGATACATATACGATGCAATACGAGTAACTACAAATAATATTTTCAAATTACCGCCATCTATCTATTGACGCCATCTACACTACTATTTCAAGAGAACGTTATTCTTCAAATAAAGTAATATGATTCTATACGATTCTTAGATATACATACAGAATTCTTAGATATCTACCATTCTTGTCGTATAAAACAAGTCATAAACAAGTTATTCAGTTAGATTGTTAGATCACAATTCCCTACCTGAGAAACTCTCATATATTTTGTTACTACGTACAAAATTAATATTCAATTAGAATTACAAAACAGTGAATAGTCTTTTTAATTAAAAAATTTACATCTTAATCTTAATCGTAAATCCTTTGATGAAAGGTATATACCTATAATTCAAGTATGTTTCTCACTACCTTTTAACGTCATGCAATAAAACGCGTTACAACCTTGTGCTGTTGTATAGATTATACATTGTCGATGAAAAATCGCTTTCACGTATTTCAAAGCATGTAACAAATCGTATTGTTACGAACACTCATGTACAAAACACTCCGATTGGTTATATTTAACAATCTACAAAAGCTCAATAATTTCGCCTTCCACTTTTCAATTTAACCACGGTTATATTACAGACATTAAAAATTTCTAATGTATAGTTAAGGTTGCACAACCCACTTCTAGGATTTACGCAAGACGCGACATCTATGATCTACAGAATTGCATACAAAGCTTAAGCCTCTTAAGGCACCATTTTTTTGATCATCTTACTTTAAACAGTTTAATGCTTGACGGTTTCAAAAAGCGATGGCCAATGAAACGCGATTTGAATAAATAACGAAATTTTAAAAAATCGATCAAGGTTTAATTTACTTGTGCCGTTGCAAGATCTTCAAATTTCTTCTAAAACCGAGTGCATGAAAGAGGCTTGCCCCATTATTTCGAGAACAAAGTTCCTCGGCATTAACGTGAAGAAGAGCAACTCAAAAGCCGGTAGCACGACGACGTATTTATCCAGACAGCAGACAAACATACTCACTTAAGTACCTGGCACCTGCTCACTTTCGTATACTTCTAAAGGACTACAAGGGGATCGTCACCAAATGAAACTGCATATAAAGCCAGACGAATGGTAAGTTTTTGATAAGATTGTAATCTACCTTTTTACATGATATTTTTTACAATTTCTTATAAATATATAAACATCCATAATTTAATTATGAATTTTACCAAAAATGGCATTTACCAAAAGATAGGGTAGAAAGTAATTTGTTACCTTCAAAACAATTACTATCATAAAACTCGAGAATATTACTAAGCGACATATCGAACAAAGAGTTGTATCGATATATAACCAGGTAATGGTCCACCATTCGAAACGTCAATCATACGAGCTTGTCATCGCTTCAATTTGATAATTAGAATTCCATTGTCGCAATGATGCATTACGATATTTGAGAGCAAGCTAACACTGATAGAGGCTCACGTGAGTAGAACGAATTACGTTCATACGAATTGCGTGAACGCGACTACGCATAAATAACATCGCTGTGTGTACGCAAAGTGTACGGCGACTGTGACGACAGTGGACACAGTTGATCGCGTGAATAAACACACATGACACATACATACAGACAAGTATACTTATATGCATGTATACACGTACTCTCACCTCGATACAAATCGGCAAGCAGGCAGCAGGCCGTCACAACACGACGGTCGTCGCATCCCCTCCCGCCACACCTCGATCGTCCTCTTCACGTTCATTCATTCCTCCCCCACGCGACGCCGTTGTTTCTCTCGAGCGACGTTCGTGTCAGCAACATTAGCAGACGACACACCATAGTCACCCACTGTTCGGCACTACACACTCACGTACAATATTAACCAAGTAAAGTACGATGTTGGAAGAATCGAGCGCGACAAACCGAATCGCATCAACCACATACGATAATACTCAGAGGGACCGTGACACGAGAAATCCATCAGAACGACGCCATTCCTCCTTCCATACTGTTTACATCGTGTCGAGGATTGAGATACGGCGAAAGGAAATCGCAGGAATGTACCCCGCACTCACGAGTCACGGTGTTATATTCGATCTGACTGAAACCGCATTTATGTATTTACACCGGTGATTAAACAACAAAACAAAAATAGTCTCTTGCGTGCTCCGTAAGATCGCGCTACTCTTCAAGTCTGACGTCTCTAGGCGGCGTGACGTGAACACGGCCTAACATACGTAAGGCCATTAATAGAGGAACAGCAACGACGAGGAACAACCAACAGTACTCATACGTGAAATGGCCAATATCGTGAAGAAAACTATCGTAAATTGCTCGTGGAATACGTGACACATTCTCAAGGCCATTCGCGAACGTCTTGCCGGCGGCTTCGCCGTTACCACAGCAGTCGAACGACATTTGAGCAAGTCTCATAGTATCTCGAACACTCAGACTGGCCGAAGTATGATGAGCCGAAGTCAACGAATAAATGGAGAACACCCATAAGAATGCCGCACTATAAAACGGTACGCCGCGACAACACGACTAAACGGGCTAAGCGGGTTTTCGCTTTCGACTGAAATCGAATGTCCTACCGGCTAGCCGGTGACGAGAACCGTATATGAGTTGCGTACGTGTGCGCACGCGTGCATCGTTGTGTATGTGTTGTGATACACCGTACCCCGCGTTTCTACCAGCATCCAGTATCCAGTATCCTGACAAGTAAACGTAGCCCTGTCGAGCTCATATTACAAAACGCTAGTGTCGACAAGATGAGTCGACCGATTAAATTACACGTGACACGCGCGTACTGCACTCGATAATGACAGGTGCATCTTTTTACTTTACCTTTATGGAGGTCACACCTCCGCGTCGTCATAGATGTTTCGGTCGTAGCGTCTGATTCCTTCTGACCTCTCCAATGAAAATTCATAATTTCGTTTTAAAATATCCTTAGGATTACAGGAATACTAGAATTCTATATTTTTAGATTTTATATTCAATGTTTATTGTTACGTATATCTAGAAAAATCGAAATGTTTCAATCATTATCATAAATCTCGACGTAACTTAACATAAATCACTTAACTTCAATATATTCCAGTGAAGAGTTTTAATTAAGGCTATAGCTATCATCTGCGAGGTATATGGAAATAGAGGAATGCTACTCTACCACTGACTGTGAAAGTTGTATTAATTACAGCCTTTTAATGCGTCGACATTTTTTCGCCCCGGTTTTTATATCTTCTCGGGAGGGGAGCGAGAAATGATTGCGTTCCACACGAAAATACTTACTGTGGGTCATTGAACTTCTACAACTGTACTAAATGATGCATAAAATCAAAATGAATATGGTAGATAAAATCGTTTATTGAATTATTTGTCACATATATATTTAAAACAATATTTATTTTACAATGATAATATACAAAGAAAAGTTTCTGCAAGTTAAATAGTTTATATCACAAGATGGATTATTTCCATATTTTGCTCTATTTACAAGAGTTGCATTATTTTTTTTCCTCGTTCAAATTGTATTTTGTTTTCAATTTATCTATTTCTTCCATCTTCTTGTCCACATCAACCCGTTTAAATGCTTTATTACTTTGATAGTATAAAACTACTAGATATCTATTACAAACATTAAATCCACTTAAATGATCGCAAGCATTTTTTGCATCAAATATATCCTCGTAAACAACAAAAGCTGTTCCTCTAGTTTCGGCAGTATTACCCCTATAGTAAAGAAATTCATTAGTTTCAGAAACTTTTTATGATACAGTGTTAAAAAAATATGTAATGGTATAAAATGCGATTAATATAAACACATACACTCTAATTTGTCTGATAGCTCCATATTTGCCAAAAATATCGTACATTTCTTCAGCGGTAATTTTATATGGCAGATTCCTTATATATAACACCCTGTTCACTTCTGGAGGCAGCCTTACCTAAGAAATAAGAATATGTTTTTGTACAATAACAAACAAAATATAGGTTAGGTCAACGACACTTATGTAGCAGAAATTTTATATAGTCGTATATGTATTTACATTAGCTCTTCGTTGAAGCATAGCCATAGTCATCTTGAAAATATATTATTTCTTTATTCACGACGGGAAATAAAAGCACAGAACTAACAAACTGGTTTTTTTAGCGTCAAAACAATTTCAAGTTGTTAGAATTGATTTATGTGTAGTATATGCTACTAGAGAGCAGCACTGTATCTTCCCATTCTACGAATAAAAGGAAAGGATTTAAAGAGTACAATAAAATAAGAAATTAAGTTGACAATTTTTATTTATAGTAACAATACTCCAAAACAAACAATTAAAAATGGTACTAGTACTTGGTATTACATATATACCTACAATATTGTTAATGATCGGTATCATTGATAGCAAATGAAGTATTCCTACTTGATATTACAATTTTATATGTCGAATTATATTTAAAACATTTAATGTTTATATTTTTCTTTATAAAGAATATATCGATCATACAACCACAGTTTAAAAATTTACCCGAGTATTTTTAGAAACGATTTGATAAATTGACACATCGAATATTAAAGTTGGAGTACAATAACTAGGTTTTTCATTTTTGGACAGCCGCGTTTAATATAGAACACGTATGTAATGTATTTACCAAACTAGATATTGCTAGTGGAATGAAAAGATGGCACAACAGACCAATGCCTGATTGCAATTAGAACCGTCAGATATTTTTCTACGAAGGAAACTTCGTTAATATTTTATACTTTATTAAAAGCTGCAATATCTACGCTTTGTACATAATCCTCGATTTCTTGAATCTTTTCTGTAAGCCAATCTACAGAAACTTTGTCGTCTTCTACGACACACGAAATCTGAAGTTTGTGAATTCCAAAGGCAAGTGGAACAAGTTTTGCTATAAAAGAATAAATATTTTTAGTTTTGACTCAAATTAAAGAATCAAATTTATTATTTTATATACGCTTAATAACTTACACGCTCCCCACAAAAGACCATCGGTTTCGATCTTTCGAACTTCCTCTTCCATTGCTTTCATATCTGTTTCATCATCCCACGGTTTTACGTCTAATATGATATTTGACTTTGCAATCAGGGCTGGCTCTGTAAATTGTTATTATATAACACATGATGTAATTAAATTTGAAGTACAAATTCAATCTGCGACTTACTCTTAGCTTTCTTTGCAGTATATGCAGCCAGTCTTTCTTCCCTAATTTTTGCAGCTTCTGCATCTTCTCCCTAATAAGTCAAGTATTTAAACAATTTACAGTAAAGATCATAAATAGCAACATTTACATTTCAATACTTGTACGATAGTGTTTGTATTGAATTCGTGTGATAAATAGAGAATTATAGCTGAATGTATTAGTATTCTGGGAATATCTGGTGTACTATATTTCGTAAATGTCGTATCATTTTATCACTTTTGCACCCTACTTGAAGACACGTGTAAAGTGTACTAAATGTATAAGTATCGTGCAGAAATGATTTTTAATATTTATGTAAATAGAAGGAGATTAACTTCTTAGTGTGTTCCACTATTTCTGCCCACTTGCCTCTGAATCTGAACCGAAAAGATCAACATCTTCGTCGTCATCAGCTTTTTCTTGTGCTGGTTTTGAAGCTGGTTGAGGTTTAGCAGGACAAACTGCTAATGTTGGAACAGCAGATATGAAAATTTTGTCCTCAAGAGCTTTTACACGTTCCTCCAATTTTTCAACAGCATTTTGTAGTTCTTGGAAGACTGTTGATGAAGATTTGAAATATGGTAATTCCTATACTACTGATAAAATAATTTAATGTAAACGGTGTAACACTCACCACTACATTCTAGAATATCCTTTTTATTATCATTTGGAGTAGTGAAACCAGCAACAGCTGCAATATCATCCATCTGTAAAATAAAATTGGACTGCATTTAAAGTTAAAGTTATAAAAGGGAATACTCATTCTTATTGAATACTTAGATTTTATGCCCATCAATTTATATTAATATTGCATATTGTATTAGTAAGCAGGTTTGAAAACTCGTTATATAAGGGTGTGCAAAGAGTGCAGTACTCACACACTGTAAAGACTGTTTAATATGTTGACGAGCCTTGGCAACCTCATTGGCTAAACTTCCACCAGCAGATAGAATGGGACTAGCAGTTTGTTGATTCCCCTGTATCCAGCAATATTAAAGATCAACTCAGACTAAACTGATTGTTACAAAAAATTCCATATCACACCTCCACTAAGTTCTATAACTAATGTTATCCAAATTGAAATAAAATAAAGGTTTATATTTAGATTTCTTCTTGTAAATAAATTTGTATATAATATTTGAAAAGCTTTATTTTATAAGTATACATCTTCAATAGAGTTAAGTGGAGATAGATATTTTAAATGTTTAAAAAGTGAATAAATAATAAGCATCACAAATAATTCTTTTCTACAAGATAAAAAGTTAAAATAAAAATATTTATTATCACCATATAAACATATTGTTAATAAGCTTAAGATCATGACAAATGCAAACATTCCTAATCAGAAGCACAGACGCATTGTATTCCCCATTTTTACACACAAAAAAAAACAAGCAGTGTTCAAGTAAAATAGGATTAAAGTAAGATAAATATGTACAGTACTTCTTTGGTGTTCATACAAGAACTATTAAATCTAAGAATCAGACAACAATATATATAACATATAATATATATAACAAACAATATATATCTGAAATTTTCATAAAATAAATGTCATAAAATAAAGTAAATGTTTGTATAAGAGAATAAAATGATGCTATCTTTAGTCAATTTTCTAAGTGTATTTTAATAAGCAGTATTTCTATGATGATTTAGGCAATGAAATATATTACAATGAACAAAATTAAATTCTATAAGTATTGCATTGATGCACACAAAACATTAAAGAACAGATGCATGACAGTATATACCTGAATAGGTAACTGCTGCTTATTCCTTATTAATGGAGTAACATTTTCTTTTACTTCCTTAGTATCATTTTTTTGTTTTCTATTTTTGTGTCTTGTATCTGCTTTATTCTTTTTCTCTTTTACTTCTTTTGTATTATACTTTTTAGATGCATCATTTGAAGAACTAGTCTCCTTCTCTTTCTCTTTTAAGTCATTTTTGATATTGTCAGACTTTTGCTTTTCTTCTATATTTTCTTTCTTTTGTATATTCAATTTTTCTTCATCTTTATTAATCTTTGATGCATTTATTTGACACTTAGAATTCTTTATATCATTTGAAATATTCTCAGAAATCAATAACTTATTATCTTTAGATTTTTCAGACCTTGTTTTAGTCAAAGAGTTACTATTCAAAAAGGAATTATCTTGACAGTTATTAATTACAGAAACTTCAGATTTAAGCGAGCAGCTTTCCATAATTTTATGAGACACCACCTTGAAACATTAAGCTATGCAAGAAAGAACTCGTATTTTGTTATTAATAATGTAAAATACAAACTAATCGAAGCATGTCTTTTACATGCTTGATTTATGTTGTTACTACAGAACACAACTGCACAAAACTAAATACCTTGAGTAAAGAATCCATGCATTCAGAAATTCATTGAATGTATGAACATATAAAACAATACATCATACAATTATAGTTATAATTAAATAAATAGAAAATCACATTGCTTATCTTATGTTCTTATTTTTAATATTATTAATTATACTTATCACAAGAGTTTTGTGTTAGAAATGAAATACAAGATTAGGTAATCCATTTGAACACACAACTAGAAATGGGAATTAAGTTCTCAAGAAAAAAATAAAATTCCCAACACCTCATAGAATTACAAGAAGATAGAATCTTCCCTATCACCAGATATTCCCTGAAGTGTGTGTTAAAGATGTTAGTTTTTTTGTTAGTACAAAGAAAAAGTACAAGGCATAACAAAAAAGCAAATATTAACTGTGGATGTTGGGGCTGACAATAACGGTGAAAATGAATGAAACTTAAGATTTATTCTGTTTAAGAGTTTGTATGTTTAAAACATTTATCCTACCCCTGTTGGCAATCAGTTTTATATCCAATAACATTAATTCAAGATTCACTGACGATGAGAAAGATACTCACCTTGGCCATTCTTTCAAAGTACAATCGTTCTGCCTTGTCATAGGATGGTTTGTCAAACCATACCTTCTCTCGTGCTAATGCTGCTTTCTCCATGGTTTAGATGATATATTCAATAATAAAGATGCAAATAAATTTCTGCAACATGAAATTTTATTCATTTCACAATGTTTTGAAATAATTTGACACTCCAATATATTAGACAGTATGAATGTAGTTTTCAAGAACTTAAAAATATTTGAAAACATATATGGAAAATAAAAGAGTACTAAAAAATTTTAGTTGGTTATGTTTATTAAAAGTACAAGTTTTTTGTTATGTATATAGTATGTAATAAAAGGATATACAATATTGTACATAGTAATAAAAGCCATTGTGTAACAGTATAAATGTATCAACAATTAACAACTTAATAGGTAACAATACAAATGAATATCATAAACTATCATCATCACTACTAAAATATTCAGATTTAAATTTAACTTTACTTAATATTTTTCGACTAGGAAGCTCTAATTTATATTTTTGATTAATTATTGGTTTTTCGTCTGATTTATTTTTTATAGTATCTAATAAGCGAAAAATTTCCCTTTCTTCTTCTGTTTTAATCACACATGGGTATATCTCCGATGCTTCAAAATATCGAACAAATGCTTTAAGTTCAGTAAGAGAGGAATGAGTAGAATAACATACATTGAAAGTTCTTTCTTTATTTTTGTCCCATTCTCCTATTATGCTAGTATCTTTCTTTCTCCATTTCATTACAGACGGGATAACAGTTAAGATATTTGTATTGCTTACATCACTTCTACAACGCAAACCTGGCGAAGATATTTTTTTCTTGCAAGCATGAATTGGAGTACTATCTGGGTCATTTGTGACATAACAAGATAATTGTGCAATATGATAATAATTTTCAAACACATCATTTCTTACATGTATTTTCATATCTAACATTTTTGACAGTTCTACAAAAAGAAATTCAGAACCGTATGTAGCAGAACATTCCAGAATAACAACATTCCTTGGGTCTTTGCTTATCCAATTTTTAGTAATTTCATATATTCTACGCATACTTTCTTGTCTACTAGGGAAAACAGGATAGTCAGTACTTAAAAATGTTGTATCTAAATAAATTTTAGTAAATGTTCTAGGTATCGATTTAGAATCATTACAATAGTGCAGACCTTTTAATTTTGGAAAGTCTATTGGATTAATGCGAAAATCACCAGTATATAACACTGATATATTATCTTTTTCGAAAAGAAACATCACAGAACCAGGACAATGTCCTGCTGGGATAGAAGTTACACAAATGAGGATGTTTTCCTTATTCTCTGTTACGTATTCTATAACACTGGGTATATTAATGCCTATTTCTTTCACACAAGAACTTTTAAATTTAAATCTACTTTCTAACAATGCTTTTGAAATAGGACTGCAATAGAAGCATTTTTTATATTCATCTATATATTCAAAAAATGTATCTGATAAACCATGCATATGATCAGAGTGACAATGACTAAGAAAAAATATGGAGGATGTTAAGTTTTCTCCATCAAAACGATCCACTGAGATGCCCGGTATCTCCTTAATAAGCCCAAGAAAAGTTGACATTCTGATAGGTATTTTGTTCCTGTAATTTATAAATTCAACATCAATTATGTCAATATTTGTTTTAGAGAATATTATATTTTAATAACAATGAGTGCAAGCATGTATGTAAGCATACAAATATAATAAAAAAAGAAAGATACGATAAAATAATGTTACACATATATCTTTAATTCACAAGATGTATGAAATTACAATTAGAGAAAGCGATACAATAAAACTATTACAATAAATAGTTATCACAAATAGAAAACAGATGTTCGTAAAATGCAAGAGTGAAGATCTATACAATAGGTTATAGATATGAACTGAACATACATTCTATGAATGAATAAAACAAACTAAAAGAGGTCGTTTACGAACCAATGGCCCAACAATCTGAACAACTATATATGAACAATTAGTTAATTTTTCACTGAAACATTATTAGCCCGAATCCGCCATGTGCCGTATTGATCGATTAATTCGATGGTTATATAGCAAAGTACAATTACTTCGACCTCCGTTAATACTGCAAACCAGTTCAGTGTGCATGTGGATTATATACCGCTAAAATATTATTAAATATACCTTGACTCGTTACAGATTGTCAAATTGATGCAACAACTGTCTGCTCGCCAAAATTTCGGTACGCCGCATATAACGTGCCAATTGAAAAGAAATAGAAACAGTAATGTTCGATCAGTGAAAGAAGATGTCACTAGAGTACCTTATCACTACACTGTTACTACCAACGAATTCAATACACGATTACTTTTTTAAAGCATTTCAAAAATAATTCTTTAATTTTGTTAATAAATTGCTAAATAAAAATGACCTAATCATTTTATTTGCAATATTTATTGTCAAAGAAAAACGAATAATATCATATGGAAAATTTAGATTGTATTAATTGTTTGATATTATAATTATTTATATTCTTAAAATTTAATAAAATATAAAAAATTAAAAATAGGATTTAATCAAATACAATATGTTCCCGAATTTCGTGTCAAATAGTTATATAAAATGCGAAATTCGAAAAATGGCGGCAATTGATTAACATACGTTACTGCCGTATTGTTAGTTTACGTTCGGTTCTAGGAGAAATTGATTTTCCGTAAAAATGACTGCGCAAGGATCACATGCTAAAATGAAGGAATTACGTTTACCTATGTCAAGGGTAAAAACGATTATGAAAAGTTCTCCTTATGTTGATACAATCGGTCAAGATGGATTATATTTAGTCACAAAAGCTACGGTAAGATTAATGTTTAAATATTGAGGTTAGGTGACGCTTAAACGTGATTATTCTATACATTTGTATAGCTTCCATATTTGTTGTTTCGCGCGACAATTAAAAATTCTCACTTCCTATGTGTTTTACATTTATAATATTTATTAATTAATTGTTTAATATGCGTTACATTCAGACTATGTCACCTATATTTTAGTTTATACTATGCTTCACCTCTCATAATAAGTACGAACAAACAAAGATAAAAACAATTTTATAGGAACTATTTATACACTATCTAACGGAAGAAGCACATTTGCAAAACAACAAAGGGAATTCTTTAGACTACAAACATCTGGCAGAGGTGGTACAAACCAATGATACATTGGAATTTCTCAGGGAAATAATGCCAAGGAAGATCACAGTCAGGCAATTCAAAGAAATGATGGCTGCCAAAAATTCACATAGTAGTTCATCAGAGAGTAGTTCAGACTCGGATAGTGATAGTGAGTCAGATACTGATTCTTGTTCTGATAGTGATAGGAAAGCAGAAGATGACAACTCATCAAATAGTGAACAAGAGAGTGAGGCAAAAGAAAATGGTAAATGTGATTCTGCCAGTGACAAAAGTGAAGCCAGTGACAAAAGTGACAGTGAAGATGAAACCAAAAGATAGGATAGCTAATATCCACTTTCATCTATATTTTCATAAGACAGGCTCTCTGATTATTTAGGAAATACCTCAAACTTAGTTGAAAACAATATACCATTGTGAACTTTACAAACATTTGGTTTATGAATGTTTTGAATATGAATGAATATTACCGAATGTTTAGGCTATTTGCTTATTTAATGTTTTAAATTAAATATAAATAATAATTTTAGATGTTTAACACTATTTTTATATGTATTCATTAAAGACAAATTGAACATTAAATAGGATCTCTTTATTAATAATAAAGTACATATAGACTTTGTAGGTACATTAGGAAAAGAATTTTAAGAATATGTACGAAGTAAAGTATATATTTATACCTTGAAATGCATTAGTCCAAAAAGCATCTTGCTGTCTTATTATATAATACAAAATAAATGCATTAATTTTTCTGTGCTGGGTTTCTAGCTGTATCACAATAGAATTTTATATACCATTTTATATTTTGCACATAATTATAATTTTCTTCTTTATTTTGTATTTATAAATATTGCAAAAAGACATTAATATTAGGAGAATTTGTCTTGATAACAATAATTTATGAAATTTTATTCTTGATGCAATTTTTTATGTGGTGGAGCTGTTGAAGCAGCATCATATGCATCTTCATTTAATTTAATTGCTAAGAAATAAATTTCAGCCAAGGCAATAACTAATGCACAAATTATACCTAATAACAATCTAAATCCAAAGTCTAAAGTTCCTACTATTAATTCCAGACCTACAAATCCAAAGGCAAAACCTGCTAGTACAGAAAATATAAACTGTGCAACAGCTATGAGTTGTTTATTTATTTGTTTCACTGAAAAGATAAAGATATATGTAACATATATGGGAAAGAATATTTTTTTAAGTTAAGGATCTTACTTTGATAGGAGATAGTATCCTCTGGTAAATTCTTTGTAGTAGTATCTACATTTTTGGTCATAGCTCTATATTTCATAGCATTTTCTTGTGCTTTCAGTTTCTGTGTTCTAGCTTCCAACTCAGGATTTCTTGGTGTAACTTTTGGAGTTGGTAATCTGATGTCATCTTCCTCTAACAACTCGTGTAAATAAATACTTTCCATATGAATGGTTCTGTATTCTTCTAAGTATTTGTTCAACCATCTTAGATCATCCAATTTTAATAAGATATCTTTCTGCTTATCTTTAGTTGACTTTTTTAAAGCAATAATAGTAACTGGAGTACTATTAGTCTTCTTCACATTTTTGCAGATGAATTCTATTAATTTCTTATTTGGTTTGATTTTAATGGAAGGATCTTCTATTGATTCAACTGGCATTCTTATGTATTTTAGATACAAGTGTTCTATTATTAACAAAATATATTGTTGTTAGTGTTTATACATTAAATCCAAAATTGGTACTATTTTATGTTATACGTAATTACAAAGTACAAAATGTATTTGTAAAATATTGGTATGTAACAATGTTTATGGTGTAATGTGTAACTTTCTTTCTAAGTCAATATAAAATTCTTTTATTTCATTCTCTTTTTCTTGAAAAGTTTGATTTACTTTCTCACAGTTTTCACTCATATCATTAACAAACTTCTCCCATTCTAATTTCCTTATTTCTCTATTTTCTAGCAATGCTATATCCTAAAAAAATTATTGAATGTTCACATTAATGACAAATATGAAAATATTTAAACTAGAAAAGATTCAGTTACTGAAAATGATCCATACACTGTCAAAATTTTGTTCTCTTTGAAGAACTCTTTCACACATACTCAGGGCAACATCAACATTTGCTTTTAAACTTGGTAAATGACAATCTCCGAGTTGTTCTGTTCGATCGAGTTGACTTTCTTTTAAATCCGTCGAATATTCAAGTATTTTGAAAAGTCGTTCTACTTCTCGATCATCTCTCTTTTCCTATAAATTTTAGGTTATGCACGATAACAAATTATTATCAAGACATATACGAAATGATTAGTCGATCCTCTGAGAAAGATAATACTTTTGTATGGTCTTCTACGTAATTACTATCTTTTTCTCTCATGGAAGTGCAGCTATCGATAATAAGAACACGGGAACTTTTTACCTGAAATTCGCGAAGAAAGAATGTGATTTCGCCCTGAATAAATGGTCGATGATCGAATAGTCGGCTCCAAATCTCACCCGTGTCTATAAAAACAAGGTATCATCAATTAGATTATGATAAATAGTTATAAGAATAAAGCGTATACTTAGAATTTACGTGTTTATAATTAATCAGAGGATGTCGCACCTCTAATAATGGACGCCATGTTCTTCTCGTGAGATCAGTACATCGTTAAACTGTCCTATAAATACAATTTTCATGCTTATCGCGCATAATATAAAATTTCTTTTCTTATTATTTCATATTGTACGATTTATTTACTGTTTCTTTCACCGTATGATTAGTCATGTTATATTTTAATTACAAAAATATGATTTCCTCTTCCTTATCAATTGAATACATTCGCAAACTATTTATTATTATTCAACGAATTAAAAAAGGGGAATTATAACACTGCCGAGGTACAAGATTAGAAAGGTTAAAAGTTTCTGGAACAATCTGGAACTGCTCTGGGACACGGATTAAATTATCAGGCGACGAGCAGGTGGTGCATTACAATAAATTTCCAATGAAATATACAAGTGGAATGAAATTACAAGAAATTTATTAATAAGCACAAGGTTTCCCATCAGCCATCTGGAGTGCATTTCAATCAGTTGGGTGATCCTTCATTTTAAAATGTATTTTCAATACATTTGGGCGCGATATTGCCCGAAGGACTTTCATTTTGTTTTCAGTTTTAAATTTAAGTACCTAACTCACATATTCCATTAGAAATATACTTCCTGTTTATTAATTATCAAGTACTGTAATATCATCTGCAACGATTTCATTAAGGATATTTTGTAGGTTATCTTTGAAAATGTCTTAATCAAAATTTTGTAATGTTCTTTGAAATAAAAATTACGAATTTTAGATTCTACATTTATCGTATTTGAATACAATTTTGGAAATGTTGTAGCGTTTACAAGTGAATAATTATCACTTTTTGTATTCGAAAAGTTACTTCTTAATCGCGACGATTACTAAACTTTCCTTCAGTTTCTCTGTTAAGACAAATAACTCGCGCTACTGCAACTGTTGTAGGGATTCTTTCTTCCTTTCTTTTTCTCGCCATTTTCTCTTGATAAGTTCGAAGACCTTCCGTCTTAGTCGCGCGCAAGAGAAAGGAAAGTAATTACAGATAGGAAATTGCTCGAAGAAAATGAGCTTTCCATTGGATCCTGTGATGGATTGACGTTTAAATGAGAAATAATTATTTGTCGCTTAAATGATGAATAAATTTGCTCGATTTCGACTAAACTTACGAGATTGTTGTTATATTTAGAATGCCTAGACTTTTTTGCCAATTAACTTGAATTTTAACTTCGCTATGAAGCTCTTGATTCGTCAATTCTGATTTTTAATACTTTCAAAAGATTCTTTGCGGCAGTTTAGTAATCAGTTAAGTTTGAACTAGCTTTTCTTCGTTAGATTCTATAATCAACTTTGCTTGCAGCAATATATTCTTATCGTATTGCCTTTTAAGGATGTTTCGAACAACAGCTCGTCATAGTTTATTAATAATCATTATGGAGAAAATAACCGTACGAATAAATCGCGGCACTTATAAAATAGTTGAAATTTGAAATATTTCCCAACGTCAAACCACATAGATTATTTGCGAACGTTGCAATAAATATTTGATCATAATACGTTTGCTTGTGCTTAAAAGCTTAAAGCTTATCAGCCTGAAATTTTGAACGTACCCCATTGTTAATATAGATTATGTTAAATGAAATATTTCAAAAATAAAATCGAATGTTGTTTTATGCTCACCGAGAACGATGCATCAGTCGACGAAACGAGACGCGCATTCGATACCGCTTCCTTTTCTTTCTCGCGTTACAACGCTACGCATAACTCGTCGATGAAAAACTTGAGACATTCACAAGCTATCGCGAGCACGACAATTGTATCGTGTGACCAAACATGCATTGGATGCACCGATGGTAGGGATATCTGTCCGGTATAAATGAAGTATTCCCATTCGATTGTTCGTCTGTTTCGCACGATTCAAGTAAGCTTGTATCGATTTCGACCAACGAAACATCGTGAAACCGCAATGGATCGTTTCCTGCTCTTCGTCCTGTTGTTCATCGTTTTACGGTTTACAATGTAACAATTCGCTTGTATAGTCGTTTGGTATTTCGTTCTATTAAAGATAAATGTTAGAAAGAAAGTAAAGATGATGGCGTCGAAGTCGTCTTGAAATTACTGGCAGATAATTAGCGTTATTTTAACAATAGTATTCGAAAGTTTTGATTAATGTTAATGTTTTTAAATGAACGCTGATACGATTAATAATGGTTCCTTAATTTCGAACTTTTACAGGCAAGAAGTCGTTGAAGAGGGAGGTTGCAAATGCGCCGTGTTTTCCAGGCAAATATCAAAACCAATCATTGAACGCGCTCTTCTGTATAACGTCACGTGCGATAGCGAAGGGCAGGAGAAGTGTCAACAGTTGTGCGTTGCTCTGGTCAGTAAATAATCATGTATGTTCGATAGCATGTCTGGCGAACGTCAAAAAGATATGCGTAATTCTGTGCAGGCCGAGAGCGCGAGAGACCAAGCGCCGCAAATGATTTGCGAAAAATTAAATACGCACGTGGAGAACCTGCAGGTAAATTTGTTTAAAAGATCAAGTTCAAAAAGAGTATTTCAAGTTGATATTTAACGATGCCGACGTAAACGTGAAATATATTTCAGGTGGCAGTATACGCGAAAGTGTGTGACGCGACCAGCTGGAAATTCACTGGTTTGAAAGCTGCGGATCCAATTTGTTGCCACGAGGGGAAAAGTACAGCTTGCGAAGAACCACTCCCGGTGATCGAAAGTTAAATGAATCCATTGGAGATTATTTCGTAATGCGTTGGTTAGTCCGTTGTGAAATTTTATTTAATCATTTGCGAAACATTTATTATTTTATCGCTAATTAATAATCCAGTTCGTTGTTGTAGGAGCATACATAAATGTTTAATTGTTATTAATCGAATTATGGAAATAAATTCGAAAGCTAGATATAAATTAAATTGATTGGCTTGTACGTAGAAATCAAATAGAAATTACATCGCGCCATGCTTGAAACCATTTTTCACACGTTTCAATCTACTATTTCACTTCTTTGAGATCTTTGATTTCAATGGACGTCAAATATCAAAGAGTCTTCTAAGAACAAAATCGTCTTAAAAGCATTAAACGCTTCCTCCAACCCATACCTTTCTCGCCTGAATCTTGAAGATCTTTGGAACGATTATACTCGTACGCAAACCATCTTTCGAGGTAGTGCCAGAATACAAAGTACGTCTCACCAATTCCAGATATCTTCTATTTCGTCAATGGTGTTCCAGGATCTTCGTCCCGGGCCATTGAATAGATGGTTTGTTATCGCTCCCTTGACTTCCTGCCGATGAATCCTTCGTCGTGACTCTCTATATCGACCTTGCCATCCCAGAAAGCCATTGTATACCCGTGGTTTTGTCGTCCTTTCTTCTCCCGATTTAATGACTCCACCATTTTCACACAGTCTCTTCTGTTTGTCGTTTGCGAATTCACTCAATTTCACAATCGTTTAACGCAATTTTTCCAAATCTCTTTTCACGAATACGTTTGTTTCGTCGTTTTACGCCATGTTTATTAATCGTCAAGTCCAAACTCTAGCTATTTATTGTTAACCAATTCTAGCTTACTTTGTTTGAGGTTGCGTGGTTTACACGGAGCCTGAGACGCAATGGGAACTGTTCCGGGTGTTATATGTTTTGTGTCCCATCACACACTGACTTGGACTACTCCCTGAGTCCTAAGGGAGAGAGGATACGTCGAGAACGAGAACAGACTACTTTGTGTTGCTAGTTTGCATGGTATCAACATTGTAGAACATAACACACGCGCTTTGACTATTTGCATTGAGAGAGAAAGGGAGAGAGAGAGAGAGAGAGAGCAAGAGCAATTTACCAAAAGTTGTCCAACGTAATGACGTGTTGTGTATTGAACTACTGACGCTTAGATACGTACATTATAATGCAGGCAATTAATATTAGCAGCAACTTGCAGTAATTTCGTATTTTATTTGAAAAAGGAAAAACTTATAATTCCCGATGAAGTTTGATTAATATTGTGTACACTTGGTGAATTGTAAAGCGGTTGCCATTCCCTCTATTACACGTTGGTCATTCTCGAAATGCTGCTCGATATTCTATTAATCAGTTGTCAGGTAATTTCCACTCATCAAACATCCTTAATCAGACGATTGGGAATGGTACACACCGGTAAATCTATTCACGATAATTTGCGTTTCATATCGTGTATATTCCTTCGCATGAGCACTACCGATCGTGCAGCGCGCGTCATTCTACCACAATTAAACAAAACGGAAATTGAGGTAACTAACTGTGAATTTCCGCTCCTATCTTCTCCACGAGCCTTCCTGAATATGCGCGTGTGTGTACATTATGTGCTCTTTCCACCCTTATCAGATTCGAAATCATTTCCTTTCCGTACTAACATTATTTTTTCACGGCGAACGTTTCTTTTCTCTCTGTTTCTTACTTTTTTTTTTTTTTTTTTGAATTAGCAACACTTGAAGTTTCTAGCGTAACTTTCGCAAAATTAAGCGCATCCAAATTCAGTAGCTTTCAAAGTCAAACTCAAATTCGACGTTTTCGATAATCTAAACTTTCCCACGATATGCTCTACGTGATCAGACTGCGACGAGTAATTAAGGTTGCATCTGAAATTGAACTACCGTGTTTTACGAGCGTGTTACACATCATCGAGATACACGTCCGCTGAATCGCTAGATTTCCTTCATAATTTCGTAAGGACAAATAAAGACGCGTCTATGTAAGCTATTAGAAAGAAGACAAAGTTGGCTTTTCCATTTGCCGTAAGATAAATATCAATCAAACGTGAAATTCACGGTGGCTTATTCAATAAAGTGTGACGTAATCGAATCGTCGGAGTAACACCGACACGCTCCCGATGGGTGAGCTACATTTGCGTAAATAATTCTGCAGCGATAGGATAATCAATGCAAGAGGATTACGATCTACATACATCGTTAGTTTGTTACCGGGGATATTAGTTTCCAGGTGTTGCCGCGCGTGCGAATGAACACAAAGGCCATGAAACGATAGAAAGACAACGACTTGCGAGAATACGTGCCACGCGATGCAACTATCTCAATTTATCAACGAAACGAGACTCGTGTATTGGAACTTCACTTTGTTTCAGCCAGTAGCTGATTTTGATTTAGATGCTAGTTCGATTCAGAATTACGTTGTCCAATTTCTCTAATCGAATGATAGTGAAATTTCAACCATTTTTAAACGTCTTCGTTACTCAATTAACAGCGAGCTTATCGCGTATCGGATGAATTTCACGAATGTAGCTCCGATCCAGCGCTCGTTTACCTCACCGCAAATCGTATTGTCATTCCCATTAGTTGAACAAGTAATTTATCTCTATTAGCGGCGTGTCAGCCTGTGTTTAAGATATCGATGATCTTACACATCGTATTAATCCGATTCGTAGGCTTTTGCCCTAAATATCAGCGTTAATATGCGTAATATAAATATAAGCGAAATATAAATAAAAATAAAAGGCGATACAGAGGACTTTTTTGCATTTATTATTTAGAAACGTGAGAACATTTTTGTCACATTCTCGTCTATGCGAATAATTTTATGATTTATTCTACGTAAACTTCGTTCTTCCTGTTACATAGTAATTTATACAATCCAACTATCGATTCATTCTTCCATCAGTGAATCGAACTTAATATTGGGCAACGATTCCCGTTCTCTATTCCTGATTGCACACTGTTTCTATCTTCCTTGCATTTCCTATAGTTTTCTCGATGTATTTCGATCCCTTTTTCCGCTCGAAGGCATTCATTATGTCTGGCTCTGCTGGTGACTCCGAATTAATGGACCGACGCTACGTGTTTCAAACGATGACGTCGGACGCTGTTTTAGATTCTGGACAAATTGCCTTTTAGCGAAACTTTTTGATGCTTTCACAGATTCGTGAATACGTGAAAAATAGGTCAACAGATCTTTTTTTTTTTTTTTATAAATATTATCCTGTGTATTTGTGTGTACTGCTATTCGCTGATTAACAAATTACTCATATGTCGTCAGGTAATTCCTAATCGCGATACCGCTAATGTACGTGCTTCACCTTCCTGTTACAGACCACCAACTACACGACACGATGTGCAAACACCATCTTAGAGCCCTTAAACCAGCTTAATCCACTGCATGCCTTTCACGCCTCCTTAATGTCGCTTCAGTTCGTACGCTACGGTTGTTGGCCTATATGCGGACCTCTCCACGCTTTCGATGCTCAATTATGCCACGTTACTGGTAATCACTGCGGTATTTGACGAGCAAACATCTTTTTAGGAATATTTTTGCCAAGATCTTCGGTGGCCAGAACTTCGACGAAGGTAAACGATGAATAAGTAGAGCAACCAAGCGGAAGTAAAGTCATTGCTAAGTTCCTAAGTTCTTCCTCCTGGTTAATATAACCAAAACTGATATTATGCTTGTGCAACGTGGAAGCTCTTAAAGCGATCGTTCCATAAAAGAGAGTACAACCGCGTGCTGAATATTACGCGTTCATCTCGACAAAATTTCCTACGTAATCGAAGTAGCGGAAAAGAAAAATATTTCTATGTTGGAATACGATAGCGGACGGTTGTCGTTTAAAGTAAACACGAACGTTGCAGTAAATGTGTGATTGCGTTAATAGAGCAAGAATAATTTACCTGAGCACGACGAACTTTTGTTCGCGAGACTTCTAATACGATGGTAACGTCGATGCTGTGAAAACTTTCTAAACAAGTAGACTAGTATCGCGTCAACGGCTTCCAAATTGCACCCTAATGCTCCTTAGCAGTCGTTAAAACGATCGCGTTATTAGTTGAGTCGCATGAAAATTGTCGCGATACTTTTCTCTTTGGTCGATGTGAGATTTGTTAGAAGATGTCGCGTCAGGTGTATTCGGTCGTAATTATCCTTGCTTAAACCAGCCCTCGATCGTTAAGCCACACGCTCGCTGTCGCGTCACGATACGTAACATTCGTGTAACGTGACGTGCAAACACTAGGTTAGCCGCCTTAAGCTTGCACCAGACTGTACAAGCTTTCCGTGTCTCCTCGATGCCACTACAGATCATACGTTACATGTTACTTGGGGCGAAAACCAGCGATGCAACTATATCTACGACCTCTGGAGCCCTCTCGTATCTGACAATCACGAGCAAAGGTGTATTTATGCACGTATGTTTACCTATTAGCGACGTGTCGGCGTAACAGCTTTGCCAGTCGAGATTACGATTATTAGCTGCTCTCGGTGATTACTCGTTGCCGCGTCGTTTGACTTATCGATGTGAAATCCCACGTCGAATGGCGGCGTACACTTCGTTGCGCGATGGCAAAAGTTGGTCGAATGAAAAGCGAAAGAGAGGAAACGAGAAATAGGAAAGGATAGAGAATGAAAAGTAAGGGAAGAATGAGAAATTATCGCGATTTGCAGTTACAGGAATACTTGATAATATTTCACGACGTAATGATCGTTTGATGAAACGAGCGAATAATTTCCTAGAAACGAAGAGGAACGTCGCTCGGTGAATCGTGTATCGCGATAATAATTGGTTAAAGAGGTCGGTGGATCGGGCCGCAGGAACCGGAAGACCGTGGTTTAGCACGCGAAACTTGGTGGCTCTGCTTATTAACTTATTGCGTCTTCTAAGTTCTCGCTAAACTGATATTAATTACTGTACTCTCCGGAGCTCTAACTTCGCCTGGCTTGTTGTCGCGTTAGTCCCCTTTTCCTCGACCTACTTTCAAATTTCTCTTCCTTTTATCCCTCGCTTTCAACTTCTTGCACCCTTCTTAAACGACCCTTTCACGCTTTCGAGGGTCATTCGAGATACTCTGCAACAATCGGAGCAACGTTGCAGAAGAAATTTGCAACGGAACGACGGTGAATGCATCGTCGATCGAAGACACGGAAAATAAGGATGAAAACAGGAAACGACATCGATATTAATTCCAGCTTTTCTCGATAAATTGCATCGTAGTAAAGTGGAAGCGTTGACTTTGCTTTTCGAAGTAGCAGGTATCTGGGTCGAATTACACGTATAAACGAGTCGCGTGGAGGGATAAAGAAAGCCAGGAGGGCGCTGCGAAACCGCAAAACCAATAGTGGCGTGCATGCATCTTTCACCGAGAAAATATTTCCCACTAGACGCTTCTCCGAGAGTCTTATATACGATCGGAGACCCGACACGAGTAAACGTGATTCTTGTTCTTCGGCCAACACGTCCCTCGAGATGAACGAAAATACGCTGGATATTTAATACGGCAGACAGGCTGTAGACGACTGATTTGTGCCACGGACACCATCATCAATTCGGGAATTATAGATGTGCGCCGAGTTTTTGATCGCTTTCAAGTAAAACATAGAGTAGAGAGTTAACAGATCGTGTCAATCTCTGTGAATTAGGTCAGCTACAGAGACTGGGAGTTTTTTAGCGAACTGTATCTTGTTAATCTATTTGAGAAGATCTCAGTTGGGAAAGCAACAACGTTACGTAAAAGAAGCGAGACAGGAGTTTGAAAAAAGTTACTGAACTCGTACGCTTTGATACCGTTTCTATCTCGGAGATGTTCGCTCCGTTGTGTACGAACATACGAATCAGTTGACGCGCACAGTGACAAATGTTCCGGCGAATTTCAATCAGGAAGAAGATTTCGACATTAATTCCAGTGCGTCGGTCATGTCGAGGTGTGTAATAAATTCGTTTTCCGGGCCCGGTATCGATGCAATTTTCATCCTTCGTCTGAAATGCACAGCTCGTGTCGGTGAACGCATGGTAAAATAAACGTTCCGTGCGATTTTCACTGCACGATTGATCCGTGATCCCATTGATTCGACTGAATGCGGCACATTGAAATAACATCCACTACCGTCGTCAATTCAGCTGGACACAGGGAACGGTATTATAAACCTTCCGTCTGACGATCGTTAACTATTTCTTGTTGAACAAAAGGATTAAAAGGAAATAGAAAAAAAATAAAAAATGGAAAAATCAGAGGGCAAACGGGAAATATTTGGAAATCTTTACAAGCGCGAGAGAGTGAAAAAGCGAAAAAATGGAAACGTATTTCAAAGGATTGACATTTCGAACAGTCGTCACGTTATAACTTATTAATAGAATTTCACGTTATCGGATTTATCCTTTGCAGGCGTGTTTAAAACGAGAGAAAAGAAAAAATAAATATCCTTTTACCATCGATTCATAATAGCGATCACGGTTAATTGTTAACCAACGTATAGATACTTTTATCAAGCGTTTTCACAGATTATTTCATGGGTATTCATTCAGAATAAGTAAACAGTTTAAATCATCGTCGAGCGTGAACCCGTTACCTCTGAATTTTACATCGCGTCGAGAGCGTTTTATTGCACGCCTGTGTAAATTCGTCGTTTCGCTCGGTTTTAATGGTCCTTTAGAAAATATAAATTACGCCCCTCGGTCGTAGCATAAATTCCAGCCTCTCTCTCTCTCTCTCTCTCTCACTCTCTCTAACACGGATCATTTGTTACGCTCTACCATGATAATACGTCGATATTATTAAATTCTATTAATTGAATAATTAATTTGCTAATTATTTGATGTTAGACATTAACACACGGTAATTTAGAACGCGCAATTCGGTTTCTGTTAATGACGTACAACGAAACCTATTGCTCCAGGGGAATATCGTGTATAAATTCGTCGATATGCTTGCTGGGGAATAAATCTGGTTAAATTACGGATTCGCGTTCTAGGATACTTTAGAGTAGGAAATTTAATAAAAGTTGGGCACAAAATGCGAAGGATGTTTAGGAAGATTGATACGCGGCGTGATATTTTGCTGCTTGAATTTAATTTCAGCGGACGAACTGTCCGATTCTTGGTCTTTTTCCGAATTCTGCAGAGACGGTTGACTAGTTACTGACTTGTACCACTTGCCAGTGTAGAGACGCTCCGCGTCTCTGCAGCTACCTACGGATGTTCTCTTGCTCTGTATTTCCAAGGAGAATAATTGTTATTCCGCCGCATGTACTACTCCCTCCATCGAATATTCTCTAACGAAATTCATGCCAAAACGTCCAGAATGTCGGTCTAATAACCACCTTTTTTCCCCGCCAGCTGCATTTCTATTTCGCTAATTACGGGAAAATTGTTTTCCTCTTTCGAATTTGCAATTTGAGGTACGCGAGCACCAGGGGCATTGTGAAACATGTAGTTTTCTATACAAAGAACGAACTATGTCGATGTGCGTTGTGTTCACAGGCAGAGAATGTAAATATGCAAGTTGTGTAAACGCGATCGAAACAGAGTTGAACGTGAAAGGAACACTTTATCACAAAGCGACGTTAACGAAAGTAGGATTAAATAATTGCTGGGAAAACTTGGTCCAGATGGGAAACTTGGAAACACCGGCTGTGTACACTCTACAATTTGTGGCTGCACAAATTCCACCAAATTTATCGAATTTCGCTCCACCACGATAATCATGCGGCTTTGTTCGTTTAAAGGGAAAAAGTGCGCCCGCTGGAGAAATTAAATTTCAGCCTATCCATCGATTCCAAACTCGGCGCAAACAAACTATTCGTAAGTTTTCGCTGATTCCCGCTTAATCTTTTTAGAGGAGTTGTCGCTCTACTCACCGTTATCCCGCTGTAATTTGATTTGCACCTAAGGCTTATTTAATTTCCAACGGTAAATTAATTAGAGCGGACGCGAGAATTGCGCGCATAAAGCTATAATCCAGACACAGAGCGTTTTTCTTATTAGAGTACTGGTCTTGTGATACAGATTTCACAGAAAGAGGTATTATATTCGCGACAGTTTTATGATTAGAATGTGACACAACTAAATACACATTTACTTTATCCTTTAAACATTAGTATAATTACTTTCTATCATCGTTGCATGGTTAAGCTTCCATAGATAAATGCACGAACGTTCGCAGTCTATTTATAACTGTTGAACTTTCGCGGGGAGACGCGATCTCGAAGAAGCGCGCCAACGGGAGTCGTAAATTCCCGTTACGATTCTACTAATCGGCACCACGAATCGTTCGATCCCTTATTTCTTGTGGGATAATAAGGGTGGTTGATTGAATACAACGTTGCTATTAACAGGTTATTATACATTTGAATGATTCAACAACTTCAGTGTGATACAAGATCGAGTATTTGAAATGACAACTCCGACGACGGTGATGATACATCTTCTGTCGATTGACTGTCGATTGATTGAAGGTAACGATCCGCGACGTCGATTGGTTATGATCAACGTTAGGAATGAAGATAGGAGGAAGAAGCCTCCTACCAACGTGGCTCATGGGCGACGTTGTTTATGGGAAAAATCAGCTTTTCTGTTAGACAACTATTCGTTTTTCCCATTTGGTAACTACCTTCTTCCTTCTTAATTTGTAAGAACGTGCAATAGACCTAAGAACTGTTTTAAGCACCAGCTACAAACCAAAAGTACTTGCAGGATTAAAGGTCCCTGCAAGCTAATAGGATTTATGGTAGGGCCTTAGGTTTATTGAGGGTCCATCTAACGATGCTTGGGCATTGACGGTCAGACAATGAAGGACGCCGTAGGGACCATTTCACGCGACGTAACAACTGTTAAGTCACGTGGTATAAGTTAAGATGCGGTTGTCAGAAGGGAAAAGGTGCAAGCAATTTTCCAAAGTTCGGTAAAAGTTTTCTCCGAATTCTATCCAAAGTCGATTAATCATCTTGTCAACGCCTTTATCCCATCTGGATGTATCTGGCCGCGTGATTCGTTCCGCCGATAAAATGTCTGTGAAGTGCGTCAGCCGAGGTTTATCAGCCCGCAGGCCGAATCATCAGGCAGATTGAACGAACGAATTAACTTTTCATTGAGCGATGCGTTGCACGAGTTACGTTTTCTTCGTCTCCCTCTTTATTCAACTTGCCGAATTTCTGTCTCTCGTTCTCCATCGTCTCCTTCGCCTCTGCATTCTTCCAAGTCTCAATTATCCTCCACCCACGATTCAACGATGACACGAAGCTTCCACGCGGATGATTCATAAAAATGTTGACGACCAATTTTAAGCCATCGTTAGATTCAAAGGTTTCGGAATAGTTTAATCGGCGTGATGAGATTACGCAGTTCTGAAAAGTTTCGAGTTATCTTAATCACGATGGGACTCGGTCGATTAAGACCGATCGAAGAAGAATTAAAGGAAAATTGAAACACGAACGAGCCGAACGATTTTATGTAATTATATGTATATCGATCGAATTGGAAAAATTATACGAGCTACGTTTATGAGTTTCTAATGGAACATTAATTTGCGGCTTCGATAGGGCGTTGAATCAATGAGGCAGTAAAATTAGCGTTCGTTTAACGATTATCGAGAACGTCGAGGTACTCATCGACCACCACTATCATTTAGTTCTGCCAATTCGGTGTACGTTGCTGGACCTACATATATCCAACGAAATTGAAAACCGATTCGACGCGACGATCACTCGCCCATATTCCTTTCGTCGATGTCTTTCTCGTAATCCTCGATTCCGTGGCGGAACCACCACCGCTTTTGTTTCTTCTTCATCTTCTTCTTCCTTCGCGAAAACCTATGTTCCACGTCAGAGGAGACGATCCAACGAGGGCAATTTAAAACGTTTCTCGTCAAAAAATCGGACAGCAAGCGTTTGTCACGTTAAGGGACAACTGTAACTTTTATATTTTTCCGCATCATGACTCGTATCGTTTCATCTTGAAAAATACGCGATATACCAAGCCTGGCGAACGTTCTACTTGTCTACACGCAAAGTACATGGTTTCAAGTAACCTTGGAGAGAATCGGAAACTTGCGGATCGCGAAAGTAGCGCTTTTATCGTAGCCGTACGATGCTTCCCTTGACTCTCACATAAAACAGGCTTAACGATCGATTCCATATTCTGGGATACGACGAGAACTGAAACGGATCCTTCATTCCTCGCGCATACTTCGCCGAAAATTGATTCGCAGCTGAAAAGAAGACTGCCTTCTTCGTCTCCTCGATCCCGCCAATAATCCACGATTCCCATCGCGCGCGTACGGTCCATTCTTATTTCCCCGCTCCCCTCCCAGCACTGTTGGAGGCGTCGCGACGATCGGACGGACGGACGTAGCGAGGACCAGCAAGCAGACTGGGAACGTCAGAGTGCCCTACGACTGCGCCGCGTGCACATCCCTGCCTGCTCGATCGTCATTCACGCGACCGTAGATCATCGTTCACGCTCTGCGAGTGCATCGATCGCGTGATCCATCACGATTCTTATTAATTCGTGAAGAGGACAGTTTGCCAGTGATTCAAGTGTTCTCGTGCGTCACCATCGCTGTCCGTCTTCGTGGATCTCCGCATTTCTCGATCCACACTTGTTCGGGTCTAAAAGCAGAGAATCCAAGGTTACAATTTCACGAGTTTCGTCGTCTGTGCGTCAACGTTTCGTCCGACAGTTACCTACTTCGGCTACTGTACGAAAAATTCGCAAGTAACCGCGTAAAATGCGCGCGCCCTGACGAGTCACGATAAGCGACGTCGTTCATCGAGACACCGTATCGATTGTTCTCCTTCATCGAGCACCGTTTACGATGCTCCCGCGGCGAAAGGCTTGAGAGAGCCTGGCGAAAAAAGCGGATCGCCCAAGTACACGTAGCCTTTCGCAAACGCGATCCAGCGAGAGTTAGAAAACACCGGACGATCGAGAGCGATGCGTTGAACCATCGATCACGACGAGCTGCGCGGGGATGAGCGAGGCGTTCAATTAAAGCGTTCCAGAAGTGAGCGACAGAGAGCGAAGGAACAGGGGGAGTCGCGTGACTCGCTTGGAAAATATTAGTCGCGGAGACGTGGTTTATGATGTCGTCTCTCGTTCTCGTCGTTATACCGACCGAATATCGGTCGCGTTGAAGTTTGGAAAAATATTCCTCCTACCAACCGCACCAGTGATTACGTACAGAGCGTTCGATCGGCCGAGCGTTTTTTGTCTCGAAAGATCACATCTCATAGCGTGAGCGAGCAACGTGAAATATATTTTCGTTGAACGGCTGACGATCGCGATCGACAACGTCCATGCTAGCGAGCATTTCGACCGGTTGATTTGGCGCGCGCGTGACACGAAAGAGGAACATTGGACTTTGGAAGTATTCCAGCTGCAGATCCAGCGTGGACAATGAAGTGGTGCTTAGTGGTGCTGATTCTGGTCGGTGTCACACGGGCCGACAATTCCGTCGAGACGGGCTATTCGATCTTCACGTGTCCGGACCTGAATTCTCAAGAGGAGATCGATTTGAACGCGGTAAGTCTTCTCTATTGTCCTTCCCCCCCCCCCATTTTTCTTTCTTTTTTCGTTCGTTCTCTGCGATCATCCGCCGATTACGTAACCGTGGATTTCTGCGGTTTGCCTGTTGGATTGACGCGTCCAATCGTGAAAATAATTGGGTACCATCCTCAGCCTTGACATCAGATTTTCGCTGTAGACTAAAGCCGAGGATTTCCGCGTTCCAACGTGACGAATTTTTCTTCCTTTTACTTCCTTCGCTAGGATGTTGGAGTGTTACCGAATGACGTTCTGTTATTGAAAAAGCGATGAAAAATTTACCAGTCGGACGATCTCGCCTTTCTTTTATTTTCTTTCGGCGAGCAAGAGCCGTTCTTCCGAGGATGTTTTAATCGCGTCATTAAATTCGTGCCACGTAAACTGGAACGAGCAGGATTTTTCTGTGATTGCTTTAAAACAATTACCCATGCGATGATTCTACGTAACGGCCGTTTCTTTTACAAAGAGGCGAAAAAACCATGTTTGCCGCATCGTCTTGAGCATTCCAGGGCGCACTCGACCGACGCGACGCGAATCGCACGTAGAAATTCTGTACAGGCAAGAATTCACATACTCGTAAAATAATGCGCAAGCTGCTCGTACCGGAGATTCTCGGGAACGTTTAATCGAAGCGCCATTAAAAGCTCGGAATGAAATATCGACGCACGATGGTGTCTTTCATTCGTCTTTTCCTGGCGAACCTCAACGTGTATCGAATGATTTTTATCGTTACGAACGTGGAAAGGAAAAAAGAAAGAGACACGGACATCGATCTGTCCCAATGAAAATTCAGAGATCCACGGATGATTTGTACCGCTGTCTTTTTTTCTGCCAACGGTGGAATATATCGTGGAAAGATACGGATCTCGGTCGGACCTCGCCTCTTTCAGATTAATGCGATTCCAATAACTGCGCTGGTTTGTTGCCGAGTTTGAGAGCCGTGACAACCTACCGTTACATCGCGTGTCTCCCCCGCCGCTTTTATTTTCCATTAAAAAAAGAAAAATATCGTAGCAGGGAAAATGCGAGTCCGGCGGACGCGCATTAAAAAAAAATACGAGGAAGAAGAGGAAAAAGGTAGAAAGGCAGGCAGCATTCGATGCGACCTCGCTGATAAATGTAATATCGATAACACCGTGGACGTGTCGCGGCGTTTTCGAAAGCGCGTCGGTTGTTTTCTCCCGGTTTCCGCCATCCTCCATTTACCTTTTTATTTTATTCTCCGTTCCGTTCGTCGGAATTAATAAAAAAATCATTTCACGCCAGACGAGATATAGTCTTTTTTTTTCCCCTCTCCGCCCACACTGTAGATATTTTTTCCTTCCTCTTTTTCTGCCTTTTGGCCAATAGCACCAGCCATCCTGTTTAACTTTGATAGATAAAAATTCGTTACGTTGTATCGCGAGTTCATCGGAGGGTAAACTGTTTTCAATAGGGATGCACGGGGGCGGCGCTTTAGAGAATCGGGTCAGATTTGAGCTTTTTTAATGGACGTCCGGCGTCGGTTCGCGCGCATACGCTCGCCTGCCAGAATTCTAGCATCTTGCGTGGGATAATCGATAGTCTAGTTTGATGTTTGTGCTCGGTTTTCTCTTCCTTTTTTTATAACATGCATACTCGTCGTAGCGTGCTTGTATTTTCGTTTCATCCGCGCGTATTTTTTCTGCCGATGTTGCGGGAAATGGCACACGGCGGCTACCCGAATTAGGAAACGTTAAAATCGAATGTTTGTAAATCGCTATGGAGGAGCGTACGGAGAGCGAGTAAGCGCGCAGAGACGAGTCGCGTCCGTAGTGGCACGGAGTTGAGCCGTAGCTTAAAGTATCGTTAATTCAAAACAATTACGAGTTCCTGGCACGCGGCCTCTACGAAGTTGTCGAGTCGTTCGGGGCTTGTGGTTATGTAGCGAGCGCATTAAGTGGCGGCTATAATTTAAATGGCCACGTCCAAGAGCTCGTAATTCGTATCTGGCTGCGTTATCGACGCGATTTGCGCTCTCTCTTTTTGTCTCGTCAAGCTTCCTCCTTTTTCCGCCAAGTCGATGAATAAGCGGCGAGGATAGAACGCGGCGGAAACGCGGCAGATTGCGCGGAAAAATATTTATCGAAAACCTTCCCCTTTTCTCCTGTTCGTATATATTGGAATATCTCGGATTCGCAGACGATCGAAGACACCGCACGAGATTATTGGGTTCGAAGATTCGTATGGAATTCTTGGAAAATGCAAATTGATGGCTTGAAAATGTAGCTGACTCGATAGTCGTGATATTAGACGGGGCGCGAACGGATCACGAGGTTAGAATTTTTTCCTCGGCTCCACCGATTGTTCGCGTTTTTGCATCGGCGTTCTATCGATCCCTTGAAAAATTTATGCATTGAATATAAAATGACGAATTACGAGCGATCGGACGTCCCGAAATATAGAACGCGACAACGCCACACCGATATATCGCGACAATACCGCGTTTGCGACACGACATCACCGCCACGCGACGTTTCCGCGCGATTCATCTTCCTGAACGATTTTGTACCACGCGTTGTCTAACCTCGTCGAGAAATTGAAAGAAGAATTTGAGAAAAAAATCTCCCGTCTACAGTGGATAATCCGACGCCCTAAGGAAAGAGCAGAGTTCGTCTTTGAAACAGTCGTCGTGAAACGCGAGGTAACGAACCATTCGACTTAGCAAGAGTAGCAGCGAGATACATCAACGATTAGCAAAGTCTCGCCCAAAGAGCTTGTCTTTTTCTCAAAGAAATCCACGTAGCCGGGCATAAAGAAACGAAATAGGACAGTTACTTAAATCGTAGACGAGCCATCGTGATGCGAGATTGGCTGGGACCCTCCGGTGATACAGTGACGCGTTTGCGAATGCAGTAGATCCAGCGCATTTACAGTTCCAAGTAGGTTAGCGCTCGAGCGTGTACTTCTTTCCTTTTTTCCACTCTTCCCTCGTCGTTTCTCTTCTCTTCTGGACAGGATAAGCTAACGATAGTCCCCGGAAAGAAGCGTAGACGCTGTGATTGTTGAGGGAACGCTCGGTCGTCTCTTACCGAGAATTTGTTTTTAAAACTGGCGAGAACGTACGAGCCGATTATAGCGTTGCATCAGGACGATTAACGATTTATCAGGCCAAGTCCAAATAAATTCCTGCCGTTGAATGGAAATGCATTGGCCCGATTCAAGTTGCGGTTGCAAAATTGCTTCGAAGTAAGTCCTACTGGATCTTTGTTGCGCGAAACTTTATCGGAAGCGTACGCTTCCGATATGCTTTGCCGCATGGAGGATGGTTTGCATTTCTTATCGTTACCGCGAGAGAAAGCGAAGAAGAGGAAGTTTATCGCGAATTGACGCAGCTGTGCAATTTGGCACGCTGCCTTAGGGATTATTGCGAAACAAATTCACAGAGAACAGTGGAAACTATTATTCGGACGCGTGACATTAATCCACGTGGGATGCGTACGCTGCGATCCGACACTTTTTCCTCTGCGCCGTTTGCTTGTTTTATCAATGCGCTTGGTGTCGGATTGGCAAAGTTTACAAAAGGTTGGCAAACATATTTTTACGTTAGCATCGTAAATCTGGCAGCCGAATTGAGATTTGCGTCGGATGGAATTGTAAAACCGTAGCGATTGTTCATAGCCGCGAATACATATTACGCGTCACGAGTTCAATATAGAATTTACTAGTTTGGAACTTCCGTAAATGTTGGCAATTTCGCGTTGGCATTGTCAGACACGGTAAACTTTCCAATCCGCTGGCCTTATACCAACATCGATCACACAGCACCGCAATTGGGGTCCATATTGTGTATGTAAAGCGTCCAGCCGTCACTTAACCAATGTTATGTGTACGTTGCGTGTGTTACATTGGCTTCAATCATAACGATGAACTTGGGAGCGTAATAGAAGTATACCACTGAGAACCTCCCGGCCCTCACGAAACAACAATTTGGACAATCTCCTCTCAGGTTCGAGGTTTCGCTCTGTCCCGTGATTGACGACTGTACGACCACGTTACGAATCGTTACGTTTGCAATCCCTGTAAAACGTCTGTATGCAAATGCGAATAGCTGTAAGCGTATAGCAGAGGGAAATTTCAAACGGATAATTCGCCAATGCGTTGATTCATTTTAACACGAGCGCGTCACGTTTCCCGTAGAATTTCCCGGGTAAGAGCGAAACGTTTACCCTTCGAGGAAGACATTTGGTTTACCGAGTTACATAATCAGGGGAAATAATATTTCGCCAAGGAGCCTGCTTCGTTACCAAATCGCTAATGAATTAAAGCCAGAGATAGTAGGGTCGTTAAATTACTCGCTGAACCTCCTACAGGCTGGGATTGTTCTCCGACCGATAAACTTTCTTCCTTTGGCCGGTGGAAATCGCGAACGGACCAAACTAAACGACGGACCGAACCGGTCGATTCGAGAGCTCGAATCACGCGGCCAATGCCTCGTTAAAGTACCACCGCACGCGTCAAAGCTTTTTCCTCGACTATTCGCCGGTTTGACGTTCTCTTTTGTTTAGAGTTTTGCGAGCTACAGCGCGTCGATTAGCATAAATTCCATTTAAGGCTCATGTACTGAATATATTGCGCGAGAAGCCACCGCGAACCGAGTTATGGGCAAGCTGTTGCGGAATTGGTTTCAAAGCTGGCTGCGTTCTGACGCGCACATCTAGAAAGCAATCAGCCTGTCGTGGCAGATTCACCGACAGCTTTTCTTAATCGTCCTCTCCTCCCTTTTTGCGTTTTTATGTTTCGTTGCTTGAAAATTGTTAACACGCTGTTTCGTTATACCGTTAACGTTATTCGCGGAAAATAGCTTTTAATTAACGAAACTTGACAGCTTTTAGCGTTGAATGAAACTTGTCCTATTTTTTGCCGAAAGAGTATGAACATTAGGTGGGTTTTGTAGGGAAATGGGGCAAAGAGTGGCGTAAAAAGTTCCGTAGAAAATACATGTATAAAATATATGAAATGCAAATTACAACGTGCAAACTTACGATATTTAGCAATTCTAGCAAGCAAATTTTATTTTACCGCCGTATAGAACACACGATTAAATAGGTTGTAGTAAAAGCACGAAGAAAAGTGTAGGAGTATAATAGACGTTTGTAGATGTTGTTGAACACAACGTTATTAAAATACCACAAAAGTTTCTTCCGTTTTATTGCAAGAAAATGGATCATACGTAATTCAATAGAATAATATAAAATAAAAAGTGTTGTGCATCTATTATCTTGTTACAAAACGAAAGAAACTTTTGGGGCAACCTAATAGTTAACTTGCAAGTACATCATCGGATCATGTCGAAGTAGTTAAGTTTTGGATCAGAAATATCTGGTACAAGGTGCTCTAAATATCGGACGTAGATATCGTGGTTAGCATGTTCGCTTTCATCCTGATGGATCGTGTTCGAAACTAGGGTATCAGGAGAATATTTTTTCATGCAGTTTTCTTCGGTTATTCCCGAAATTCGTTCAAGATGTTCGAAATATTATCGTCCGGATGTTCGAAGTAATTAGTTATCGTATAATTAAATAAAATTAATGCTACTCAATTTCGTCCAATACTTTAAACTTTGTATCAACCAAAACGATCTAATAACTTTAGAATTTTCTTTCGTCACTTGTATATAAATTAATCGAAGCTAATTCGTATCAGATAGAGAGAGAGAGAGAGAAAGAGCAGTCGTCTAGAAACAAAAAGTTGTAAAAGTCCTCTATAAAGCAGTAAGTCGATTTTGCAATAAAGTTCCATCAAAGGAACGTGGAATATCTGGCGAGAGAAAAAAGATAGGTTGGGTGTAAAAGAGAAAATAGTTTAAAAATAAGAAAAAAGTACATCCTTTTTCCTCTTTTTAAGTATGTGAACGCTACAACCGCGAACAAGGTCATCCAAAGGAATTAATTAAATGTGACTAAAAACCACGAAAACGATGTAAATCTTACGTGAAATATCTATATGGATAATGCAGATGTAACTGTATCGGGAAAGCTACCTAAAAGATGACTTTACGTGCGACTAAAAAATTGAGCGCGACGGAGAATGAAAGAAGAAAAAGCGCAAGACCTATAGCGCACTTGGACAAAGATTACAGAGTGTACAAGCGCCTGGCGGAAGTGTGTGTAAAAGTTGCAAATTGACGCGCGTAGAATTGATTGCGAAAGTTCTTGCAAGAGCCCGCTGGTAAAAGCCCTTTGGCGGAACAGAAATTTCAGCGGGAAATTCTTCGGCCATGTAAAGCCTCGAGGAAAGTCCGCGTAGCCCCCGTATTATGGGCAAGCTGTTGCAGTCTGCCTGTAACGTCACGGTGTGCTTCCTCCCTTGCACATGCGAACGTGTCGTCGTCACTGTGGCCGCTTTTCACTGACGGGGAAAGAGTACAATGTTTCCGCGCCACTGCATGAAAACGCGAGCTTTCTTTGCGAGCACGATCGATCGGGATTACTGGGAGATTTATCGGAGTCTCTGGACGACATTGGTCGTCTTTCGATGTGTGTTCGAGGCAGTTGAATAAAAAGTCTTATCTCGATGAATTTTCCATTGTAAAAAGGAAAGAGAAGAGTAAGAGAAAAAAAATGGTAAGAGCGGTATCACGCGGCAGAAGTATCTTTTTCAATCAAACGTTTTAAACCCGACAAGAAACTCCTTCGATCGATACGACCGACCCAAGAGGAAAGAACTTTGTCGCGTTTTTACTATCAGGCTTCTTACGCGGTTTATTCGAAGGAAGAACGTACAGAGGCGTTTTTCCTTCGACTTACACTTCACGGTTCAACGTAGTAAGTATATGTCTCTTTTACGCGCTCAGATTCTACAGTTTCGACGCATCAAATTTTAAGAACGGTTGTATCCACCTCTCGTCGACTAACTTTTATTTTGGGTAGGTTTTTTATCGCGACTAATGACTGCTATCAACGTCAAACAAGGCAAAATATCTGACAATTACTACGGATCTATTTTATATTCCATTTTGAAGCACGAGAAATCCATCGAGGATGGTGCTTTTCCTCGAGGTATATGGTTGCCAGAGATTGTGCGAGATTTACGGTGTTAGAAGCAGCTTCATCGACGAGAGGCTTTCGTTTTAAAGGGTTTCTATTATTCCGCACACGAACGGCTGATCGAACTCGAACGACGCACACTTCGCTGTTTAGGCAGCTATATAAATTACGTAAACGTATATCAGCATTGTTTCGTTTTATTTTATCTTATTCTATTGCATTTCATCCTGTCGTTAATTTCAATACTCCGTCATCGTATATTTATATCCGTCTCCGAATAGGTTTCTCGTTAAAAACAGCAATTGTGCGTAGATGCGCATAGAAACGTTGCTTCGGTAATTGACATCGATTCGTCGCATCGCCCACTATTCATAGAAATTCTGGGTGTGTTCAAGTCATTGATCTCTACACGAGTATTTATGTAACGCGTATGGAACGAACCGAGCGCGACTCGATTCAATTTTCAAAGAATTCGACCGTGCGAGAAGATCTTTCGCCACGCGGCACAGTTTCGAAAGTTTTCAAGGGGAATTCTACTATCACCTTAAAGTTTATAGTAGAAAGATCGGAACGTGAAGCGGCAGCCCGACAGGATGACTCCGAGATCGATGCAATGCACTAGGATATCCCTTTTCGATAGCCGAATTTCACGCGGAAAAATTTCATCTCTGTGTGTTTTCCACGCCGTTAGAGTCGACGAGACGAGTTCTATTCAGCCGCGAGGAAAACGAAGTCAAGTCGATGGCGGGGTTTCGCGTCAGCTCGAAGCCCCGGATGGACCGTGGTGAAACTTTTCTCGTATTTCACAGATAGCTGCTAACTTACTACGCTGGAGTACAGCAAGAAACGTTAATTTTTTCTCTCGTGCTCAAGCTGTCTTTCTCGCGGTACCAAAGCGAGGCTCGTTTTTCTTCCAATCGATCACCATCGTATCTGCACGTTACCGCTTTCCTCGATCATCTCGAAGGAAGCTAATTATCGAGAAACCGACTTTAGAAGAATTAGAGCACTCTCCCCTTTTTCCCTGTCCTCTGTTCTCGTAAGTAAGTGGTGATTTTAATCAAAATGTAGGATATTCGCAAGAGTGGCCGGGTGAATCGTAAAAACGCGGCTGAAGGAGGAAATTTAAATATGGAAATTTTATATTGTCCTACGGTTATGGCTCGCCTCCTTTCATTTCTTTCCATTTTCACGCAATAAGTTCCTCGGGGCGGATAGACCTCCACGGACTATAAGTTTAAATACAAACGTTACGTAGCACGTACGAGATAAGGGTTCAGCTTTATTTCTTCCTTCTCCATGCGAATTTCACTCTAACTCAATAATAAATGCAAACGCTCGGAAATTTTAAAAGCCATCTCCCGAGTGCTTTTCGCTTCAGGTCTGCGTAGATGTAATAAACTGATAACAAAGAGTAAATTAGAGAATTAACGAAATGTATTTCCTGTATTTCTCTACGTTTCAGTTTATACCCGTATTTCTCTTAGTGTGTCTCGAAGAGGATGTATTATAGTTGCAGCGATGGTTCGGCGAATCGCAGTACTTTGACAAACATATTTTTCTTTTTCTTTTTTGTTCTTTTGTTTGTTTTTTTTTTTTTTTATTTAAAGCACGTGTGCGTTGCAAGAGTCGTAAACGAACGACTCTCTTATCAGATCGAATACCTTTTTTTCATCGGGTTTACGGGACGGGCAAATTGCGAAACAGCGGAACAGAGTGACAGACAGTGAACGAATACGAAGCAGTGGAAATAAAATTCCGAAGTTTCGTAGAGAACTTTTGGATCTCTTTCTTCGCCGAGCGGGAAACGGAGGCGTTTATTCCGAAATCTCATTTCCCGAAAAGTTCGTTCACGTGATGGTCCGCATGGCGTTTCGTTTAAAAAAAAATCCCCGGGATAACTTGGAAACTTGTTAAATCGAAAGAGGATTCACGGTTAATCTGTTCTACTGTCCGTTTTATTCGGCCAACAATTTTTCGACAAATGGAGTTCCATCGGGAGAATATACTTTGAATCATGACCGAGTGAAAGAAGGAGAAGGAAGTTTAGGCGATAAGATCCGCGTTCCAGGGTGCACGGAAACCAGAAACGAGTACGAACAAAACGAGATCGGATATCTTCGACTTCCCTGACGAATAACTTTCCGATTGGATTCTTCGAATAATTCCCTCACCGACTTATCTACCGTACGACTTTCGCGCGTGGAAAATGTGGCTCGAACAAATAGCCACGAATCCGCGAACGACACGTTGTTTGCAGTTTGCTTAACCCTGTGAGCCGAGCGAAACGAGTAAACTTTTATCTTGTTGCTGGTATTTGGTGAAGGGAAGTTTACGCTTCTGTTACAACGATATTTCGTCCTAACTCGTTCATCGTCAACCTTTCGAACGTGGCTAGTATAAAACGTTCGTCGTCGATGAAGTCAACCGAAGGCCAAGCAACTTTCCCGTGATAATCTCGGTTGTTTGGTCGGACAGAAACACGGAAGAATCACCGAGTGGGACGTACAAGGGAAAGAAGGTGGCGCGTAATGCCTGGTAATTCGAAACTTGCAAGCTACTTTGCTTGGGACAGAAATGCATGCAAATTCTTGGCCTGAAAAACTTTGTGCAGGCAAAGTGCCGTTGCAGAAGTTCGCGCTGCACTTCCATTTACCGCGAAACCAACGTTCCGTGGATTCTATCGCGCAACCAACGAAGATTTCGGCCGCGGAGGACAAAGCCGTAAAGCAGCACGGTACGCTTGTGTTTCGAAGGTTTCGCGATACTGTATGATCGCGAATACGCGCGTCAGTGAACGCGGAAGTTGGCGTGACTCGTCCGCGTTTCGGTGTCATGTACCGGAGGAAAAGCAAAAAAGAAAAAAGACAAAAATGGAAGCAAAAGCGATAAAAGCCGCGGTTTTCGTTTCACCAAGCTCTTTCGCAGAATCGAGATTAAAAGGCGGACATACGTGACGAAGAATCAAAGCGTTTGCGTGGGATTATTATTTAAAGATATTTTGGTAAAATGCTGCTGTTGTAAATATCTCCTTATCGCACAACCATCGAAAGCTTATTAGAATTTGCGCACGATTGTCGAAACTTAGACGTTAACCAACCCTTTTCCTAATTTATACCGAATAAGTTACATTCAAAGGCTCGTCAAGATACTAAAAGGGTACACGTCTAGTGGAAAAAATACAAATGCCGTGCTAAACGCAACGATAAACGCCGCGAGCGCTAAATCGCGAGCTCTGTAATTGAAAAATATAAAATCTCCGGAAGCGGTCTTTTTTTACCATCCTATTTTCCCTTTGAGTCCATCGAAGCTGAATTTTATCTTTTTCGTTTTTATTTGTATCGCATGAACACAATCGACCCTTGCAAACGTGCAGATTGTACGAAATGGAGGAACACCGAGGAGAGAAAAGATTTTCCTGACGCGAGTAACTCTATAGGAGTAGAAAGTTACCGTTGAAAGCCTCTCGTTGAGCTATGAAACATTTTCCAGACGAGCCAGGGAAACAGCCAGCTTTTAGCTTCGGGTTTTCCGTGGTTTCGAAGCTCAACTTTTCACCGGAGAGTGTCGACCGCGTGCAAACGCTGGCCATGGCTTTTCAGTCTACCTATTGCCCACTGATACCTAAATATTGTTCTATATGCGGATGCGTTATCCCACAGGGGAAAGTTTGTTTGTCGGTGACCCAGACGCGTCAACTGGAAGTCCTATGATCGTTACGTTTCATTTGCCCCTTGTTCGAATTACTCGAAACTTTGACTGCATGCGCTTTCGCCTATTGTTGCACACCGTAATTGAATATTAACTCCTTGCGTTCGGGAAATGTGTTAGCGTCCTTCTCCGTCGATTCTGTCGAAGCGATTACTTCAAGAAAAACTCTACACCTTTTCTGTTGTGTATCCGTGACCTGGAGACCTGTTTGTTACGAAGAGAGTAGAATTTAGCGAAAGAAAACAATTCGGAATAAGGACAGGTCCATATTATTATGCCCTTGAATATAAATCTTGTTTTGGATTACAAGGTCTAGAAATAAAAGAGCTATAAATAGATTTCTATTGCTGTTTCTTGTAGCCTTCAGCTAGGGCAACAGGGCTAACCTTTTGATGATGCCCTTTGCTATAAATACATGTATGTGCCCCTTCTTCTATTGTATTGTAACACTGTAAGAGCGAGGATATGGATCAGTATACACTAATACTCATATTATGTTGTCCGAAAGGTGTCTTTCTTTTACGGACACATCTTTTATAACAATGCATCTTTGTACAAACAGGAAACCTAATTTGTCGAACGTTGTAATCTTTATTTCGATAGAACAAAATGGATCATACGTAATTCGACAAAATAATGTAAAACGAAAAATGTGCATCCATTATTTCCTTATAAAACGAAAGAAACTTTTCGGACGACCTAATACTTATACCTATATTTATTTCAATATAGTTTTCTATTACAAATTCATCAGTCAACGTCAAGAAATTCGATCAGTATTATATTTATATGTTAAAAATTTACGATTATTTATTTACTACGATCGAAGGATATTAGCTTTCGTCATCTGTACATCGTTATTTTCTTACGTGTATTATGTATTGCTTATTAATTCGCGTGTTATAAGTTTACAACATAGAACATGATTACACGATTCGTGTATTTCGACTCGACGGTATACTCTCGTCTCCGAGTTAGGTATTCGTCAACTCGATCGAGTTTCCTTATTTTGTAACGAAACGAACCTACCGCGAAGCAACAAGGTATATTTGCAAAATCCTTCTACGTTATCGTCGACTGTTGGTCTTCTGATGTTATTACAGCGTACGATGGTCTGACAATATTGTACGCCCTGGTAACGTCAAACGAAAAATACGCAATCGCTGCTGTCACGGCAGTTTCCTCGATTCGATGAAACGTTACATATGGAAATGGATTTTTCTCCTGGTGAATATGTATAAGTGGATAGGTTTGTTGTAACGCGAGATTTTCACGGAGGATTACGTATGCAAACGAGCCACATTTCCCGGTGGCGTTGCCTCGCTAGTGATAATCGAGCGCAATTAAAATGCAATATTATGAAAGATCCATTGCATAATGCTGGCAAGTTTGAAACAAAAATCACACACATATTTTTGCTTAACTTTGATTAAAGAGCGATGATTCTCTACTCGGTTTGCAACGAAAAATAATTTTCCCTACTCGTCACGATTATATCAAATATTTGCGCAGCTTTCGGTCTCCACGGGATTCGTGACAAATGATAATTCATTTATATTCCGACTTCCGACGTTGTGGTCCTGACGTGAATGTTAATATTGTACTACGCGAAAGTCTTAGACTGTGCCATTGGTCGATAGTTAAACAGATTTTTGTAGCAAACGTTTCTACACATATGAAAACTACAGGGAAAGAAGGCGATAATTTACGTTTTCTATTTTTTAATAGGCAAAGAAATTTTAACTTCGGTTAACTTGGTCGATTATAGATCTTATGTTACAAAAATTGTCCTCTTTGTTTTGGAGCTAAACAAATATCTTTTAGTATCTTTCCTCTTCGTAATCTAAAAAATATTGCTTGTTATGATATTAAAAAAAGTTTCCGCGTGTTTCGTTCGAGCTGCCTCGTCCTGGCAAACTTTCTCTTTATCAATAACCGTTTCGCGATCAATCAGCGTTCGCCCTTGCTCGAGGGTCGTCGTGTTTCTGCTGCGCTATATCAAGAAAGTAGCTAAAGGTAATTGAACGTTGGTGCAAAAGTAGCAAGTAAATTTTATACTTTAACGGAGTTTCCTAATGCATAGGACACGATACTTGGATTTCAAATCGACGCCAGTCAAATCGATATGATCGTCAGAAATGCATAAACCAGAGACAAGACTGCATTCTCCGATGTATCCTATGGGACCGGCTTTGACTTGCAATAAGCTTTGAGCCATCCTCTTGGCACCCCAGGATGTGAAACAGATTTCAACTTGGTAGGATTCCCTTAATTGATGGTGATTGCTTCCCCCCATAGAGATGGGCGAATCTCGTCGAACCATAACTCGGCGTGCTCCTTCCCTGGCGAACATATCCGGGCTTTTGAGCTTCGAATTCGCAAAATATCATACGATCTCTCCAAAGAACTGTAATAAACTTCGTCAGCCAAAACCAGGGTGGGAGAAAGATAGAAACGGGAAACAGAATAATAATGGTCGGAGAATAATGGTTCGGGAGAAATTAAAAAGCTGACTTAAAAGGTCTGGTCGCTGGAAGCGAACGATGGAGAATGCGAGGAACGCGGGTATCGAACGCGGGTAATGCGAACATATTGTGGGAGCGGAAAACGGCAAAAGTGGGTCAGTGTGCACGACAGATGGAAATGCATTTTCAGTCTGATGTCACTTTTTCCAGACCTTCTCGTCGTTGTCGTGATTCGACGTTTAACGATCGCCAGACGGAAACCGGCCTCGTCTTATAGAACACCGGCTTGCTGGTTTACTTCCTGGACGATTTAACGCGAGACATGTAATATCTTTCACAGAAGGTTGTTCCTTTAATTAACAGAGAACGGTACGCCGTTCTTTCCAGCAGAGCAAAGTATAAGCAGAGAGATTGAAATAATTAAATCGCGTAGAAAAAGTGTCTTTGATTGTCTTTTAATCGGAACGTTCGATTAATTGGGAGAAGAGAGGCTCGTATAAGAATCGAGGAATCCGTAGAATCCAACGGGAAATTATAATTAAGAAAAAAAGCAGTTAAGTAGAAAAGATAACGCGCTATTAATTGCAGCCTGCCGGGAAGGGGAGAAGGGGCCGAGGGCGGGTGGTTTCTTTTTATGAAACGTGGTCCGAATGCATAATTACAGAACGATTAATCAGTTTGAATAATTAACCCTGCGGAGCAGAGACTCCTGCGAGGCTTGTTCTGGCGCGCACGTGAAATTAATTGTTAGATATTCCGATTTCGCGGGGAGTAATTGGATAATAAGTAAGAGATGCTTACGTAACCATTTGAACTATCTTGAAGCGCAGCTCCGCTTTTATAAAGAGATTTTTCGAGCGGACGCTTCCAATTCAACAGTTTTATATTAGATCCATCACAATCGTTCTATTCGTATTTTATTAAATTTAACCAAGAAGAAAATCCTCTTTTTACAATCCTTTCCCGCCGTGTCTCCTTCCTTCATCTCCTTTTTTTCCTTTTCCTCGTTTCAAATATATAAATTCTAGATATAACTTTCACGTATTTTCTCGTTAACGTAAGATCGCATTATTAACGCAGGATTCTTATTTTCCCTTTGGTAACACGAACCATCGATATTCATTGCTAGATAATTAAATCCTTGTCGATAATTAGAATTACGAATATTCCTTCGACTTATCACACGATCATACAGTCACATTTCCGGTAATATACGTAATTCTACAAGTACTGTCATCTGCGTTGAATAGTTTTCATAACAGCGGCAATTAGTTCGATTTCGCCTATTCACAAAGGAAACTTGTTCTAACGTATCACGAGCAAGCATTTTCGTCGCTTCGAGTCCGCGAATTATCGTTATCGAGGGAGGAATGGTGCATTAAGAGGAGCTCGATAATTAACCGTACACAAGTTATTGAAATTATTCGGTCATAGTTATGGCGGTTACGAAACTGTTTGCACAACGATACGGTTGTTTGTATTCGTCGGGCCGAGAAGTCGAAGCGGAGATTCGTATTAAGAGATTAAGAGTCAGCTCAAGATGATCAAAAGATCCGCGGTTCGACCGTCACGGCGATCCAATTTAATTATCTAATTAGACACCGGCCTGAATTACGAATTAAGTGGTTTAAGAGGCTGGAAGCAGGGGGAGCGTTAATCCATGGTTAATCCTAGACGATTACATCGGACGTTGTGAAGCGTATCCGTTCACCTTCATGGTAAAGAAAGAATACGTTTAATCTCTTGCAGGGTATTATTTATTCAAAGACCGGATTAAGAAGTTTCTTTCGGCCAGCTTTATCCCGTCGAGTCGAAATACGAATACAATAAATTATGGCACCGCTCTTGTAGAGTATGTATATTAAGCAAGTAATGGTATAGAGGCAAGCCGTACAGGGTAATTTTATTAAAGCGCTCAAAGGCCCGATTTTGCGATAAACTACGTCGGTATAGTGTTTACCCGACCAATATTTGGCAGCGGCACCGTATTAGAAAGATATATGGGTCCCGCAGGACGTTAAAACTGAAAGTAGCTACATGCCGGTTATTACGTAACACCATAAACATAGTTGCCTCGTAAAGTAATGCATAAGCAATCTCTCAACCACCGTGAAGTACTCGAACGTAGAATACTCTCGTACACTGCCTGGTTGTTTCTCAGGGACTCGATTTCTGGGACAGGGGATTCGTTCATCCCGGAAGGGGACATTTTTCAGTTTGCCAATTAAATTTTCTCGATAAGAAGTCGCGCGGAAGTCGAGCGAGTTGCGGATAACTCATTAAACATCGGTTGATGTCAAACGAGACACGTTCATCGTCAAGTGACTCCGATAATTATAATCGCTACACGAACAATCGCGCGCGTGGGAGTTATCGCGCGCTTTTAGTTCAGTCTCGGAATGAAACGAAGAAAATTTCTACGGTCATATCTTGCACTAGCTACGAGCACGTGCAACTGGTTGCCCGCAAGGCATATCTAGCTGCGAGTAATTCCGGACACGTCGATATCGCGCCATTCGAGTTCCCATCGGTAGAACCACCTCCTATTTCCCTTGACCTCGAATTTTCGTCAAATCTGAATGTTAAAGAGATAATTGAAACGCTAATATTCGACGATAAATCTATAAACGAATGTTCAACGCATTGTACAGTATTCTTATTCGTTCTTCAGTATTGTACATTGGAGTTCATAGAAAAAAGGAAACGAGACAAACGACAGCTACGTAACTCTATGAAAAAGATACGTACCATTATTTCTATGCACGCAACGAAAACACGCAGATAACGATGGAAGATACAGCAGCCGGCTGAAAATACGTTTCCAATAGAATGCCTACAATAAATCGTCATAACGCCGGCTTTAATAATCGGAAGCTACTTAATTCGCAGAATCAGGTCATGGGTGTCGAGGCAACTACATCGACGCATGTTAGTCTGTGACCTTATTAATGTATTACGAGCGTGTACCGTTGCAAGGGGCTGGACGAAGCTTATCGAGTCGCTGTGTCACAGGAATTTTTGCTAATGGCCTTCCTGTTTTATTTCTCTGCTTAATAAGCGAGCAATATTTCACGTTGGAACTGCTTGTTAAATATTTTTTAACGATCCGTTCCATATTGAATTTCGAGTTTTAATCTATCGAGCTACACGTTGAACGGTGAATAGCAGACCAAATGAAATTTTACGCGCGAAGAAATATCCGTATAAATCGGCGCAACTCGTTCACGTTTTATCGATTCTACGATCATTTGAAAATAAGAAGCAAAACAGAAATAAAATTTCAAGGACAACCAGTCACTCTGTTCTTCGTTATTTTCGATATTTAAAGGGAAGAATGAAAATTGCTTGTCGCTGTATCGTCGAGAAACGGAGTCGTGACTCGTCGTATCGTAGACACGACGCGATAAATCTGTAGGGCGTCGTCTTGCTAGCAGGCAAATCTGGAATTCCGTCGTCGACGCGAGGCTGACGTTTAATGGCGCTAGTCGACGGAAGTTGAGCCGTAAATTCGACCGGAAGGGATGCGTGGAAAAGCGAGCATCCATGGCGATGTGGTGGAAGGTGAACTTGGGCCACCCTAATGTAGGTCTAGCGCGCATGCTGCTCGACAGATACAAGGACCCGCGTCCCATGGCCTACATACGACCCGTTTCCCTTCGCAAATGCAATCGGCCGCATTCGCAGCAACGGGCATAGTTATCGTATTGTGCGTGTCAGCTGGTTCGTAGGCTGCTAGCGATCGAAACGCGAGCTCACGATTTAGAACGCCGCCGATCGAGCAGTTCTGTCTTTGAAAAGTTTGTTTCACGACGGGGCCAAGGAGACGTAGGAATTCTTGGAAAGTGCCGAATTTCCAAGACGAGAGGATATTTTTATTCGATATTTTGAACGATTAATTGACTCGATTTTGTGATATTTAAAAGATAAAGAAATCACGTTAATCTTCTCGCGAGTGAAATTTTATTCCGGTGCGTTTTTTCTTTTTTTCTTTTTTTTTTTTTTGTAATCTAAAAAGCTCGATAAAATCGAACAAATGCGATTAAACGTTTTCCGAATAAATATCGAAAAAGCCAAAAAGCACCGGTAGCTGCGCTTTTTAATAGCACGGAAAGCAAATTCTCGCGAATAGTCTTTCAGAGTCGAATCTCTCACGAACGGAAGAGAAACGTTTGATTCGATAATATCGAGAGTTCGTTAGCGAATATGTGGTTAGCGCATATCTAATATTCTCGCGAGGTTGCGAAACGATAGGAGGATCCTTGACAGAAAATGTTTCACACGACGCTGAAGATTAAAAGCACGTCCCCGAGGGAGGTTTTGCCGGAGCTTACAAATTTTCATTTAACTTCCCGACGGCCATTGGGAACTTTAAGTACGATGCTTTAATAAGATCGTACGACGGATTTCATGCGAAGGCGGCGCGGTTTCCCGAAGTTTTTAAAGCTGAACATACTGCGATCGCGAAACTTCTGAAAGGATCTTCGCTTTACGACCTGGCCGCGTTCGCGACTGCGTTTTTTCGGCGGTCACAATGTTCCAACAACTTTTACCCCCTTTTTCCAGTGTTCAACTTTCACACAGAAACTAGCAAAACTGTCATAGAATATTATGAAAATATCTTATTGAAAATCCCAACAGCTTCTAGCGCTACAACTGACCACGACTAAGGTAGGAAACTCGTACCAACGAAATAAACGCAGCAGGTGTGTGAAAAGATATAAGACGAAAGAAGAGGAACGCGCATTATATTCAACAAAGTTTTAACATTTCTATAAAAAAATTACTAATCAGCTGCTTTGAAAATCTCGTTGTAACGTCAAAAAGAAGAACCACGTTTAAGCGATACATCGCGCGTCTTATCGTGAAAATTTTTCCCTGAAACCTTTGTAACATCCTAAGCGCGTATAATTATTTATTTATTTTATTTATTATTGCTTAGTCCGTGCCTTTCGGCTTTGGACGAACTTTCGGTTTTACATCTCTTGCTTCTTATATATCTACCTACCCTTTTATCCACTCTATTATACTGCACTCCCTTAATTATTCTATCTCTAAAAATTAAAACCAAAAACTAACTTTGGGCTTTTGCCTCCTTGCTGTGCTTCCTTCCTGTCGTTCCTCCCCGTCTTGTATCGCCCTCCTCTTCCCTATTATTGCTTCTAGTTCTGTTAAACCTTCTCCAGTCTCATTTAGTGTTTTTTCTATGTCCTTTGATCCTCCCGTTATTTCACATTCTTCTATTACATGTCTCAAGTCTTCTTCTTTGCTTTTACATAGTCTGCATTTTTCCCCCTCTTCTTTCCAGTATTCCCTTGCTTTGGTCTCGTTTCCACATCTGAATCTTGCTAATGTTCTTCTGTCCTTCCACTTCATCCTCCCTTCTAAGTACCTTGGTAATTCTTCTTTGGAGATATTTTTGTAATGTATGTTATATTTGGATTCCCTTATCCTTTTTCCCCCCTCACTTCTGCTTCTCTTTTTCTTCTTTCTTTTATAATTTGGTCTGCTGTCATCCTTTCTTGCTCTTCTCCTGCTTCTATCTGCTAAGCGCGCATAATATACCTTGATTAGAACATTGTTGGCCATTGCAGAAATCCGATATTTCCATTCGTATTCACGTTTATACTCGATAAAACGGAAAAGTGTATTCAGCGAACGTCGATGACGTTGTTCTTAGCGAGATACCGCGAACACAGGATGCTGTATGAATGATTTAACAGTGGTGGACAGTGAAAGAGCGAAACGTTTACGTGCTTCCCAAGAGCGAAGAATTAACGCGTTTTCCAGGCTTACCAGCTAGAAAAGTCGACGCTGACGTGCGTTAATTTATAATCTTAATAAGCACGTCGTCGAGAGACGGTGTTGTTCGTAGCGTGGCAAGCCCGCTTCAGCATCAAAAACTATCCCCTCGACCGTGTTTCCATTCTTTCCTTTTTCCTCCGTGTCAACCCGACACCTTTGTTCGCGCGGTACCAACCAGAGGTGGAGAAGTTTCGAATAATTTTTAGCCAGCTTTACAAAGGTGTGCCGTAACGAAACCCGAAACGGGGAAACCGAGAGGAAAAGTATGGGAGGTTTTCTCCGTTTTCACGGAAAATAGCCTCTGATTCGATCGCGTGGTAAAATTGGACCGGTAAACCTAGCTGGGCATTGTTTTGCCTTCGCTTCGTTCCTCGTGAACTTCTATCTTTTCGCGGTTGGCAAAATTGAATAGATCGATTGGATATTGCGGCATCGCGAGAGGAGGATGCGAGGAAGTTTGAATGCTTACTTTAAAGGCTAAAGGGGGATCGTTTTACGCGACCTCGTTGATTCGGTTCGTTGTGGAAACGGAGATGGATAAGAAAAGCCTTCCCTTCTTCCGCTTGAAACTTCTTCCGGGATCGTTATGGTAACTCGAGCAGAGCAGCAACTATCGAAGTTTACTTAAATACAAAATATAATAATGGCCAGGCTCGGAGTAATGGGATCGTGTAGCGTGTTGCCGCCACCTCAACCTGAGGAAAACTTACTTCTTTCCCCTCCACGCAGCCTTGAGTTTCAATGCAAATCTCGTTTCGTCCCGGGGGCTGCCTGAATTACCTTCGAACCACTCCTTCCACCGCGCTATCTCTTCGTCGCTTCTTTTTCTCTCGTGGCTGCCACTACTAGCACCGGTAACTTGAAAATTTGTTAAATATCAAAACAGAAGGGTTATTAATTGTCGAATATCGTTCGAGAATTCCATCAACGTACACGCACGAAGGACACTCGCAAGTTTCTTTTTTCTTTTCTCTTTTTCTAGCGGCCGCGCCGAGGGAAATTTTGTTATTGCTCGCGTGTAGCACGTACGTGACTCTAAATAAATTGCAGACCCGTTCCCAAGATGTCTGTAACGTTGTTTCTCGTTCACGAACCGCGTCAAACATTCATTTTTCTCCGGTACTCGCGACCGGTCTGTTTGCGTTGGTCTCGACGCTGACTTTTTTGCTTCGGAATAAAAGGGTTGGCGCGCGCGTGTGTCGCACACGGGAACGAAATGTCGCCGCGTTTACGTGGGAGGCGATGCAACGGAGCAACGTTTGTTGTCAAAGCGACCGGTGTAACGCAATTGTCCTCGATCCGAGCGTATGCTGAAAAGTTTTTCGAGCGAGTGTGTTCATCGTCGGGGACACGCTCGCCGCGGAAATTACTACCGCGTAATTGCTCCCTGAGAGACCAATAAGCGACTTGCTTCGCGTTGCTGATGAGCACACGGAAAATGGTTAGAATTCGTCGTTGGTACCACATCGTCAGTTTGCACCATGTAAAACATTAAAAGGCAGCTGGATTTTTTTCCAACTCGACCCGACGTTTTTTTTACCTATGAAATTGAAGTTTCAAAGGGATTACGGGGGGGAAATTGCTGGAAAAGGAGCAAATTGCTCAACTAATTTCAGATCCACATATATACCGTTCAACAGACGGAATTTTCGACTACGAGAGAAATTACCAAAATTCAATAACTTTCTTTCAGAATATCGTACGAGTTTCCGACGATGAATTTTCTGTCTAAACTATAAGCATGGAAATTCGCTCGACTGGCATTACCTATTTTTCGAGGAACCTGTTATTTTGATTGCTTCGATATAGATTGGTATACTCGAATCGCGTCGATGGTTTCACCGTTAAACGAACGAACCCGAGGATTTCGATAACCAACCGCGAGTAAAGAAACGGCATGGATCGTCGACGAGATGCCATCCATTGTCGATTTCCCTGATGCTGGATTTTAGAATCCAATCTAAACGTGACTGACAGCCACCGACCTATCTTCTTTCGAATTTTTTCGTCGAGAGGATACGCACCGAATCAGAATCAGACAAAAAGAATAGAAATCGGAAGGAAGCAAATAAACAACAAAGGAAGCACCCACATGCTGCATGCTGTTCTCTCTCTCTCTCTCTTTCTTCTTCTATCTATTTATCTGTCTATCTATCTATCCACCTATCTTTCTCTGTCTGTCTCTTATTTTCGGGAGATTTCACGGTATCGGTGCAGCAAAGCTGGATTTTCAGATTAACGAAATATGCTTGTGCTGATAATTCGATAGTCAAAGCGACTGATATACATACATCTCTCTCTCTCTCTATATATATATATATGTATATGTATCACATGGTACATATGAGACCCAAATCCACAAAACGATTCTCTGTATATACGTATATATGTCATCCGCTTTGCCGTTTAGGATCTCTGATAAGCGAATGGCAAAGCAAAGGGACGATAGCAGAGATAATTAAGAACTTGAAATTCGGTACGACAATGCTAAGTAGGTATAGTTGAAAATAATAAGAAGATATTATCTTTCCTTCTGCCCCTTCATTGTGTATTGGCGGGATATTTAATTGCGAGATAAATTTCACGTGCAGTACACGCTCGCTGTCGAACAACGTGTCAAAGGTAGCGGTGGATTAAATCTCTTTGGTGATTCAATAACGAACGGGACAAAAGGATTCGGATATTACCAGCTGTATTGTTTCATTAAAACCTGTTCGCTTTGAAAATGATCGGGAACGCTGGCCAGCTGATATGAAACACTGGCGAAGGTTTTTCACGGTTTTAAGTAGAAAATCCGCATATATGGTGAGACGCGACAAATCATGTCATTCAACAAATCTCTTTGAACACGATGTATTTCCCTTTTGATATTTGGTTCCACGGTTGCAAATATTATTTACGAAAGAAACGATATCAATATTTGACCGGATCGTTATTAACGTTAATCAGATGAACGTTTATTATCAGCGGAAAAAAGTCTGCGATAATGTTTTGCCAGAGAATTTGGAATATTGGCGATTAATTTTATCGATAAATTATAAACCCGCCCCCTCTCTCTTTTGTATAGGAGACAGATAACCGACAGCAATTTAATCGAGAATCAATAACTCGCTCGGGCGTATTCAGAAAGTTCCATTTTATTTTGCCATCTTCGAAAAGCTTCCCTTTAGAGAATATAAACTTCAGTTCTATTCAGTTACAGCTGGAAGCTGCTGCATCGGGTAAAAGCGGGAAACGTCTACTTCAACTTGCCACTCTACGAAACGTCTGACCGTAAAGCTGGAAATTTTTATTTTACCGTTCGGACCAGCTACATCGGGTGTATCAAACTTTACGTCGCGTCTTGGCCACGATCGTCGTTTGTCTTGGATGTGCCGTTCCCGTATTTCTGTTCCATTAATCGTGACTTAGCTTCCTACCGGCAATTCAATCAACCAGGCTTCCCGGTCAGGACCTTCGCCGTTTTCGTCTTTCTTTTAGCACTTTTCTCACGACAGCGCGCGGTTAACGTTGCCAGGCGAAATGCCGGAAATACGAGCGTGCCAGGCTCTAGAATTCCCTGGAATCGGTCAAGTGCCGTTCTAACTTCGTTTCATTTCGCCAACGATCGACCACAAAAGCGTGTAACAGGTCTTCCTTTTCTTCCGTTCTAACTTTGATGAACGCAGACAACAGCGATCCAAGTGAGTTTCTATTCGCTGAATGATTCAATTCTATGTTGGTTCAATTTTTTTCTAAGATTTCTAAGTTACTCTGCATGTACGCAGGGTATGCATCATAGCGTGTCCATTCTGTAAAGGAACTCCGTATCTTCTTGCTTATCAGCGCATGGATCGATTCCTTTGAATATTCGTTATAACGACATATCAGAGAGGACAGAAACATTTAAAGAATCAATTCGTATCGAGATATTTCAAATCTCTTACAAGTCAAAAATATCCTTCCATCTTTACAGTTGAAGCTTCGTGTAGGGTTCCTTTATATCTTTCTTTCGATCATTGTAGTCGCTGTTTACGTTTATAAAATACGATCTAAACGTGTGTACATTTTGTCGTCGAAGCAGTTCCAATAACACAAGTCCAGAGGAACAAAATCCGGATATCGTGGCGACTACGGTCTTGCATTGTTGTCCACTGGACTTTTTCGTTATTATTACAGATATATACGTAGGGGAGATACCGAAATTGAAAAGGTTCCGTTATCGGACAAACTGGATGATTTAAATGATGGAATTTCGATACTCCAAACGTAATAGGTTCGAGAAACGCGTCACTAATTGCGTAAGTTGCCGCGATGCCTGAAAGTACTTAGTCCCATCGGTTCCCTGCTCGAGTTCTCTTTCATCTAGCAACATTTCGGAACGCCATCACGGAAGTTTCGCAATATCTGGTGTCGCTTAATTCTAGCCGTCGATTCAACGAGTATCTTGCTCTCGGTTCCCGTCCCTGAACTAAGAAGATTAGGCGTTTCCAGCTGGGCTCTCTTTCCCTTTTGCCTGAGAAAACAATCGAAGGAACGCGTCCCATCAAATGGAAATTCCCCTATCCCGATAGATGCCTATCTCTCCTAACAAGATTCACTTGCGAAAACTTAAACATTGCATAATCTTTCCATAGGAATTTTATGAAACGACTACAACGCTCTGTATGATTAGACACGTCAAAATGATATAAAGGCACAATACGCCGCAAGACAGCTCAACGACTGTCACTCAAAAACTAACACAGACGCGTATGTATCCTCCACTTTCACGCAACGTATCCTAACATCCGCTCATTTTCCTCCCCAATTTCGACACCAGATAAGACCGTGACGTTCAGTGACGACATCGACACGTGTATCGATATTACTATTATTATCACTGCTTAGTATTTTTCAATACTCTGACCTGCTCTAGATATTTCTTGACGAAAAACCGAGCGAAAAAGGTTGTTCTCAATACGGAATGTAGGAATCGTGGAAATTCTCCCTCGTTGAACGCGTTAAAAAGATTGTAAAGTGCGACAGTGCAACGCGATACAGAGTACGACAACTCGGCGATTATCATTCGAGAAGTAGCAAGTATCTTTCGTGCAATTGATACGAAGCTCGAATATATCGAGAAAAGAGCAACTAAAAATACTCTGGATTTTCGATTCGATCGCCAGTGAAAGGTAAATCGATACAGGCGAACAAAGAAAGCTGCATGCACGAAGGAAGGGTAAGCGCTTTTACAAAGAGTTCGTTTGTTCAGAGACGTAGAGACGTCGAAGTTTGACGTATTTATGGCTTCGGCGTTCGGAGCATGGAGTTCGAACAGCTCGGACAGACGACCATGATAGACACCAGGTTTTCCCATGTTCGTGTTCAGCTGTAAGATTTCGCGAAGTTGTACGATCGCAATCCGTAGGCCGTGCTTCTTCTGCCACTTCAAACGAGAACTCTGTGCACTAGGCTAGGCACGCTGATTGGATCGTCCGATTAAGCCGACCGTCCCTCCAGTTCTCTGCGAAAAGATCGACGATACGTCTCTTCTAGATGCGATCGGCAACTTCCAGCCGGACATGGGGTGGATAGGGATTAACCAGCAATTGAAACGATACTCCTATTGTTCGACGATAAGTGCTATTAACCTGTTGGTTAAAAATAGAGGTCAATTCCGATATTTGATCTCTTCGTAGGTAGAATTTCATTTCTTGCGAAGAATTTCGATACGGAGCATGTGAAGAAGGAAAGATCGTGGCAACCATTTCCCGCTGCTCGTAGGAAGTAGCTTAAAAATTCAATACGTTTATTAGTTAATAATATATTACTAGAACTGCGTGTAAATAATAGTGAAAGGAAGGTACCATCGATCGCGCAACTATGTGATATTTTATCTTCTTGAACGTTTCAAAGATATAAATCGATCGTCGTAACATTAGTTACACTATTCGACGTTTGAGAGATACGTCGTTAGGAAATACGGTAGCCACCAAGTGGCATAAAGACCGGAAGATCAACGAAAGTACTTATCCTGGCTTCGCTCTTTGTATCAAATAAAAGTCAGTTTATCTTGCGTCTGTATCCATTCGTTACGAGTGGTAGATATATATAACACGCTCCCCACCGTCCGTATTAATCAAATATGTGTCAATGAAATAATATTTAACAAAATTTTAATCTTCTATTTGCCGGCGTTATTTGTGCAGTACGCTTCAGAAACGAAGATATATATATTTCCACGTTAGCCGGATGCGTGATTTTAATTGAATAATGATTCCAGTCGCGTGCAAAGGGATTAAAAGGATTAAAAGGATTAAAAAGCGGATGCTTGAAAGTTTGGGGGGATAAACTCGATTTATCAATCTGCCGGGTTCTCGTGCTTTTTTAAAGAGCCTGATTGATTCCCTGAACAGAGGCAAAGAGACCAGCAGCAAAATTATACGAAAGTTTACGAGCACCAGCTACGAAAACACCTTTAAGTAGGCTAGATGTAAAGTATGAAGAAGCAGCGTCAGAGGAGATCTTAATAACCTCTTAACGAAGAACTTCGGACACTCGGCGAGCCAGTGTTGTGAAAGACGAAAGAAAAGTTGAGTCTCGCTAAACAATCAAGATTCCATCCCGCTTATCTAATATTCTCGAGTAATAGCGTATGTTTAATACTCTTAAGTGGTGCAGCTAACGAAGCCACCGGGTCAAAGGTCGGCCGTAGCTCGGACAATCGTCGGATTGCCTGATAATAATTCCATAGAGAAAATTCAATTAGAAGGAGAGAAAATATAAAAGTTCCAGCGGCTGTAGCAAATCCTTGAATTTTACGTAGGGCGCGATTCAATTACAGACGAGCGAAACGAAACTTTCGGAGAAGTTTCACTGTTTTCTAACTATGGTCGGCTGAACTTTCAATATTACAGCGTTTCGCAATCAGGATTCTTTAATATTAACGATGCTATTTTATTTCGAGAGCATCGGTCCGAACACGGCGACGTTTCCTAGTCGCTGGCAGAACAGGACCAGCATTGCCTGATAATACTGGCGAGCAAAGCGAGGTAACGTCTTCTGCTCACGTCGTGTGAAATTCCACCGATATTGCCTCAATATGTTGCTGGCGGAGTGCATTTTATGAACGTGTGGGGTCAGCACTTAAAAACAGCTAGCTGCGAAGAGGCCGCGCGTTTTAACACCCGTTGATTCCTTTCCAGACCTGTTCTTCGCTCTTTCACAGCCTCTACCCTTTTCCGAAAACCTGCACGAACACGGAATACGGAAAACAACGACGACGCTAAACGCAACAGCGTTATCGTGGATTATTCGAGACGTGGCTGGGCGATTTTTTTTTTTTTTTTCTTTTTGGAAACGACCGAATGAAAATTTCTGCGATGGCACGAACAGCTTGTAGAGGATTCTTGAGCGCGAAAAGGAGAATAAAGGAAGATGCTTTCTACGCTTTGTGCCGCTCTCAGAGTAAATATTAACACGCTGTCGACCGATTGCAGAAATCTTTCCGTTTCGCTTAGCGACACACACTTCGGGCATAATATATATGTATGAGTTTATGTAAATACATTTTTATTATTTATAGCAAGAATACGTAGCTCGGTCGTTATTTTCTGAACATTCGGAAAGAAACGTATATGCATGTTCGCGTGAGATGCATCCTCTGTGATTTATCTTTCGTCACTTATTCATCCCATGGCGTATGAAAGAGCAGGTGTATAAAGAAGGCGTAGACAGTATCGTGCGATCGAAATAATAATTTTTACAAAAATTGTACAGACTGAAAAACGAAGTTAGAATCCCCGATTTGTCAAATAACTAGAATTATAAATGTGACAATGAGAACGATAGCTTTAACGTCTAGTTGTAATACAGGAAAACGTTAAAAAAAAAAAAAAAAAAATGCAACGCAAGTGAAAAGCAAAAACCTGTCCTGTTGTTCGAACTGTCGGTGTTTGCAAAAACTCTAGCTCGGACAGAAACGAATATTAACGGAATGACGTATGAAAAAAAAATTGTCGTGTCGTCTCTCTTTACTTATTTTTCGCGTAAAATTGTCTATCGCCTCTGTTTCGCTTATATCTCCAAGCGTCAAAAAACCATCGAGCTGCGTAAGTATCTCGACTTTGTAAACAGAATGCTTCCCGCTTCTCGGTTTAAAAACCGAGCTTGGGAACGAACGTGTTAAGAGAATCCAAAGATCCTCGTACGTGTAAGATCGTTTCTACCTCTCTGTCTTCACTTCGTTCGTCCGATCAATACGCCAGAAAAGATACACTCGAGCACACGCACACGTGTTCTTCTCTCTTGCGCGTCTCTGTTCCCGGAATTTTCGAACGAGCGTATACCGAAGGGAGCAGCAAATAAGAATTGAACGCCGCGAGCATCGAATGCTGGTCTTCTAACAGTCAGAGAGGAAATAACGCGGTTAGATACTGGGATTTCAAGTTGCCACGGGTTGGGTTGTCTCCTTTTCATTCGAGATTTTCCATCGAGCTGTCGTGCAAATATAATTTATTCGCAGCCTACATTAACAACAACGAAACAAGGCGAAGCTCCACCTCGCTGGCGATGCGTATCACGCTCAGTAGAGATTGTAATATCAGATCCCGGAGGCAAGGCGGGAATTTGAGGCGTTTCCACTTTCCTTTCTCTCTTTTTCTCTCTCTTTCTCTCTCTCTCTCTCTCTCTCTCCTCTATTTCCCTGCTATATCTCGATCGCTGGGAAACCGTACGAGAGAGCCTCCGCGTATGCAAATCGCTTGGCATTAGTTAGCATAAATAAAGGGCGGTTCTTGTGCACGCGGATCCAGCCAGACAACCGATCTCTAGCACTGAATAGCTGCTGCGAACTTTCTAGTCCGGCAGCTGAACAGATATCAGACAAGAATTCTCGCCAGTCAAGTCGTGATCGCGTTGCATTAAAACGACCATCATCTTGGTTTCCAAACAGTTTCCAAATAATTAGACAGTTATGAGCGTCGCGAAATGCGAATCGCAGCTTTCGAAGGCGCCACAACGGATGCTGCATTTGATCGTTTCGTGATTTTCCTTCGGAAGCACACGCGAAACGTTTCCCTCGAGTCGAGTATAAAACGGGAGTATAAAACTCGAAAGGCTCTCAAACGATTTTATTTATTTCTTTATCCGTTCCATACGACTTGGAAAAGTGAGCATTAAGTATCGATGATGTGTCATTGATTATTTAGAAGTACGTAATATGTATATATATTAAGTAATGTTATACAAGTCCTAAGAAAGATTTGTTTATTATGCTTCAAGCTTTTTATTTCAAAACGATTTCTTTATCGGGGAGAGGAGATTTTAATTAGAATGAAAATTTTGTACAATTCATTTTTATCGCGTTAATTTCTCGTACGAAAAAATCTATTACGACGCTATATTGGTTTGCAGCGCGAACAATATTTTCCAATTTTCGTGCAATAAATCTGTGTAACTTGCAAAAAGTAACCGAGGAATCGAAATTTTCGTTTACATTCAAATCCTGAACAAACAGCGACCGCTGCGACCACAGGAAAAATAAAGGATTTTTACTAGAAATGCACTCGCTGCGGAAAAGCGAAAACCCAGTAAAACTCTTTTTTGTTTCGTTTCGATATCTCAATTCGTTTGCAAAATACGGGATTTGAAGGCAGAGCATTCGAACACACGCGAGTCTCGTGAATGGATTCTAAGAATCGGCATGACCCACATTTTTTCCTCCGATTGCATACTAGCGTCTGGTACAAAAAACGCTGATTCGTCGTCTGGCATTGACCAGTGCACAGGTGTCGCGCTTTCAGGTAGGTCAGTGACGAGAGCGAGCGAGAGGTGCCAGCAAACTATTTCTCTTCGAACGACGATATCTCCCAAACGAAAATTCGTATCAGGATGAAACGAACGACGTTTTGAAGCTAACGTTTGCCGGTGTTCTCACGCTGTCGTTCATAATTTTCAGTCGCAAACAAGAAATAAAAATACAAGTGATCGTTTCTCAAGAAACTCAGACGGAGAAAATCTCTTCGCTTCGTTGTAGTCGTCGGAATAATCTTCGCCAATTTTCCACATCTTGTAAGTAGCTAATTGTAAGTAGCTACAGCAGCCCGGAAGCTTACGGAGTCGCGTAATCGAATGACGGACAACTTCGTTAAGCGGTAGATTTGGTTTCGCAGAAACAATGTCTAACAACGAATGAAGTTGACCGAGATAGCTGACTCGAGGAAACAGCATATTATTTAAGCGAATAGAAACTTGTTTCGCCGATATGTTTGCTCTTTCCACTCTTCAAACTGTCGCTTCGTGAAAACAGTGAAAATTTGGTTTTGGCATAACGCGTAATTAGATCGCCAAGAGCACAAGGAATGGTATCTATTGCCGGTTGTCAATCATCGGAATCAGCGATGAATCGGGAAATTCGCGAACAATTAAAATTACCGGAGGCACGTAACGCGGCAGAAAGAGCCAATTGATACCGTCTAATCGGTCGGAAAATATTGAAACGTGGCTGCGGGGCCGATTTGATTAATCCGCCGCACCGGTTCAAACGCATCGTTTCAACCGGCACGTACAATTACACGTGTCCCGTGAACGATGCCGGTGGTCAGACCAAACAAAACGATCCGCGTTCCCGCTGTTCTGCCAGGATCATATTAAATTGATACGAAGTCGAATTAGCCTGATTAATTTTCACGTCAGGTGCTTTCGAGCGAACCGTGGCCGCGTGCATTGGCATTCGCACAAATTAAATCGCGTATCAATTGCCAATAAAATCTACAAACGTTTCTATTTCCTTCTATTCTTCCTTTCCTTTGTTTCTCTAATTTTCCAGCTATCCTTGGCATCTTTTTAATTAATTAAACTCGAAATACACGTTTAGAGAGCGAGGTCATTGGAAAAAGAAAACGCGCGCTGCCGAACGCGTTACCGCAGTACGTGTCAACTTGGAAAGATTTATGCGGTGTGAATTTATCGCGACGAACTTCAAGCCGACCCTGGAGAAACGTAGGTAATCTTGATTAAACGCGTAGCCTACTCGCAAGTCGGCCAGGTTTCCCCGCCGGAAACACGGTCTAGTTTCGTGACGTTAGCGAGGAAAACTTCCAACGCTGGCAAATGGGCTTTGGAGCGAGCGCACCCGCCTGTTTTGGACACGGTGCTTTCGTGCGAGGGTCCGTAATTTCGTTGTCAGGGTCTCTCTGGGCGAAGAAAAATTCGGAGTTACAGCGACAGAGTACGACACTAAAGTTTCATGCAGTTTCTCGTTCGATACGAGACGACACGACGAGTTAATTCGTCGCCGTGGTGAGAACTAAAAAAGTCCATCCTTCCGGCTTCTTTTGTACGTTCTCATAAAAAATGCATGAGATTGACGCGAGATCCCAGCCGGCTGGTTAATGCGATTCTTTCGCCGGTTCGGGGACACGTAATTTCGCAAAACTTTCGAGACTTTTAACACATCTTTCCGTCGTTCGCGAAATCTTCGGAACTCGGGGAAATCCGGCAGAGATTCCCCATATCTGGAATGCGGGATCGGACAATGTTTGAAGTCGGTTCAAAGTTTTAATGATTAGTTTCACGGAGATCCCGTTCGGCGGATCTAAAACTACTTGCGTTACTTAAACCTGGATCCTCGTCTCGGCTTGCTCGCATCATCAACGATCTGGCAAATAATTTTCTTCAATCCCTGTGGATCTAAAGGACGAAGATTGACCTTTCGATTCCCATAGATCGCGGATCCTGACGCAATATCGCGAACTTTCTTCCTTTCTATCTTTATTGCTGCAATATAGATTTCGCAAGTTTATTTTCAAATACCTGCATAGTTGGACCGTTGGAAAGAGCGTTGAACCATCGAAAGACGTTGGAAAAGGAAATACGCGGCAAAGAAGCACGTTAATCGAATATCCTTCGAAGACTGAAAATCACATTTGCGTGTAATCGTGCAGCTACGTTCAGCTTGCCGCCTCTATCTATCGTTGACAATAGAGGGATGATAATTGATTTAAAATACGCGTATGTACAGGCTACACAGTATATCGGATCGGGCGAATCAACGGTATCGATATCGAGCTGCATTACCTACGGGTAAATATAATTTCAAAGTTACTCGAGCGTTTAATGTAAGGTGCAACGGAGGTTGCACGCAGCAAGGGTGAAATTTACAGCGTATCGTACACATAGATCCTGCGGCGGGAGGAACATGCAATTTTCTGAAGCGTGTCGAAACGATATTCAGGCCGAGCGCGGGCGCGCGTTTACGGCTCGTATTAAATTAATCACATCGATTAGGGGAACGCATATTTTCGAGCGCCTTTTACTCGACCGTAGCTTGGATCGCGCCTTCGCCCCTAGAAAATTTATGAAACGTTATTAATCGGTCGGTCGGAGTGTTAATAAACGCGTCCTGTCTCGCGTGTGAAGACCCTTCTGCAAAAACGTAATTTATTCAAAGCTGCGCGGCTCAAAAATAGACGCTTAAAATAGAACGTTCTTTTTTCTTCCTCTCTCTCTCTTTTTTTTTTTTTTTTCATGCCAGATCTTTTTATCCGTAAATTCCTTGCGATTCAATAATTCACGATAACTCTGAAAATTAATTTCTCGCTGGACGCGCAATTTTTTAACGAATCCGAATATAAATCGCGAAACCGTGTAGTGATTTATCGCGGACCGAAAAGAAAGTTCCGGCCGATGAACATTTTTTTTCTTTTTTTCTTTTAATGTAACGAACGAAGTTTCGCCGTGTTCGTTTTACAGATGAGGTTGCGCCAACTTTCCGTATAGGAGTAGGAAAATTGGTACTGAAATTTCTTGATCAATCGTTTATTTATTAATTAAAGTCGAACGCCATCCGAACCGTGTCGGCCACACGTCGAAATTACAATCGGTAAGCGCGTCCTACCGAAATATTATATGGACAGGGTCGTTTCTTGTTCGATTATGTCACGGCCACCGACAGCGGTTAAGTGACGCCGGTTTACACAACGTGTAATTAGGTGGCTCGTGAAACAATGGGTTTCAGTTTGACCGTAGAACGCGACCGAACAAATATAACCGGTGGCCATGGCTGATGCCATTTGTCTTGGTTGCTAACGTGCCGCATTTACGCCCCGCGAAATTGTACATCAAATCACCAGGTTATCGTATCCGCATTAACCAACTAGTCGACCAGTATCGAGAACAATCGCTTTTATTTCCATTCTCCCTTACAATTTTGATCTATTTTTCTTCCTTGTTATTCAATTGTTTGCAAAGCTCTGTCGCTTTTGTTCCTTCCAAGAGAAGAAACGAATCGTTTTAATTGAAATTTCTATTAATTAGTTTCCCATATAATATTCATCATTGGCTATGATTGTCTTTTACTACGCTAACAATTCATTTATTCCGCAGCTGTTGAATATTTCATTTTTGTTGCCATGGTATCCTTCTGCTGCCTCCACAGTCTGGGAATTTTTCATATTGAAAATTTGTATAACAATCTATACAAACCATCGATCTACTAAAAAAAAAAAAAAAAAAAAAAAAAAAAAAAAAAAAAAAAAAAAAAAAGAAAGAAACTCGTGGGATCTTTAGTAAATGTTTTATATGATACACGTCGGAACAATCTTTTTTATCAAATTTTCAACATCGATTAATTTCTAACATTATTTGGAACCACGTCTTTGCGTGATTTATATCTTGATGGTTAAAATATCATAAAATGGTTAAATTAACTTCGACCAAACTACTCCACTGTCATCTCGGCTCGAAGCTTTAAAGTGGAGAAGATGTCACGCCGAAAATAGTTTTAAGAGATGATAAAACCGTTTTTCTAACAAATAAACATATCGAGTACGCTCTACCGAGCTGTTCCTATTCGATTCCAACACCGTAGACCGTCGGAAATCTACGAAATTCAAGATATGGATTTGGGAAATGGAATACGTCAACGGGCAGAAGCACGGGAGTGAGAAAGTGACTGGAAGCTATTGCGATTCGGATTCGCAGAGAATGGAAGTATGACAAGACTGAATCGTCCGTGTTGAAATTCGTTCGCCATCGAATCTACCGATTCAAGCGGAAAATTACGAAGGTAATTTATACGAAGACCAAAAATTCCATGATAATTCGATCGCGAAAATATCCTTCTCGATCCTTGCGACTTCGTACCGGCTAGTCGGTCGCATTAAAACAAGAATGAATTTTATGAAAATTCGTTATCCAATTTCATGGAAATTCGATAGTTACGGATGCAGCAGAACCAAAAGGTATTGCAGCGGAGGATATCTTATTCCGGAAGAAAACAGACTTGATTGTACGAGCGTAGGCCATCGGTAACCCTCAGGGATTTTCCTCTTCATCTAGCGAACTGCAAATGAAACCGATTTCCCTGAAACCATAATTGGTACTGACCACGGGCATCGCCGCTATCCTCCTATGATCCTCCGGCGAACACTAATTCCCGTGGTCTTGGAAAATCCACGGTTCAACCGTCGACCAGCATACGAACCATCGAGAATTTTAATCCAATGTAAATTCTAAAGAGTATACACATATATATATTGGCGGATCTTACCTCAGGTACAATATTAAATTGATACATAGGAAATATCTTTTCAAATGAAATTTTTCTCTTTTCAACATATTATACGTTTAAAAAAATATCCACGCGATTCGATACATATACTTTTGAAATTTATAAGAATTATCATAGTCGCGATAAGCATGTCTCGTTATAACGCCAATGAAATTTCTGAAACTTTCGTATAAGAAACGCTAATATATTCACAACGAGCTCTCTACTAGTCGAAGATTTCTTTTTCTTTAAAGCGATTGATAAGAGTTATAAACAGCAGAACAAAAGTGGTGAATTTTGTAACTTCGGGAAAACCTTTCATATAGGCGAGCTTTAGCACGAGACATTGTAAGAAAGCGGAAGACAAGTTGTAGATCGACGTTAGTTTTTATCCGTTTTCAATTGGGTTTTCTATTTATTCGGGATTCTAGGTTCTTGTTTACCCACACATACCCGTTCTTCGACATTTCTACGTTCCACCTTTTTATCGTACGTCTTAACAAAGAATCCGATAGAGTTTCGCCGGATTCGATGCACTCCGTCGCTACCGCTGTTTATAAACAGCCTTAAACCCGGGCCCGTCTTCTGTCGAAGATTCGCCCTGGCAATCGGCATTTCCCGCGAAGTGTTTACCTTGGCGCGCTGTCCGTAAAATGGAGGGACGGGATTCGAGTTCGCAGCCATTTTCCCGGAGATCTCGAGGCTTGTCGATAAGTTGGTAAAAAGAGAGGAGTGTAAGAACCGTAAATTTTCTTCCTACCCGTAGGTAAAGGGCGATGTCACCTCTCCAAGTATCGATTTGAACATAAAGAAGGAAACACTGACAAAAAGCCAGGTCCAAAGACTCGAATCGAAGACTTTTCCTCAGCTGTCGTGATCGTTGTGACGGCGCTTGTCTTTGACGAGCAAATAAATATAGAAATTATAGGGAAGCGAAGTGTTTTCGTTCGTTTTCCAGCTTTTGTCGCGTACGAAAAAAGAAGGAAATTGTAATTGGTTATAGTTCGTTTAACATCGTGAAATTTTTTCGCGAAATGTAAAATGCAACGTTTCTCAATCACTTTCGAACGATCTCCTTTTACAACAACGAAATAACTTGGTACCATCTTTCCATGGTAAACAACATTTTTACTGAAATATGATTATTTGTTTTTCTTTCGATATTTGCCTAACTTTCAAGTTGCAAACAATTACAGAGAATTAAACACCGTGTATTCGATACTTGGAACGAATTTTCTGCTTTTCTCGCGCAACGTGTTTTCGTACGGCAAACGGCAGAAAGTTAAAAAGTCGGGAGAGCGGAACGCGAAAAAGAGAAATCATACGAAGGAATCAATTTCCCCGTGGAAAGACCAGGACCGTCTCTGCGACGTGGAAGAATAAGCGATCTGTTGCTTTGGTGACTGGTTTTAACGCACCCGATCGATTTCCGTTCTAATGGAAAGCGTCGTGGCGGACACAGAGTCGAGAGGGGAAATAAACTCGAATGATTTGCGATAAGTGTACAGGCAACGAGTGTCGTTCCACCGTTCTCCGGATCGGAGATGTTTCCACAGAAAAAGCAGAGGAAGAGAGAGAGAGAGTGAATATCTGTAAATCGTCTATTTATTCGAACGTCGGGCACGACGCGAGATTCAATTTTCCTGGAGGAAATCCAACCGTCGAAGGAGGAATTCGAAGAGTTTCAGCCGGCAGTTTGCCGTTTTAATCGAGGCGGATGCCGCTTTAATGAAACGATCGAATCGCGTTTTCGGCTGAAAAATGGGCCACTCGAGATGAAAAGCTCGCTCGAGTAGATTCGCCTTCTCCGATGCCACGTCGTAACTCGATGGATCGTCTTTTACCACGAGTTATGTACGCCGGAGGCTCGTTGTCTCGAGGATCGGGAATTCCATCGATTATGCTCGTTTCTTTAATCTCTTTCGTCCCTTTACAGCGTCACGATTCCACTTATTTTCTCGTTCTTCCGTGTAACATCGCATTTCGACTTCTCCCTTTTTTCGAAATACCTCTTTGTTACCTTTGCAGTCGATTTCGACTCGAGAACCGAATCGTCTGTATAGGACAACCAGGTGAACAACGAATCGCATAATCGATCGGGCCGCGTTATCTCTATCGGTACAGCGGGCAAAAGACAGCACAGTACAGGAATCAATCGACACCCTGGCAGGGCTGAATGAAAAATGAGTCGAGCGAGTGGTTTTCAAAATAAATCGCTGGCCAAAGGAATTTAATTAAATTTTGCAGAGAGACGAAGAGATTCTCTTCCTCCTTGGTAGGTGTCGATCCGATGACTCGTCAGGGATCCCTTCCGGGTATTGTCTCTTTCTTCAGCCTTTCGCGTGTCCACGCGCACACCTTAATTTGCATTTGTCAACGTGTCGCGCTCAAGCAGGCACGTTGGAAGCTTGCAACAAAGCGTTCCATGCATGCCGATAATCCGCATAAAGAATGTATCGCACATTTTTCAGCCACTGCCAATAACTATTTTCCTTTGAGGATTATCGTATAAGATGTACAGGAATATTCCGTACAGAGAAATTAATCCTTTGTGATGTCGCAAACGCGTAAAGTTACATATACGTATATATATACACAGTGGCAAGCATTTAAATAAGAATATCTTGTTGAAACTTCCGTAAAATATGTATCGTTTATCTGCAAATAAATATCGTTACGTTGTGAAACGAGATATTTGCAAAATTATAATGAATATACGAAGAGTAGATTGCGTTTTAGATAGAAATATTTCTTAGCAATTATTAAATTTTTTTCCGATTAAAGCAAAAAATTCTAACGAATTACGATCTTTGCCACTCGGAAGCAAATAAAATTTTAGTTATGAAAGGTTAATAATAGCATGGAAAACATCCAGGGCATTTTGCCGGCTTTTTTATTCCCGATTTAATGACCGTCACCATCAGGTTTCGGAAATGGGAACACGATAAAGTCAACCTCCATAGGGATAATATACGGCCGCATATCATCCCTCCCAGTGGCCGTGCCATCGAACAAGAACAGGAAAGCTCAGCATACGCCGAGATTCATCGACTTGGAGCCGTTTCGGGGCTGACAGCCGGCAATTTTTCCGACGAGACCTGCATTTGCATCTTTACGACTTTTGACGTGTCCCACTCCGCTCGTTTTTGTCTCCTCTCGTCATTCGATTCGTATCATGAATCCGATGACAAATCACCCACTAACCGCTCTGCTCGTTGCTCTATCATATTTCGTGGCACAGCCACCGATACTTCCAAGCTTTTTTCGCAAAGTCCCTGCGAAGAAGGTCAAGGTGAAAAAATTACAATTTTTATAGCCTAAAATCTTCGAAACTTCGACTTGAATAAGATACAGGAGAATATAAAAGAAAGCTGTACTTTCGAAAGTCTAGAAGATCGATACCAAGAGCATCGACCTCGAAGGCCCAAGATCGACGAGCTTCTGACCTTAAAACATCTCGGGGTGAAACAAGTTGGAAAACTCTAAATTAACATCCTATAGAATGCCGTAAGAAAATGTTCCCTCAGGCCACTCGTTCTACTTCATCTTCAATTGCGCGTAAACTATATCGGCCTCAACATCGTCGAGATACATAGCGACGTTTCCACCGAGTCCTACGATATTATCCTCACGAAAAATGACGCTCCTGCCGCGTGAACAGCGGTATAAATTATTAACAAACGGCACAGAGAAAGATACAGAGAGAGAGAGAGAGAGAGCGTGGACAATAAACGGAAATTTATCTGCGAATAGGCACACCCGCGTTCGGTGCCGTTTATTCTCCGAAACTTGGACAAAAGGAATATTTATCGCTTCCTCTTATAACAGTCATTACGTGGCTTTGTTCCAGCCTCTGTCCGACCATGTTCGAACCGACGTTGCAACGTCGAAAAAGAAACGAAGGGGGAAAAAAGAGGGGGATTTTTTAGTTTCGATTCCGAACGCATTCGAATCTGTCGCGTTGCCACGACATTCCCAACACCATTTGCATTTTCACAACGTTTAACGACCTTAAGCTGGTTGTGTTTCAGCCTGCGCGAAATTGGCGATGCGATCGCCGTTCGATGCCACGATTTTTTGTACAAAGAGTCAGGAGAAACGGTATTTCACGAAAGGATGAAAGGATCGCGTAGCGTTCTGTTGTTGCTTGTTCCGACCCGGTTTGTTCCTTCTATTAACTCACATTCATCCACCGTGACTGTTCCGACAATGCTGAAAAGAAAATCAACGCGATCGAAATTCCACGCATTTTCGAATAATTGGCTTTCGAATTCCTTTTTTTTTCCTCTGACAACCTTTGTGCATTCGTTGGTTGGTATTCAGATATTTTAGCGAATTTTCGTAAACCATGCGAGAAATTTTGTAGACAAAGCTACGCGGCTGAAAATTTTATACGATTGTACGTTGCGAATGATCGACTTTCGAATACTAATGTGAGTGGAATACCATTTCTTTATCTTCTTCTTAATTACTCGATTCATTAATCTCTTAAAATAGAGTTTGCATATTGCTTATAAATTTCGTAAGAACGTTTATGACGTCGAATGCGACACAACGTAAGCTACGTGGCGAGTTACCAGACGTGTACCGTTAGACTCGAGGATCGCTATGAAACCCTTCGCTGAAGCTTTGTATTCTACATTTGTCCGCGTGAGAAGGATTTCCCGGTCCTTGGTGGTGTTCCAGTTGATTTTTAACCCTTTTCGTATTTCTGTTGCAAGCCAAAAAGGCAATTTTACCGTTTCGATCGTGTGTCTACCCTTAGCCACTAAAACAAAGAATCATTTTGCGAATAAATATGCTTTGGAGATACGTAGAATTGTTAATAAAATTTGGCAAGTCAGCGTAGTAATTAGATATTTTCGCTTTTAAAAATATTTCATAATAGATACTGTGAAATGGCAAAAAGAGATTTAACGAAAGACGTACAGTGCTGTGAATAATTGTAGACTGAATTATTATTTTTATTATTAATTTACATTATATATTTATATATTATATTATTTTATATTTATTATTAATATTCCGTATTATTTCCTCGATATTTCTAATAGATAGTGTAACTATTCACACAACTGATCAAAACTGAAGGGAAATATCGAATGAAAAAGTAAGAAAATTAACACTGACTTTATATTTTTCAACACTCAAGAACAGGATGTCAAAATTGAATTTCTTCCAGACTTTGAAAGGACAAATTTTGTATTCCCTGTATCTTCTTTTCCGTTTCATATTCAAATATGGAATTATATAAACGAGTTTGTCAATCTTTCTTTTAATATTATTGTAGTATCCAAATGGGTCTTAGAGAGAAAGGACAAGTGATGATGTTTTGATTTAATATATATTTAAGAGCAACGAAATGATTATAATGCTGTTCTACGTTCTATTCTCGCATGCAGCTTTCTGCTTCCCAATCCAAACTCTGTCCACTTCGCACACTCCACACGCTCTGCCCGCTCTACCCGCTCTGCACACACTACCTTTTCCCGTTCTTCGGAACAGGTATCCCGAAACCCCCGTGATCAAGGTCACGCAGTCTTTTCACGTAAACTGTCCACTTAAAGGACCCAACGGTACATTGTTTACAGTTCGGCCGATACCTTAGGCCTTCTGGCCCCGGTACTACATTATGAAAACTCAAAAAGTGAGCTTGAGTTTAGAATTATTCGCCGCACTGTATATCGTGAAATTGAAAGTAGCGACGACTCTTAGCACGTTTCCTTTGATTACATTATTAATTAGTTATATCGTTAGCTCGTTCAGTGAAAATTGTTTATGCCAGTACCTACATCCGCATATCATCCGAATGTCGTTTCGACTATTTGACAGCCATATTTGTGAAGTGTCAAAGTCAACGTATATATTGTAGTAGAAAATTAAGTAGACGATCGATAATTAGCTGTGTCTGGGATATTGGTTAAATGTAGAAAGCTGTCAGTCGTTTTTGAAACGTTATATTGTACAGGTGTATTCCAAAGCGAATATCTCATTGTGTATATTATAATAGAAAATCATCGTACTGGATTTCATGCTGCACGATGATCGCTAAATCTTGGTTCTCTCAAGCGTTTTTCTAATCTTAGCGTTCGCGTTCGTGATTCGTCTCGTCTCTTGCGTTGTTCTGTCTAAGGAAATTGAACGTCGCGTGGAAAATCAGAGAACCTCGAGAAGCTCGAATTAGATTTCCTTGGAAATCGTGACAAATCTACTACTACTCTATCGTTTGCAAGACGATCGAGTTACTCGCACAGCTGACTAATTAAAGCTCATCGTTCCCTTTTCTTCGTTCCTTCTTCGTTCCTTGATATTCAGGATCAACTTGCACGAGAAAAAACAGCCGGTTCGTTTACGGATAATCAATTAGTAACAGTCACTTCCACGGTGGTTTCCCATCCGGTTCTCACAGAGTTCATACAGCGCAGATGGCAAGCTGGAACTTTCTAATTGCTTTCGTTCCAATCGTTCGATTCGATATCATTTTATTTAACCCTTCCACGTTTAACCCTTCTACGGTGTTCGAGTCTCCTCCACCCATCATTTCGGGATTGAAGAAACTCGAAGTTGGATCATTTTCTTACTACCGTTCTTGTTTGTCTTCATTCGCTGCGAAATATCTAATTGATATTTCGTGATAATCTGTATAATATAGCTTCACTCGAAAGGCAAAGGACACGGGGTGTCTTAAATATGCCGATATATTCCGAAAGGTGAATTTCATTAGGGAAAACAGGATAACTGGTGAAGCTTCTCCTGTGTAAAAATGACCAAAAAGAATACGATATTAGTTTGTCAGATCCGTCTCTTCAAAGATTGCACGTGTAATAATAGATTTCTTGTGTAATAGTGCTTGTACATTAATGAAACTTTACGCCGTTCGTTAAATAAATAAATAAATGACGATAATGAAAATATCGATCGATTAGATAAATTCGATAAACGAAAGAATTGTAACGATTCGCAGTATATAATAAGAAAACAGCGGGCGTTCGCACGTGCATCCAGCACGGTGACATTATTAAATTTCTCCGGTGCTTTCCGCAATGTGCAACGCAACGCAACGTGTCGAAATGCTGCGGCACCGCGTGCTCACACGTGCCGTCGTCGCGGAAGTAAAAGTCAAAAGTTAGTAAATCAACATTCGCGATACGATTGCTTTGCACTTTGCTGCAATATTCTCGTATCGAACTCCGCGACAGTTAGACGCTGTTTATCAATCGAGCGATTTATTAAGCGGATTGATCTCGCGAGGATCGCACAGCCTAAAGCGCCCTTTCTTTTCTCAACGAGAAAAATTGTCGTAACGATGATTTATTTGGTGGAATATCTGGCGAAAGAGTAAGAGAGCCTGGCGTAATATCATTTTCATGTTTATTACCGAGGATGTACCTTCAAAAAGTTTAAGGATACACGGATCTTCTGGAAAAATAATTATTCCACGAGCAGAAATTAAAGTCGGCTGGCCTGGCGCGTCTCTCCTTTTGCCAAGTGCTGAGAAAGATAAAGAGGGGAGGGGAAACCGCCGGAAACAGGCAAAATATTATTGCCAGCACGCTGCTCCATGAACTATAAATTTCCACTTGCGCTGAATTCTGTTGCGTCGCAAGAAGTTACATATCCTCCGGCGGTGCGACTGCACGGTCTCTGTTTTTTCCATCGAGTATTCAAGAAGAAAAGACGCAGAGGGAAAACAGCAGGAAAACTATGAAATAGATATAATTCTGCCTAATGTTTGTACGAGATAAAAAGGAAAGCGCAGTCTTCGTTATTTACGTTAGAGTATTCCAATTACTGGCAGTCTCGTAAAAAGTCAAACGCGTCTTATATATTCGCTATACCTTAAAAGTAATACCCTGAGATTAAAACAATTTACAATAACGCCAGGTGCTGGTTGATGTCGTAATTCTGGTATTTCCAGATTTATTCCTTATACACGATCGAATCTCGTTCGAGTTTCGTCTCGTTGGCTGGGAATCGTCGACTCATTTATCAACGATATTGCTTCATTTACCGCGTAGTCGCTCGGCTCGAACAACGTTCTTTTACGAGCTAGACTCGCGAAAACGCTTGCAAAATTCACCATGGATGTCAAGGGTCGCGCTGGGTTGCCTTTATTGCGCGGTGGAAAATTAGCGTAAATCAACGTCAGCCGAGTGGACGGTGGATAGTCGGAGTATACCATTAAACGAGGATTAACGAAATAATAGATACGACGTTTATGGTGCAGAAGGACAGAGATATAGAAAAACCTAAGTCGTGAAATGTTTGCTACAATTCACTAGCCGATATCCGATAATATTGACATAAATTCGCGTGCCAATCGATATACCGTTATGGCAATCGATAGGGTATAGCTGGATGGCTATGTATCGAGCACAATGTAAAGTCGATAAGAAATACACTGCTATATTTCCTGATATGCTCAATTAAGCAATACTAGAACCGGCTGCGAAGCCGGAACACTTGCTACCAACCACGTGCCATGTTGTACGCGTCATTCGTGGGCGTTTGCGGAAAATTGAATGACCACGAACGTTTTATGGATGGCTCGAATACCAGTCTTTGTGACTTTTTCGAAAATTCTTTCTCACGACTGCAGAATATTTTTTACGAGTTTCTGCGGGGTTATCTCACGGTTCCAACTACAGTTTGCAACAGGGATCGCTGATTAGAAAGATAATTTATTGCGTGTTCTCTTCAGCAGTACCCTTCTGGAGTACTTTTCGCTGCAATGAAAGTGGCAACAATGAAAACTTTGTACATTCGGAGGTGTGATTCTGCTACTGGAAGAATTCTATGAGGAATTCCAAGGACACTCAAGAACGACAGTACCACGACATCAAGGAGAGACTCGAGTAGTAAAAGAAGTCGTACGAGAGTGCTGAGCATGAACCTCGTCGATGGAAGCGGAGCAAAGGGAAGATTCCCGCGTTGAAAAAAGACGACTTGATGGCTCTGTAGTTCTGTTAAAGCGAACGAAATTAAATAACTTGGACAATTATAAAAGGAATTCAGAAAATGAATTTTAATATTAGAAAAAGACTTCTATACACGCTGTATCGGGAAAGAATTCCAATAACAAAAATCCAGTCGAAGGGTATTAAATCAAGAACTTTTGAACGATAAAAATGTAATACGATTGCAAGTACATTAAACAGAAGGAACTCCAATAATAAAGGAAGAACGCAATAGCGTTGACAAAGTTTGTAATGAAAGACCAATACCTGCAACATCAGCCATTTTCGACAAGACAAAAGTGTAAGAGTAACACCTGCAAAGAAACAAGTCTTTTCAACAAGAACAGAACAGGATTTTCAACAATTAAAAAGGCAATTTATCTGATAACGAACGTAACAAAAAGATCCAATAGAATCTCTGTCGAAAAAGAACCAAAGAAAGGATATTAAGTGATATAACACCATCAATAATCAGACATCAGGCAATCAGGCAATCAGCGTTATTCATACGAATATTTAGCAAACTATCCATTCATCCTTTTATCATTCTTAGACATTCTGCCAAATAAATGTAACGATGCATGCACGACGAGTCAATTACTAGTCATTTCGTGTACATCGGAGGCAATGTTTAATCAGGTCGCGCGTACACCGCACGACAATCGCTCTCGCGTATATTAGAGGCTGCGTAATTTCAGAGTGGACCGTGAACCAATTAAAGTAATGAACAGGCGAATTTGCCCACGGGTATGTGGAAATATTTCGCCGTTGCTTCGACATTGCATTCTACTCCCTCCCACCATCGTCGTTCCATTATAAACACGCGTCGTAGCAATTGCAACGAACCTTTCGACGCTGCTATCCAATTTCCCAACAAGAACAAACAAAAGGGACGCCCAAAGGTACGCGCATCCCGGTTAAAAATGATCCCTATGATTGTTAAAATTATTAAGTTGCGGAAAATATAGACAAATATCAACACATGGCGTTACGTTCGAATCAGTCCGCAGCCCAAAGGGCCGCGTATCTCACGATGAATCTTTTTCCAATTTCGAGGGGTTTTGGATAGTCGGTACATCTGCAAATTACCTTACAATTCCTCGACCAACAAGAACGACTTTTCGATCGTGTCGTCGACAATGGGAAATCGCGCGCGCGCGCGCGCGCGTATGGCTGGCAATTATATTCTAATATCCCGTGATAAACGAGCGAGAGAAGTAGCGGAGCGTGTAATTACCCTTGAAAAATGAATCCGCCGTTGGCCATCTCTGGCGCGGCTTGTTGCGAAATATCCGCGGGAGAAACGAAGGGCCCGTGGTGGAAAGTGCGCGTCTGCCCCCTTTCATAAAAGCCGGGCGTCGCAATTACGCGCCACTATGAAGTCCAGTTTAAAGTCCGTTTTCCGTAGCAATACCGCGTGCGGGCCGGAACGAATGGCCGGTCGGTGTATCAGGCCGCGGCGTAACTTTAATAAATCGCCCCTATGCGTCTCTGGTTCCGCCGTGTATTCCGTGTTCGCCGATGAGCATTTTCACGCTCGGCCCATCCAGTACCAGGCATTTGTTATTTTAATTATTTTGCGTACAGATCGCGGCCCCGTTATTGTCAACGTTTTTAACGCAATAGCAACGAGTATGTCCGCGAGTATGGTCCAGCCTGGTAAGTTGGTGAACAACAGCCACGGCGAATGAAATTACGTTACTTTTCGGGCGAAATTGCGTTTGCCGAGAGAAACGAGGCAAATCGAGCGCACGCTATTGGAGCGTATTGGTCAAAGAGAAGTTTTCGACAACGATGCGGTTGTTTGCAGCTAGCACGGTTAACTGTCGACTAATTACCACTCGGAATCTTATTACTTCCGTGGCTCCATTGGTCGGCACGATTTCGATACTCGAGAATAGCGAAATATTTCTTGCAAATGGAATAAAGCCTGGATTACAGCAACATAGCGTTAACTGGATTCGAGCTGGCTTCGTTAATTGGCCATCGTTATACCCGTTGTTTTCGAATATAGATATCACGATTAATTCGACGTAAAATTCATTTAGAAATCACGCGATCTGATGGAAATGCTCGCGGTTTCATCTCGCATACCCATCGTGATTACGGTATTAATTATTAATCGAAGTGGCACGCGTTTACTTTCAATTATCCGTACATCAAATCAACGGGAAGATTTCAGATGATTGCTTTATCGATGGATCGACTTGCTCGTTGCAAAACCCAGTTAACATCGAAATCAGATCTTTTCTTCTTCGTTCGTCCTAAATAAACGAAATGTTGTTTCGAGCAACGAGATCTCCAGCCGATTCGAGCCGATCGATATTATTTCTCTTCGTTTATTCATAGCCGATTGCACGGCCAATAAATCGTCGCGAATTTAGTTTAAGCACGAGCTTGAATTATCCGTTCCTCGGCTAAAGTCAGCGGATTATCTCGTCGAGCGAACGATTTCCTGCGGCACGAACGACAACCCGTTCCCTGTTGGCCAGTGAATTATCATTTATTTTAGCATTTAATCGCGTCATTCAATCTTCCTTCCTACTTAAAGATTCAGTCGTCAAAATGACGACGGGTATCGCTACTCTTGTCTCTCCTCGAACTTCACAGTCTAGCTGCGAGAAGTTAAAGCCAAGTTAAAGTGGATTAAGCCCGTGTCAAGTTGCTTTTAAATTTTAAAAGTTTCTCGTGACTGATTTGTACGTTTATTGGAACGGAACCGAAGAGCGATGGTTTATTAAACGACGAGAATTTTTCACGATCGCGAAAATCTATCGCGGTAAATGGATCGCGACACTTTCATAAACTTTTACTTTTCGTACTTAAGAGGTTACACCGTATCGAGCCATGAAAAGTAGTTGAAGTTTGGACATTTTCTCTCGCGGGTAATTACAAAATGATGCTTTAAGAAACATAAAGAATCGATAAATTCGATCCTACGAAACTCTGTATTCCCTTGATGCGTTTTTAAATTGGCTAACACGCATCCCATTGTTTCACAGTGAAAATACACGATAAGCCGACTGTTCTAACTTCAATCGACGACCGCCGTTGTTTTACGTCGTTGCGTCCTCCGCTCATCTGATAGAATTATTTTTTATCATCCTGCCGTTATACGTATAAACGGACAAATCATTTCGATACACGAATTACCAATTTACCGTGGACGAAAACGTGCTAATAATTCGAAAAATTGGATCGTTTGGGACGGTGCTCGGTCGTAATTATGCAGATAACTTTTACGAAACCGGGATTTAAATTGACATTCGATTTAAAAACTCGTTGAATTTCCCTCGTTCCAGATTTTCTAGTCAGAAACTGCGAACTATGCAGTCGATATTCAACATCGAATCGGCGGAAGATCATGATAACGAAGTATAGAGCGAAAATTCAATGTTTGATTAAAAATCACATCGAGATTTTCCACAAAAATATTGCCTCGCATTTTTCCACATATATGTTCTACCATTTTACGCGGAAAGAATCCATCCGCACTCTCAAAAATTACTAGAATGTTCGAAAAATATACGGTTTAGCTCTGAGACATCTCGAAAGAAACATATTTATTTATTATTTATTTATTTAAACCTTGTTGGCCCTTACTTTATACGTAGGTGAAATACCATAATACATAATTGATATCTATAATAGTTGCCTAATTGTCTAATCCATTTATGTTCATAATTGGATTCGAAAGATGCCGGAGAACCGCCAAAGTAATCTAAGCTAGTAAATTTGTTTGCAAAATTTGATAACCTGGTAATGACATTCGAATGCTCGAATCGAGAGGCAGATTGCGAAGATGAGAACGTAAGAGGATGCCTGATCGTTCTTATAAGTGCATTGGTAATCGATATTGATTCTTTCGAGGATCTTTGAACATTGTACGTGTCCGTTGTGTATTTCGTATCCGTACTATAAAATAAATAATTCCTACTATCGATTATATAAAATAAATAAATATATTTCACGTAAATGTTTCTAATATCCGCGTTAAAAAACGAGAAAAGTTTCTACGCTCGGCAAATCTGTATTATTGACGATAGTTTCGATGAAATGAAGCTGCAACGCTTTTACGTAACTCTGCTCGTATAATGTTACCAAAAAGATAAGGAACTACGACGGTTCATTGTCAACGAGTAACAAACAATTCGTAAACAAATTGAAACAATTGTAATCTTGGGAAATCGCATCGATCGAAACTGTGGGTAGCACCAACAGGCAACATTCCAAGCCCCCGTTCGCGTTTCCTAAATCTGCCGGCTTTACAGCAGAGTCCGGCTTTGCAGCAGTCCGGCTTTGCCGATCGGAACGCGTCAGAGCGCGTTTGCGTTAGCACGCGAACGTAATAAATCCATTTGTGCCGGTATTGATTTCAGATAATGGGCAAGTGGTACGTGGTGGAGGTGCTGGAGCACAAAGTCGACTCGTCGAAACCTGTCGTTGGATCGTACGTGGTCGATTCTTGTCCGATCGTGAACCTGATGGAGGCCGAGAAATCGGCCAAGTTCTTGTCCTCGTTGAAGCTATTGTGGGTGGAGGAGGCCGGCAGTGTGGAATACACCTTCCGGATACCGGACATCACCAGGAAGCCGGGCTTCTGGATCTCCTCCAGTTTTCAAAATGGTAACTCGTCCCCAAACAGATTACAATTTCGGAACACGAAGAAGGAATTTTAACTGCTGTGAAATTCGCAAAGGAAGATGGTCAAAAGATATCAAAATTCCACTTCGGGAACCTACGATTCCGATACGACACGCCATCATCGACATTGGCATACTTCGTCGTCGACGATGATTTTGTTGAAAAATTGCAATCCGAAGATGAGAAAAATGAAATATAGCGATAATTCTTCGTATTCGATGCTTTCCATCTTGTTTTAGAAGCTGGTTATAGTTTAATAACAAACATACTTCGCGGAATATTTGCGTATTTAATGTGATATTTTACTTATTTCATTCGTCGAGTTTTATCGTTATTAATTATTACAATTTCCTTTGGAAAGTAGCTGTGCATTGAAATTACGATCGTTTGAGGTGGACAAACTTACAATTCGCTTCTCGGGTTACTTCATGTGCATTTTGTTTTACAACTATCCCATCGCGTTTGCCATAATTGATTGTGAGGCTTTAGGATCTATAGAACGACGCTTTATCAGAATTTTAGGTGCGGCACTTCGACCATCCTTCTTTTGCGAACCGATGCAAATTTTCACGAGCTTTTCCCAAACGGAAAAAATAAATTCGAATAATCTTTTGACTTTCTCGTCTGCTTTGTTCTCTTTTCTTTTCTGTTTTTGAGCGTTCTTGACAAAAAGCTGCGGAGATTTAATATTTTTTTCTGTTAAATCTGTGAAAAAGAGTGGGAATCGAGTAGATAAGCGTAATTCCCGACAATGATTCTGCCGTCCACGATTTTGCTGAACGGTTTTTCTCGGTCCGCGAGGATAGTCAGCGTGCCATTCGTGGCGCATAAAACGGAAGAATAATTCCCCCGTGAAACGTCGCAGTTGGTGGCGCGAGGGGGAGAAAAATAAAAAATAAAAAAGCTACCCGGTTAGTTCCTGCTCCAATGAAGTTTCCTCACCGATAGATAATAACGAACAGCTCGATAACTTGGAGCTACTCGGTTCGAACTTCTTTCAAAGACGATTATCGTAAGCCGACGAGGTAACCGATTTCCCAGAAATATACTTTCCTCGATAACCGACCAGATTAAACGTGGCCAAATTGGCTAGTCGCTAATGCGAATGCTCGTGTGTCCTGTTTCTCAATCTCACGATATTGTGTCATTCGTTTTGGTTCATAGATGTCAAAGTAAGAAACGATGACACATTACGAAATGTAAGTGAGATAACTTGATTCTTTGTTACCAGTGTATTTCTAACGTGAAATGGAGAATTATTTATAGCTTGAGAAATAAGTCTTGGACGACATTTTTATGCACCTTTCTTTCTTCATTTCGATGTCTAGAAACGACTTTACAAATATCCTCCGCGTATCTCGTGACACACGTACTGTGTACTACGTATATATGTGACTGTATGTGTACAATATACTGGCAAATATATTTGTTTTTAGCGAAAGATCGGGCCGATACTCTGATCGGTAATAGTCCTGTATCGAACTATAGTCGTGCCTAATACAAACCAAGGCATTCTTTTAGTCAGTGGTTTCCTTTTTTAATAAAATAATTCTCGTGACAAATTCGTGACAAAGATATATAGGAAGGAGATTGGCGTTTAGATAGATTCCTCTATCGAGGAAATTAAGATCCATCATCTGGTTCGAAATCGCGTCTCGGTATGGTCCGATGGATTCTAAACAGAACTGTTCCTACAAGAGTAGTGGCTTACCAGTTGTCAGCTCCTAACTTCAAAGCAGTTTCAATTCATTGACCCGATGCAGCTTTCGTAGTTGGTGATCAATGAGCCGTATAAACGCGATAAAACAAAGGGGGCGGAACGAAATAGCCAATCGAACTGGTTGTCTCCTAAGAACGAGATCGACAAGCAGGTAAATGGTCACTTCCATGGTAAAAGCGTGTTTTATCATAGTTTTCGATCGAAGCTAATCCCGCAAGAACTTGGAACCTTTGTTGACTTTCGAATCAAATTCACCAACGATATCTGTGATATGTTTCTGTTGGAAATCTCTCGGTCCAATCGTCTGAAATACAACGAGGGTGTGAATTCCTGTCGACTACGAGCAATGGAAATCCGAATGAACGTCTTTCTTCGATTATTGGTAGCGATCGGATTGGGACGAACGACAGAATGTTGAACGACTGAGAAACGCTGAGAACGATAGAGGAAGAAATGGTTTGAGGCGTGAAATATGTGGAGTAGTCGGTCAAAAGGCGATCACAGGGGAGGACAATTTTCGCCGAACGATCGCCTTCTAAGCGGCTAATTATCGAGCTCTAGAGACTTAGGAACAAAGTAGGAAACCAGTGGCGGTAATTAAAGTCGTAAGGTGCATCCGATAACGATCTTAATGAATTCCCAGGTAGCCGGCGTGATTATCGGTTAACTGTCAGCGAGAATAGAGCCGAACGTGGTCTCGTCGGTCATGCCGGAGAGAAGTCAGCCCATCCAATTATGGGCTGGCTCGGGATAGAGGAACGAAGCCGCGGAGGAGCGGGGGAAAATCCGCGAGAAACCGTCGACGCGGAAAATAATTTTTCAAAAGCCCCTTGCCGGGCTCCTTTTTTTCATCTCGCCGCTCCATTCTTCTGTCTCGTATCCACGGACAGCTGAGAGTTCGCGAAAGCGAGCACAATGCGTTCGCGGATCGAGATTTCTCGAAGCCTCCTCTGCCTCTTCTCCTTCGCCAGAAACTTATCCCTTGGACTTGGTCGCGAGGCGACGTTTAACTCGAATCTCGTCTTTCCAAATTTTCGTTTAGTCTCAAACTCCTCTTCCGTTCCTTTGTTCTGGTTTCTTTTTTCTTATCAGAGTAGCACCGCGTTATTAAATGGTTGGATTTTGCTTCATTGACAAATTGGCTACCAGGCGAACCTTGCGTCTTGTCCACGCAAAAGTTTGTTTTTCTGATAGATTATTCCTGTATGTTATAAAAGCGATATTTTTATAGAATTTCAACTGATATTACATTACAGCGTAAAATATTAGCAAACGAAGCGCTACAAATTTTGCGATATTATTGTTCGTTCAATTTACGGTGTTTCCCAAAAATATTCTTGCGCCAATTTTATACCATTACGTGCTACGAAATATATATGCAAAAATCCGTATCGTAGATATTTTGACAGATTCCTTATGTGATCAATCGCCGATATAATCGACTCAGCGTCGTGTCTGAACTCTTTGAACGAACGAGCATGAGATGAAAGTGATTCGACCAAACAAGATCGCGATCTGGCGGGTTAGCGAAAAATTCAGTTTCGAAACAGCGGAACAAAGCATACGCTGATTTTCAACGGGAAATATCTCTATGGCGTTTCTGCTGACACGTTACTAAAAATTTCACGAATTCAACGGACTTTATCGAAACAACGCGACCGTGTCACTTTTTAAACAGAGTTCCCGCGTCTCTTTGTTTGTCGCGTGCTTGCCTCCTGTTTTCAGTGCCAATTCCCCGATCCTCCTGTTTCTACCATAAAACGGATACAGTCCGGATAAAAGCACTCGACTTGGAAAATGAAAAATAAATCAAAGGCGCGTGTTGCGCGCGAGAATGACAAGATCTCTCGTAGCAGTCTTGAATTCATTCCCGGGGCGTTTCAGCCGTTCCCTGTAAGCTGCTGCTATTGCGAATCATCGTCGAAACGTGCGCGTGCCGTGGATCGACGCGGAAATAAACGCGGCAAAATAATTGATAAAATGATTCGTTCGATGAAAACGTAAAGTCCTTCGGCAGAATTTCGGGCGACCGAACGGCCGCTCCAATTAGTTTCATACGATTAAACGTCAATATCCCGAAGGCTAGTAACCGTTTACATGATGAAACAGCTTAATGGACGACGCAATAATAATACGATAGTACTGGCTGTTGACGTTATTGCGATTGGCACGTAACAGACGCGTGACAATCATTTCCCGAAGTAATAATACCCGCCGTTTTATCGGCCAAACATTCAACAGGAACGTAACGTTCGTTTAACGATTTAAAAAAACGCCAAATTTAACGATACTCCGTATTGTACAGAGTGCTGATCAGAACGATCGCCACGATTTTTCAAGTCGTTCCGCTCATCTTACGAAACGACGTTTCGAACAAAAGTTCTCAACAACGATCATCCCGCGTATCCGATTATCTGGCAATACTTCGAGCATACAAACCGACGTTCGTCGTTGGAAAGGCAAATAACAATGGTGAGATCGTTGGGAAAAGTAGAACGTATGCATCGAAGGTAAGAAAAATTAATGGCGATACGTAGATGCGATATGTGGAATGGCATACGTGAACTGAGCGCGACATCCGATAATCCTATCTGCGCGTATTCCTAATCAGCGGCGTAAGTACACCATCAACGACATAATGGCGCGTAATGTGACAGATTTCCAGCGGGAGCACACCGGCATTCCCAGTCGTCGTAGACAATAATCAGACCGATTCACTGATTTCCTCTGCTGATTCCCCTTGAATCGCGGCTGCGTATTCCCCGATTTCAAATCATTTCGATGCTTCAGTTCCATTCGTTTGGAACGACGCGACGTCACGTCTATGGAATGCATAGAATACACGAGAGAAATATCGCTGCAAACAGAGACCAAGTTGCTCCAATAGTTTCATATGCATTATCGATGCATTTCCGTGAAATTAAAAGGAACAAGGGAAAATGGTGATCGAGAAGATTTTCGAAGAAAATTCGGGATCAGATTCAGGACTTTTTCTCCGCAGGATCAGATCTCGTTCTCTTTATCGCGATTTTATTTACGATGCTTCCTTTCTCAGTTCTCTAGCTGCGTTTAAAGCTTGATGTTTCATCGTTTAGTAGCCTTTAATTCGGTGTTCTAGTTAGGCGAATTTAAACAGTATGGATTTTTACTCTTTCTCTGTGTGAACAGCGAACATCCTGTGATAAATCTCGTAGTTTCCAAGGTCGTGCTACGAGATACAATCGCCTGGCAATTCCTGCGGTTAACCGACACAGAGTTAATCAAACTGCCGTTCATCCCCCGTCGTGCAACATTCAAAATCCACCAACGATTCGAACAATTTGTTCATCTTTCGTTCTGGTACGCACGAATGATGCAACGCGTTATGACGGGTCCATATAAAAAATAAACTTCGACAGTTTTATATTTTCAATATCAGAATTTCAAGCTGCATGTATATTGCAGCATTGACCCTGCTACGTTCGTCCGGCCATTTTCGATACAGCTATATTTTTTCAATTTTTCGATCGAGAAATATCTCCATAAATAGTATCCTATCTCTATGCATGATTCCCGGTTTCGATTTTACGTTAAACATCCTGTTAAAACGTTGCGAGCTCTTTTTGCTTGCTAAAATGACAGCAAGATTGAAATATAAAAGGATTTAAGAATATTATACAAAACTGTGGAATATCGCATAGCGTCACCGGTTCAAAATCGCAATGACACAGCATCACTCGTCATTCTTTATCCGAAGTATTATTTTATTATTTGTTTAATTATTTTCGACCTCGTGAGCCTAGAAAATGGATCGCTGCCTTACCATCGCTCCTTAATTAACTAGTCGCTTATTTACTCGATCTATTCTACTTTCATTTCACTTTATTACTATCTAATCTTATCTTTGGTCTCGGTTGTCTTTCTTTTTCTTTTCTAAATCCCTCAGCCAATTTACTTCGCAATATCTTCCGCCTCCACTTTTTCCAGGCTACCCCTCGCACTATCTACTTCCTTACATTCTATACTGTACAGTAACGCACCGCAGTTCACACTGCACATTCTACGCTTTTTCTCGTCTTCCTCTGGCCAGAATCTGCACGCTTCTTCTACATTAGGCCTTCCTTCTCCTTCCTTGCTTCCTCGCTACATTATTGTTGCAAGCATAGAGCTCTAATCGATCGCGACGATTTCGACAGGTACGCTGACAGTGTCGGAGAGACCGTACCATCAGTTCACGGGGAACGTGCACGTAATGAAAGCCGTGGCCTCGGACATGGTGTTGACCTTCTGCTCCCGGAGCCCGGACAATCAACTGTATTCGTTGCTGCTCTCGCGAGAGCACATCTTACAGAAGAGCGATAAACGAGGCGTTCACAATCTGCTGAGCCGTCGGGGCCTGAAGAACATCAGCATCCGGGAGACCTGCATGAACAACGCTGTCTACAGAAGAGGATCCTTCAATCTGGTTGGCTGGCTGACTTTAATAGGAATATTATCCACCTTCTTCTTCGGTTCCTGGTAGTGGTAATCATCGAAAGGAAGAAACGATCAAATTTTCGGGGTAAATCGTTAGTTGCTTGGCGAGTCGATTAACGATGATCTTTAACAATCTTTCTATCCGAGTTCTCGCGATCTCTACTGTATACTGCGAGTCCTCCGAATCGACAACTCCGACCGTCCCGAGAAAGATCGCCTGTGAAACGAAATAAATAAAGCTCGTTGCTCGCCCTCGAGAAGAGCAACGAGATGACAATTTCCGCAGGTATCGAGAAAAGGACGATCGATTTTAACGACATCAGCCGATAACAGAAGACTCCTCTTTTGATCGCGAAAGAAAAGCTCCCCTTAATTGCCAACGCAGCTAACGATCACGCGACTTGTGTCTGTTGCACGAAACCTCGACTGCGGCGTAATCGTAACGAGAATCTGGTCGTCTCGCGTCTGTCCGACGATGAACGAACGAGAAACGCGAATCTATCGTTGGCCTCGTGATTCAGCCATGTGAATCCTGTACGAGAAAGGACGCACAGTCGTCAGGGCGGGTCGACCGGCTGTTGTCCTTTTCGGCACGATGCCAACGGTACCAAGGGAACGATTCCGCTGGATAGCGTGTCGTGCTGCGTTTTCTCGTCCAGGTTCTTCCTGTGCTTATTACCGCGGGACCTCTGTTCCTCGAAGGAGCTGCCGATCCCTCGAGTCCTCTCGACTGAAACAACACGGACTCGAAATTTGTGCAACCGCGTGTTTACGATAAGTGAGACGATCGCATAAATCGAGGAGGAACCGGAATGTTCAAATTCTCCATGCTATTGACTCTCTCAGTCCTCGACAACAGCGGCATTGGCAAGAAATTGGAGAAAGCAAAGTTCTGTTCCTTTTACGCAACATATCCGATTTTCCACGTCGCTGTATATGCTACGAAATATATGGTACGCCTTTGCGGTTTTACTTTTCATTATAGGTTCGCTTATAAAATGTTCTCAGGTTTATCGTTCTTCGACAAACATATCAAAATACGTTACTTACTGAGGGTTATCCAGGAGGGAAATAAAATGTTTGACACGCGAGGATGAAATTTGCCGGCGTTAACGCTGACCAGGGCTGAAAGAGTTAAACGTTCGGAGAACTCGTTGTTCCAGCTAAGATAATGCTCGTTTGAGAAAGCGAAACGAGCGTTCCCGTGAACATTAGTCACGTTAGATAGAAATGCATGTTGTATGTATCTCGGTTCGTGGATTTAAGAAGACAATAGTAATATATCGTGAGCGATCGCTTCGTTTCGACGAAGATCGATCGAGTAGCCGATTATAAGATTCATCTATTCGCTCGTTGAATGAGTGAGAAGAGAAAGCGAACGGTGCACAGAGAAAGAAACGGATGACTCGAGTGCGTCGTTCCTTTCATTCCGTAATGTGGAAGTTTAACGAAATTGCAGGTTTCGTTGTGACACGATCGGTACGATTCTTTGCTCGCCGAAAGTGATCTAATCGAGAGGAAAATTCAAGTGAACCGTGAAATTGAAATTGGAAAATCATCAGCTGAGACAAATACGAAATTCGACGATCGTGTCGCGATTTTTCCCTGCGCATCTCTCTCCTATTTTCAGCTCCGTTTTAGGATAAAGAAATTTCCATTCTAAATAAATCGCAATTAACGAATGGATTCGATTATCGAGGACGATTTTATTCCACGACGAAGAAGCAGCAGCAAGAGCAGTGTACGTTGCACGATCGTATAAATAGTTGAACCCTATCGTTAGAGATATTACTCGTGTCATGGAAGGTCAAAGGTTGTTCGAAGGTTGGGCCAAGGGTTCGACCGAATCGAGTAGCCGCGTCCTTTTTGCCTCGATCACATTCGCTTTTCATTCGATATTCGTACGCTAAACACACACGTACATACACACAAATACACGCAGACCGTTATCACTGGCGCATAGAAACACGCGACATATCGTTTTATACTTAGCCGAGATTCGTTCGAGATGATCTTTTTTATAAAGACCTTTGAATTCTGCCAGTCTTGCGTCTTCGTATGCCTTTTTATACGAACATCCGGGCGTGCAAAATCTTATACTTGACTTTTACTCTTTTCTATGCGCCACCGTTTCAATGCCAACATATCACACGCTCTATCCGTGGACAATATCGTCTGCGACTCGCGTCTTCTCTGCCGATGCGAATTTCAAATGTTTCGTACAAGCTATAACGATGGCTAACGATTTTCGAACAGACCAGGAACACAGCAAGACTATCGATTCACACATTTACGTAGACAGCGTGACAATGTTTTTCGTACGTCGCATGTTTTCTCTGAATATATTCGTGAAAGTGTAAACGAACGCGTTCGGCCGAGTTGTTCAATGCGTTGAAGAAGAGCAAGAATTATCAGAGTTTCCCGCGAGAACGTGATCATCGACCGTGTCGAACGGGGAGGGGAAATGTTACGATTTGTTTGACAAGTTCAAAGTAAAACCCTGTGCGGTGTATATACATCCTCGGATCGAATGAAGCTAGGCGTCGCGTCGTCGTCGTGGCGCCTCTGACGAACGGTGTCTGAAAGGACGATACAATATACGCATGGGGAAACTCGTTAAATTATTGTACACTTTTCGATGGCAATCGCAAGGGAGTACACCGTGTTATGTTTTAAATGCTCTAGAGTCTTTATTTATTGTACAGAATGCTCGATATATAAATAAATGAATGAATATATATACAATACGATCTAGTACCTAATACGATATAATCGTATTCGCTTATTATGTGTATAAATATGGAACAATAAATCACTTCGACGGTTTCCAACGATTTTTCTTTTCCCGCAACCTCCTACGTTCCCACCGAAATAATAAATATGTAACGCTGGAAAGTCAGAAGTTGCTACCAACGTCGGAAGGTCTCGCAAAGTTTTACCTAAGGCTGTTATCGTACGTTGCGACTCGAGTTAACGATGAGATAGATAACGACATTGGCCTGTGTATCGCGAGTCTTTGAACAAAGTTATACCGCAAATGAAGCAGGTATCGAAGAGGCGTATTGAGCACAGAAATTAATTTCTTGATGAAGCTTTTACAAGTATTCAAAATTATTACTCCGAAATCTGATACTATTTCTAGAGATTGCGATAGTATTTGATTCTGTATGAATAATTTTGAACGTATGATCAATGTTGGAATTGAATGCTCGCTAAATATATCGAGAAACGTATTGACTTTAGTTAAGGTTGATGAAGCTGCAGGAAAAGAAGAGACAAGCAAACGTATAAGATCGTGCGTGTATGTGAGAAATCAAGCTGCAGGATCGAAGGAAGCTTTTTAACGTTACGTAACAGCGTCTCTAGCAAAAAAGATAAAATCTTTCGACGAACTGGCACCGGTAACTAACTTGCAACGTTACTGTCGGCTAGAACTAAGCGGGAGTAGAATGGAAATGTCCAGGGGGGCCAATAATTAAGGTTAATTTTGCAATTAACCCCAGGCCGTTGCGCGAGCTTGTACGGTCATCAAAACCTCTATTCCACCCCTTCTCGCATCCAGCCCATTTCCATACATTTTCTTGTTTTAATTTTCTTCCCCATCCTCTGTCTTCTGCCTGTCTTCTTTTCTACTCGCACCCCCTGCCCTAGTCCTGACTGCTTAACAAACTTCCACAACCTCGAGGAAGAACTTCTAACGCCGTTCAACGAGCTACAATTACTTCGCCCTGATTCTTGCCAACTTCTAATATCGAGACTAATTTTCCGCCTTGAGGGAAATTAATGTTCCACCGTTGCTCTCTCGCGAGATTCTAAAACGGAGCTAATTCGCCCGAGCCATGAATCTTAGAAACCTTTAGCAAAGCTCGCGCGATAAGATTCGTCGGTATCGTTCTCTCAAAGCAGCGGATAAATTAGAAAATGCATCACCAGGATAGGTTGCCTTCGCCGACAGAAAAATCGGTAAAGATCCGAACCGATGGCAGTGCGGCGGAACTGGTTTCACTCGCGTTCCTTCTTCCGCCTCTCTGATCATCCTTTTTCGTTTCCATCTCGGTTCTATCTACCCTTTTCCTTCCGTCTTATCCACGAAACGTCGTCTTCGAGCGTTTTTCCGATGGCCGACGACTCGATCTGCCGTTACGATCGCACCGAGGATGCTCCTATCCGGCAGATATGAGACTAGGGTCAAAGGAATCCCCGACACAAAGGCCCACATTGCGGAAGTGCAGAAGCTTTCAGCGAATTCGAACGTAAACGGCAAACACGTCGACGTGGAATGGTATAATCTGTTCAACAAGAAGCTGGCGAAGTTGCTGCAACGCTCGCCTGTGTGTGCAACCCGACCCACTTGTTGTCTCGTCATGGAAAACACGTTTAATGGACCGCTAATACACGTGGTGCGTTCTACCGCATCGGTTCACGGTCCTGTTCGACGACGATGACAGCGACCCGTGGAGCTTCTGAAGGTTGTAGATCGTGAAAGTACGAGATACTCGATAATGCTACAAAAGCCAAAACGTCTAGCCGAAATTAATTTCTCGTCGTAGGTAAACTAAAATATATAGAAATTTGTTGAAAGACAAGAAACACCATGAGGAATCCTAATTTCTCAGATTTATCTGCTAATTTATCACATCGTTTTAATTCTTTGCGTATTAATACCTCGCTCCATACGAAATCTCGATTGTACACAATTCAACGAGCAAACACTGAATTGCATTACACCTCGTTCGTATAAAGTAATACACGCGAGACTCGTAAAACAAGCATTGCGGAGAAATATCGCCGCGTCGAGGATGGTGTTACCAGAAGGGCGCGCGATTCCCTGGAATGGGGAACGGTCAAACACGAACTCCATCGTGGAACGTCACATGACAATGATGAACGATCCCGGACGAACGCGCCCGGAACAATCGCCTTTCCGAAACAACACGCCGATTAACCTATCAATGAGAATTAGCATTTTAATTGCCCACGTGGGTGTCCTGCAGCTCTTTCGCTGTAACTTAGCAAGCGCAGGGATCGCGACCTCACTACCGGCCGGAACAAAGAAACGGATTAATAAATTGGGTAATGGCCGTGCTCTGATGAATCGGTCGATTTCAAACAGGCAGTGGGACGACGATGTTGGTGAAGAAAATTTTAGACGCGAATGCGTGGGATAGAATGGGACTGTTCTAATCAAGTAGCGGATAATAGAATTGCCAATGAATTCATAGCGGCCCTAAATTTCTGCCACGTCAGCCGTATATTCGAGACAATTTCTCTTCTTACGAAGGAAAACAATCCCAATTAATTTCTGCCATAAACCTGTGTTCTGGAAGTTTCAGTAAGCTACTAACGATCTGGCTATCATTTCACCTAACGCATTTACGGATACGAGCACAAAGCTGCAGAGAAAGTAAAGGAGGAGGAGAGAAGCACAAGCTGAGAAAAGTACGTGGGAAGACAAACGTAAGGGATAAGAAAGCAACAGGAACGGCTAATGGAGGCAAGGAATAAAGGGTGGGAAGTAGGAGTAGGTGTACTTGAGTTTAAACTTGTACAAGGGCCACGGCTTTACGGAACACGTTCGAGGAATAAGAATTAGATTCAATTACCGGCGGGATTCAGCACGCGTCCAGTTGCATAAAGTTTGCCACCTAAATTGCTGTTCCGTGCACGCCGTTGCGTTATTTTCCTACCAATTTGATGGCCTTCGAGCAACTCGAGACGCGTCAGTAGTATAACTCGTGCTTTCGTCAGACCGCGCGCACGGCCACTACTACTTACGGTTTACTGCATCGTCGGGTCTTTAAAGTGGTCGGATAATTGATGCGCATTTTCGAATTTTCAAATGGAAATCTTTCGATACCAGCGTACGCTATTTCGAGGTAATATTACGCGAAACGACGTAACAAGGAGAGCACTGGAAGATTCTTAACGAGAAAGTTAAAGTTACCGATCAAATTTAAACTTGTCTACTCTCGGAAGTCAAGTCCTTACGCGCACAAGTCTGCATACATCGTTTCGCATTTCACTTTACGCGTATGCCACGATATTACGAATTTTGTAGACAAATTGTATTCTTTCCACGTTGCCCTATCCTCCGGGTGTTTCTCTACCATTGCACGACATCCGAGCTTCGATCGTGGAAAAAGTTTCCACTCACCTGTAAAGTATTGAAAATATACAACCGCTGTATAGGAATTTTATGGAAAAATCAAAGGCGCGAAAATGCACAGAATATTCAAAGTATCGGATATTCAAAGAAGGCTATCATACTGGTTACGATATTTAACGAGTGAAAGCTCCTTAAAACCCGTCTTTTTAGTTCTCTTCGTAGATATATAAATTTGCAGAAAAAATTCGCACTCCCATAATAATTACCGTTTTTAGCCACCATTTTCTTATTTACTCTTCGCTAACAGCAAAACGACTATAGCGTCCACTTATGAACCGTAATGTGCATAAATTTTAAACATTCTTGAAGCTTCACAAGCGTTTACCCCTTCCCGTATGCCAACAAAGATCAAGTATCACCGCTGACGTTGAATCCCCTTTAATTAGGGTCCAAGCTGGTTTTCTTCGAGGAACGAGACCGTTTACCGAGAGATTAGGTTTCGTCGTTAGAACAGAGACAATTAGCGCGAGGCCAGGCACGTTTCAAAGAAATTTAACGCGAGTCGGCAACCCTGTGACATGTAGGTACTTACGCGTGCGGGAAACGCGCTCGTTACAGGCAACACGGCGTGTGCCACGAAAAGCTGCAAGTTGACACGAGTATCGCAACACGAGTGTACGTGGCATCGTTTGTAGGAAACGAGCGTTCGTGCACACCTTGATAAAGCCGGTAGAAAACCTTGGTCGACGTTGCAAATGGATTTCCAGAGGTATCGTATCCGCTGACCCTCGAATTCTAACTGGAAAGCGATGAATAACATCAGATAGAATATCATGGATATGTTTTCTCGATATACCTGTATGTAACGTAAGGCATTGAACCCTGCACATCGAGCGACTACGTTGATCGTGAGTCTTGCAACATCGTCGAATATTTGCAAGAGTTTTCAAGCTTTCCGCTTTCGTTACACAACGTGTCTGGGTCACACGAGGCAAATTTTACACACGTAACGTCGTTATCCGAATTATTGAGTTCCCTGCAGCAATTTTGAGCTTTAGAACCTTGTTACAAACTGTTTCATAATGGTCCAGAACATATTCCAACGGTATAAGCTCCGTAACAATATTACCAGCGTTGAAACTAAACATTGCCATTTTTAGTCTTCGAACGTTGTTGGAACACTGAACTTTGTAACAACGTCGAAAATCCGGTCATAAAAGATAGGGTAGTAGTACGGAATATCTATTTTATTTTCTTACTTGAAGAGTCTCGGTGTATACCAAGAAAAGACGAAGAGCGAACGACTTTAGGAGAATTTCCTAAATTTTACACAAGTTGCCTTTTTCTTTCGTTTTTCCTATGGAAAATCCACAGGTTGAACAATAACGTATAATATCGGCCAGTGTTATTTTAAAGCAAAACAAGTTACGAAACTTGCTATTAGACTAGTTCGTTGCGCTACTCGTGCGTATATAACTTAACGTTGTAACATTAAACCGGATTACAGCCAGTTTTTCTAGCTCGGGAGATTTTGCAGCAGCGTTTTGTCGCCATAAAAGCAACTAGCAGAATTAAACACCTGTGACCGATAATTTCGTATCTTGCAACATTTCCGAGTATCTTGCATCAAGCACGAGCATCGCAGCGAGGTTTGCTTTTCATCAGTTCCGTGGCATTGATCCGTACTGTGAATGGAGGGCGTTAGATATCGGTTATTGCCGTTGCGTTTGGGCCTCTGTCGACCATGATCGATCGACAGGGTAGCAGAGCGTAAAGATAAACGTCTGCAGGGCTCTATGAAGTGGTTGAAAAACCGGCTAAGAGCTACCCGCCGTCCATCACCGTCCGGCATTCCACCGAATTTTCCAAATACATATTTTCGCTGTGTATAAAATGCAAGGCGATACTAATTAAAAAAGGCAAGCGATTGGAAAAGAAACAGAAGCCGAGCTGGCACGATGCTATCGCGGCATTGGCTAGACGGGATTCAACGTAGCGTACAATAAGCTTTATCGCGAAATACAACCACGACGGTACGAAAGAGGGTGGAAGAGGATCATGGCGAACAGTCTGTTATTATTTACAATTCATATGCGCGCATAATGCAACGCGAACAAAGGGTGAGATTCAGAGCAGCGCGGCGTATGTCACATTTATCGCCAACGAAGAGCCCATGCATGTATCGTCGTTGGAAGCGAGCTACGTATTTAAATATTAAAGTAATTCACCTTGTATACCTCCGTATATAACGAAACAAAATAGGGAAGGTGGACGAGGAATGAGTTTCTGTAGGCAGTGTGCCCGCGATTATCGAAAAGGATCGGTGGCGTAATGATTTGATGTTTGTCTCGGATAGATACACGGCTAACCGACTAATGTTTCTGTGCGGTAAAGTGGATGGAATTACTCGTAATTTGGTAATGAGCGCTGCGAAATGGCAGTAAGAATCGGCATAACCCACATCACGTAGCCGCGGTCATATGCGTAATGCAATGCGCGTAATGCACGCATTATAACAATAGAATCTACCGATGCTTAGCTCGTTTGCCGGTGAGCGTATACGTGGCGTCGGCGCGTGTAATACGGATATATTAGCCGGTACCTTGGTAAGCTAAATCCTTATAACAACGACTTCCATCTTGTAACAAAAATAATATACGTTACAGTATTTGCATAATGGAAATGATCAAATTTACATGGAGCGAATTGCAAGTGTTTGAAATAAACGTTGAAAGATGAAAATACAAGGTCTTTCGCGTAACTGGGCCGAGCTACCAGCCGAGCGAGTATATCTGGAAAACGGTTACAGGTGACAAGAAGAAAAAATATCACGGGACGAAATTAAATAGCGGGGCTAGTTAAGAGTTGCAGTTGAATTAAGAGAATTAAAATCCAGAGTCCAGATTAAACGTCCGTGCAACTCCGGGTGAAAGAGTAAACGTATCAACGAAATGTTTTATTTTACAAAACGAGCGTAACGCGTTACGTGTCAAACCCTTACATGTCGTAATTTTGCAATTTCATGGATGATCAGACCAGTCGCATGATACGTCAAACGAAGACATCAGAAAATCACTGAATTACTATTAGCATACCGTTACGAGTGAGGTAGAAGAACACAGTGCAAAATATAAATATCGAATCGATAAGCATATTAATAAAAATTGACTGATACACACCCATTAACAGAAGACCTTCGTTATATATATTTATATTGTTCTAATTATATATACATATATCATATACTCTATGAATATACTATGCCATACATTGCATTATAAAATGACACGATACGAAAGGATGAGTGCGAATGAGCAAAAATATATAAAACGTATAAGTAGTTTCTAATGTCAAACGGACAAAGTGTAACTATGAATGGAATTAATAAAAAAAAAAAAGATAATTTTGCGATCTTTATACGGTGTACGTTCGCAATAAATATCTCACAATTACCCTGCATAGATGATCATAGTTATTCTATCGATAGATAACTAAACGACGTTTCTTCTGGTTCAAATCGACTTTCGAAAATCTCGGCTCGCCATTTACAGCAACTAACGGTAAACGGTAACCCAGTGGACAACGAAACGAGCTTGCAAGCCGGCAGTATCAGCGATCCTGATAAAACCGCGGAGTCGAAATCGGTCCAACGTCCATTATGCCTGGTCAACGGGCTAAAAGAGCCGCGGGTGGACATCATTTTCGGCTAAGTACACAACCGATAAGGTTGAACGATCTGCTCATTGCCATTGTCGTTGTCACGTGGAATCGCGCCGCTGTAAACTGTTTACGATGCTGCTGTTCTGTGGCACGAGCGCGCGCTCACACACGCACGTGCACGAGGCTTACGACCGATCGACGAACACGTTCACCTGACAGGGACATGGGTCCATCCATCCGGCCATCCGTAGAAAATTTGCGGAGGCGTGATACTCGCTTGATCGTGAGCAATTCCCTTACACGTCGATGGCTTGCGACTCATCTTCGATCAGTCTCGTCGATTCTAACTAAATAGACAAGTAACCAATCTACTTTAGCTTCTCTTCTCTTTTCCTTCGATACGGTTGCTCGCTTTCTATCTAACCACCGTTGTTATCGTCGCTGCGGATGTAATTAACTGCCTCAACGTGGACGAGTAATAGACAGAGAGAATCGAAGGCTAATGGCGAGACTGGCGTAATTTAGAGCGCGATTACCCTGTACGAGGCATCGAGGAAGAAGTTTAAGGGATTACGATACTCTGTTTATTTCGTAGCCGTATTTCCCAGCCGAGACATTTCAGACTGAATTTTAATATACTTATTTAGTTGCTGTCGATAACCCTGTGAAGGATATAGGATTATCTAGTCGATGCTTGGTCCGAGGAAAACTTTCAAAGAAGGAACGAGTCAAGTAAATATTCTTAAGTATCGCTAATTCGAAACTGCTTGCTTTTCTCGAAATGTTTATAGAGAATTCGAGTCACTTATTTCCGATGTACTATCAATGTATCATCAACCACTGTGCCGCGTTAATTGAAATCTGGTCTAAAGGTTGTTTTGAGAAAAATGACTTTAGCATTTATCAAGCAGGCATCGACTTCACATACGTTTGAAATATAAACTGTTACAATAACTTCAGTTTCGACGCAGATACAATTTTTTTATTCAACCTACATACAGGTAAACTATTTTTCCGATTTTCCTTTTCACTCGACGTTACTTGCAATGTGCGTACGTAATTTCCGTGCGTGGCTCTAATTCGACGCCCGTTAATCGTCCGACGTATAATCGCGATCTTTTTACAACAACGCGTCGAACAAAATTGAATCGTTTCGAGTAAGAGATCCGTTCTCTCGAGACACCCTGTATGTCGGTCGTGGGATTCAAATCTGACCTGTCAGTATGCGAATCGCATAGCCGAGTGACGCGCATGAACGAAACGACGCGGGTGTATATTGACGTTACCACGCGGCTCTCTACGAAGGAAAAAGAGGCAAAAAAGAGAAGAGAAGCGCTTCTGTACCGTGTAACCCGGTGGAACGTGGAATCGGTAGGGCATCGTCGAGGGTTTTGATTTTATTTGCGTGCACGTCGCCACCCAGACTCTTGTTCCCGTGCATCGCACGGACGAAATTCCCTGCCGGTGGCGAAAACCGCCTCTACCCAATGCTTCTCCTTTCTCGTCATTTCTGTCGTTTTATTTAGTTCTCTCGTCCTGTCCCGTTTGCCCGTCGCTTTTTCCGTTGCCCACGTCTCTGATTTTGGCCTCGTTAACCACCGCAGGTTGGCTACCGTACGTGGTGGATAATGAATTCCGGTCCACGGTGATTTGGCTTAGAATTTCGCCTGGAATTCTTTCCATAGAACTTCGCTTCACCGGTTATATGAAAAATGCTTTGAAAACTTTATGGATGATTTTTTAATCATCCCTGGTGTGAATATATCATGATATCGGTGAATAGGGTAGAACACATAGATCTTTTTTATTATTAAAGTGAAAGGCCAGGGGTTTTCAGATATTCCGCGATAAATGTACGATTCTAGCGAAACTTATTTTACGTTTCCTCAACGTGGATCACAGAACGCGTTAAGTAGATTTCACGAGAAAAGAATAACTCGCTGAAAGAATGTAAACAGAAGCTGACATGGAAATTCATATAATTTATCTTACGAATGAATTATTGCTAGACAGCACAACAGTCGAGAATCACGCGTGATCGTCATACTTTTGTGACAGATCGCCCGAGAGTCGGCAACGAGCTCGCAACGAGGACGTCTCTATCTCGGTTCAAAAGCTCAACGCTACCGACTAACTGATCTTCTGGGGAATTAACAGCGGCCTTGACAAGGAAGGAAGAACATGGCTGCGTGAAAAGAACAGCTTCGATGCTGACATAATCGTCTGAATCACCGATTAAGACCAATTAGACCGCTGGCTGTCGGTTGGCTCGTACGTGTTCCTCTCGACTATGCTTCGTTTCACCAACTTAGGCTGCTCGTCATTACGTTTATGTCACGTCGTGGCGTTATTTTGTCGCGTGTCTCCGCTTTCCTTCCTTTTTCTTGGCAGCAAGAAAAAGTTGAACGTATATGACTTGCCAGGCAGAAACAGGGGGCCATTTATCACGGAGACACCTGGCAAGAAAAAGCCCCGATGTATTTAAATTACAAATATCGAACACTTGTAGGACAACGAGCGTCAAGAATACCGCTATTGATTTCTTTGTGAAACAGAGGAAAGCTCGTATCGATTGCCACAGAAATTCTTCAGGAAATAATGCTTTACCGTTTCATAAAGCGTTTAATTAGATTGTCGGGAACAGGTATCAAACTCACCGATGTCGTCTTGAATTTTCGTCATAGAAATAAATTGAACGAGACGAAGCAATTCCTCCGGTGAAAAGGAGAGGTAAAAAGGAAAGAAGCAACGTTGGGAAACGAACAGCAGCAATTCTGTCAAGATATTTACAATTATTAATCGAACAATTATTAAGCGCACAATTTCGATCGAGAGTCTTCGTCGAATCGAAGGCGAGCAATTCGATAACCAATAACCGATTCTAACCGATTCTGAAAGAAAAGGGAACGGAAGAGAAGCACTCGTAGAGCGCAAGAAAAATTATTTATCTGGTCACGGTTACGCGGTGGACATTGATAAAAACGTAGCTGCGCCAAACAGTACGGGGATACGCTGGGAAGAGGAAGAACGACGAAGCAGGATCCGTGAAACGACGAAAAAAATTGTTGTTCTCAACAATACCGGAGGAAAGATAAAGCCTCTCCATATCTGCCGGCTTTTCCTCCATTTTCACGAGAAAACGAAAATGGTCGACTACCACGGCGTTGATCCGGAACATGCATTCTCGTTCCTTCGAGAATTCATTGTTACCCAACATCTATTATAATTAATCGGAAATTAGCCAGCCAGTTCCGAATATTCGGACCATTTTCAAAAGATTTTCGGCAGTCCGTAGCTCGGTGATCCGAGCGTAACGGCCTTCTCGGTATTCGTAGAATGTGCACAACCCACCCCTTAATCCGGTTAGATGTAATTAACCGATGCAAGTTGCGCAACGAGCACTCCGATGCGGCCGCGAGTTGGTCACCCCGCATAATCTTGCGAGAACGTAGAAACAAATTTAATTAATATCCCTGCATGCTCGTGCACGCGGCTGCCGCCAATTACTTACACCGTTTAATAAGACGAGATTAATCGTGTTAACAGGGTCGATGTACATCGCGAAATAAATTTCGGACACGTGCGACAAAATTGTAACGAATTGTGCGACTGTGGATCTGTCTGCGCGTTAAGCTTAGTGACCAACGCGATAGGATTGTGTTTCGTAGCGAAGTCTCGAAGAGAACTCTACGTTCCTTCGTCGCGTTTCACTGATTTGATGCAGTCGTGTGACTTTTAACGTTAATGAAAAAGAGAAATCGTCGGAAAACTGAGCGCGATAGATTTGGCAACTATATCGAGTTGGCAACTAAATGATTGCGTATTTTCTCATCAGGTGGTATTGACAAAACCCGCAATCACTTAGTTGCCAATCCAACAGATAGTGAAATCTGCGACGCGTGTACGTTTCTGCACATTGCCGTGACAAACTCCACGTAATAATACGACGAATTACGAGAATGATCTTCGAAATGTATAGAAAGCGATGATAAGAAATAACGGAATTAGGATACTCGGCACTGCACGCGCGATTAACAGCCCGCGGATTTTTATTCACATTTATATTTTTACGAAGACAATTACTCGAGGCTGGTGGTTGAGACGTAAAAAGTTCTCGAGCATCGCAGCGCAGCCGAACGTGTTCCGTTTGGTCGAATCGTACAAGATCGGCGAAATGACCTGTTCTCTGCGAATTCTCAAGCTCCTTCTATAGAAATATAAGCAGAAAAGATCGGGTTGACCACGGGAAAACGCGGTTAGCAACAGAAGAGAGATTTCTGGGGTGAAAATGCAGCGCGTTCTCGAGCAAGCGATATTCGCTCGAGGGTTGGAACGGAGGCAGAGCGTGCAGAAAAACATCGGCAGAAGTGGCATCAACAGGTTCCGATGGGAGGGGAAGTTTCCAGAAGCGCACGGCAATTGTGGTGGAGGTTCGCGTGAAATGTTCTGCAACTCTCTGGAGGCGTTTGCATTGGTTGTTTCTCGGCGGATTTCCTCGCGTTGATGCCAGGTCCAAGCCTTAGACTGCTTTTAATTAATCCACCGATGACATTTCACTGGGGAAAATCGCAATTACCAAGAACCAACTCGGAGAACCGTGTCTCCGCAAACTCCTAACCGAACGATTTATCATTTGTAATGTCGAATATCGTTCTACTACGTTTCTCGCCGTTTTAATTTCACCTATGTTCTTTAACAAAATAATCTACACGTATATTGCACGCGAATTAAACGAGGAATTTCGAAAATTTCAATTGTAAAATCGTGCGACAACGTCTACGTATGAAAACGAATAACAACAAAATGAAATTATCACAGGAATGTGATATTGTTGAAAAGCGTCGCGATATCGAAACCGATTTCGATCTCGATTTCCCATTGATGGAGAGGCAAACGATCGTTTTAATACAGCGGACACACGTAATTTTACTCAAAGGAATTTGAAAGCTTGATCAATAGGGAAAGTAACTATTAAGCGGAATTATTAGTGGCTCAAAGGCTCGTTAGAAAGCGGTTACTACGGAGACGATGATCGTAAAATCGATGATACAAATTCTCAACAATGAGAATCTTGGCCGTGACGAACGATAAAACGTGGCGTTTATTATTCATTACGCTTTATTGTTCGATCATCGCCGATGATTCCGCAGACGGGGAATTAAAACTTCGCCCACTGCAGGGAATAGGTAATTCCGGTCGTTTTAACGACACCGTTAATCCTGGCGACACGAGAGGTGGGGCGCAGATGTAAAGAAAACCAAGGCGAAGCGTAAATCTTCGCAAAGATGGAACCGCAATAAACTACTCCGTTTAAGGGAACATTAAGGGTGAACTTTGGCCGTGCATAAACCTTCATATTTCCTCTTTTATTTGGCGCACGTTCCGCAAATATGCATTCCGTTTACGGAAACGAAACGAAGAGATCGATTATAGAATTAAAAATGACGCTACCGTTCTCCCTATGGAAATACGTCCGTATGGAATTAAATAATATCGTCAAATAGTAATATGAAATAATACCACGGTGGAGAAATGATCTGCGACGCGGCATCGCGAAATATCGAATGGATGCGAGATGGTGTGTCTGATTAAAATTCAATATGAATAAATATGATCGCATCGCGTGAATATCGAACATAAACGATTAAAGATTCTAGGAAAATAATCCATTCGCGATTCATGAAATTATCTTAATGCGCGTACCTACATCCCATTTCATTCTCCGTGCAAACAAATCTGAGAATTGCAGGGCTGCGTTTATCACGGTGCAATCGTAATAAACAGCTGCCATCCCGGCGAAATTAAAACCGAGCCATACTCATAAACCAGGCTCTTTCATAAGCGCTTACATGCGGCACACGTGAACAAGCAACCTTTTTTCACGTGTTTTCACGTGTTCACATTTACTCTCTGTGTCTCTTTCTCCTCCTTTCTCTTTTTTTTTTTCTTTTTTTTATTTTTTATTCGCTACGCTGCTATTCAAAGATACGTACGAGCTTTAATAACAGCTGCCAAAACATTCAAAGAGCACGCGATTATAGGAATCGTTCGTTAAAGAACGAACATCTTTTTTGTACATTAAAAAAAAAAAAAGAAAAAAGCACGACGAAGAACCAACGAATATTCTGGTTGCAGGAAACGCGCGATAAAATGTGACGCGCAAATGAAAACAAATTCTTCTACGTTTCCGTTTCGCTCAGGGATCGCCTTGTCAAAACTAATTTCACATGACCGAACCGTATCGTGCGAAAACGGACAAGAATGGAACGAAACGGTACTCCCCGACGTTCACCATTGTTCTCGGTGCACTTCCGGAACGACCAAACGTCTGTTGACCATCAACAACACTGGGGATCGGCGATAGCTTTTAATAACTTCGCGCTGAACGGGATAGGAACCGAAATACCATCGTCGTTATTTCTTTCTAAGGATTATTCGCGATGCTGCGACTTAAATCGTCGAGTTTGCATCGAATGGAATTATTTCATCCATTTGTACGGCGATAGCATAATTTAATAACGCAGGGTGTAACATTTCTCTGCGAATTCCATCGATACCTGAGGAAGTGACGAACGAGTCGCGATACTTGAACAATTGTTTCGCATTCTTCGAGATTCGAAGAATTCGTTACAAATTGATAATTACTACGATATTTCGCGTGGCGCGTCACGAATTTCATTTCGGTGAGAGAAACGATAAAAAAAATCCTGCGCATCCCTGGCATAGATAAGCTTACGCGAACGAGAGCGTGTTCTAATTGCGAAATTAACGTAATTAGAGCGGCGATGGTAAAACGGAACGACGATTCATCATTTCCTCGTCGTTTAGCAAATTTATCGATGCGAACTTGCCACCGTTCATCTATCAGCCCCCGGCTGTTATCGCTGTGTCCGTCTTAATAACGTCATTTGACGTACACGTACGATAGATGAACAATTCAAGAGAGATTACGAATGATTAAATTATTATCGGGAAAGATTGCCGTGGATTACTTTGGCTCAGATCATTTTATAAAAATCAAGCGTCGAGTAAACGTGACGATACCATTTGGTGCTTTGAGAGATTTTCCAGTCTTCGTCTAATCTAACGAATCGTTCATCGCAGATGATCGCGTGATATTCGTACAAAACCTATTCGTCGCGGATCGATTCCATTTCTAGGAGCTTGCAATAACCCTTCGATCTCCTTTCACACGCTCTCCTCTTCGGGATTGAAAAAAGTTAACGTGAAAAGCGTCTAACGATAACCGATTCCCTTTCGATATTTTCCTACCCAAGTGCTCGTCTAAGGTTGCCAATGCGATTCCTGACGATGCGACACAAGGATCCATTAGATACGCGAATCCTCGAGGATTGTAGCTGAAACCCGATGGTACAGACGTATTCGACTTACGTTTCCTTTGCTTGTAAAATATCCCTGTTACATCTTAGTTATCCATCGATATATATATAACTGCGATTTTTAAATTATCGGTAATCGCAATAATTTCATAATAGTTAAACAGGTCATCGATCAGGAATTCGATCACAGTTGCAGCATCTCTGTGCCGAGATGACACGAGCATTTTGAGATTCCGTGCCCAATGCTGGGAACCCAATAGGACTTAGATGTGATAGGTGGCTCAGGATCGAACGTACAACCGTCTCTCCTTCTCGGGCTCCATCATGAAAAAGGATTGAAGAACTTGGCTCGTAAATGTGTTTCGTTCCGACCCACTCTTCATTCTTCTCTCGCGATACCTTTTTCATTCTGAAATCTCACGGAACGATCTCGAAGAGAATTTGAAGCAATGTTCGTTGACAGGAATTTTGCGTTTTAGATTATGTTTGACTACATTTTCTTGTACTCGTAGGGAAAAAGTGAAGCTCGCGGGGATACCTTCTATCTAATCCCGTTCTTCATTCTCGTACTGTAGCGACTACGTAGCCGCGGTAGCGGTGCTCGAGAACTGCGAGCGTAATTTCTACGGAACCGTTTCACGTCAGATACATGGGTGCAAGTGCAATCCGCAATCGCGGAGGAATCCCTGGGAAGGAATTAAAGCTGACGCGAAGAGCTCTCAAAATATCTACCCGCACAACGACAACATTGTGTTCATGTGGCCACAAATAAGCGCATACGCGAATATTCTCCTACGTAATCTGTATGAAATTACGTAGTTAGAACACTGGCATTAAACGTACGCTTATAGCTGCGAGGAGACTTAGACTAAGATTCGAAACCAAAGATCTGAACGTTGGATATCTCCGGTAGTGCTAACAGATCTTTCATTTTTCGAACATTCAACGAAAACAAGAGTTTCGCATTAGAAACTACGAGGAACATCGACTTCCGGTCGAGAAGGATTCCATCTCGTTGCTAACTGGTCTTGCGTTGCCCTACTAGAGCTGAGTCAACATCCCCTAGATCTATTATTTCCCTTGCAAACAATTATAAGGATTCTCTGGGCGAATAAATCTGGCTAAAGCTCGATGCATCGTCAGCTCGGCCAGAATTTCAAATGAAACGCGAACCTATCAAAGGGTTCGAGAGAAAAGAGAATCATGCCCGTAATTAACGTTTCATCTCGTTCGAAATGTTATCGCGATTCTCTTTGCTTCCTGGCGTATCTATATTTGCATAAATTATATTCTATTTATTCTTTCCTTATCCTGAATCTCCTGATATTTTCTCCCTGTTATTATAGCGTCACCGATACAAATAGACGTTATCGTGAATTTCGTTACATCGTAATTTATTACGATATCAAAAATAATTGCAATACGACTAAATACGAATTAACGATCGGAAAATTTTCGATGTCATATAAGATCGAACAAAGTCTGAGTAGATCTAGCGACAGGAAGGATTTCTACCGAAAGCAACACTACCGATCGAAGTGAAATATAAAATTGATTAGATAATCTCTCGGATCGCGTTCGACGCATGAAGTGACTTCTAGACTAGAAGCAAACCATCGGACAATATCGCCCAACAGGAATTTAATAAAGCCAAACTATAGGACGTTGCGTAAGACGTGGCTAAAAGAAATGAACGCGGAACGTGCTTCGCATACATACAATCGCTTTTCTTCTTTCCTCGTCGGTCTTCCGATTCTTTTTCTGATACTTTTTTCTTGCTTTATCAATCGGTATACTAGCCGATGCTTTCCTTTTCCGTATCTTCTTCGCGAAGATGGTTTATACTATACATGTTTTACCGAATCGTCCTTTTTTGATCTGGAAGAGCCTCCTTTTTGCTTCCTTATCGGATATACATAATAGATGGAACGATACAGATTGTACCCATATGACCTCGATTTCCATTTTATCTACTGGCACGAATTGAACATGAACATGATTTATGGATCTCGCTGATAGAGGCATTCCTAAAAAGGTATATATAGCTCTCAAGAGGATATAGAATAATTACATATTATAGGTACTAAAAGAAGTAAGAGTATGTTGTACGAAATTTATTATTCAAAAATACATTTGCATTTGATTCGTAAAATGAGATATTATACACTGCTGAAAATAATTAGGGGATCGCTATTATTGACTTGATAGATTGACATGTTATTCGTATAATACTGCGACAAATGATAGCCCTAAGACAATCATTAAAAAAAAAAGAGTATACATACCTAGTAAATAAGTAGTATAATCAAACACGGAAAACGATCATTTAATTGTTTTGAGCAGTGTATATGAGAAAAAGATCAACATCGTAAGTATGTAATATAACAAAATTTAGTTAGATCGATATTGTGTTTTTGTTTAGTTAGAGCAATGCGCAAATGAAGCTACTGTGAAAACAAAATTTCTTCGACTTGTATATTAATTATTACTTTTAATGATCATTAAAATATCCTGTAATTAGATCTTAGAGAAGTTTACGTTTTATTTACATTTTACAAAACAAATCAAATATCACATACACGTATATGGATTGAGTATTAACAAATGGTTCACGTAGAAGTTTTTAATTTGTAAACCATACTAACATCATTTTAAGTTTCAACAATCTTTTTCTGTAGTTCATTTTCGTCATTTATTCGTTTCTCCCTATAAAATCTCAAAATTGTATTCTAACAAATTGGTCATTTTTGGCGACGCATATCTTGCTCATTAATTTCGTATAACTAATATTCCTCTTGAATTCTCTTTCACAAAGAAAAATATGTTTAACAAAAAGATTCCTAATTTGACATGAAGCGATAGATCTCTATACAAAAAATTTCGAAGTCAAAAAACATTGGTATCTTAAACTGTTTTACTTTTTATGTGTTATTCTATTATATTGTCTATCAATTTACTGTTTTAATTTACACGAATATGTAACTTTCTATTAGAACGTTACATTATCACAGAATGTGTACTGTACAGTATTTATATGATACAGGTCTGTAATCATTATAATTGGTCGTCATTATTTCCTTTATATCATCTTCTCTCTAAATCACGAAGAACATAATTTTATTATTTTTGACTAAGTGTTAATAATTATTCACCAATGTTTCTTGTCAGTGCCAAAATTTTCATATTTAAATACATTGAAATACGTTTCATATTCGAATCATGTAGGCTAGATCACGAAGCTTGGTAAATTTCATGATATTAAAAACATATTTCCGAGGACCAAGCTTCATTCATAAATACTATATATAAATTGTATAATAATTACTCTATTGAAAACGAATAACGTTAAATTTTATAAAAAAGTATTTAAATAATGTTCCTTGTATAATATTTTCATTCAAAATTATAAGTATACGAAGATTTTCGCTTCTTTTTATATACATACTTAAATACAAGTAAAGAAATACTTTAATGTATCAGTTTTCAATTTCTGGAATTAAAATAAATCTTTCAATGTCTATAATTAAATATACATAATCTAATATAGTCACATACGTTTTTATCATTTATCCTTTCGCATTACACGTGCAAATGTCCCTTGCATTCTCTGCACATTCTGATGGACATTCTTCTTTCATTTTTATTTCTATATCACAAACTTTAGTATTCGTTGGTGGACGTTCATATTTACATATTACAGCATACATGTCACCACCTAATCGAAGTGCTAACCATCGATTTTTAACAACTGCTAATTTCAGACATTCACAAGTCATCTTTGCATAAAGATTCGTATGAAGCGTTCTACCCATTCCCTCTAATACGATAAGATCGACGTTATGTTTTACCATCGCAAGACATAGATCTAAATTGAGTCGGCTATTAAATATCAAATAATTCGTTAAAATATGTAAAACTCCAAATAATTATCTTGCAACTATATATATCACAATGATTACCTTAAATCAAGACAGGGACTAGCTTGAGCTGTCTCCATGGCAAACAAACGATTTTCTTTCAGAGCTTGTCTAATAACTTTGCATATTTTTGCTGCATCTCGTAATGTTACAACCAATTCTGGATATGTGACATCATTTAATGCTGGCATAGAATTAGCGCACAGTATAACCTAAAGTAATTGTTATTTTAATTTAGTAAATATATTGTGGTCAAATTCAAAAAAATATAAGACAACCAACTTTTGTTCCTCGTTGTAATAAATCACGAGCAAACGGTAAAATTCCCAATACTATATCAACTCCACTATTGTCAACAAAAATAGCAGCACATTTATGAGGTGGACCAGTTTTCAATCTCTCTATCCAATCATCCAAATCATCTTGTAGCCAAGGTCTACCTAAGTTTAAAAAAAATATCATATCATCTTTATTGATGATTGTCTTTTTTAATATATTAATCGTGATCATAAATGTCACAAGTCTGTGACAGTACCCGGTATTTTTGCTTGAGCTTCGGCAAAACCAAAATTTGTTGTCTCCATTAAGGTTGCAACAGCTTGTGCACCCCAGTCAAACATATTACCACTCAGAACTCCCACAATCAAAGCTTTTATTTTTTCCGCTCCTTCCAATTCATCGAGAGCTGTTATACGACTTTTTAAATATGTTAAGGCTTCTTCATTCTCCTTTTTCTTTTGCTATATGTAAAATAAAGATTACAAAAATTAATTAAACATACATATTTAAAAAAAATCATGACATTATCGATGTAAAAATAAACTTTTCTAGAAACTTACATGCAGATATGGATCAGGAAAATCGAATTCCTTCATGCAGTGTTCAATAGTATCCAATAATACTCTGACTGTAAGTGTTCCATAAGCACTATAATGTAAAATGATTTAACATTATATTACAAATTATAGAATTATAATATATTCATATGATGTATACTTTTATTACTAAGCTGAACTTACAATGGTTGAAGACGTAGATAATGCAATCTGTTAACATATTTTTCCTTCAGTTTTTTTGCTCTATCTTTTGCAGTTGGACTATGTGGCTGGCTGTGAATAGCTTTGGCCACAAATTTATCCACTGATTCTTCAAGACACTGAAGCCAATAATCTCTAGAAATATTAAACATTGCTGTATATGGTTAAAAGATCAACCATTCATAACTCACCTTGCTTCTTTATCCTCAGCAAGATCAGTTGTATCAGGATTGTAAGATGCAGGATCTTTCAAAAGTGGACAAAATGTTACAGCAGTTTCTGCTTGATCAATTTCCAGCTGGTCTACTTTAATTCCAAGATTCGTAGATATTGAATCTTTAAATCCTGAAGATCCTGCATAATTTTCCAGCCAACTATATTCATCAGATTGTTCAGCACCATACAAAAAGGCCCCAATTGCACCAAGATAACCTTCATGACGAAGGAAAAGAGGTTTTACCTTACCCTACACACAATTTAATAAATGTTTATCATTATTTTAAGAAAAATTTTGTTTTGGACTATGATTATGTAACAATGAGAAGTTTGAAACTAACATTCGACCAATATTTGATAGAATATGAAATAGTATGCATTGATAGAGGGTGGTTACGAAGAAAGTAACCACCGAAGTAAACTTTATCCATTTTATGTACAGTTGCATATAAACTTGCTATTTGTCCAATGTCATTGCTTACAGTAAATAAAAGACTTCTAGCAAGATCTGCCTCAGAATACTTTGGTCTTCCTAAAAACCAAATAACAGAATTTATTTCTTAAGAGATCTTAGCATCTTATATGGTTAATAGTTTTGGAGAAAAGACATAAGGATATAGGTACTGAAATGATTATAAACCAAAGGAAAATATGTGATAATAAATAAGTTAAGCATACGACATATACTTTAAGAAAAATGAAGATATATTTACACGTGTAATCTATAGTTTTTACATATAAGAGGGGATATATGTTTTGAGATAGTGCAAACAGGTGTGAGTCTCAGGTTATGTTGGATACTCTAGGTGCTGTATAGGAATGAGTGAGAACTAGAAATACATAATCCAAATTCTTTTTCTAAGCCATGAAGCCAAAACATAAATAAAGATATAAATACCTAAGCATCCTATTAATAATTGTTTACTTTCTTACCTTTATCATTATAAGTAACCTTGCCAAAAGAAGATGCAATAAGGTCTGCAGATAAACCTTGTGAGGAATAATCGCCTGCATAAATATCCTTCACTAACATATCAACATTACGGTGATCTCCCCTTTCTGCAAGTTGCAGCAATTCATCAAAGCCCTATGTATTTTTAAACATTTGTGAAACTGTACTTATGTACTTCAGTAATATTATATAAATATAAAAACCAATAAATTATGTACATAAGCTAATGTATATTGGACTACATTTAATACTGATACCTTTCTTTTCGTAAGCAAACAACCTAATCCCCAAAATGTTCCACCTCCTGTAGCTGTACCACCAACTCTTTCAAATACTTTATCAGATTCAACCTAAAAATATTACATAAATTTAAAAAATAATATACTACCCATTGAAGGTGACTAACTATATTTGTAACTTACTTTAAGAATACTGACACCACTACCAATATTTACTAGCATATATGGAAATATATTAGGATCAGCTTTTTGAAATTTATATTCAGGATTCCCATGTCTTTCAAATTCAAATGCTTCACAAGATATATTTTTAAGTAAAAAATTACAGCCTTTTATTAAACATGCAAATTCGTCTTCTTTATCAACTCTAAAATAATGTTTTAATCGTTTTCACTTTTTATTAGAAGTGTTTGATTTTAAATTATAAAGATTTCATTTAACAGATGAACGACAAAACAACATAACTAATATTATCTTACATAAAATGCTTACATTAAACCTAATTTTTCTTGTAACAAAGCATTATATTTATATGCCCCTCCACCAGTCACTTTAATGTTTTTACCGTAAAACCTCTCAACATTTACTAAATTCTCCTTCACAAAATCCAAACAATTTTCAATGTATCTTGTTTCAAACTTAACAAAGTGAAGTCTATTGCCTTCATGAACTCTGTATGCACGTTCTCCACTATTTCCTAAGCCTGTATCCTCATACAATGCCTTACGATAACTAATCGTTGAATAATAAGCTATTTTTGTCAAAGATAAGCCTGCAATCAAATTAAAGCCAGAGCAATCTTTTACTGCATTACTAAAAGATAATAGCTGATCGTGTTCATTTACAATAAATATACACAATTTTTTAATAACATTTAAAATATATTCTTATCTTAATTAAATTTGTGCATAAAAAAGGTAGTACAATAATGGTAGGACAATACATACCAATGTCGATCGCGAATTTTTGAGCATTTTTTAAATTTGCAAACACTTCAACAGCACTTGGCAATTTTATGGAATGAGTTCGTTCGTCGTCGATTTCCAACGTTTCCATTTTATATTAATTTTAACAAACAAACTACTGTGCTTTGAACCGCGTAGATACTTTCACGACTACCAGACGGTATAAGAACTACATCACCTTAAATATTAATTTTATCATCGTCTAAACATTTGCCAATGAATATCATGTACACATACAGTAAAAGAAATTTGTCTGCTCTAGGACATACATGAACGCGCAAGAATTAAATCCTTGTTTACCTGAAACTTATCACGTTGATTTAAAAATGGCTATTAACATTAAACTGATAGAGGCGCCGTTTGGTATTTATGGCGCTAAAAATTTGATTTTAATCAAGTATTGCATAGAATGCTTAATCACGTATAAATTAAGAAATCCAGATATTATAGTTGACATTTTTGTAGAACATACGACTTAGTAGAGAATAGTACGATAATATGATTAATAGCAAAAAAAATTATGAAATTATAATTCTTTTTACATACATTATTTCTACAAAAATATATTCATATATTAGGATGTTGGTATTTATGACGATAATTTTGACTATCCAGCAATACAATAATTATAAAAACTTATCTGACAAGGAGACAACAATATATATTTTTAAATATCATATATTATTTTATTTAATTAATACATGTCACCACAATTGTATATAAAATATTGTTAAAAATAAATCAATAAAATAAAATAACAATTAAAATATATTCGGAAACTTAGATTTTATACAACATGTTCATGGAGTAAACAGTTATATTAATTTTTATCAGAATATTTATAAAATATAATACAATAATTTACAGAACATTTGCAATTAAAGTTAAATATATCGTACTTACACAAATATACTCATAAATTTACTATATATATACAAAAATTTGTTAATTACAAAATAAGTATTATTTAATCATATGTAAATATTATTATTAAATATTATTCACCTAATACGGAAATAATATTATTATATCTACTCCTTTAAGTTTCTTATACTCGTATATATGTAAAATGGCGACAAAGATACTTAGTAGCCTGTTGGAATCTGTGTTAAAATGTTAAAAATGCAGTAATTAAGCTAATATACTTTATATTGTTTAGTATTTTGTAAGTAAACAGTAATTGTGAATTTAATTTTTTAATATGATACATCTTTAAAAATTTGTTACGCAAATTTATTACATATATTATATATATGTCATACTAAAATTTGTATATTGTCCAGTAAATTAAGCTACATTAATCACGTAAAATCGCTTATATATTTTTCTAGAATACACCAATTATATATTAAATATGAGCGCATATATATAGCTCTATATATTAAAAACTGTTTATTAAAACAAAAAATTTCTATTGTTTTAAAATCTGATCATGAATTTCTTCATTCTGAGCAAAATTAAAAAATTGTGTAATCTTTCAGTTTTTTAATCATTCTTGGTTTTTCTTTGAACCCATTCTTTTTACCCTTTATCAAAAAGTACAAAATCCAGCTGAAATACAATATCAGACATGTCATTTGCATAACACAGACCCTGTTTATTAAAATCATATACGTGTTCCAAAATTTATATTCAGGAAAATTTTGTATTTTTTTCTTTTGATAAAAGAGGAATCGATTTAAATTTAATATTTTGTAATAAATTATATGAACCATATGTACAAAATTTATGTGACACAAAAGGAATATAAAACGCTCGGAAAAATCGATGAGATCTGAAAAATAAATAAGACATTAATTTAACATAATAGACATAAATAAAATTTAAAAATTCAAATATGTAATTTACTCACCTTGCGGAATTTAAAAATTTAGATGACGTTATTATCGTGAAATTATCGTTTATTCGAGAATAATTTGGTTCTAAACTTGTGTCAGTACCAATGTCCAGGTCTAACACAAAATGACATTTGTCTAAGCTAAACTATAATATAAAATATTATTGATTAGATTAGGCTTTGTATATAAACTCATACTTTTAATATATTTATATTATGATATAAATATCATCTTACATAACGTGTAGGTTCTTCTCTATTCATATCATTAAAATAGGGTTGTATAATACCAGTTGCATTTTCATGATCTAGGAAAGGTTGAGGTAACTGACCCTTAAACTCTGATCTGAGATACTGAAGTTTCCAACTAAAATATTGATTTTTTAGAAAATATGTATTGTTTTAAATTGTATTTGTCAAAAAATATATTACTTACTTATTTGATGGAAAGAAAAAGCTACTCGGAAATCGGTGCCACTCTTTACCGATGCAAAAATTGATATTAATATCCTTAAATATTTCTCTCTCTAAACCAAGTTTATTAGCATCAATCATTACTTCCATTGGTGCATAATAGCCTGATGTAAAATAGAATTTTATCTTGATTAAAATACATTTCATTCTCTAATATACTTTGAAAAATTTTAGCTTTTTACCTTTGTATATTGCTAGTGATCTTGATATTCCAAGAAAACCACATATTAAGATAGCAAAAAATGTTATATGAACAGTATATTGTAAATAATGATAAGCAATGTGTGAAGAACTAAGCTTTGTCCTGATAAAAAAATATAATTTTTGGACAGTATCTACAGCTATACCTCCAACCAAACAAATCATTGGATATACAGGAAATAAAAATCGTTCTTCCTGTAATCAAAATATGACTATAGATATAGTCATGTGTTTTCATGGCCTTAATTACTAAATAATGTTACTTAATTTACCTTGTGAGGTTGTAAGAAAAACACTAAAAACCAAAGATATAGTGGTGCCAATGAATACCAGTAAGATAAACATAGACGATCTCTTGGTCTGGCTGGTACAATTAGCCACACTAAAAGCTATATGATTCATTAAGGTATTAATAATTGTGAAGGTAAAAACATCATGCATTTTACAAATATTACCAATCCAAATGGAGCCCAAAGTGCACCAACAAAAATGAAATTAAAGTTTAAAAATCCATTATAAATATAATAACTGAAAGGTTCTGTTCCATAGATATTTGGCCCATGATTGGTGAAAACATTGTACATTACAATGTTCAATGGTGCTATTACCAATTTCCCATAATACATTGAATCTATCCATATCATTGGTACTAAAACAACAGCACCAGATATGATTACCCATTTCATAAATTTACTCCAGTCTTGTTTATGTATTAACATTTCCATTGCAATTGGTAATCTGCAAAGGATATGAAAAAGATCTATAGCACTGCTAGATTTCTGCTGTATAAACTACTCTAATTCTACATAAAAATTGTACCCAAGTAATGCAGCAAATGGCCATCCTAATAAAGCTGATATAGCTGTAGCAAAGATTGCTAATTCATACCGACGGCCATACCAAGCTGCTGTTGCAACAGTACTCAAATACCTATATAAAAAGCATACAAAATTAAATAATCTAATTATTTCAACATTTGTTTAAATGATATTAATTTCATACAACATACATTGAAAAAGAAGACGGTAGAAATGCAGCACTAGCAATATACATGCCAGAGCTAAGGATAAGAAATACTAATGTTAGTCTCCCTATATGAATCCCAAATTCTCTGCATACATTTCTATCAGAGAAAAATGATAAAATATAATTATTATCTTAATATGATATTTATTGTTAATGAGTCCATAATATAATTCAACAGATACATACTTATAGAAGTATACTTCAGATAAAGCACAACCCACAGATAATAGACATCTTACAAAATAAAAAACTAGAACAGGATTTGGTTCTAGTAAGTAATGATAAAGCTTTGCTGGTACCATATGAATCAACAAATACATATATGATCTTAATGCATATTGTGGACTATATTCCCATGTTTGTTGACCGGTCCCATAAAGCAGATAGTGACTCTAAGACAAAATGTAATAAAAAGATAATATACGATTATAAAATAAATAACTCATTTATTAAAACAAAATAATGTGGTATAAGTAAATTTATACAAATCATACAAAATTATTGAAACTATTAAGAACTATTCCTTACTGGTTCCCAATAGTTATAGGTTTCATCACAATCTGTTATGTGGCTCCAAATAGCAGAACAAAATCTAGCTGATAGAAGCAGCTTAAATGCTGTATCCACGCCAGGATATATGAGACCAGTATCAGAGGATTCTTCTGGTCTGAAACACATACCCTTAATTTTCCTTAAGATTTGTATTTAATTTCACATGCATGTTTGCTTCATAATTAATAAGTTTATCATATTCTAAGTAGAGTTTGTTAGCGATGAATTAAATACAAAAATAAAATAAAATAATTATCTATTGATAATTATAGAATTTCTATAAAATAACATATTTATGGTTCTTCATCAAAATAATTTAATATTGAATCACAAAAGAAAAGGTTAACCGGCATACAATACATTTAACTTTATTAAACACGAGATAACTAAACAATGCTCTATTCACTTTTTACTATTAAGAAAGAAAAAAATATTGCATCTACTTTGAAAATCTTCTGCCATTCAACTTTTTCAGTTCTTTCTTAGAAACAAAAAGCTGACGTTGACGTTGATTCGGCGCCATGGTTCCTCAAAACCTTTTAACTTATTTAAATATTTGTTAAACTATACCAGTCTATTGATATTTTTGTTGATGAATGAATCAATTGTTGAATCAATGCTAGTCAAATGTTATATACATTTTATGATATAAAATATCAAAATAATTATAAAAATAATTATGAAATAATTTATGTAAATATATTATAAATATACATATGCAGCTTCACATTTACTGTAACTATATTTTTACTTGAAAATGTGATTCTTATCATTTTTCTAATTCTCATATTTCTAATATTTATATTATAATTCTCAAAAATATTGTCTACTTATCATGTAATAATTTATATATATATATCTTTCTTATATTCTTATCTCCATAGTAACAAATAGCATTATGTAAAAATGGAGATTAAACCCAGTTATACATTTATACCTCTTGCACAAAAGAATTTTGTTGGAATAAATGACAAAACGATTCAGGAATTTCTTTCCAAATGGTAACAATATTAATTGATATATCATGTGACTGATTTATACGTATATACATGCAAAAGTTGATCCTTATCCTAAGAGTTGAATATAATAAGTTTATTTCAATCTTACAGGGGAATAAGAGGAAATTTTATTATTCAACATTTTGCATTCAATGAACCCTTTCAACAATATCACAAATACCATTTGGCTGAAGTTAGTTAATTAATTAGTTAATTAATTATAATATGTTTTTAACTTAATTTTAAATAATTCTAATCTACTATTTACTATCTTTTAATTGTTTTAGGCTTTCTTTCAAGATAATATTGTAACTAAGGAATTATTAACAAAACAAGGAAATTATTGGTTAAAACAAGGTAATAAAGATATTTTTCTATACTATGATATTAAATACTGTTAATTTTTATCACAATTAATAGGCATAGTAGCATCAAATATAGAAATAAAGCCAGTTCCTTGTTCTGTCCTAAACATGACTTTCTTTAACAAACTAAAAGATCCCAAAAATGGAGTTGTACATAAGTCTGGAATTATTTGCAAAAGATATGATATGGAAGTAGAAAATTTTTTAATCTCTGATAATCTTAGAGCGGTATGGATCTTTATTACAATTAATTAAATAATAATATTATGTACTTATCTATAATGAATTTACAGATGTTATTAGATGAAGAATGTCCAGAATATAATTTATATTTAAAAGATGAACGTGAAGAATTTATATTTCGTATTTTTCAAATGCTTGTTCTTGGAGGAATATTGTGTCAATATGAGGATATTTTAAATCCATACTTAGAAGTGACAAAGGCCATTTATAAAGATTTAGTAAGGTTGTATAATACTTGCACAAATATTTTGTTCTTAAAGTCAATAATAATTATATTTCTTTTATTATCTTAGAGTACAAACGAATAAAGATGCAGACTTGTCAATCAGTACAATAGTTCTACAAATAGTGGCTAAAGATAACAGAGGACAAGCTTATTTTCCATATGATCCACATCATAAGCAAAACATAGGATTTCTGTTAATTGATGGTACTACTCACGAGATTACAACATTCTTACATCAGTTTGGAGAATATTGTCTTTTACAATGAATGTAAAAAGAATTTATACATATAAAAAGAATTATATTATAAGAATATTTTATTAGTATAAAACGTTATTTATTATGTAAATACTGAAAATTTTTATTAGTTCATTACATTGTATTGTGCATTATTTACATTTTATATTCAACATGGACCTAATACATAATAGTTTTAGTAATAACAAATATTTTGATTATGCAATTCATAAATACTCTTTGGTATTACGTTAATTGGCACTAATAAAAATAAATAACTTAACATACTGTCTGTCTTGCACTGTTTTGTCCTATACTTCATTTTATACCACATTTGGAATCATATAAATGGTAGTTTATTTTTTCTACATTATGCTTGAGTTTAATATAACTCTAATCACAGCACCTTTATGATTTGTAAACTTTATTGTGATATTTTCTCCGTTCCATTTTTAAATACATGTGTAACTTTCTTCAAACACTAACTGTTTAATCCTTACAATAACAGTATTTTCGTAAATGAAATAATGAATTTTCTACACATCTTGCCTGAGATCCATACATATTGATCCTACTAACATCTGAAATCTAAAATACAAATCTCAATATATTTTCATTTGTATATTTTTATTTTTTAATAGTTATATTGATTACTATAATTTAATTGCAAACTTACTTTGGTTGAAAAAGTGTTTTTCTTTATATCATAATTAATACTGACTTCAAATAAACCAAATCCTGGTTCTGTTTTTACTTTCAACTGATAAGTTTCAGTAGTTAATTTTGTTTTTGCACTAAAATCTCCCATGAAACCATCTTGATCTCCCGATTTGTAAAATTTCAGTAAATCTACAATTTTACACTTTAACAATAGCAGATCAACATAAGTAAGAGTTATAAATTGTTTACAATACCTTTATTAGGTATAAGTTTAGCAGCCCACAATATCTGTTTTAATTTCAACTCTTCACATATGTTGCGATGATTTTCTGTATAAACATTAAGAAATTGGACAAAATACTTGGCTGCAGCAATCACGTTATCATCATCAATTGAAATTTCTTGCCAACTCAGGCATGCACACCAATGTGGTTCTATAAACGCATCTGCACACGTTCTTTCTAATGGTATCTGCATCGTTATACAATATGATTATTTATCAATTTGTAACATTTATTGTAAGGTTATATAATTATTTAAAAAACATTAAATTAGAAAATTAAAGCAGTGATAATTCTGTTTTGTTTTTCTTTTTCAATTTGATATAATGTAAAGATATACAATAGTATAACTTTAAAACAAAATGAATAAACATAAAGTATTAGGTTAATTTATAAAATACCTAGTGCAAATTTTTTTCTCTGGGAACTATTTCTTTTTGAACTTTCTTTACTCATAATACCTAATGAATAGGGGTGAAATATAATAATTTTGGGTTTAGGAATCCATTAATTCAAAAGTTATGCGTTTTTAAAGTTTGGTTCTCTTAGTGTACTATATGGCTTACTTTAACCACGCACAAAAGCACGTATATGTTGAAAGATTCCCGGCATTTCTCTTATCTCTTGGCAGCACTTTTCGATTCGTTTTTGTACACTAAACATCTCATAACTCTAAAGCTACTAGTTTTTCGACCCATATTTACTGAGATCTTTTACTACTACACTGAAATTTGGCACCAACTTTTATGAACACCCTGTGCAGTCTTACCAATGCTAATTTACTCTATCTATTTAATCTATCTACAACTTTTCTAATTTCACGAAATAGTATCTAGTTACGTCGTCATAGTATATATAAACAAAGACGAACGTTCTGTATATCTAGCAAGAATAAGACGAAAAAAGCTATACAGAATTTTGCAACCTTTTACGTAGAATAGCTTTTGAACGGGAAAATTTTTAAACTTAAAATTACTTGAAGGTATTACTTAAGGTTTAAGATATTACTTTCAGTAAGTATAGATTTCGATCAAAAAAACGAGATTTCATATAATGGATTTCATATAATACCCACCTTATCAAATAAACTAATGGCTCTTTGCTGACGATCTCCAATTTTTGGTATTTCAAAATTCAATATACTTTCTAATGTTTTGTGAACGTCAAACGGTGTCGTTAAATAATGTGTATTATGTAAAAAATTGGCATAAGCTTCTGGATAAACTCTTTTAAACCAAGGGGGAAAAGCAAACGAAAAAAATGGTAACCTTTCCTCTTGTTTACCTTGCAGAGTATTACGAATTTCTGCAAACCTTTAAAATGAAATTTACAACATTAGTTTTTTTTAGATGTACAATCCTATACAACAATTAAATTTTCCATATCACTCAAACCTATGTCCATGATCACTCATCACTATCAATACTGTATTATTTAAATGACCAAATTCATTTAAGTTCTTTAACCAATTATGTAAATCTTCATCTACTACACCTATGTCATTATAAGAATCATGTGAAAGTTCTCCATGAAAACCAAATAGAAATTTTGGTTGATGTTTGTAGACATCAAAAATTTCTTTAATATAATTCAGCATTACCTAAAAGAATACTAATGATGTATAGTTCAGTAATTGTAATATAATAAATATTAATGAGAATTCAAACATACCATATGTCTAGGAATGCTTCCAATGCAATATTTGTTGTAGTATCTAAAATATGGTGCAGCAGCTAAATAGAATGTTCTCATATAATGATCAGTTGGTTGTTTCTTAAAACCTTTTAGACGATATGTGAAAGTTCCAATATGATGGACATCCTCCATGAATCCTGTTATATAACCATTCTCTTTGTACTGATTCCATATCATTGGATATACATCAACATAATTTGCTTTTAGTCCCATGCGTTTTCTAGTATCTGGAAGTTCAAGTTCAATCTTTCCAGTAAGTATAGGAATAAGAGCTTGTGGTGTTCCATCACCTACTATATTGTATCCTTCTAGTATTAAAGCTCCTAAGTATTCTTTTAAATACCGATATGTTTTTGGTAATTTGCGTATAAATGTATTTCTGGATAGAGAATCAAAGCCAAACATAAGTACATTTAGTTTAAGGGCCTTGTTTCCAACATTTTCCCATTTACTTTTCTCATTTACTTCAGGATCATCCTTCACTCCGGCCATAATACTGTGCCATCTAAAAAATTGTGTAAAATATAAATTTAACTAATTTGTCAATTGACTATTTTTCTTACTATGTTCTTACTTATTTCCATCTTTTGATTCACACTTAATATCAACAAAATCGCTATGTTTGAGAACATAGGAATCTTCAGACTCAACAGCAGGTTCGAATAATACATTGTAATCATCATCCCTAAGAATTTCTGTGAACAATTGAAATAATTATGTCTAGTATGTTCAATATGAACATACGTCATACAATTTCATAAAACTAACCACTGAAAGAGCAAATTATAGATCCATGTCTTTTTTTTGCTCTGCTGCTAATAATTAATCTTGAACCATGGAGAATAACCCAATTTTCTGGTGTACATTGCAAAGGTGGGACATCGTGAATAAATTTGGTAATTTCTGGATTAGAAACATTTAATTGAGGTAGTTTGCAAGCCACAACTCCTTCCCTGAAAACATAAAGATCTCCTTGCATTTTTATATTTAAAATAAAATTATTCTAATAAAATTATATATATTATATGTACCCAACATAAGATTGTTCAGATTCCTTAATTGACTGAGATATGTGTATTCTGGAATAACACAAATTATAATTAAAGATGATATATTCCTATATTTTAAGGAATTAAATGATTGCTTACAGTTTATCCAGATTTGACAAATCATTGTCACTAAATCCCAGTTCTGAACGAAAAACTTGTACAACACAAAACAGCAGTAAGACAAATATAGCTGTTATTGTGAAACGACGAAGATAACATGACATAATCCTCATCTTTATTTAGTATATCATATCTGGAAAACAAATTGTATACTTTTATCCTATATTCTGCATATGAATGTTCTAACTTTTGGAAATATTTCAGGGTAATAAATTTTTTTTAAATTTAATGTAGCTTTCAAAAACACTGTAATAATAATGTGATTAATAAGTGAAAATATTTGTTTATATACAGTCACAAAATTTTATTATACATATTAATAATTAGCATTAGAATTAGACATAACTTAAATAACAAAAGGTCAAATAAAAGAAAAAGAAAAATCAATCCAAAAAGAAACATGCCAGTTAAACAATACTTTCTATATATAATTTTAAGTTTGTTAATTTTGAATTAAATTAATTGGCAGCATTAGTATGTAGCACCTATTAAACTATTTCTTTTGAGCAGAACATTGTATATAGTTTCTTATTAAATCTAATCCTTAATAAATTTAAAAATTAAAATTCAAGTCCTTTTTTTCTTGTTATAAGATTACATTACAATTATTATATAATTATTAACTGGCAAGTTTCTGTTAGCATAAACGTACGTGAAAATCGACAATCCAGCAACTGGATAAGTGACTTTCTATATAATGGCAATACTTATTACGTTCGCAGCGTAGACGTAAACTCAATCGATTTTTTCTTAAAAGGAACCGTCGAAATAGAGAGAAATTTTAAGATTTAATGTATAAATAATTATGTAATGTATTGAGATTTTTTCAATAAGCTTCTTTTCCTGTTACTTCCACTAATATTATAGGAGTGACAAGCATAAAATGAGCACATTAAAAACATTTAAAAACTTGATGTTTCTTAAAGTTTGTTTTTCCTTTTTCTGCTCATTCATTTGTCTTGTTTCGAAATTATCTCCTATTTTATCACACCGAAACGTTGCAACTGTGAAAACACGTTATCGGGTATTGGCATGTTCCTCTCACAAAACTGTAGATAGAAATGATTTTGATTCCAAGCTAAAGTGCTTGGAGGTGTGTGCCACTGTGCAGGTTATTTAAGGGAAATGCGCATTAAAACTGCATCTCGTATTTTGCAGAATCCACAAATGCAAAGAGAGGGGAAGAAAGAAATTGAATCTCTAATGCTTTCACTATCCGTCCATCATTATTCTTATACTCACACGATTATTGATTAAGAACGGAAGGATTTCAATTGTTCGACTTTAATTTTGATAATCTCTTTTAAAATGATAGCATAGAGATAATAAAAATAATATATATGAAATATTAAGCAAAGGTATTTGATAATTTTAAAAATATAATAAATTCAAATTACGTAATTAGTAATGTATTATGAACAGAAGAAGCTCGTATAAGACTGATTCAGTATGCACCCTGTTATCACTAAATAAGTACTTTCTGATAATATTTATCGATATAGACATATGAGTATTCGGTTATCAAAACAGGAGATAGAACACATAAAAATTGATGTGAAACGTATTACTATATAAATGTTACTTAGTACTTCGTTGATTCCTTGTTTAGCTCAATATATTATTAATTATTTCCAAAGTATGCTGTCTGATCTAGTTAAAAAACTGTGTATTTTGAGAATTCCTATCGTTTCATTGCCTAATAATTTGATATATACTCTCGACAAAAGAAGTAACAATTAAGTAAAAATATACCTGTGAATAATGCGAAGCTGAAAAGAGTTGGTAAGAATTCCGTGTAGATCCAACACAATCATAAAGATAAACACTCGTATTAGCCGGAGGCGTGCCGAAAATGTCGCATGTACCAACAAAATATCGCAACGCACAACGATGAACGATAAAAAACGGTGCCAGCCTTTCTCTGTGTCATCCCGCTAGGCATTTAGCAATACAACTCTCACCAACTCCGTTATATTTACGATACAAGTAAGGATTTGAAAGACTGTATTATTTACGCGCGCTTCTAATTACCGATGCGGATCGTAATGCGTCTGCGCGAAAGCATTGAATAAATACGGAATCGTGATAAGGATCTTGCAAATTTGAAAGGATTAACAGCACAGGAATGATAACAGTATTCAACAAGGGTAAAATCGTTGACTTGTACCTCGTCTGTGATTAAATTATAATTTATATCGTTAAATAAAACAATGCAAACCCTTTAAAAGAAGTTAATCAACATACAAATAATATTTTTGATTAGTATCTGCTTCCTGCGGAATTTTTTCCACAACATGAACAGTCATGATATTGTACTGTTCCCGAGATGATTGAATTACAGCTCCACAGTAAGTTCTAAGAGTAAAATAATATCCAATTTCGATAGATACAAATAAAGAATATCCTAGAAAGAGACCTGCAATACCACCGAACGATACAAGTAAATCTAAATAACCAAATCGTACTTCTCTCTTGTAGAGAGCTGTTGGCCATTTTCTCAACATAACTCGATTCGTATTTTTAGAAGAATTTTGTATTTGCGTTACGCTATATGACGCATGGTCGCAAGATAGCCAACAGCTACATTGAGTTATATCGATCTTAACGTTATTGAAACAGGAATACTTTGAAAGTGGACATTCTGTTTTACCATCGAACGATAGAAACCATGGTAAACATTTACAATATTTAAATATCTTATCGATCAAACATTTCATTTCACAATCATTAAAATTGACAAAATTTATATCTTGCTTAGTATAACATTTTCGTTGTCGAAGAGACAAATAACGAATATCGGGAGTTGTATACGTTATATGAACAATAAATTCAATATCTATAGGATAATGTGCTTTTATTAGGGCTCTTTCACCTGGACTTGGACTCGTAACATTTTGTTGCGTATAGTAAACTCTGCAAATTAAAATCTTAATTTAATGATATATTCAAGACCTTGTAATACAAGTATTACTGATTATTTGTCTTTTATGGCAAAAGAATTATTTAAAGAAAGACTTTATTTGTAAAAGGTAGGTATATATTTACCTTAAAGGAAAACTTGAACTGAACATCTTAAATTCAAAACTCTTTAAATGATCAAGAATTTTAAGTGGCTCTAAATATTTGGATTTACAGCAAATACCCACAGCCGTATGTACTTTTATAAATAGTGCGTTACATGATATATTTATTCCCCTAAGTTTTATAATGAATCATATAAAGTATCGTTTCAATTTTCTGTTTGTAACTGAGGTTAAAAAATTATATTTACTTGTATACGCAGTCACTAATTAAAAGATCACAATCAGGTCCCATTGCTTCAAAAGTTTTACGAAAATTGTTTTTGTCTTTGTAAGTAAGAGGGAATGATTTTACATCGATACGTTTCTCAAAAATCCAATTGTACAATTTTTCGTATATATATATTTCATCCTATATACAAAACGTAATCTTATGAAAATAAATTTATGAGAAAATGAGTAATTTTATAAGAATAACAGCTACGTTTACCTCAGGTATATTCGAACGATTCAAATGAAACCAGTCGAAGCAAACAAAAATTTGGGGAAATTCAATATTAACATTTTCTGTCATTATATCTAATCCGGTTATAGTTGGCTCTGTTTGAAATTTATCTAGGATGATTATGATTATAGCTATAATCGCTAATAGCGATGCAAATGTCAAGAGAAACCATATTAATCTACGAATAAGTCAATTAAAAATTAGATAATAATATAATAAAGAGAGAGAGAGAGAGATACTTTTAAACCGTTAAATAAGTTATTTATTTTATACAATTAATTGTAAATAATTGCTGAATTATAAAATTACCTTTCCCATTTAGGTCGCGTGGAATCCACAAAATATGGAACACCATGCAACGTGTTTTCCAAAAGATATTCTCTTGATCGGAATTTCAAACTAGAATGTAATTCCTTGCATGAAGGATTGTACTTGTATTTCATTTTAAACTAGTCCTGGTACCGTATACTTCTGCAGATATATTACTACTAATAGCAAATAAGCTGAACAGCAAGATCAAATCGACCGTTTTTTGAATCGCATGTTCACTTTAGATCTATATTATGCACATTATGCACGTAACACGATTAATTTATCAGCTTGATCAAGTAAAAGGGAACAAAATAGGATTATAGATTAATGTGTTACAAGGCAAAGCAATAACGCTATTTAAATATTCCTTTATAATAAAGCGTACCACTTTTAGCTGATCAGTGCTGTTCGTTCAATTATTATACCGGTTAAAAATTTTGTAACGGAAATTATTGATCTTAAACGATAAAGAAACGGCGGAAAGAAGTGAAAAATATCTTACGTTCTTCGCCGAAAGAAACAAAAGAAAACAACATTTATTATTCCCTTTCTTTCTAGAACGAAAAACGATTGCCAACAGGAAACTATCGATAACTATGCGTTTATTCGAAGTATTGTCTTTCGAATATACGTTTTTCCAGTTGCATCTCGTCATTTAAGAATCGGCCATCGTCTGTGGAAACACAAACAGTCCTCATCTTCGTGCCAGCTTCTTTATTATTTTAGACCACCCCCTCTTACGACCACCATCTGCATGCATACCGACGTTGTTCCGGTCCTCATACCCAGGAAAATCGACGATCGCCGAGTTAAAGCGGGTGTAAACTACCCTCTTGATGTCTTCCTCGTATCCGATTTCGCTCACAGAGTCCTCCTCTCTCTTAATGCGAAAATTCATCGTGCCCCATCATCAAGCGTACGAACGTTTGTTTTTCTAACTTAAAACACGTGTTTACGCATTCGAATATTATTCCTCGTGTCTCCTTGCATAGATAAATAAAGAAATTAACTGAAATATCAAACAGACAAGAATGTTTCAAGCGAAGTGAAATATCATCGAAGCGACATCAACGTTTGTCTTAAAAAAGAGAAAAACCCAAGAACTGAGGAATTGTATGACGGATTACAATTGTCAGGAATCGCAGTAATAATAAAAAGATGTCTGAAACATGAAAGAAACGAAGAAAATGAGAAAGAAAAATGAACGATCCCCTTTGTTAGGGGGCCGCTTGACGCACTGGCGAGAAAATACTTCGGAGAAAAAGAAGCGGCGCTATTCTTGCGTCCAGGTGTGAGCCTGTAACGCCAGTGTAAATATACAACACTTACGCCATTCCGACGGAGCCTCTTCGAAAACTATTAACGTATCCTCCTATTGCGGCTTTGCCGACCATTCTTCCGTTCCGACCCATTTCTCTTTCTACTGGACCATGTTTTCGTCCCTTCGGAACATTAAGTGGCACGTGTTAAAGAACTTAATCAGGTAGCCATCAACGTTAAACAGCCACCGACTCGATCATCGTTCACTTACCGTCGATGAAAGATTACTGTCATTCGCGAATAGTATTTTACCCTACTCGAGGGTGGATATGATATTTATGCTGTCAGGCACATATGGCATAACAAATAGTATGCCAAAACATGAGAACATAGTGACTATAGATCGAGGACTTTTATGGAACTGTCCTTTTTTGTGGAAAACATTATTTTCGTGTTATTGTTTATAGACTTGTTTATCATAGGATTGTTTATTGTCGATATTACGTCCAATTAAATCAACGTAAATAGAACGTTATGCTCTTATTTTCCACTCTCTTTTTATTTATGTATATGATGTTATTTAGTATGTCTTATAATCATAGGATTAACATACAATGATTAAAAAGCGTGATCACGTTATCTGCAGATTACGAAATTTGTCATACTTTTAATTATGATCTTCAAAATCCTTAGCGCAGTTTATGCATGTTAATTGTATTAGGATAAAATTAATTACATTGTGATAGCGCGGCAAATATTCTACATACGAATAATCTACAGTTGTCCTCAATTTTCGATGGTTGTAGACCCGACGTTACGATAGAAGAAGATTGATTGTCACAGAACTTATGATTTTATTATTAACATATTATATTCTATTTGCACTAATATACATGCACGTGACTGCGTTGCAAATCATGTCGATGAACTTTTCCTAATTGGTGACTGTTTCCCTAGTTGATCATTGTTCCTTGGGATACTAAATTGATTAGATTTCGTAGCTTTTCATAGGTCTGACAGTCAACGTTGCTTGAAGAGAAAGAGAAACCGATTAACATTTACTGCGCGTTAGTAACGATAGTAGTGGCTGACTAAACTATAATAATCGATTAAATAAGCTTCTGGAACGACGGAATATATGATTTTCGGGAAGCTTATTTAATCGTTAGAAAACCTTATACGTCGCAGTGGCTTTCGTCTTTTTATAGAAAATACGGAAAAATAATAAGGATTATTTACTCAAAAGGTAAGTAAAATAAAATAATAAAACTGATACAAAATTATAAAGAAAAATATCATAGAATATGAGACGACGTTCGAACCTAACGAAGGCGTAATTTTTATCATTGAACGTTAATTGAACCGCAGGTATAAATTACTGTTATTTCATGGAATTTCAATTTCTTCTACTCAAACTGAAACGTTTCTGCAGAACTAATTTCTAGTTTCCGATTGGGAAGTTTATATTGAAATGCTGGTGATGTTTTGTTCCTCGATTTACGTAACACTTTCGACGCAAAACGACATAAAACGAGACGAAAAGCTAATTTTTATGTACGGACGATTAATCGAGATTACACAAACGCAAGTATCCATGGAAGAGTTGTGTGGTCGTGACTCGGGTTGACTTGTTTATCGCGATCAGGAGCTGAAAAGTCAAGTTATTCACGAACAGCAAGTCAAGAGTGGGGAAAGTGGCGCCCAGTTGGACACCAGTGTATCAAACCGATCGCGATATACACTTGGTTAATTATTAGTGGCGCAATATGCAAGCATATGTCTGTGCAAATCACTCTCTACTTTCTTGATCGTTGGTTTTCTCTGTTCGTTTTTCCTTTTCATCTTATTCGAAGATCACATCCTTAATATTAATAGTGATTGATAATCTCGTTGTAATGCAAACCTCTACCAAACGTCATTAAATATTCACGTAAGCTATCACTCATAAGAATCTAAACTCTTTCATCGATTTCATGGTCGTATACAGATGCCATTAGAACGTAAACGATAAATCGTAAATTTAAATCGTTCGTTAAAAATCACGATGAAATTATTTCTGAGTCCAAATAAATAACGTTTGATAAATTAATAACTTAGTATAGTTTACGAGTCATAGTGCAAATAGTAAATATATAAAACGAGTTTTGTTCGTGATAGATAAGTAAAAGAGCTTGCTCATTTTAATTGTTTGACCTTCGTTCGGAATGCAGATTATTAAAATTCTGACCTATAAGAAAAGTTTTTAATTACAACCACTGTTATTAGGATTATTTGCTGAGGATTGATATCGCTGTGCCTAGCAAACTAACGTAACAAAATCTACTGAAATTAAAAGATCGCATTAATCGTTATTAGAGTATCGCTTTGACAAAAGTTGGTAAGAACGTTTTGATTGTGTTTCTTTTGATCGAGAGGTTCAGCAGTAAAACATACTTAAACACATTTCTCATAAATATACAGAATCTTTACTTGTACAACAAACATAATTTGAAAATATACAGATTTTTGTATCAGAAGCTAACACCCACGATCTCTCCAAATTAAAGATACTTTTTTCTTGTACCGCTCTGCCTCCGAGCCACCCATTCCTTCCATCGTTCCAATCAAAATACAGAAATCTATAACATAGATTCCATCGCAATACGGAAGCCATCACGAAAATATTAAGTCGTCCCATAAGTTTCGCCTTGTTCTTTGAACCTATGGAACGACCTAATACTATTAAAAACGAAGGTGGAGTCGTAAGTTGGCACGTGTCAGAGATTAAAGCGCAACAAGAGGCTCTACCCTTAAGTCGGCTGAAAAAGCGACGAGATTACGAGGAACCGTCGCTTCTGTCTATCCGATAGCGTAGGTCGAGCCTCGCTGATGATGAACCACGCTCGTCCCTCGCGTAAATCCTTGGTAGCTCTTCGAGATGCATGTGGGTGCCACGAACAGACGATCCGACCTTTGTATGTGTGACCGCGTTTCCTTGTGTGTACGCCAATGCGAGGGAGTTCTCGAAGGCGGTCTTTAGTCGGTCTTTAGTTTCGAGTAAGCATCCGTCGAAGATAGAGGACCCTCCTCGATTTATCCTAGCGACGGGTTTCCTCTTCCGGCTTAACTCTTTGCTCTCTCGATCCTTGTCTCTCGATCCTTGCCATTCGGACCGCGTTTCTCTCTTCACCCTTGCTTGGACCCTCCTATCGATCTCCTCTAATTGCCACTGATGCGATCAAAATTTATTCATGCCACTATACGACTTAATTGCCAATTCTCTGGCAACGTTAGAGCTTCGATAAATTTTGTACGAGAATTGTATCATACAGTGGGTTTCTTCGATCGTTTGGATAAAGGAAGAGCGTTTGTGTTACAATTGGTTGGTTGTTTCGAAATATCAAATTAAATTGGAAATTGAAAACGACAAGTTACATAATTAGTGGGATACATAGATACACAAAGGAGCTGTTTGTTCGTGCTTTGATTTTTGAAGAAACGAACTCATGAAAATTCTAGCCCACGTGCGGTCCAATCAGTGCGATGAACGCTTAAAAAGCAGAATTGTGTTACGTACGGTTTTGTGACTGTTCTTTTTACGATGTGAACAAATTACCGTCGTTTATCTTTGTTTTGCTTTTGTTGAGTCGAATTTTTAATGGCTGGTTTGATGATCAGAAACATAGAGTTTGACGATGGATCATGAGAAAACGCGAACGTTAAAGTGCCGACGGTAATTAACGAAGGAGTGGAAGTTTTATTAGTGCGAAACGAGAGTTTTCTTTTGAAAAGCAGGGGTGGTTTCCTGCCATTTTGGTTCCTGCACCCGCGATGGAGCGGCGAAGAATGCCAAGAAGAAGAGGCCTTTCCTCTGCGGAAATTCGAGCCGGTGAGTTTATTATTTGTCACTGATTTTTACGTATACTGTTATTTAAAAAGTATCGAGATTTGAATAGCGAAAAGTACCTAATCAACGCAGAATCTAAAATTACTCATAGTAAAATGGAATTATATACATAGCACGTGTAGGTTTTATTACATTAGAATTAGCCTTAACAATGAAAAATTTGCGATTATTTTAACGTAATGTATCTCTTAGATAAAAAAGAACAACTTATCACATTTACTTGCCACATTTTACTATAGTATAGTTTATGCGTAACTATCACATAAATTTGTATTTTTATCTCTTCGAGAGCTAGTCTCTTACCTCTTTTCTTCTAAACCAATAAATAATATTGCACATTACGCGTCAAATTGATATTTAGCAACTTTTTAGATAAAATGATGTATCTACGTATCTATTTGATGTATCTACGTTTCAAAATTTAATGTATTCCCTATCACTGTCGAAATACGATACGAAATAATATTACAAGGCACTTTTTACTTTATTTTACAAAATCGTTATAAATAATATAACTTAATGCTGTCGTACATGTTTACTACGTTAATGGAACAAAAAAAAAAGACAAATATACTCTGTAACAGACTATACATTGCGCAAATAAGATAATTTCTTGTATTATCGCGATTAAATACAAAAGTAAGCATTAAAAGATTAGAAGATTGAAACAAAGGACAAAATTTTAGCTTTATAAACGTAATTTATATTTTCTTCGGATAATTAACGTAATTAACTAATAAATAACTACTTACTGTTAATAATTAGCCACTATTAATGCACTGATGCCATACTTGCGTCTATCATGCTTGCTACAAGCAATAGCTATAAAGCAACTGAAATTCTGATTTATCAAGGGTTAGCTGCAATCGGTACGACCTAATAATAATCTTCAAAAGTGTCTGCACGATCTGAACTTCGTGAAGGTTCATTTAAAATGAATAAAATATAAATTATGCCTTGCCGTTACAAGAATCGTGGCCATTAATCTGATGAATCGAGAAACAGGCCCGCGTTGTGTGGCGTTTTGTTAAAAAGATCACGAAAAATGAGACGAGTAAAGATGAAACACGTATTCATCCAATGTGGGAATATAACGTTCAGATAATTGTTACAAACACGATAAGCGAGAATATAAATCGTTATAAATTAAAAACACCAGAAATTCCTTGCATGATTCACCGTTAATCGATATTTGTTTCAAAACATTTGGATAGAATAGGAAAAGTAAATAAAGACAGGATTTACCCAACGAATGACAATATTCAACACTTTCGTAATCTTCTTTAGTTCGAACTATCTTCTCTCGACGCATATTATCGCATCACACAATCATTTCTTCCTGAATACTTTATAATTTTCTAAGTCTCGGGGAAAAGAACGTCATTGTTCGTCGGCCTTTTATTTTCTTACGATATTTTCCTTGTTATTCTCCATTTCATTCTTAAATATTAAACATTAAATATGATATTCCTTCTAATATAATTCTCTATTAGCCATTACATTAACAAAATTACCAATCGTATATTTACGTGAAAAATGTAGAGATGTATCTCGATTAAATAGAACGTAAATGTATTTATTCTCTACCAACCTAATGCTCATACCTTTGAAAGGTAAACTTAGGTGCTACACTTATGTACGAAGGCATCAATTTGAGCACTACAGATAATTATTACTAAGGAACAAGCACTGCTCTGGTTACTTTTCACGAGTTCATTTAACTCAATTCTACTTTGCGTATCCTCGTTATTTTAAAACATGGGAACTGTCTTTGAAAATGTAACGCCATTATTCCACTAAACCTGCACATATTGTTGACAGTTACGAGTTAAGAATTTATATTAAGAATTAAGAAGTTAAAAATGTTTATGTTCAATTGTATTTGATAAAAAAAAAAAATAGAACTATGCAGAAATTCATCTGAACGTATACTCCTTAAATACGTTAGAAACAAGATAGGTTCAAGTACGAGTCAAAATGTCGAGAAGATAAAGCCGGTTAGTCGTATCTTTATTGGAACAAATGTCAACTGGTCCAGAGAAATGGAAAAATCGTACATAAAAACTAACCCTATACTTCTTCCTTCAACTTATCTTTAATATCGACATATTCGACCTTCCGATAACGCTAACCCAAGACGATAACCACGTGCGCAGCATCCAAATGCTCGAGTAACAATGAAGAAGCCTTTCTAGTAGCTGCACGAAATCTAAACAAACATTGAATTTTTTATATTAATTTCATGATATTCATATTACCACGAACAAGTGTTTAGTATTAATATATTCGCGTCGGAAGACGTGAATCGACGTCTAGTGTTTTTCAAGCGTTGCCGACGGCGGACGAAAAATGACGTTTTTTATTTTTTCAAGCGTCGCCAGATCTCCATTTACATATTTACCTCGAAACATTTTGCGAGAGATGAGACGACGCGCGCGGCATCATATCGACGTCGAAGTGTTAAAGGAAAGTTTAAACTTTGCGAACAATGTTGAAAATTAGATAGCTTAATGAAAATTTCGCTGAATGTTTTCTAATATACTAATCTTAATATACTAAATTACATGTTATTTGCTCGTAACATAACTTAGATTCTGACAAAGTAAAATGCATCTTTAAGGTAACATAGGAATTCTAAGATAGACATTTCCACAGCGAGTAGAATAATTTCCATGCTCTTTTCCATTTAAAAAACAATAGTGTCTGATTTAGAGAAAACATCTCAGGTAGCAACTAGATCCAAAACAATATCTATCGTATTAGATAAAGGGAGACTTTGTCGAGTAGTGAGCCCATTGTTCGCTTGGCATTGTATTGCGAACAGATAATACTGATGAATGATGACATGGACGACGAAAAGGAAAGCGGTTTGCTCATCGTCATGTTAATCCTCTGAGTCTGCCGTAATTCGTCTCGTTATATTTTTTAAATTTTGCACGAATGTTTCTGAGTGGACACGTTGTGACACATGGATAAACTCATAAACATTAGAAGGAAATTCTACGAAATTAAAATTGTACGAAAATCCAAAACGATATTTCGTTCCCTATAAAATTTCTCGAATTCTCAATAATTTAATTTTAGTTAATATGTTAAAACAATCGTATCAATTTTATATTAAGAAACACGTTAAACGAGTCTAATTTACTTGTCTCACTTTTATATTTTTTAGGAAACTTGATAACCGAGCTACTTTCGTCGATTCCCTGAGTATATCGCGAACAATCCCGTTTTATGACAGACGATTCGGTTTGCGAATCGTACGTTTCGGGGGATAAACCACCCGCACACATAATGCCTCTATTGTAATCTCTGGCCTAAACCTCAGATTTGCAAATAAACATGACTGGATATGTATATCTACGTTGAATGCTCCTCAGTTTCCAAAAGCAGCGAAACCATAGTGAAAATTGTAGTAGCAGAAAACAAATCGTAGTTCCTCGCAAATAATCGTCAGCTACCCATCGTTCACGCAATTGGAAAGGAATGCGGAGAAATATAAAAAGGTTTATAAGGTTTGCAATTTTCTTGATCTTCGACTTCGTCGACTTTTTAATCATTCGTGTTTTACTTAAAGTACTAACATCGAGCTTCAGAAACGAAAATATTTATCAAAGGAGTTTTGTAAATATATTCACGTATTAATTTATGTTTATATTGTTATAAATCAACTGAATTATTTTATGTTTGAATATCGCTCCTCCACATATAAAAAGAGCAATAACGTAAAAATTAAATGAGATCTTAGACTTGCGATACAAAAGCAAGATAGTTTCAAAATATGCTTATACTTATACAACTAGTAATTATTTAACATAGTTGGACGCGGACCTGATATAAAAATGGTGGTAAGGATGATTCCCTCGCAACTTTGCGTCGAAGTATGCACGATATCGCGGGTCATTCGTTCACCCATCGACAGCTTCCACGTAGCACGAGTAACGACAAAGTGCATAGGTCATCAATGATGTAGGTAATATCATATAGTTGAAAGGCTAAACAATATTCCTGTTCGTCGAAATAAAAGTAATCGTTCGATTTCGAACTTGGAAATTCTATATCTACAAACGACTTACGCATTTCCGCGTGTCTATCCGATAAACAGACGTCTCTTACATTTCGTGGAATTGCAGCTTACTGGGACGCTCATTGTCAGTTGCGTTAATTTCTAATCTATATTACTCGCAGTTGAACTTCCATCGTATTTTTTCCTTTAGAATTTATCGTACGATTTGTAAAGGAAAATATAACGGCAACAAAGCAAATAGATCTTCTATACGTGTCAGAGAAATTCAAATTTAGCGAACAATTTTTCTTTCTTAGTTATTTACAGTTCATCGTAATATTTTCGAGGAAACTTAGAACTTAAATTGAACGATTTAACGATATTATTAAAATTACATTGTTAATAAATTATCGGATGACCATCAGGCTACAAACAGCATCAAAATGATCTTCCAAATGTCCTCGTCCTCTTCTATATAGCAACTACACAAAATTAAGTAAAAACATTGAAATTAAAAATATTTTCAAGTAAAATAACTATATATCGATAAATGGCGTCTTTAAAAAGATATCTTTAAACGTTCTCGTATAGAGAAATAAAGTACTTACGTCGAATTTGAGCAATTTCGATAGAATTCGATATTTTCAAAAATACTTGACATAAAAATTCTCAAACGATTCAAGTGAACGTGCGTAGACAACTGGCTACAAAATGTCCCTAGACATAAAGTAACTACATATCAATTGCTGTAATTGGTCAAGTCCATCCGCGTCGAGAACACTACGGTCTGTTTCGACGCAACGTCTCATACATCTGATTTATCCTAAGTGAGCCGTCATTTTTCTGGAAAATTAAAATGTAGGAACATTTTGTAGAAATCGAGCGATCTCGTAAATACGGCAATTCTCGTAGAGATGCATAGGAAGGGAAGGAATACGGGGCGATAATAGGTACACATAGCGAGACTCGTTGTCGGAGAGCGCTGACCGCAGAGATAACGCTTTGACCCGTTACAAGCTTCAAGCACGAAATGAATGCCTTCACTGTCTCTTCCAAGTCGGACCCAATCCAAATATGTAGCCCTTTTTCTTACCAGCTCGCCCTTTATTAACCGTTACCACCGTTCTCCTGTAAATTCGACTGCTCTACCTTAAACCGCCAACTACTTCGGCGCTTTTGATATGAGTCGAGTGTGCCGACTCCTGGCTTTCTTCGTGTTCTTTCCTAGAAGCTTTACCGCTTCAAACTCACTTTGGAACGAGATTCCTATCAATTTGAAATTAACACGAAGTAATTGAAAGAGCAAGATATTGGCACCAATATTTTTTTTAAACATCTTGTATAGGTTTTAGGGGAAACATAAATTGTTGAAACATAGTTATGATATAAGTTGCGTCTCTATCCCATACAGGCTTGAACTCTTTTGCTCCTACTGATTTTGGGCTATATTATATAATTTCTTTAAAGAGTAGCAAGAGTATTTTAGAAGTGGAAATCTTTGCCTTAATATATTATAATAGGAATTGGAATAGAACCAAGGTTCTAATACATTTCTTTGTTTCTTTCATCGCTCGACCTAATCATAGCTGCACGAGAGTTAATTAACATTCTTTCGTCTCATAACACAGGGTAACACATTCGATAATCCTCCGCTTTTCATGATGTACACTCATTCTCAGATATTTTGTTCAAGGAATAAGGCTATTTTTATGTACTCGTAAACTCACTGAGTACAGCTACTGTAAACTGACAAAATTGCGATAACGTGTAAATATTGTTTCAGAACTATCAGCAACCACCGAGTCCACACAGCAATCGGAAATAATACTGCCTATCAATGGGAACGCCGTGATCACGGGATGCAAAGACCGGCCCCAAATTTGTGGAAAGGAAGCAGCTTGTCGTAGCTTCACAGACAATACGTCGAAGTGCGTTTGTCCTCACGACTTGTCACCACCTACGACGGACTTAAAGTGTCCAAATCGCCTAATAGGTCAGAATCAAGTAGCATCTCTTCATATTTTTCTTTAAATAACATTTTTACTTCCATACATTTCTTTAATCATTTGGCAAGTCGATCGTTGTATACTTACACCGCAATATACTTTAGAAAATACACGCGAACACGTGTATGGTATGGAAAATGATGCATGAAACTATTCGTCCCTGAGCGTTTACGACCTAAAGTGGGAAAAGATGTTAAAGCGTGCTGTTTCTAAAAAAAGATCAGAGTCACCTTGACTTTCCTCTATGGAATTATATTTTTCTTTCTTAATCTTGTTAGAGAAGTTATAAAATAAATCGTTCCAGTTTGAATTCTAAACCAAATTTATATCTATTATTTACGTCCCGGCGTTGAAGCGACCTTATGCGCAAATTACTTTTCTTAAGAAAGAAATCTGAATTTTGTTATCCCGTTTGAAAGAGTTGTATTTGTTAAAACGCTTGTCTAAATTTCGCTCGTTATGAGTTATTTTTCGAATTAATTTTCTTGCAACAAAACATTTTGTACATGTAAACGAAAGTAACTTCATCGTTTAAGCAAAAAAAAAAAATAGCTTTATCAACTTTTGACAAATAGTAAAGAAACGATCTTTCTACAAATATCATTTCAATTGCTTTTTCTAGTTCCCCTAACACCTCGACCTATACCCAATATAATACCCCCAAATGGTAATTCTACCAACAGCACGACCGCACTTCCGGAAGCTGAACAGGTAATTACTCCAAATTACTGGCTCAATTATTATTCGTCAACCTTTAAATATTCGTACAATCGTCTGCAAACATAGTTTGTAGTATTTTCATACTGTTCAACAGGTAGAGCGAGTGAGACTAAGGGTACCTGAAATAGTAGGAATCGCCGTAGCTTTCGTCGCGGTATTAGCAATATTGTTGAGTATAGTCTATTGCGTGAAGAAACGGAGTTATAACGTGAAGTCACAGAGGAATTCCCTGGATGTACGTCAATCAAATAATAATATTGCAGTGCCTCCTAAAAACTAACGTAACATTTAAAACACTGTTATTTAAAACGTTGGATAACAGAATATTCTCGGTTGGTTCAAAAAAAGTTTTGATATCTAATGTAATATTATATCTTAAGTACAATAAATACAATGATATTGAGTACAATAACATTTTTGAGTATATTAATATATTTCCTGGAGAGCCATACAATAACTCCATACATTTTTTAATTTGGAAGGAAATATAATGATAAAATATTTTTATACCGAGATCATCGGTATTTTTTTTCTCTGAGAGCAAATATAACGTAATGTTCATTTATACTATTTTTTGCTCCATTTTATTCATACATATTTTTACATTATTGTTTATTTCCTTTTTCTTCTGCGTTTGAAATATTCGAAACATTTGATTTTAGACATTCAAAGAATATTAATAGCGTTTAAAGATAAGGATATAAAGTACAATACTTTTAATTAACATAACTGATTGTTTGACCACATTTCATTAAATGCAATCTTATACAAGCTTATCTTAATGTGCAGAGAAATAAGCTAATGAAACTTAATAATGGCTGATTGGGACACTCTTAATTATATTCATTTTCATTATATTGAATTTACACCTTAAAAACGGGCAAGGAAAAACATAATTTCTCATCGCGGTTTTAATTACAATTTCCTCCATATATCGGTATAGTTGTATTTATTGTTAATAAAAATAATAACACGAATAACAAACGGATCACATCGAAATAATTATAAACTCAGGATAGATTGGATTTTTAATCTAATCTAATTTCCTTTAATTCCTACTGTATGCTAGTGACAAAATTAACTTCCCTCCTATTAGATTTGCAAATATAAAATGTAAAAAATATTTGACTGGTTAAAAAATTGTTATGAAAATATGCTTGCATATGTTCTCTTCAGGGAACACCGATGAATCTGAAAAAGGGATTGCTGCTAGCGAATAAGTACACACCTAATCCACAGTATTTCAGTTGCGCCTCGCCAGAAGTGCCGATTCTGCAACGTGAATCTCTTGTATTTTTAGAAGATATCGGCGAGGGTTGTTTTGGCAAAGTGTATAAAGGTTTTTATCATTTTCATATTTCAAAATATGGTGTAAGATATATATATATATACTTGTAATTTATTTTTCACGAATATTATGGCAGTAATTGACGTACTAACGAAGATTTCATTTTTCATAGGAGAATCATGTGTCGGAGACTCGAAAGAGATCGTCGCGATAAAAGTTTTAAAAGAAAGTGCCTCCCGCGAAGCGGAAGAAGATTTCATGCGAGAAGTCGACATTATGTCCACGTTTGGACACAGAAATATTTTATCACTGAAAGGTGTAGTACTTCGGGAAGGTAATAACAGCCCGTGGATGGTTTTCGAATACATGCCTTACGGAGATCTGGCTGAAGTTTTGCGATCGAATTCTCGACAATTTAGTAGGTCGACGAAACCCGGCCTGCAACCCTTAACTCAGGTAAATCTTATTAAAAAGACTGACCTTTTTCATTGTATCGAAGTTCTTTTCTCCTTATTTTCACCGACTCTATACCATTACTTGTTTCAGGAGTCTTTACATTGGATAACGATTCAAATTGCAGCTGGTATGACTTATTTATCCGGTCAAAGATTCGTCCATCGAGATTTAGCGTGCAGAAACTGTCTGGTTGGTTCTGATCTCGTTGTTAAGATAGCAGATTTTGGAATGTCCCGGGATGTGTATACTTGCGATTACTATAAGGTAATAAAAATATTGATAAATAATTTACTATAAGTTCAATGATTTATTAAAATAGGAATTTTTTATTCTCCTTAGATAGGAGGCTCCAGACTTCTACCGGTTCGTTGGATGTCACCAGAAAGCGTAATGTACGGACGTTTCACGCTGGAAAGTGACGTATGGAGTTTTGGGGTGGTTCTATGGGAAGTCTACTCTTTTGGCAAACAGCCATATTACGGACATAATAACGAAGAAGTAAGTAAAACTATTTTATCAGTTGCTAGACTAAACAACAGTTTACTGAATATTTATCGTACAAAAAGTACCTGAATTTACGAAATCATGAAAAAATTTGCAATGCAGATTTTTCATTCGTTCATGCACGTTACCTTATACCTGTCGCGCCATTGCTCTTTCTTACTACTTGTTTGCTACTGCACCACTTATAAGTAGTTTTAGACCTTCAAGTTTAAGGCTAAATGTAATTTAACGCGAAGAGACTAGAACTTAAGCGACACGATATAACATTCCCTTCTTATTTTCCTCCAATTTCTACGATCTATCATATTTTATTAAATATTCGTCCAGGTGGTAAAGTTAATTTTCCAAGGAATAATGCTTATACCTCCGGAAGGATGTCCGCCATTCGTTTGCCAGCTAATGCGAGAATGTTGGAAAACGGATCCTAAGGACAGAATCAAATTTTCGGAGATATTAGAAAGATTGGAGAAGGCTAAAGGTAAATCTATTCAACAAGACACGTTGCCGAGGCCACCTCAAGGACCAGTCACTATTCGTACGCCAGACGTGTTGGATCCTGATGGCTATTTATTGCCAGCACCGACTAAACCACACGAATATTTACAAACTTTACCAGCTTTGTCTGATTGACAAGAGATTTAACAAAGTACTTTGACACGCGATAATTTATAAATTTCAATCAAAAATGAAAACTGAAAAAGAATGTCTGAAGCTCATTGTAATACTCTTGAAAGCCGTTGCTTATCTTATAACTGTTCCTATTGCGGTTTCAGAAACTTGATTCCATTTATTTAATCGTACAAAAAAAAGATAATTCTACAAGTTTTTAAAGCTAATAGCCTTTAAACTTCGTATAAATACCATACCAGTAAAAACATCGCTAAGCGTAATTAGTTAAAATGTGATCCTTCAGTCCGAAACAATTCAGTCTGATAAAAACTAGGATAAAAATAATAAGAGGAAGATGCATTCATTGCTGAACAATTTCATGTACATATCTCCAATACTCTTTTAGGTAGATATGTATAGTTTTCTGAGGCGACATGCAAGAATTTGAATTTGAATTTAAATTTGCAAGAAATAGTCTCTTACATTAGATCATTTTTATGAATATGAACCATGGCCCTTTGTATTAACTTCCCCCTTTCGATATTTGTCTTTTATAGCGTCCGGATTGGAAGACTGATGTAAATCGATTTTGAGAATACTACTAAATACATTTCTCTTTATCTTAATAGATGAGATCGATGGATATTCGTTTGAATAAAAATTGTTAAAAATGAAAATGACAAGATACGAAGAAAATTATCACTTACGATGTTATTCAATTTTTCGTACCTTTTATACCTATACTTTTTTATTGTATGTAATCAAGAAATACCAATGATATCAGGGAAATTGTGAAAGTTCGATATGCCGAACCTTCATTGTCCAGGAAATAGTATTAATATTTTGTAATGTTAGGGAACTGTAACATACTTTTAATAATTTATTATTAATTACGATTACGATAATTATTTACGCGCTCGTATATCTAATTTCTTTTCTAACCTCACATCCCATCTACATATTTGATAATTTTGCGTTGCGATTTGTATAAAATGTTGTAGTATCGTGTAAAGAGACACGAATAAGAGACATTTTAAATATATTGTTGTTTTTAGTGTACGAATCATTGTATTAAATCATAATGTTTTTATTAAATTCTATAGTGTACATTTATTAATTAAAATATAAGTACTATAACCTATTTCATTTAGTATGCGGAACAAACACTACACACTACAAACTATAGCATTCAAATAATTACTTCTTCTATGATACACTTAAAAATTATGCTTTTTTTAATATTTCAAGCTCGCGCCAAGAGATTAAAATAGTTCAGACGATTCCAAAAGAAGAAATATTGTTGCTGTGATACGATAGTATTTTGTTTGCAAAAGATAATCGATCGGATTCGAGAAAGAGAAGAGAGAGATTTGCAGTGTTTAGTTTCGTTCTGCGTTCTATAGACGACTATAAACGCTACTTTCGAATCGAACATGTACGACGATTGCATATTCCTTTCGTTGCGATTTCCGCAAAAACTATGGCGTATAGTGAACGAATGCAAAAGTGGTGCCATTCGTTGGAGCCTTAACGGTAATACGATTCTTCTTGATTACAAGAAATTTCAAGAACAGTATCTCGACGCGGGTAATTCCATCTTCAAAACGAAGAACATTACGAGCTTTATCAGGCAGCTGAATCTGTACGGCTTCCGGAAAGTGACGTCACATAATAGAGATCCAATTTGTAATTCTCACAATCCGGACGTTCATGAATTTTTGCATGAAAATTTTCGTACTGGAAGGCCCGATCTCTTGTCAAGAGTATACAGGAAAACTGCCGGAAAAATGAGACACTGTCGACGGCTTAATGCAAAATGTGCCGCGGAACAGAATTTTTTAAGCAAGGACTCCGATCACGTATCGCGTTTACACATGTGCCGGGTAAATAAAAATTGGAAATACTTTGTTTTCCTTGATAAATTAAATTAATTGAAAAATGATTCTTCTTTTTTTTTTTTCTTTAGTGACGAAAATAATATTGGCATCGACTAGCTTTCCTTATAAAATCCTGTATAAATTACATGTAAAAAGCATGACTTTTATAGAATTTTTTTGTAAAATGTTTCTTTCAAGTTTGAAGTTCAAATACATATGCATATTTTATATCCTATCCTAAATTCTCTTAGAAATTTTATGTCTAAGATATACCTATTTAATAAGATTTTAATAAAAATTGGAACTTGTGTAATTTTCTTTAAATAAATTAATTTAAAAAGCATCGTTTTGAAAGAAGATATTTTTAATCAACTACCCTGAAATCTTGGCTATATTCAACAGAAAAAATTACAAAAAATTGTAATTGTAGTTTTTGTATTTCACAAGATTTTGATTGTTTCCAGTTGGCGTTAACGAAAGCGCTAGAACAAATATCGCGAGAATACCAGCAAAAGCAAAATCGTATATTAAAAGATGAAAATACTTTAAATTCCCCTGAAAAAGGTAGTGTAATCTAAGTCTTTATAAATCAAACATATTTATTTATTTATTTCATTGTTTGTATATTTATTTAATTGCTTCGCGGCTCACTTGAAAATATCTTTAAATTTAATAGTATTGAAAAATATCATTAAAAGAAATTTGTTAACCAGTATAAAATACAGAATTTCTATTAAAAATTAATCTTAACATAATAAAATTTCAGTATTGAATAGTTTATATACGCCACAAAACCATGAACCCACTTATAGATTGGATTACAAAAAATTCGGTACCAATTTCTTCAAAAAAGGATAACTCAAATGACACACAACTTGCTCCCAGTGTTTATATTGTGGACAAATTTTTCTAAAACTATTAGTTAAATATCCTATGAAAAATATATTATTTTATACGTTATTTGAGCTTTCTGCATTATCAGTATTATTATAATATTTAAGTATTCTCAGGACAATTGCCATTTAGAAAATAAATATTATGTAAAATAACATTTTCCATTAAATATGTAATTATAAAATGTAAAGTTCAAAATATAATATCTTTATATTAAACGTACAATTTATTTGTTAATAACAAAATTTATTTTTTAATACAAACATTTTTTTTTAGGCTATGTATCACTACTTGTTGTAGGTTGATCAGTTGTATGTTTCGTTTGTTGCATTTTATGTCTATTTAAAAAACTTTTGAAGGACTCTGCTTCCTTTCTTTCTTCATCTTCTTCGTTTTTAAATGGATTTTCCACACCTTCTTCATCTTCACTTGATTCATTACCAGCGTGTTTTAAATATATATCTGAAATTTCTCTTCCGCTATTAACTGTTGTTATTAATGGCATACTTTCTCCTGTAGCTTCCTGAGTTGCTTTTTCAAGTTGCTCTTTCTCTGCCTTTTGTCGCTGAGCATCTCGTTTAATCTTCATTCTCTTCCAAGCTTTCTTATATTCTCTTTAACGGAAAATTTACTTTTTGCATTTCATAACATTTCATAACATTATATTAATTAATGGTATTAATAATAATATTTTTTATAAATACTATTGATATATGAACTTCATTTACCTTTCATATTCTTCTTCTGCATCTTTAATAAGTTCAAGAAACTTAGTAATACCAGCTCCTGTTGCAGCGGAGACTCCACAGCTACGTAAATGGCTATAAAATTCATCAAGTGTAAGAGCCATACTACGTGTTAAGTTACTAATATAACTCGTTTCTGAATCCAAAGCTTCCTGGAATGCTTCAAAATCTTGCATCCAGTCTACTGCATAACTATGTTCGATGACATCGATCTTAAAATATATATATATAGAATTATATTATTAGATTAATTATTAGATAACATAATAATATTATGTACTTTAACAATTACCTTATTCATAGCAACAATAAATGGTAATTTAGTTTTATAAAGTATAGAACATGCATAAAGCATGTTAGACATGAATGTTACAGGATTAACGCTTCTTACAGTATCTAATATATACACTATAATCGTTGGAAATTCAGATGCTAAAGCTTCTGTTATGATTGTCCCACTTGCTGACCATGTAAAAACTTCTATTTGCCCAGGAGTATCCAAAATTACATATTCATGCTCTTTGCCTCCTTTATCAATAAGTTCTATAACTTGATCAAATTTTGTAGAAAAAAGATTTAGGGCAGTAACAATACCACCATTTGGTCCCAAACTATATTGTTTCATCACTTCCTTATAATTGACAGTATCTCTAATATCTAAAGCATTAAGAATTTATTAAAGCATATTTGTAATGAAAAAACAGTAATAATATATTACCTATGTTAGCAGGATAAGGAACTTCTCTACATGCAGGATCTAAATTTATTACATAAGGTTTTCCTGTTTTGTATAATACTGAAACAAGTCTTTGTACAAATGTGGTTTTGCCAGACCCAGCCATTCCAAGAATGATGATACATGTTGGCTTCTTCTCCTTCTTGTTTATTTGAGCAGATACATCAGGTTGGGTAGAAATATTTTCGTTAGCAGATTCAGAAATATCCATAGATTCAGACATATTGAGTTCCGTAAATATTTTTGAAAACTTATTATTGAATAATTAAAGAATATAAAATCTGCATATTTATATTGTAGCAAATTAATCTAAAAGAAATCATTTCAATAATTCGTATTTGATAACCTAACTGAAATTTTTTAAACACAATGTAACTCACATATTAATTTTTATACTAATATAAATTATAAGTGAATTTTAATATTCTTTTAATAAACTTTTTAATCATAACTCAATGTATAAAAGAAGTTTTCAAATTTTCTTCAGAATATCTTACTTTGTTAAAAACAAACATAAGAGACAGAGTTAAATCTTTATGCACGTATGATGACAGAATGTCAACTACGTTTTGTCCTATCGTTCTATACAAAATGCGTGGGTGTATGTGCAAATACTATTTTCATAAAAATAAGTAAAGATGACTTACAGATACTTTGCAAAGTTTGTGGTAATCACATACTTAGTAATATCATACATCGGGACATAATTCGTAGATTTCAAAGCGATTTGAAATTCTTAGCAAAACTAAATATAGATAAAATTTAAAAAATATGTTAAATAATACTTGAAACTTTAAAACTGGATTGTCGTAACATTTTATTATTAAATGTTGAATAGCACATAATATTGCCTTATTAATTAGGCGTGCGAGTGGGAACTAAATCTTGTCAATTAACAAGGAGTTTCCACGGTATGATTGGCGGCACTGGCTTTGAATCAACTAACAGGAGGATCGTCCTGTATAATAATATAATATGATATAATAATGATATAATATAACAATCATACTTTATGTTAGGTAGCACTCGGTTGATGTTGAATTAATTGTTTATTTTAAAAAAATAATATTTGTACATATATTTAGAACAATTATTCAAAATTATTATCAATTACACAAATTAATTCAAATTTATTTCTTAATATTACGTCTATATAATACAAAAATCTCTATACAATAATTATTTAGAATGTACATATTAATTTATCAACAGGTTTAGATAACTTTAGACCTTTCTTAAATTAGGTTTGAGCAGCAAAATTCTGCATCTGCTTGCATAATTATGTTGTCTTAAAGTGATCATCTGTAAAAGTGGTATAAATATGTCCTTCACTTGTAAGAAAGTCAATTATCTCATCAACTAATGGCAACATATTCTTTGGCACACGGTTCTTGAGAGTCTTTCTTTCTATTCCATTTTCGCTATCATTTTCTGCTTGAATGACCTTATAGACTATAGTTTGTTCTTTAGTCAACCCAAGGTTGTCATCTAGCATAGGGACATCAGAACTTTTATCTTTATTATTAGAAGTCTTTTGAATCTTTAATGCTACATAAGTCACTTCCAATAAATGATTAGTTAACTCATTCAAGGTAGTCAAAGGCCAAATCCTTAAAATTAATATATGTTTGATTTCAGTTTGTTCTCTTATGTATCCAAATACTCGTACATAGGTATTTAAATTAATTATTGATTCTGACTTTCCCACTGCCAACCATTGGAAACATGTAATATGACCTGTAATTAATCAATTAATATATTAATTTTATCATATTTCTTCATATATTTATTTGATCTAATAAATAGCAAATAATTATATACTAACATAAAAAATTATATTAATAATAGAAATTTATCTCTAGAATTACATAAATTTCAAAATATTCCTTTTTGATACCTGTTTCATCTTCAATTTCATATGTCACTTTTGTGCTACTCTTCTCTATATGGTGTATAATTCCTACAAGAGTAATAATACTACCTTCCAAATTGTCATTAAGTTGTGTTAACTGTTGAATCATAACAGGAATTATTTTCTTGATTCTTCCACCAGTTTTTTTATTTCCGTCACTTTGATGCTGACTATCATTCAAAAATCCTCCTGATGCATTCACAATAGTACTGTCCAGGTTAGACCACATTGTCAGTACACAGTACAGGGTAAATTATTACGAAAAAAATTTTGTTGCAACACGTGGTATAAATATTATATGAAATCTAATTCAATAATATATAAAATATATGTTTTCAAACTTAAACTGCGTATTTGCCGATTGACAAGTTCAGACACATTAATGAGTACTGAATGTTGTTGCATGCTCATAGAGTGCTTAATGTCATAGACACGTACATATATTTACACACATCTTACCGTTTAATATAAGATATATAACTGAAGATAAAGCGACTGATAAGAAATTAACCTATATGAAAGATAAGTCGAAAATATATATAGAATATACAATATAGAAACTTTCCCTACAGAAACAGATCCTCCACAAAATTGTACCAATCTGACAATAATCTTATCAATGTGAATAACAGCCAATATAGCTTTTTAAAATATATAAATATAATTTCTTAATACACACATCTTTATTATAGTTTGCTAATCTATTAATGACTAATAATTTTATAATGTTCTTGTTTAAACAAAAATATCTTTGATTTAGATAAAGTCTAAATATAATTAATTAAAATCTATATCAGCTGATATTAGCTGATTAAAATGACTTAAATATATAAATGGATACAATTTTTTTTGTTTCATATAAATTTATCCAATTTATTAATTTCATACAGTTCAATCAAGTAATTACTTAAATTACATGATTAACAAGTAATAAATTTATTCATATACAATGGAAGAAGCAAAATACAAATAAAAGAATTTGATATTAGAGAAAAACTATTTTACTTTAGAGTAACATTTTTTTAAGTTAATTAATTTTAACTTTATGATATTTTTCACGTATAAGAATTTATACACACCTCTATGTAAACACGTACTTAATATATATAAATTCAAAATTTACATGAAAATAATAAACAATTGCATTTTAATTTCAATAACTTTTAAAACAATAAAAAAATTGTACAACCAATTTTTAAATGATTATAAATAAAGTTAACAGTAACCAATTAGAAAACACTTGTAAATATTCTGTTATCCAAGGATAACATAATTTAGATTTAACCAAGTTTTATTAATTTAATGTCTTTTTGTCAAATATACTGTTCACTTATTTTAAAAATATATAATTTACATAAGATGGCAGTGTATTCCACTTCAACGTGAATGTACCAAAATTTGTGCATATGAAATGTTTCTAAATTAATAATTCTTTATGAATTTAGTATGATTTTGTATTGATTGTAATAAACAATTCAGTCAGTATTTATAATTGATTAAGACTAATAACTATGTACACAATAAATGAACTGGTTTTAGAAATCAATGAATAGCTGGATGGATATTCTTTGTACAAGAATTTTCTTACAATTTCAGCTTTTTAAACTGCTTAGAAGTTTAAGCGTACTTTGAACTCGAGATTTTAATGATCTGCAACTTTGTTCCAAACTATCTTGACCATATTTAATTATTGTAGCACACAAATTATCTTCATTGTTACTCAGCCCAGTATGTAACTCGTATTTTTCGAATTCTGTTAGTACCGAATCTAAATTTTGAACCCGCTCTTCAAGTACCATTACTATTTCTTTCCAACTCTATAACACAGTAAACAAACAAATGAAAACATCGCTTAAATTAGAGTAAACAGCTAATATCAATTCATTCGATTAACTTACATGATCATTATCATTTAATGAAATAGATGTTATTTGTTTATTACATTTTTTCTTATTCTTTTTTTGCGAAGTCTTAGGTTGTAATTGTGTTGCACACAGAGTACATATGGCACTAATAATTGCGAGAGTTTCGCTGCACGTTGACGCTCTCAATAAAAAATGCTTGAAAGACATTGGAATTCTCTGCTCAGGGATATCTATTGTCTGAAGGCATGGTGAAACTCGCAGCATCTGAATACATTCAAAATCAGGATAACGTGACTGAGCAAGCGATTCTGTAAGTCGGGCGATTGTCTTCAATTGTTCGGAGTAATGAGCTTCGCATAACCTTTCGACTGCATCCATAGGAACTAACATTTTACATGATCTATTCTTTCTCCCCTCTAATTCAAATTTTTTAAGAATCAAAGGAATTTGTTCATTATCCAGCTGTTTCAGTTCATTAGAAAATCGAGTAAGAAGAGAGGAACTGTCAGGTGCTACACATGCTGCTAAAATTTTTAATATTAAATCTCGCACTGCTAGTAATCTTAACATACATATGCGTGTTTCTTCTTGCATTCTAATATCCTCTCCGTTTTCCGTAAGTGGTTCCCATCCAGGAACAACCTGTTTAAGTAAAGAATTGCATCAATTCATTTAAATTTTAAGTTTTCTTTTTTAATATGTTATGGATATAGGATTACCTCCAAATCACGATTATCTCGTAAAGAATTCAATCGAACAGAATCCTCGATTAGTTGTATATCCATATTATCTAAAGCAGAAATTAAAGATGTGGAACTACTGCACCAACCTAATTCCAAAAGCATCTTATCTACAGTAGTCATAACAAAGTGAAAAGAATTTTCCAAACGTTCTTTTAACTCCACAAATTCTTGAATCTTTACAAAACTTCCGTATTTATAGGCAAACGTTAAATGATCTGCGCTCTAATCACATATTATAATTGAATTAGATAGAATTTTACTTATTAATTAAAAGAATTTTATAATATACAAATACATACATCTTTGTAATTTGCAATAAAAAATTTAGTAGTATGATCTAAAGTTATGGTAGCTAATGTAAGATGGCCAAGTGGAGCAAGTAATGATGCATGTAAATAACCCAATGAATCTAACTGAATATGTTTAACATCCAACAATGTAAAAACATGATCAGCTGCACCTACTAGTCCTGCTTCCAAATAGATTCGTATTAATAGAATTTTTATATAAAAATTAGCCGGACTTGATAACAAACCACGTTCTAATAATTCCATTGCCCTATAAATATATATTATTATTTTTATTACATACTAAATTTTTTCCATGAATACTTTTTTTTACTTAAAAATATAAAATAATTACCTATAAAGATACACTGCATCATTTGTATTGCACCATAATTCATGCAATAAATGCGTTGCTAGAAGAATATAAGAATCTGCTGGACAAAAGTCTGTTGGTAATCTATCTTGGATTGGACATAATTCATTACCCTTCTTATATAATTTACATAATCGTTCTACTAATTGTTTCTGCTTATTTATATCAATATTTGGAGGATGATGAAAACCACAAATACGACGCAATTGTTCTAAATGAATGTGTCTCTGCATTTGTTGCAAATTAGTTGGGAATCCATCAGGTTTGACACCAACACTTTCTTCTATCTAAAAACATAACAGTATTCGGAATAAAATATCATACAAATGAATTGTTACTTTTATCTGAATGATACAGTTTGCTATCTTATTACTTACCTTTTGAATCAACTGTTGCTTGCCCATAGGTGTTAATAAATGTAAGTATAAACGTAAATCTCCAACTACACAACTTTTTTCTCCAAATTGTGAAAAATACTGATACATTAAATCAATTGGTTCGGTAACATTTTCAATAATTTCACCATTTTGAGTAAGTTTTAATAATTCAAATTTTGCAAGGTAAGGAGCTCTACATTTTTTCTCTAATGTGGTTATGATCTTATTAAGGAAATTTAAACATTCTTCTGGCTTTTGAAATTTAAGAGCCGCAAGAAGATAGTCTTGGTAATATGCCCAATTATCAACACTATTTATAATATACAAGTAGTATAGAACATTAGAACATTATTACTTAAAGTGCACATACACTACATTACACTCACTTTTCACTGATGAGTTCCTTATATGCATTAACTGCTTCAGAAAAACGCTCCAATCTTAATAAAAGTGCTGCTTTGTGTTGTGAAACAGACGAAAGATGTGAAGCTAATGGCCCTGATAAAACATTTAACATTTCTTCATTTTTACCTTGAAGTTCTAATATCATTAAGTAAAGTTGCACTTCTTGTTCTGCTTCAATTTTTCCTTCTTTAATTAATTTTAATACCTAATTTTTATTGAAATAATATAAAAGCTACCAATAAAACAATTTATACTTTGTCATACTAGAATAATTTTACATTAATCTACAAACCATTCTTTCTGCTAAAGGTAAAGTAACTCCTTTTGCTAACTTTACATCTGAATGTATAGCTTGCATTACTATGCTCATCACAGCCCAGAAGTAGTAAGGATTTTTTGGTTTTAGTTTATATAAAGCAAGTGCTGTTTGTTGCTGTTTTTTATAATCTCCAAGACGAACATAAGACATAAAGAGATGTGTTAATAATTCTTCATTGCTAGGATCTACTTTAACTGCAGCTTCGTACACTTCACTGATTTTATCAGCTGTAAATAAATTCAATACCATATTCAGTTCTTTCAATAGTTTAATATATATGTAGCAATTACAATTACTAATATGTGTAAGAAACAATAGAGCACAACTTGGACTCACGTTGGTGTCTTTCTCTATAGCAAATGCTCATGACTTGTAGAGTACAGTCCTCACAGGGAATCTCAGAACGTACTTTATCCATAATAATTTGACATTCATTTTCTTTACCAAGTCGTAATAAAGCCAAAGCTTTGAGTACCCTAGCACATTGATTGCTTGGCTGCTTCTTAAGCACTTTATCTGCTTCTTGAAGAGCTTTCTTATTATTTCCATTATCCAACCAATCTGAAATCCACAGTGCAATAATGTTACATAACCTCGTTACCGGTCAAGTACTGAAAGCACGTTCTCTTATGACTTAAGAAATATAAATATTTATTCATTAATAATAATATCAACAATATACTTGCCATATATCGGACGCAAACGGCGTTCATTAACAATATTGTCCGCACGAGTCTTAGACGCCATGATATTTTTTGCAGTAATTTTAAATCAACAAACCAAAGTTTTCCTTCGTCCATGACATGTTCGTATCATAAGGCACATTTGCATTGATTTTTTTTACATATTGTGGCTTCTTACGACTTTGAAAAAGATCAAAATTAAGAAAAGAGGTATATTTCTAGATTTCAGAGATTGTAAAAAAGAAATACATATTTTTAAGTTCATGCAAAATATTCTTTTTCATATCAATATTAAATAAAGAACTAGAAGCAAATAATTCAATGGAACTAATTGTTTTATTAATTGTTAAATTTTATTATAAATAATTAATAATTAAAAAATAAATAAATAATTAATGCAACTTTTACTTTACAAGATGATAATTATATAAAATGAAAAATTCAAGTTAAAATTTTCAAATACCATATAGAAGAAAACCACCTTTGGTATACTCAGAGATAGTAAACATACATAATTTTATTTTGAGGGCATACTTATTTTTATTTCAATTAATGACAAAAATTATCAAATTATAGTCGTCAAATCTAACATTAAAATAAAAATGATTAAAATATTATTATATATATACAAAAGATAAAATTCGCGCCAGAAATATTCGTGTTGCGCTATTGCGTGATTTTGCTTTTGGTAAAATAATGTGAAGTTGCTTTCAGAGATTGTATCTAGAGAAATTCTTAGAAATTAGGAAATAAAAAAGAGGAAAATTTAAACTGATTTATTGTATAGTTATGTGTAAAATATATCGCTTATGTATGTATTATTATTGTTCTTTCGCAGATTACAGACTTCGTAGAATTCATATATATCGTTTATTGTATATTGTATATTATTGTAGCACGATGCGTTTGTGAAATTTTGTAAACTATTATAAGTAGTATAGCATAGTATAAAATCGTAAATCGTGTAAGATGTAATGTATAGCCTGTTGAACGAAACGACGCAGTAAACGTAAACTCGAGTTTCACTAGTCGACAACCAATAGTTGCAACCACACAATCAAATTTATTTATGTTTACTGTCTTGTCTCGTTGAGCAGACTATGTACACTTTCAGTTTTATTTCATTGCGAATCTAATCTATATGTATATATAATTTATGATTGTACGTTCGCGCGTAAATTGTATGACTTTAGCTATAATTTACTCTTGTCACATGTCGATACTTATGAACGCAAAATTTTTAAAATTTATCATTCTGTAAAAATAATCAATTAAACATCGATATGTGGTCATCAGATTTGGATAGCAGTATAAATCCTCGAGGTGGATTTTTGGAAAGTTTGAACAAAACAGACGGAATAAAAGAGCGTAAAAAACAAACTATTGTACCTGCTATGATAGGAAATTTACTTTCATTTTCTTCCACTGATGAACCAAAATTATGGGAAATCCCGGTTCGTATGTTTATGATTGTTGGATTAGTACGTAATGTCGAAGAGACAACAACAAAAATATCATATGACATTGAAGATGAAACAGGTTTAATTTAATTAATATTTATTCCTTTCTCTAAGTTTCTTTCTTCTTGGTTTTTAGTTTTTTCTGTATTTGTATATTTAGGTACTATCACTGCGCTCAAATGGTTAGAAATGGATAAAAAGACATCAGATACTACAATGCAAATAAATACATATGTTCGCATAGTTGGTTTTCTTAGAGAACAAACTGATAAGCGACATATTTTAATTTTACGAATGTGGCCACTACAAACCTTGAATGAATTAACAAATCATATTCTTGAAGTTACTTATGTTACACTGAAAGCTAAAATGATGGCAAAAGATGTTACAACATTAGAGAAAGAGCAAGACAATAAAAATGATCTAAACGGAGAAGCTGCTTATTATGGAATGTCAGAAGCACAAACTTTAGTTTATAAAATTATTCATGCACAAAATGATACTGAATCTGGTATTGAAAGAGATAAAATTAAAGAAAAAGTGCCAAACTCGCTTTCAGGGAAAGTAGATGAAATTTTAGATTTTTTATCTTCTGAAGGCCATATATATACAACGAGTTCAGATGATTATTTTAAAACAACTTAAACAATTAATATAAGTTGAAATTTTTTTCTATTTGTCACATATATCAAGTTCTTTTGTTCAATTTGTAACATATCAAAAGGATAGATATACAACAGTAATAGTATAAGTGCTATGTAAATGCATGTAGTTTTTTTTTTATTTTTCTATATATGCATCAATCTCAGAAAGCAGTATAAATTTTTTCATTTGCTTTTACTCTTTGTAAGGTAATAAATGTTAATGTGGAAACTTCTTTTCATTAATGTACTATTTATAAGAACTTTTATTTTTAATATTCAATAAATTTCTTAACAATATAGATTTTATGTACTTGTAATGAATTATTATAATAAAACTGTAATGAATTATTTTTATTATATTTTACTGCAAAATTTCATAACTAGTATTTTATAATGTCTAAATATAGTAATACGTAGAAAATTTATAATCTCCTTTCTTTTTCGTTTATTTTTATCAAAATGACTAATAAAGTATAACTCATTTAATTATAAAAATTTTATTTCACTATAAGAATTACATTTGCACAAACTGTGAGAATTCTAACCTAAACATTAACCTTTTATTACTCAAAATCATCAGGTTTGACAACCTCAAATAATAGAATGTGATCACTTCCAATGGTTGTAGCGCATAAGTGTATTTTATTTAATTCGTATGATATTAATTTAAAAGCAGAAAAGTAAAATGAGATACGCGCAACTTGTTATGGGACCAGCCGGTAGCGGAAAGGTATTCTCTTCTTTTATTAAAACTTATGAATGTAAAGTATAAGTATACGAAAACGATGCAATTGAAATGTGCAATTAAATTAAAATGAACGCACAATTATATTAATATAAGTATTAAACAATACACAGATATTTTTTATTAAATATGTATTATATTACACATTAATATTAATAATCTTTTTATATAGTCCACTTATTGTTCTGCTATGCAACAACATGCAGCCAGTGAAAGACAAGTAATAGAAGTAGTAAATTTAGATCCAGCAGCAGAATATTTTGATTATGAACCTTTAGTTGATATAAGAGAATTAATTCAGTTAGATGATGCTATGGAAGATGATGAATTACGATTTGGACCTAATGGTGGTCTTGTATTTTGTATGGAGTAAGTTTATGAAATAAATTTTACTTTCTGTATAAAGATTATAGTGAAGTTAAACATTTTACATTTACAGTAAAATTTTATTTGTAGGTATTTAATAGAAAACTCATCATGGTTAGAGGAAAAATTAGATGATGTGGATGATGATTATATTATCTTTGATTGTCCAGGACAAATAGAGCTATATACACATATGACAGTTATTCGTCAATTAATAACAATGTTGCAAAATCTCAATTTTCGCATATGTGGGGTATTTTTAATAGATAGTCAATTCATGGTTGATGGATCAAAGTTTTTATCAGGTACAATGGCTGCACTTAGTGTGATGATTAATTTAGAATTACCACATATTAATATCCTTAGTAAAATGGATTTACTGTCAAAAAGTGCAAAAAAGCAACTAGACAAATATTTAGAACCTGATCCATACAGTTTATTATCAGACATGGAGAAAGATTCTTGGAATGAAAAATACAGAAACCTCACTGAAGCAATAGGAAGGCTTATAGAGGACTACAGTTTGGTGCGTTTTTATCCATTAAATATAAGAAACGAAGAAAGTATGGCAGATATTAAACTAACGATTGACAATATTATTCAATATGGAGAGGATGCTGATGTTAAGATTAGAGATTTTGATGAACCTATTAATGACGACGATAAAGATGTAAATTATGATGCAAATACATGAAAATAGTTTGACTCAATAAAATATTTTCATGAAATATTCTTTTGAAATTTACTTTCCAATGCCAATGAAATACAAACAAAATAAAATAAAAAGAATTCGTTTCATTAATTTAATTACCGGTAGCTTACGAAAATATCTGTACACGGAAATGATGGAATATTAACACTATAAGGATTCATCGTTCTAAATGTGCATTTATCGTATTAAATACAAACATTAGGCATCCAAATGCCAGCGTCGATCCGTGAGCAACAATAGCACTTCCTTCCCACCCTTCTTCTAAGTGATCTTTATTTTTTGTTTCAGACCTTGTCAAGTTACATTTACATAATACTCTTTTCTTCTCTATTTGTTTTTGAGTCAGAACCTTTTCTCTTATTATAGCCTTTACTGCTTCTGTTGTATCTTGTTCCTTACTCATTAATTGGTATTTATCATCAGCTTCTTCTTTTATCTCTTCTACGACGCCTGTATAGTTACAAGAATATAGTACATTATCAACTACTGTTCCATATTCGCTATAGTTTAATAATTCATAACGTTTGGTACTCTGTAAATAAAAGAATATAGATAGATAAAATAATACATCTCATAAGATATTTAATGAAAACAATACATATTGAAATCGTTATCCATTATTACCTCGTCGAAAAAAATAATAGCGTGTTTTGAAGATGTAAAACTACAGTTACCATAATTAGATAAAACTAAATCACAATTTGGTCCACTTCCAATAGTAAGTGTTTTATGAACCATAAAAGTTGGTGGTTTAGGTTTGTGATTTAAAGAAAACAATGCCGCTCTGGCCCTTGTTTGGCAATTAATTATGTCATAATTTTCTCCATCTGGATCTAAAATTTGTTCTAATCGTTGTAATGCCAATGCTTCTAAAACTGGTCTTTCAAGTAACTGTATACCTTCTTTTATATCATAACCAAATTTCTCTGCATAATATTCAGTACTAATGTCATCATTACAACTACTTTCAATTACATTTTCTTGTTCTACATTTTCCTCATATTTAATGCTACTTGTATCTTCTTGATTATTTTCATCCTTTAATTCATTGTTTTCTTCAATCTCCTTTTCTACTTCCATTGATTCTTCCAATTTTTGCACTTTTGTATTTTCTTTTTCTACTTTAGGGAGTTTGTTATCATTATCTTCTATATCCTGCACTTTAATATTTTTAATCACTGGTCTTATGACAGCATCATGATAAAATTGTACAGGATCTAATTCTGGTGGGTGTTCATAATGAAATTTTACAGAACAGGGTACCTTTACTCTTGTTCGACCTTCTAATTTGATCTTTGTTCGAAAAAGTGGATTTGCAGCACGCGCTTTACGTAAAAAATCTAATTTTACTGCATGTTGATCTATACGTTGATTGGCATATTTATCCCATAGTTTAATACGTTCAGTCACTCTACACGAGGTTAATAAATTTTGATCTATGAAATGATTTGGATGATTAGGACACATCCATCTTCCAATTGGAAAAGCAGTGAGTGGTGGGTCTAAACAATCTTGATGAAAATATAATGGACAATAATCACATGCAATTAATGGTGCTTTTCTGCAGCTTCGACCACATTCAAAGCACAAACGTGCTGGTAAAGGTACCATTAAATTATTATCTAAACAGTGACTTTTCCCTACTGAAAAAAATCTTATAATTAATGATAAATTATGTAATAAATATCTATAAAAAATTAAATAATATATACCATTATTACTTCCACTTTGTTGTTTTCCTCTTCTACCTGAAACATAATCTACTTTATTACTACCAGGGAACATAATTGGTAATTGCAATTCTTTAGGCAATTCAAATTCTCTGGGATTAACTAAAGATGCTGCCAAAGCTAATACTTCTAATGCAGATTTTTTTTTATTCTTTTCATTTCCTTTGGTATCTAACAGATTTCTTTTTGATGCACATCGGCAAGCATAACACAACCATTCCCCATTAGGAATATCTGCTGGATCCACTGCTGGATAACTGCAAATGATTATATATATAAAATTCAATTCATTTAAACAAAAAATTAGATTCAGTACGCATTTTTATATTTAAAAATAATATTACTAAAGCCAGAAATATTGAATCTCATTTCTTTCATCTTGAAGTATCCAAACTCACTGGCATTGCAAATGATATGATGCAGGGCATTTGTCACAACATATAAGTTCTCCTCCATCTCGACAGGCATCACAGATATCATGATTGTGGCCACGTCCTCTTCTTTTAAAATACGGATGCTTTTTTTCTTCTTTGTCCTTTTTATTTTTTGCTGTTTTAGAATCTTCTGATACAGGTGGTGCTATAAGAGCTTGAATTTGCTAGCAACACAAAAATTAATTTTATAAAAAAGAAATATCTAAAAAATTTAGATATAGATAAGAAAATTATTATATATAATGTAATTTTTCATAGATAAACGAATTATATTTCATTCTTACTTACTGGCATTAAACCACCGATCATTGGAAAACCATATTCTACAGTACCCATTTTGAAAGTAATTTTTAATTCTTAATGCTATAAATTTTTCTTGTTCAGCGTATAACATTTGTTTAACTACGAATTATATATTTACTCTCCCTTTTCATTTTTCATATCTAAGTTGGTTATGTATAAAACTTAGAAAAACAAAATATTAGATTTATACACTTAATCCTTGCAAGATACTGTAGATTGTGCTGTCCCCTGTATAAGAATTCAAAATTTTAAAGCAAATTTATGTAAATTTCATGATATATTTATTATTTTATATTTCTCCCATACAAATATAAATATTTCATACATTCACATTCTTACATTATTATTCTTATATAATGATGCTTAAAATATGTAAAACTCAAGTATCTATATTCTTGAATATATTTCTTACCGTGTACTGTTTATACTTTTTACTATATGCTTAAGAAATGTGTTTTTCTATATATGATTATATTCGTCTTATACTACATACTTGTATAAACTATACTATATGTATATACATACTTCTTATTTCAAATTAAGAGAGCTGATATTTATATTTATACGTATGTACTTGTAGGTTGCTGTAATCTCACATAAATTTATGAACAAACAAAATATAAAATGCTATTTAATATATTTTAATTTTGTTTGCAATAAAATAAGAATATTAATAAATGTTATGATATTATGATACCATATTAATCAAAAAATATTAGCTCTTATAAATAATTAAATAGTATAAGAAAAAAATTAATTGAAATTGTACACATAGATTAAGTAACACTGAACTTTGTTAATTATCTTAAAATAGACTTTTTATTATTTTAATTGAATTAAACCCAAATATTATATAACATGTAAATATTATGAAAAATATTGTCTATTGTGTTATTGATTATGTAGTATCATTGAGCGAGGAGTTCACTGCCCAGCTTATATTCATTATTTGTGATTGTTTGGAAATATTTAAAGAATTTGAGGTTTAAACGAAAGATATACATACGTATACATTTTGCTTGCATTTGAATAAACAAAATTATTAAAATATTTATAAATTATATAAAATCTCAAAATGCTTCGAATACCTACCAACACCTTAATTAAAAGACAAATGCATGGAAATGCAGAAATAGTGAAAAATTGCAAAGAAATCAGAAATCGCAATCCACGAAATTTGGAACGTTTAAGAATTGCAAGGAAACATATAGGATATGCTCTTGATAAACGTCAATGTGGATATTGGCATAAGTAAAATAATTACTATAACATAATTTTTTCTATTATAACCTTAATAGTGTACTAAGTTTTAATACTGTATCTTTCTAACACTTGTGATTAAAATTTGGATAGGTTGGTTGTACGTACCACTCAACGACATGTTATAGCAGAAATATGTCATTTTGAAAATGGTCCAGTTATCACAATATCAAGTAAAGATTGGGGATTGAAAAAACAATTATTTAGGTTTGTAGACACTATAAATACATGAAATAGAAATGCATTGATTTGAAATTTGAAATTTCAGTTAGCAAGAGAAATGATGACAAAGATTTACGTAGATTCTAGACTTACGTAGATTATTTGATTAACTTATGAAAAATTTTAAATAGTTAATAATTAAATACTTTTCAAAATTCAAGAACCAAATTAAAATTATACAAATTATTTTAGCACAAATGATTGTATAGCATATAAGTTTGTGGGACGTATGCTTGCACAACGTTGCTTAGAAAGTGGTATATCTGAAATTTATTTGAATAAAAATTCTTTTGTTATTGGAAACAAGGTACAATCACTAATCGATACACTGTTAGAAAATGGAATTTGCTTACAAGAACCAGAGCAATATAAACATCCAAGACCTGGGACCATGAATTATCCAGAGAAACCTTGGGAAACATATGAATAGTATTCAGTTATGTATAAATATTATACAAAAGTATATATATAGTACACAGCAATAAATATAAGTTACATAAACTAACAGATTTTGAATTATGCATTTTGTCTATCATAAAGTAAAGTAAAAATAATAATAATTTTTCAATTTTGATCTTTTAAATTTTATTACAGATCTTTTGAAGTTAGGAAAATATTTGAGGAAGGATATTCAAAAACATATTGTCTATTTTAGTATTATCTGTCTTTATTATTTAAGCATTTCTTTTAATTGGAATATGCAAATTTATACAGCATACATTATATAAAGATAGCAATAAATAATCATGTTAATATTAAATAAAATGTAATTTATGACAAATACAATAAACCTACTGTGCTCAATAATATTAAATATGTATAAATGTGCAGGATTTATCATTACTACACTAGTACCTATAAACTAGATTAATACTACATATTAGGCTAACTTATTTTGCATGCTAATAAAAATATTTCTTTACAAATATAATACTGTACTAATAATTGTATCATAATTATAGATAACAAAATATCTAAATAGTTCAGAAAATTTATGAAATCTTTTATTTTGTTTTTCTTTTTAATTTATGAAATCACAGACCGTGAGTAATTTATGAAACTTAATTTGGTTGAGTTAACTTCATAAATAACTGTACATAGACATTTATAGCTTTTATTTTTGTTACTGGATTTTGTAAAGTGCACTTATATTTATTGAGACTCTGAGAAAATCCTGCACATATGAAAAAATAAATCCATATATTACACTTTAAACAGTAATAATACTTCAGTCTAAAAATTTAAATTTGGATTTTGAATACCGGTAATAGGGCATATATTTCATTGTTGAGTAATATCAAATTCATAATTTTTAAGATGCAAGCAGTGTTTTTAATCATTTAACTATTTTTGGAATTTTAAAAACTTATTTGTATTCATTCATACATCCAATTTTTCATGAGAAAAATCTATAATAGTATAAAATAAAGGATTAGTGTGCATATTTTAAGTTAAATATGATATAGCACATTTTTTAAATGATGATGATAATAGGTAAGCATTTTACTAAAAGTATTTTGCTAAATGATCATTATAATTTTAAGAAATGTATATACACAGTATAATATTCCCTAATAATTGATGTCTATCTGAAATATCGAGGAAAATTGTATCACAAAGAGGTACATAAATTTTTCTTATGAAAGTATCAAATAAAATTGAAATTTTATTTGCAAGTATGAATATCTACGCTTTTAACACAAGTTTTGCATTCAACGAAACAACACCAATGAAATTTGCACTCGCATCGTTCTCTAATGGTTGATTTTTGTGTGTTATATCCTCGACCGCAGCAAAGAAGATTACATCCATCCATACCGGATGATGTTCTGTTGCAAATTCTTCCGTGTGTACCTAATAAATATTTATTTTTTGTAAAGAAAGAAAGAAATTTGCATAAGCATAGTCTCGTGTAGTATTTATTTAATATTTTTGAAAATTACCAAAAGAAATTAATAAATTGATCATTTAAAGTTTTTGAATAAAAATTTGTTACCTAACGATCCAAGTGTTTCATTAGGAAGACAATAGTTTGGAGATTCATCCAAATAAACTAGATCATTCGCAGTAGGTAACGAAAATCTTGGATCTCGCATAGACAAACGTCCACGTCTATTTACTCTCACTTCTGTTGCCCCATCGTATTTATCTAAGAGAAAATCACCTGTAAAGATGATTAATATGTATTTATAATATTATTCTATTATCGCAACATTAAAAGTAACTACATTAAAAGAAACATACCAATTTCTCGGAAGGAAGCGAGTTGCTGCCAGCAAGTAATTAAGCTGCAACTTCCAGAAACTCCGTGACACTTGCACGTTACTTTGGACCGTTTTATAACAGCCTTTGGAAATTTGTTAATTTCATAATTATTAACGCTAATGATTCCTTTGTCGCTATCTAGTAAAATGGAAATAAAAAGGAATGAAATTTACCCTGCGTCCGGCTTCGTTATTATGAAGATTCATTAAGCTTCTGCCTTGTTCTCTACTGCCTCTTTTAAAACTTCGCTCACGTTCTTTCACATCAACGAATGCTTGTGTAAATCTAAAAAGATAAAATCTGTTAGAGAAAGCTCTCGATGAAAGCTTCGAGCATGTTAAACATTGACAGTAATATACAAACAGATTAGGGAGTAATTTAAAAGAGTTAATGGAATTAAAAAAGAGCTTGCAATAATTACTTGTAACCGTATTCGAGATTGTCTCCGCAGCCACCCCAGATCCAGTCTCGCTTTAGATCTCTGGGTCTGCTGCTTCTAGAACATCCACACGAGGATAATTGTCCATCTCTGCAAGATCGGCTAATCGAATATACCACTCCTGCAGCTGTGATCGCATGGACGAACGCAGTCTCTCTGCTTGCTAGGAAAAGGAACGCGTCCGTTTAAACCTTTTTTAGCATTTAAAGCTAGATCAATAACTGCTTAAAAATTTATTTATAAATGATGACATTTTAAAACTTTTATTTGTTTAAAGAGAGTCCTTATCCTTGATCGATCCATGAATTAGTGTAATATTCTTCATTTCTTCCGTACTGTTTATTGAAATCTACCTATCTCTTGATTGCAATAATGAGATCATCGCATCGTGATGTGTCTCTTCGTAAATAAGAGGTTGTTAGGAAACAAGCATTGCCAACAAAAGGTCATTGACGAAGAAAGAAAGAACTTGATATAAGTAGCTTGTATAAAAGTGTTTTACCTATTCTAAGCATAGGTCCGAACACTGATTCATCAGAGACAGTGGAGCAATTCCATCTTCGGTCGTGAAATTGATGCTGGCACTCGTGAATTCCAAATTTTGCACCCTTCGCAACACTTGGCATGTGATCCACGGACAACTGGCATAGCTTCCCTTGGCCTTGCGAGAGCCCTTTTAGCCCATGACAAATGCTCGATGCAGCGACGTCGTAAGTTTCTATCATCTGAGCAGTTTCGAGTTGTGGAAAGTGTTGCAAGCCGATGTTTCTGAAACGATCACGGGAAAAAGCGATACAAACGTTAGGATAAAATCAGAACGGAAAAGAATAGAGCGATAGAGTAAGGTCGTAGAAAACAATAAATATTATTTAACTTAATAAAATAGATTTATAGTTGTATTCATAGAGCTGTTATAACTTTTCCACCAAGCCAATATGTACCTCTGTTGAATAAAAATTAAATCCATCATTTTGATTAACGTTGAACATTAACTGTACTGAATATTGTTTGGGATACTTCAGGGTAGCGATTAACAGTTAATAGCGTTATTCAAATATCACGTGTATTTTTACATTGTTTCAGTTATTTTATATTATATTAGCAAATTTCAATACGAGTTTTACAAGGATAATAAGTTTCAATGGAACCTCGAGCGAAATCTATTCTTAACTCGAACAAATAACTTGCAACGTGGAAGCTTATCCGATATTTCCGAAACCCATCTCGATCGACCACCCTTTGTTGAATAGTCGACGCCCCCTTCTTTTCCAAAAGGCGTGTATAAATTCGGTCGAACTTGCAAAGATTTGTTACGCTGATTATACAAATTTGGAGCAGAAAAGCCGTGGGCGAAGAACGGTTCTCCGTGCCGATTTTTAATGGTACATTTGTGAGTCAACCGAGCGAGATGATGGAATGATGCCGTCACGGACAGAAGTCAGGGGGTCTCTAACGGATCTACCAATCTGAAATTCGAAACGGGTGCTCGTAAAGGTTTTACCAACGATATAAGCATGAGTATGAGTGTACGCTGTACACACTCGGATGCTCTGATATTGCCAATCGAATACATAAAATGAACGCAGTCTAGCGATCTCAATGCGCAGGATTGATGAGCAAAACGTGTAAGAAACAATAGGAAAGTTATGTCATATATAGTGTATATATTTGAGGATCCGTGTTCGATATTTTAAGGGTAGTAGAACGGGTTAAATGATCAACATGTAGTGTACAAGTTGTTGGATATTCCCAAGTATCGAATCAAATTAATTTTCTCGTTCGCTCTCCTTACACTGCGATGGAATTTGCCCAAACGTTAAACGATGCCTTAAAATACTTTGTTTGAGTATAGTATTTAGGAAAGTAGATGGGTACTAAATTAATGAACATTTCTACAATATCAAGGCTCTAATCATTTTCACCTGGAAGCAATATTCCAAAAGATAAAAGCTAATCGCCAAATTTTTTTAATTGTAACTTAGAAAGAGATACAACTTGTCCCAGTTATGTAGACCATTCTGTGTAGGAGATATCGTTCCTGACGTTAAGCACACTGTATTATTACATCTCAGATGTTTCTATGCCGTTGTTTACTGCAGTTTCTAATCCCTTTTACTGGGGTGAAAGTTGCGCGTGATACTATCCCACGTAACATACAGTGCTTGAAGACATCACCGATAAATGTTAAAAAAAAGTAAACGATTTCAAATCAAGCAATTTGACTTTCATGAATTTCAAGTGATTTCAAGCTTGAAGCGAAGTCACTCGGATTAAAGAAGCGAATTAACTAATCTGAATGAGATTTAGAGGATTAAGATTTTCAACCATTGGTCTCATGGTAAACTACACTAGGGTATGCATAATAGACTGCATTAATATTCCGGAACACGTTTTGGTTGTGATATATTATCAGCTTTGCACTCCCCTAAAACAATGACGCAGGGAATCATGGGAGGGGAACGATAATATTTCGAAGGATCCTGCCCACGCAAATTCGTGGGGCACTTCGTAGGCCGTGCCGTCCCAAAAAGTAATGCCCCGTGTCTCTTAAAAGATTATACCGGCAATCGTATGGTTTTACGTACCGGGTGTTCTAATTGAAATATTGTATTTAATTTTAATTTCCTGTTGAATAAACTTTGCTACTTCAATTCGTTGATTTAGTCCTTAACTTTGTCATCATTTGGACGAAGAGATAGAAATGAGGTGAATTTTAATACTACGAATCAAATAATAAGTTAATTCCAATATAAAGTAGTAATTTATAAAATTTTACTTTGTACGAGATTCGATCGTTACACATTGAAATATCAATCGATTTAAATATAATTTTATGCTCTATTACTCTAAATCGGATATGTGATAATTCTTTTCTGATAAACATTGAAGAGCGACGTAGACTTTATTCCTCACAATGATCAGGTATACGTTATCCACCTTATTTTGCGTAGGAGTAATGTAATCGATCCGTATTATTTTAGTGTTAGCAGAGACGAACGATTGAGATAATGATTACTATTAGCAGTAGTAAATTATCAACCATGAAGTACGATCTCTCCATTAACACAACTAAAAATATACATTCCTTCGAGACTTTAAAAGTTACTTTGACTGTGCTCCTCGTGCAAGAAATTCTTAAAGAAATGACTGTGAGTTTATGAGGATTTTATCTTTGCTTGCTGAGGATGAAAACAAAGAAACATAGGAATTTAAAAGTAGGCAAAATTTCATGCAATACATAAATTATATCAGAATGAACAAAAATTTGATCGATATCATCGTATCATATCGGCAAAAAGATCAAAACGGAAGAGAGGAAGGAAATAAAGTAAAGGAAGAAGGGATGAGAAACAAAGGAAAGGAAGAGTTCTTTTGTTCCTACAGTTCAAGCAGGAATTCTTCGTTTTTTATGTTACTGCCTTTCCTATTTCTCATTTTTTTCGCTCAACATGCACGTATCATTTTGTAGAAATCTAAGAAACGAAGAATAAGAATTGATCATATTACAAGCGAAAGAAACTATATGCTCGGTGTTAAAGCGAATCGAGCGAATTGCTAGCCGATTTCTAGTCTAACATCGAACGAAAGAAACTAAAACATCTAGTGGAAAGTATCGTGTCGCGGCCAACAATGACGCCACTTTCTTCTCACGTGGGACGAGAAAAATGTCTCGAGGCCACCCTTTAATCTGACTGTTTCGATATCGTCGCGATTCACGGAGAAATAGTGCACCGGGAATGGCCTTGTGTGAATCAATTCATTCTTGTACTTAAACACACGCACATCGCCGTGTGTCCGGAATCTAATCTGGACGCTGGCTCTTAGTCGTGACTTAAGGGGTTGTTACGTTGATACTGGAGGGTAGATTAGCGAGAGAAACGCGCATTTTTGCGAGAAAATTGTTTTATCTTGCATAGACCATTGCTCAAGTTACGCTCTATCTTATTGCCGACTGAAATGTCGTGTAATTAATTCGCTCGCGTAAAATCGTAAGTCATGGAAGAATTTAAGTCTGCCATTTACGACGCACAGAGTAGATATTCACGTCGAGTCCGTTCGCTAGATAAGGCATATAACAAGGATACGTGGCGAATGAAAAGTTGAATACACAAATTTTTAAGAAGCTGATAAGGTGGGAATTCACTGAACAAAATCTGTATCTTTAAGACAGAACTCTTTGGTTAAAGTATATAGAAATTGCACGAATATTGATAGTAATTTATTAAAAGCTCTTTGAAAGATCTCTCAAAAGTTCAGATCTAATTAGGATGTGGTAACGATAAAATTAAAACGACCAGAGATTACATCCGTCGAGTTCTTAACTTAAGCTCAGATAAGAGGGATTAACTTTTATGGAGATCCTGTGAGTCCCGCCCAAATGATTAGGCATTTTCTTGATCAGAGACGCTTAGCGATGAGATTTAGAAAAAAGAAACCACTGTAATGACTGAAAGGGCTAGTGATCATTTATCAACGATCGATATCTATTAGTGTCATCTTTTGAATTTTGAAATGGGAAGCAGTGTAATGGAAAAGTTGGTAGCATTTATCAATGATCGAAAGTATTTATTTCTCGACATTAACAACTTTAAACAACAAATAACAGCTTTAAATTAATTATAATCCACTTTCGATACTCGCAACTTTGACATATTAGGTAGGATCTAGGAAGAAAAATTCAACAAAAATTTATCAAACGAACTGGCCCTTTTTTATTTAATTTTTATTTCATTTGAAGCTTCGATCAATTAATTTTAGAAATATCAAAAGTTAATACGAAGTCTATCTCAGATAATATCTTCAAAAAATCTTTGCTATGAAAGGGAAATTTTGAACAACTTCTTCCGTTTTCCTTTCTACTAAAAATATTTGCTATTTCAATTCAACTGGCCAGAAATTTCGACGAAAGGAAAGGATTTAGAAAAACATAAAGAAGCTTTCATCGAGGGTAGACCCGAAGCAGAAGAAAAAATACCACAATCCCAGTGATTTCCAAAAATCCAATTACGAAGCGGGGCATAAAGGATCCTCACGGGTGAAAATTCCACGCCATGAAAAACTGTACCGATCTCGGAACTATTCAATGATTTGTCATGGACGTGCAAGGGTGAAAATCAGGGGTGACTAAGGCAATTCAGAAATTAGACACACCGTTGTCGGGGGTACTTTGAGAAAGAGGACAACGATTCTATGAAAAATCCTTCGATCGTGTTCCCACGACGCGATTTCGTCTCGCTGCATACAAAGAGCTATAAATTATGGTAGTCGTTGCGTGGGCAATTTTTGCGGGAATTTGATGAGGGTAGAGAACCGTACCTTTCTCTTCGCGACATATTAATTTATCGATTATCGTCCTGATACCCCGTACTTGTGTTCTTCGATCTGTACCTTGAAGATTGCGCCGAGTAATTAGGCAATTTTGCGTAGGGGTTGCGAATTTCACGCTTACTCCTTTAGGGAAATCTGAATTATTATCTGCATTTAATAGCAAACATTATGAAGGAATGCACATTATAACGTTTTTACTTAAATGTTTGAATATTCGTAATTATATAAAAATTGGATATTACATTGGTAATTGAATATAATCAGTTATATCTTAACGGTATCGAAATACTCGATATTGGAACTTTAATTTAAGAAGCTGGTAATTCAACAAAAAGGGGTACTCACATCCATGTTCCTGGTACAGTCAATGCTACGACGATGAGAAGTAATCGCGAAATAATGAGTAAGCTGCTGCAAACTGCCATCTTGCCTGCAAAGTAATTTCGATATAAGTATTAACTTCCAAATTGTCTTACCATTTTTTTCGATTAAATTCTAATGTACAAAAAATAAGACTAAAGAAAAAAAGGCAGAATTTATATATTACGATGTGGAATATACATGTCGTCGAACGTATCTTAAAAGATGCAATAAATCGTCGACAATAAAAATACATATCTCCATTAAAAAAAATCTCTTTAAAAAAGACTCAGAGTATTGTATTAAGTTTCTTCCACCAAGTCAAACAACTTTCGTGTGTAAAGATTTATTTGCATTTACAATAGCGTGTATGCACTTGAACGGACCCGTTAATATTCGAGCTCCATTAAAAACCGTGTTATTCGAATTAAAAATAATTTTCACGAAACACAATCACGAAGAGCATCTCCTAAGACCATTTCACAAGGGAATTCCAAACAGTAACACCAAGTGCTTCACCCGGTATACAAAATGAGTACGTGAGTACACGTACTAGTATATACAATATACATATATACGTGTATACCAGTTCTGTGGGCTGCAAGCACGCCGTAGCCTCGGCTTGAAACGAAAGACACCTAAGTCCAGGCGATTATGGTACATCGATTCGACATTACACCTTGCTTGCTCCTGAAGCGACTCACGAGAGTCCTCGGTTCTTGTTCTCGGTCCAGGCTCCAGCCATGTACGCGACTGGTTAATAGAAACTACAGACCAGAGTTACGACTCGTAAACTCCATAACTTTTCATTTTCAACTGTTACGCTACGGTGACACGAGAACTATACCTGTTGATGAGTAGAGTCTAGCGACAATATTGTATTTATGGTTTATGGATATACTCTCGCCTTGATTGCACATGGCGAACGTACACACATCTGTTTGCAAGCGTTGAGTTAGATTTGGAAAGTCTGTAATATTTTTAATACGTATTGCTATCAAGTTTCATGACTTACTAGAAAGGTGGTTTTAGAATTATAGCCTTACTTTAAATTTAATTCGGGCAGATTCTGTTTTGATAGCGGAAATAATAAATTTTCTGAATTTTTTTAGTGTAGTCATTCTGATCTGTTGGTTTTGCTAGTATCAAAGTGGAATGTCTGGAATTTTTCAGTAGAAAGGCCATCATTGACCAGCCAAACGGTATGAATTTTATCTTATTGAACCTTTTTGATTCTCATGAAAGAATTAGTGGGAAATATCTTAATTTAGACATCGAAAACTAATACAGAGGTATTTATATTTTCAAGGCCACCTTTATCTTCGTACGCAAAACACATTATTTATTAACTACTTCGAACAGTTTAATTTTAGCAAGATATAAATACTTCTTTCTAAATCTAAAATAATCACGATCTCATTTTAGAATGGCGTTGCATCTCAAGGTCTTGGTAATCGATGACAGGTTCGTATAAAAAAGTGTACCTTGGGTCTTGTTCGCGAGTGAATGATCTTGGGTAACCCGATCGCGGATCAAAAAGTTCCGCTACTGGTTTTAAAAGAAGCGAAAGAAGAGGCGCGTCGTTCATTAAGAAACGCTGCGCTGTTAAATCAAAAAGCTCGGCCCGATTATGGCACATCGATTCTTGCGTTACACCTTGCTCGACCACGACGGGTGGCTGTTGCATTCAAAGTTGCCCGCTGCGACTAGTTAATATATGCTACTCGCTGAAGTTACGAGTCGTAAATTTTGTAACTTTTGATCCCGGCTTGCTATAATTTTAGTGAACCGACCATGAAACAAATTAAACACGCTTGCGAACGGGAGCTTTTTAAAGGAACATGGTATCCTGTCATCAGTTGCGAAATGTATGTCAGCAAATTACCGTAGATGTAATGTTAATTTTAAAAAATGCGTAAAGATCCAAAGGTACATGCAGCACCTTTATGAGCGAACATGTAATAGTTTATTTGGATTGGATTTTATTAGTAAAACTATAAAATCGTGTATATCCAACGTGTATATCCAAATTAATGCAATGTAGCAAAGTTATAGGAGCTAATGGGTCGATGAATTTTACAATCAAAATTTTATAGCAGTTATCGTCTATCTAGCTATTTAAATATTACGTTTTCTGATAAAATTATTCCTCCTAAAACTCTGAGGTTTAGAAATTTATAGTACATATTGTCAAATGTGTCTTTTCACTACTGGATCCTTCAATTACCAAAAGTTAATATGTTATAATTCAGGTTTAAGGGTTGTGTGATGACTTTTATGACAGAATATAAATTAATTGCAGCCGGTAGGTTTCAACAAATGGGATAGGTATATTTTTACCAAGATATTTATGTTTGAAACTGGATAGGCAATAAATTAAAAAATAACATAGCGTACTATATCATTTAGGGAGAGAATATAAAAATTCCAGGATTCTAACAGGATTTAAAGCTTCTAGTATACTAGAAAAGCACCCTGTATATCCTCGTCTATCTAACCCACGCGATCGAGCAGAATATTAGCCGGTGTATAAAATGCATTTGTGATCACGACAGGAATGTAAATGGCGTACTTCAGCACGTCTCTCGCGGGGCCGGCCTCGAATTATCAGCAATAAAGTATCTCGCTGGCGTGTTGAACAAGACATGACCGGCGGTAGTGCAAGCACCGCTACATTTGTTGCTGAATGAGTTGGTCTTCGTCGGCTGATCGTTGATCCTGCGCAGCTGGATGGTACCACGCTGGCTATAATGATCGTAAAAGATCGTTGATCTAATATTAAAAGCGCACACGACGTTCCGTGGCTAACGGCCATTGAAAAGAGGAAAAGGAAATCTGTGAAGTTTCAAGAATCCTCGGCTCGCGATGATAATTAGGTACAGATCTTTAGGACCGCGAGGACGTCGTATCTTCAATCGTCGCCTAGAGATACGTTCGTTAACTTTGCCAAACGAAAATTTTATTTCGACGTAGATGATTTATTGTCATAATTAGTCGTATAATCATTTTGTTATTGACGTGTTTTTTCGATAAACATTTACCGGTCTACAATCAGAATTTTGTTTCATTATGACAAAGATCGTGATTTGTCATTGTGATCTAAAAGTTACGGAATATTAATTGGTATAATGATAAACAAATAAATGGTATATAACTTGCAAGTTGCATAGAGGATTAATCTTTATTAATTTATTCATCGAGTTTTCTTGATCTTTTTAAGATAAATTGAATTTATGCAAAGAATTAGGAATCGTATTAAGAAAATATATTTATGTACAATTTTTAACAAATAATATCTTTACCTGTACTTTAGGCAGTAAATTTAAGAGTAATCTGGACGAAACTGTAAATATCATAAAATCATCAAGCTATATTATGATCGTTTTATCGAGCTATGTAATAATTCATATAATAATGAAATGTATGTTTTTATGTAATCTAGTTGACATGAATGAATACAAAAAATTGACATAAAATGTAAAACATAATTTCATTACTTTGCTATTGCTGTTGGCCTTGTAGAGAAGCGCAAAGCAGCCTGCTTCCACCTGACCAGGAAACATTATCGTAACTTCACTGCCGATAAACTCACTGAAATTCTACGGTACACGTTTGCCGGCTACGAATATCTAAGTGGAGAGTGAGAAAGAAGAAGGCCAAGAATTGATACAAGCGGACGGGAAAGCATTAACATCGCAATTTAATTCCTGTTAGACTCGTAATTACATGCGCATTTCAGATATGTATATGTATAATACGTTCATTCGGATTGCGATTAGACATTGGTTTTGGAATAGTGTAAATGTTTTGGGAAAAATGTAAAATATATTTTTATTAATTAGGTTGCTTCCAAAATTAAGGAAACATAAATTCTCGGCTCCTTTAAAATAGTCTTCTACGCTATGAAAGTATCCTGACGCATAATCGTAAAAACGATGCTCCGCCATAAATCGTTGTCTAGACAACATCTACTTGTTATCCTTTTCAACAATATTCGGTAACCGCTTTGTTTAAAGGACAGCGCTCCAATTTAGGAGACATCATGACGGCTTTATGCTTTACATCTTTCAATTCTATCTCGCGGTTCTACGAGACATGCAGTTCAAACCATTAACTTTATTACCAGTTTTACTCAAAAGGAGATGTCATACATAAGTGAATCTCGGTTGGCATTAAGGATATAGTGTATATACAATGCTACTCTTTGTTTTATTAATATAAGATACTAATACAACAAATAGTTTTAACACCAAGAATATCACATAGTATTTTGTATGCACTTAGCTAAACTGTTGATAGAATACAATTGAACATGGCTGAGGATCCAATGACATCTATTTCAAACTGGATTTTCTAAAAGAAACGCGATCTTAAACGAAAAAACTAGATTCTACCTGTTCAACTTTATCTGTGCACATAGAATCACCATCGATCACCATCAATCCTACGTTAGTGTTTTCGAGCCGTGTGCTTGTAGCTAATCTTACCAGATCGTAACGTTCGATTTATATGACATCGAATACTTTCGAAGTACACGGAATAAAATATTCCTTGGACGATATTCTGCTCGACGCTAGCGTATGCGATATGCAAGCCTGTGTTTTTACATTTTACAGGGCCATTATTCCACGTTCTTAAACATTCATAAATACCCAGACCACTTTACACCCAGGTAAGAGCGGATCGTTGTTTTCCATGGCAGGGAAAAGGTATGCACGTCGTTGCATCAACCTGTCCTCGACGAGTCGGACCGGGATTTTCACGAGGAGCGGCAGGACGACTCGAGTCCTCTTAACGAAGTTGCTGGATAGGGACGATACGAGAACACATTCACCGTACGCGTGCATGCGAGAAAACGAGAGCGTGCTTACCCGGCTTGTAGACTCGAGAGGAGAGAAAGGAGGTGCGTACAGAGGACTTCAGGTGAGGGACAGTAGAGAGAGAGAAAAAGAAAGAACTGAAAGAAATAATGGTGGAAGGGGATGAAGAGAAAGTTAAAGAAATTGTAAACATACGAGAAAGAAACAGGAAAGAAAAAAAGGAAACGATAATGTTAAATGGGAAAAAGGAGACTGAAAGAGAGAAAAGAAAAGAAATTGGATAATGATCTTGGGGGGAAGCAAGCAAAGGACGGAACGGTAGAATGCCGAACGGAAAAGGAGAGAATAAAAATGAAAAAAGGAAAGAGGAGATAAAGAAGAAGATAATTGATCGAGGTAGGAGGAAATTATGAGAAAGAGTAAAGAATGAATTGATATAATGAGAGAATAAATCGTTTTGATGTAGAATTTTTTATCCGGATAAAATTTTTGATGATTAAAAGAATTACAATTAAATTCATAAATCCGATAAGCTAAGTATTTTCACATTTTACGTCGTTTACTGCTTTTGCTATCGCATGGGATACCTGCGCGATAATACGGGTATTATAGGATTTCAGTAGGTTTATCGGCGGCAAATTTATGATGTCTCCCAGTCAGGTGGCGGCTAACTGCTTTTATCCTTACTTACGTATGGAAATGGTAAAGTAATACGGATGCTTATTGAATTAAGCAAATTGAACTCGTTTAATTACGATGGAAATAGTTGCTCAATTGAAAACATATAAATTCGAATTAATTGCGATATCGATAATGCATATGTTTTAACACGCACACTCGTTATTTTCGCTGATATATTTTAAAAATTTGTCAAAGAAGGATTATATACTTCAATAGTTACCAAAATTAACGTGAACTGAAATCTGATTAATCACATAATTATCAAATTCGTTTGGTGATTAAATTTACGACAATAAAAGATTTTAAAAAAGGGGGAAAAAGTCTTCGGCCTACAAAAGGTTCGTCGCAGGATGCACAATGGCAAGGCGCAATAGTTAGACAGCAGTACGATAAAACACGGATAATCATCGGATGAGAAACACCGGGCCTCGTTAAAAGTGTGCAGCAATTAATCTGCCTCGGGTCTCGTAAATCATTGAGCGGCGATCACAGAAGGGAAGTCGTGGATCAGCGGCGCGAATGTTCATCGATCGATCGAAGCTACCTCTCAAACGAAAGCTTACCTTAACGGCAATGTTAATCGATGTCGAATACCATCGCGCACACTGATTCTTCGCTAACGAGATCCGATTACTGACACTGGCGAATTCAACGTCGAGAATTCGCATAAAATCCGCAGTTAAGCCACTTTTCAACGACGCACGCATAACTTTTTGTTGATTAGACGAAATGAGAGAATAATTGCCGGATACGCAAAGGATTTTTTAAAATAAAAGCTACAGTATCCGAACCTTCTCGCGGAATTTAGCTAATATTATTAGAATACCTTTAATACCAAATTATCAATTCATTAACAAATTCTTCTGTACTTTAACGATAGTATTATTTGTGATATTATGGTAAAATAGAACTAAGAAAACAATATTGTAAAAAATTATCGTTTAAATTAAAAATGAATAATTTCAGAATAAACAGAGCACTAAGAATGACTAATAGGATAATTACGAAATACACAGAGCTAAAGGAAACGGTGTACGAGGTGTATTATATGAGTGATATCCCATTAATTCTTATCGTAAACTTCTCAATCAATGTTATTCCGCAATCTACACCGGACAACTTTCATCGTCTGCAACCATATACTATCTATGTATATCTGCTAGTACGAAAGGCTAGCGTCTTGCGTATCTGTCGTACAGCAAGGAAGTTACTTAGCAAAAGCTCAAACTGATGAGATAAGGTTGCTTGGCGTAACCTGCGCCTCATCCATAACCAGATATATGTTACGATAACGGAAAACCAAAACGTAACAACTTCTAAAATATTCGATGGATTTGAAATGTCCATAATGAAATGCAACAGAGATCGTTTCTGTAGAACTTACATTTTGTTCGATGAGATACGTGTGTATTCCTTTCAGTCGCTTCTTTTTAGAATGCTTTCAAATTTTACAGATATTTAGAATATCCTGTGCTCCAATTTCACTCTGGTTTCAGTTGTAGAAACCACAGATAAACAGTTTTAATGTTTTAAAAACTTAAACGTAGGATTTAATATAGGATTGAAACTTAGTAGAATGCTTTTGTTCATCTCTGTATAGTTGACTTAATAGTTCTTCGTTATTGAAATATTAAAATAGTCACAGTGCCTATATTTTCTGCTTAGAATCAATTATATAAGCCATGCATGCTTTTTTTAAAGATCCTACGAATATATCAAAGAATCTGAAAGCTAATGTAATTAACCCGTCAACTGTTTTATTGCTCACGGCTCCGGCATTTCTCTATTTATGCGGCGCGAACGCAACAAAACCAGATAGATCAGTTGCATTTTTCGCACTATGTGAACTAGTTTCGATAACGCCGGCCATTTAAAATTCAACGAGATATTGTTCCCAGAATAAATTGTCTTGAGTCGAGCCGCCATCGAAACGTGATTTGATATTACGATATGCGTATCCGTTTGTCAAATGGGCATTACAAAGATCCTAATCATTTTTGCAACGGGAAGACATTCCAAAGGATATAAACTACTGATTATCAAATTTATTTACGTCATTTAATCGTCATGTTTGAGAGAATCGCTGTTAGGTTTGCTTATAAGAAATTATTAAAGAACATATACCGCTATACGTATGTACGTCAATTAAAAGGAAAGAAAAACTTAGAACAACACGCGATAAATTTAAATTAAATTGAATTTGCGATACAAAAACGAAATAAAATTTCAAGAGCAAAGATGTATTATTTAGCTATAGGAATGACTTTTCAAATTACATGGTCTTATAGAGGGTTAATGGGTTAAAGGGTTAAATAGAATAGGCTTTCCATGTATTTATAATCCTATCGATTTTAGTTTCTAATTACAATATTAATACGTTAATCACAAAGGCAAGGTTACATTATCGATAGTTAATTATCATAGTCCATTAAACCGATTAAACGATTACTCACCGAACCAGGTGTATCCAAAGTCGTTAAGGACGAGTTAATTATTGCCCCAGTAAGATCGGGCAACGTTTCACTTTTTTATGGACGAAAGCCACACAACGACACTTACTTTTTGAATTAATACCGATAACACAACTCGTGTCGGCTCACTTTCATCGAATCTCTGTTCAGATTTCCGGTTTTGCCGGGAAACCCATCATTTTTCACACGGCACAATTCATATCTCATCTTCAGCATCGAAACATTTGATCTTCACAAATACAGCGAAAGAAATTGTTTTCGATGAACAAAATTTTTCTTTTATCTTGTTCATGTCCCTATATAAATATTACATAATATAGAATCGTTATAATATACAGTTAGCGATAGTTTGTTTCGAAGATAAGCGAACAATTCATAACTAAAATTAAAATTATAGTACCGCCACAAAATTCTTTGAAAATAAAAAATTGAAGATTTTCAATAATAGGGAAAGAGAAAGGATTATTTAATAATCAAATACTTAGATATACTGCCAACTTTTTTCTAAAAAAAACTTTGACTACGCTTATCCTCATTAGTATGTTTAAAATATCTCACGGTTTCCTTTGTCTTCAATCATTTCCATCGTGAATTCCGGCGATAATAACGACGCCGATCATACAGAGGGTGTAAGGAAACTTTCGTAAGTCACCGTTGATAAATATAAAAAAGAGGAATCGGCCGTGAAACAACGATCACCTGTTAGTCAAGGCAGCCGGTCGCGGAAGTGTCATCGAAAACAGTCACTCGAAACACCAACGGGTAAACACATTCTAATTCTCAATCATTTCGTAAGCTCTTCAAACACCGAAAGGTTTCTTGTCACTTCCCTTTCTCGAGGCGTCCCCGACGAACGCCGTGGTTCACCGTGCTAAAATCCTCTCGACCTTCTTCGTGGCCCTTCATTCTCGTCGATTCGAAAAACGAAGCGTCACCGGAGCTGTTACGTGCAACTCCAAAACAACTTTACTCTCCTCTGGTCGAATGTCTTAAGAATCACCATCCACGTTGAGTGGAAACTTATTTTAAAGTGTCCTTCCTGTTCACCACTTTGAGACCCCGTAAACGTTACGAGACCAGGGGAGCAAAAGGAAACAGAGCCATATTTGGCACGTGAAATTCCAGCACGATCGAAGGAATTTTTCAGGAGCAGGAATCGGAAGAGGTTTCCTTTCGTTCGAAGGGGACTTTAGACAGAGGTAGGCAGGATCGGTAAAAAGAAGCCGGTCCCACGGCGGATCGGTTGTTGGATCATCTCGAGGACGTGTGCTGCCTCGTGGCAAGAGGCCAGAGACCGAGGAACGCTGCGAAACCGACTTGGACGACGTGTTACTGCGGAATGGTCGCAGAGTGCAGGCAGAATCCACGAGACCGTGGTACGTTTCGTTCTCTCCCGCTGCCTTGTCTCTCCTGCACGCCACGGGATCGGTCTCTCCTGCTCGTTCTCCCAAAGAGGGAGCCCCCTCGACTAGCGATGGCCTTAAGGCACCTCGAATCAGTTGAAACTGGCACCGCGAGTTCTCCATTATCGTGATTATTCACCGATCGAATGACAAAACCGAATAGCTTTGATTTATCTTCTATAATATGTAGCTCGACATATGACGAATAACGTTGAAGATAAATTGTGGCTAGTAGATCAGTTCGGATAAGTATTCTTTTTGAGATACTTGTCGCTATTGAATTTTACTTAATTGTCGAATTTCTTGACAGATTTATGTTCCCTGTTTCGTTGAATAATTTACCGCGTTAACTGTCGGGTAAATTTGATGTGTTAACCAGGGCGTCAAAATGGTATCACTTATTTCAGTAAGTTCAGCGTCGTGTTCGCATAATATATGAAACATTTCTTTGAAATATGAGTCCGATAAGCCATTTTGTCTTATCGTCAATTATCAACCACGTTAAAAAAATGCATAATAAGTAAACATATCAAAATCTCTTACTGGACGTACATTTAAACAATATTTTAGTAAATTATAAATGAATATACTGTAACAGCTCTGTTCCAGAAATTGTTGAATACTTGAACTGAAATAACTTATTAGTTAAGTTAAAGGTACATTGAATCATATGGAAATTACTTCAATTAATCGGTGACTTCCATGACGTCAGTGGAAGGTCTAGGTACCGGTTACCGGAGACCCCCAATGCCAGTCAACGTGTCAATATACGTGTAAATTGTTTGAAAACTCGTGATATAGGAGAAACTGAATGCCCATCACTACCCTCGACGGAACTCGCCGGCTGCTTCTCTCCCCTGTTTCCCTTTGCCTTTCTGTTTCTCTCCTTCCCCTCTTGCCGCTCTCTGGCCGGTTCATTGGTTCATCGGTGCACCGGTCCAGGCTCCGTATTCTTCTCTCTAATTATACCGTTACGTGCAATCGCTCGTGTCAATTAGCAGCTCTTTTTTTCCTGCCCGAATGCAACCCCTTCTTTCGCGAAGGACCCCGAGGAGGATTTCGATTCGACTTCTCCTTTCTTTCTTCTTCTCTCTCTTTCCTTCGAGTGATTCCGGAGAGACAAAGGGGTGGTTTCGTGATCCTTCTCGTTCGACAAAGATTTTTTTAGGAATTCAACGGAGGAACACCAATAAACGAATGTGGTATAGCAAAAATAAATCGAAAGCCAATTTTCGAGAATATTTTATTTATAAATTTCTGAAATAAATTGAACAGTTTCTCCGTTATATTTTTTAAATGATTTGTCGAGTAAATCTTTAAAAAAAAACCAGTGTACAAATCACAGAAGTACTCAAGAAAGCAGTCGTATAGAGCAATTAGAAAGAAGTAGGGTATCTAAATAAAATTTTCATAAGCAAACAATAAGACGTACTATCAAGGTCTTGATACATGTATTAGTTAATGAAGCGAATTCATATAGTAAGGAAATTCTGTAGTGGTATACTACAATACGTATACACGTAGTCATTTTTATAAATTTCATAGATCTTTACATTTTTAAAAATTATACGCCATTATTCCTTCTATAATGTTTAAATACTGATTATAATTTCTATAGTAAAATATAATATTTCACGTATCAGAATCTCCAACTGAAATATGTAACCGTCTGATTGCTAGATAAACAACTGGCTATAATTTGCATATATATACAATTAGCGATCTGCTGATCCGATATATCAATCGTTTAGTCGTTTCGTTATAATAATATATTATTATTGGCTTCATATAATTATCGTCTATACTATATTAGCAAATTGGCAAACCTATATTTATTCAAATCATATCTATTATAAATCGATATTTTTATCAAATATTTTCACGTTACTTTTCTTTCAAAATAAATATAATTTATTACACGCTGGGTATGTAGTATAATAAAAATACTAAGTATAAAATAGAGCAATCCTTTGTACGTATATCAGGATTAGTTTGAGTACAATGTTTAACTCTCAGTGGGAAAAAGAATGCCGATACAATTATCGCCTTTAAAGGTAGTCTCCCTTCGGAATGAAGTTGGGTCATTAGTAAGAAAGGCAGAACTCTTACTCACATCGATGAACACGATAAACCACTTGTTTTACATGTAAACACGTTCTGCTCTGGTAATTGAACGGGTTCATTCTCAGGTTCTTCTACCTATTATCATCGAACTGACATTGAAATAGCGGTTTTTTTTTGCAAAAATTATTGTAGAAACGTTTTTATAAAAAAATTACTGAAACAAATAATTACGTACAGACAATGATCGCCGTGATAATAATAATAATTTATCGAACGTATCATTCTTCATTACACAATACGTTAGGATAGTAAAAGTAACAGCAGGTGAAGATAATAGATTAAATATTTTAAAATGTATTATAGCTAATCTATTATTATTATATATATGTATAATATAATATATTATAATATACATATATTATATGTATAGTAAAAGGCGCTTAAATCTTAATTTCTATGCAATTCGAAATATATTAGAGCGCATCACTAACTACAAGCCCTGCCTACCGAAATTTGCATATGTAGTGGTTTAACAGATCAACGTAATGGGCTGACGGGCGGCACTTCTGAACTTCGGGATCTTTGTCTTTCTTTTATATGTTCTCCTCGTCTTTTCGTTTGGAACAGAATGCTCCTTTACCAGTCTTCCTGGTAACATGTTGAGTTTATCCCTTTATAAACTGGATCAGTCAAATCTTTTGCTCTCCACCATAAATATACAAAATGAATATCGCAGAAGGATATCGACTTTTTAAAAATTATATTGAAGCACTCAATTGCGATATTATCCCAAATATTTGATAAAGCATGAAACAATCTATTGTTTATTATGATAAAATAAATGAAAGATAAGATAACAATTTTTTCATAATTTCTTGATGTTATATTTATATATAACAATTGCCTTGAAAGAATAAAATTATTTCATATGATTATCCTGAACTCACGAGACTCTGAACTCATCAGAATCATCCTGATAAATTCAACAAATCGAATACATTATATCTCGTTAAGCAAGCCGTGTACCTCGCCTGTTCGATTAATTCCTGCGCGGATAAAGTCGTTTATTTGTCATAGTACCGACTCTAATTCTTCTTCCTTTCTCTTAATTATACCGTTACGTGTAATCGCCCTCCTTAATTAGCAGCGTTTTTTTTGTTCCGTTTCGGGCCAAGCCCTTCGTATCCTCGATAAATCTACCAACTTATCCCGTGAATCTTTCTTCACGGTCGGATAATAAATATTACGGCCGATTAATTACAAGATTTGCTGTCGATGGTGTCATTGAAAAATCTCCATACATTCTATCCTTTCCTTTCGTATGGAGTGTTTTTTCTATATTAAATACAAGATACACGTGTGAATTTTTGTAACGTTTTATTTGCAGATACATGGTTTGATTAAAGATATTTTAATTATACTATATTTTATATAGAATAGTTTTAATTAATTTAATTACACTAATTTAATATAAAATAAAACAATCAATTTTTTTTCCAATCATCGTATAGAACTTACCTGATTTCATTCATTTCCAACTTTTCTAGATCTCATGTGATCTATCTACATTTCTATCGCCATTCAAAAAATTTCATACAATAGAATTATACTAACAAGGCATTTAGCAAAACTTCAACTGTATAAAAGAGTAATTTTTCAACTGAATAAACCGAGTGGGACGTCTGATATTACAAATTCTTCCAGTTGGTCGAATTTATTCAGACATTGATAGGACAGTGGTAATTACACCTTAAGACCCCTCGTTAGAGTCGTGCAATTGCTCTAATAAATTTGCATATTTCTTGTCAAGAACACATGTGCCAACCAGAGCGTTAAATTATAGAGCAGTTCCTCTGATCCAAGTAATTGGGAGCTAGTAAAATTACTAAATTTTTTCTCTTTTTTTTTGCCGCATGTATATAATACTATTTAAGATTGTATGTAAATTAAATAAAAGCCTCGTAATAATGATCCACGTTGTTATAAAGATATTGCATTCTTACAATAATTAGAATTGTAATAAGTATATCTGGAATATCATACTGTGATAACAACTTCTTGTATTGTATAATATTTATATCGAATAGTTCTAACGATATATGTACATGAAATCATTCTTTTACAAAATTTAGATAATAAATCAAAATTTGATGATGTTATTTAAAATGTATCAATGTATAAATGCTTTCTACACTTTCTACGCCCGTTGCACCTTAGATGGCTGAAAAAGCTTCAAATTCCAAACTACATATCAAGTAATACATAGTTCCCTCTGGGACATTCGTAATCGTCGATTAAGCAAACGTTTATAATCAAAGATCTTTAGAAAGGAAAAGGAAAAAGTTCGCTCAGTAAACTGTATGACCCGTAATTCATAGTTGCTCGTGAAACATTTATAATAAACGTTTTCCTCGCTCGCATATCGCACTGTAATAGCGATGAATTTACGACCGTATGTTACGTTTTTCAACGACGTTCACAATGCTGGCCTGTTATATGAGACCATGATCGAATCGCACAGTTAGTAAACTCAATAATTACCTATACCGTCTTGTATCGTCTGTTAGAGTTCTGATTACATGCCGGCTGGACGGTGTGAATAAAAGGCATCAACGAAATCAACACCTTATACGTACCTAATTTATATCTATTGCGATCTTTAATCGACATTTACACAACATAAAAAGTATAATCCTTAGAAATATAGATAAATGATTATTTTGAACCAATAATATTTAACTGTTAACTTTCTCTAACGTTCACATGATATTTAAATACATATAAAACTTAATAATTAATAGTAATTAATATTGCAATTTCGTCGATTCACATTTATAAATGATAAGAATTACAATAATATTTTACAGAATTGTAGGCTACAGTAAAATTACCATTTAACTATAACTATTTGTTCCATGTAAATTAGTTTCATGATAGATATTACAAACCATAAACTGTATGAAGCATTGCAATTAATTTTAAGAGATAACAAGTGTTAATGACAATGTCCAGGGACAGAATGTCTGACAGAATACATAATCAAGTAGTATCACGGCTAAAACGTAAACCATATGGCCATAATTGACTGATCATGAGATCACTTCGAGAAAAATAAAACGTTGTAATTAATAATAAATGGCAAAAAAGACGTATCATTTTTACTTTTGCCACATTCATATATAATACATAGTCATATCTTCATTTATTCAAAGCTTCGAGTTTGCATAAAAGTAGTAGGTCCAAAATTTTCTTGGTCTACGAAATCGAACGAATAGTTCAACAGAGGCAATACCGTCCAATTTCGTTTCTGACATTTCACACTAGCCGCGAGAGTACCAAAAGTATTGTCTTTCGGTATAATCATGGCCGGGATTAGAGCAGACACCGAGACATGCAATCCGCTCGTGTTTCCTGCAGCTACAGATCAAGGAGGAGGAAAAAAAGCATCCACAGTATTGTTACTACGTAGGGTCGATGAAACTGCTAGGTGGCATCTAATGAGAAGGAACGGACAATGAGCCTTTCTAACTTAAGTGCCCTAGGGTGAATACCAGAAGGGTGCTCCTACCACCCTTCTTATTTCATTCATTTATTCTCACGCTTGCTTCACGAATCAGACGAGTTATCTGACGAGAGAGCTCCACTATGAATGGTTCCAATGTTTCCGCAATATTTCAAAACAGAAATCTAGTTAATCGAATAATCATATTTGAATTTCAAACATAAAATATGTTCAGAAGATTGTGCGAAGAATTTTATTTCCACCATAAAATTTAAAGAAAAGGAAAAAAAGATTCTAAATGATCATTATACCTATAATTAATTAATAATTAAAATCTGATAATTTTAATGTAACATTTTTTAATATGTTATATCAAATCTTATTTAACCATCTATATCATTGAACGAACTACATAATAATAAACAAACTAATTTTAAACTTAAAACAAACTTTTATTTTTTTATATATGAACTAATCTCAACTATTTTTCATAAATATCTCTATATTGAAATATTTATTCAATAATCGCATAACAGTAAAATAATAAGTACATACCAAGATACCATATTGTTTTTTATAAACAATATCAATTTCTACTCTTATTGCTTCTAATCTAATTTATATCAGAATGATTTAAATCACTACATAACATCCATGTAACAGAAAAAACTAAGTAAAATTTAAATAAAATTTGATTCATCTAAGACATATTAGATATATCTAATAGAATTAGCAAATAATTAATCGGTATCTTTTTATTAAATCATATAACTCTGTACAATTGTATAAATATTATTTTAAGTTCTAGTGTAAGTTATAGAATTTAAATTGGTATATGAAAACGATATAATATTTCGATACAAATTTCTGTACATATTTGTTTCATAAAAATAACTCTGAATGATTATTAATATGAGAATAATTAGATTTTATATATGATATATATTTTAAGTTATATATAAACTAAATTCTTTTAGCTAGTATTAGTGTAAAAAACATTTTGTTTAATGTTTTTAAAATTATCATAAGAAATCGTATTTCTTTTTTAACAATATTATAAATTCTCAACATCATTAGAATATCAAATTTAAGGAAAGAAATAATTTCAAAATGTTGAAATTTTTTAATTCTATTATAACTTAATCACATAAAAAATGTACAATGAATGTATTTTCTTATTGCATATGTTGAATTAGACGACTCTTCTAACTTCAAAGAATCGTTTTAGATAGAAAATTTGTCCTATTGTCATACAAACCAAAACCACAGCTTCAAAAAATGCCCACACAACTACACGAGTATTTGTGCTTTCACTGATTGCTCTGTGATTGCGATCTCTAACCTAAAAGTAAAATATTAATTTTATTAAAAGCTTTAGTAAAACACAAGGAAATGAAACACAAATTCTAAGAAGAAATTACCTGCATGTATTCTTGCTCATTTTTCACACCCCATAAACTTGTACTTAATTCTTTTATCATATCATCTATTTTGTTATGGTTTAAATCAGAATTTTTCCCATCTGAAGTATTTTCTACAGGCTTTGGATTTTCACCAATATCCATGTTAAACATCACTACTTTTGGTGTCATACTACTTTTTTCATTGCCAAAACAATATGTATAAATACCAGGAAGATGTGCAGCAAATGTATATTTACCACTGCTTTCTTGATCACCTTCATAAATTATTTTTCCATCAGGGCCAAGTATTTTTACATCTATATCTAGAAATCCACCTTCTGCTATTTCAAATGTAAGACCTATGAAAATAATATCATTTTTGTGTGAATATAATAACATTATTTTAAAAGATATTATATAAAATAAATAAGGACATATTTAAGTTAATATATGGTATATACTAATATAAATACATTAGACAAGTACTATTACAATTTATTATCCAAATTTTTGAATTATAAAATCCCAATAATTTCACCAAATTTGTTTATTTAATCCTTATTGAATTAAAATATTATCCAAATAAAAATTTGATAAATTTAATTTCATTTATATTTCTTATTATAATATATTATGCTAATTGAAATAAAATGCTAATTCTATTTGCATAAAAACAAGTTGTTTAGAACATTTTTAAAATAATGATATTTCTAACAGATTCGAGTAAATATTTGTATGTATATCCTACCAAGTTGTAAGAATATTTTAATTATCTAAATCAACAATTTTTAATAATGTAGTAAGATTCTTTTATACCATTTTACATTATTTATACCATATTAATTCCAAAAGCAATAACAAAACCTCTTTGTTTAATACGTGTATTTTTAATACTAAGAAATTACTTCGATTAACATTCATCTCCAAACATAAAAGCAATTTTATATCAAAGTTACATTTTGGAAGATTGAAAGTTATTATTTCTCTATAATACATATATTAAAAATAAGTACAGAAGTGAAAACTAACCCATTTTCGTGCCTGTTTCTACATTATCAAAGAAACATTCTTCGGCATGTGCGTCCACGGTAATGAAATAGCAGTTTACTCTGGAGCTCAAAAAAATTAAGAATAAACACGAAATGAACCACCTCATTTTATTAAATTACAATTTGAATCAATTAAAAACGACATACGATTTGTCTTTTATCTGCTATTCACAGTGGCATGTTGCTACCACAGCGCCACGTATGCATTCTGCCGCGAAATAAATAATATAGATAGATGTACGTCCTACAAGAATTATCAAACTCGTCAAAATGATAAATTCCAGATTTTTTTGTAATTATTAAACAAAGCTAGGTGCTTCCAACAAAATTCATGTCGGCTTTTGTTAAAATAAAATTACAATTATATATACATATTGATTTGCATCATATTAACGTTTAATCAATATATTGAGATACCCATTAAAGGCTAATTGTTCATCTATTTTATTATTACAATATAATACTAGAAAGTACCAATTACAATGTGATTAAATATTGAATGAAAATTATTTTACTTTTATTACGTAAATATATATTTAGAAATATACATTTATGAGATCGTAAGCCTATACAACACTTCTGAGAATTGCGAATAAAATTTCGAATGAGTTTGGAAATTTGATGAAAGAATGTTTCATTATTACAACTACAATTTTACAGAATTAATTATTCTATTTTGTGTTGAAATCTAAATCTTCTAAACATATTTTCTAAAGATTAAGTTTCTAATAATTTAAATAATTTTTTATTCTCTAATATGTTCAATTCAAATTCAATTCAATTCAAAACGTCAATCAATTTGAAAGTATAATCTTTAAAATATGTATGTACTTATATTTCTTTTACGAAACAATAACATCAAAATTTTGGTGCGCTTGTAGAAGTATGATGTTTATATAATTATACTATTCTAGTGAAACACTTTTTTTACTGATTAAAACAATTTTTGATTCATTATTTACCACCGATTTATTAAATTAACGTAATAGTATATATATATATATATATATATATATATATATAATAATGAATGAAACACGACATTGAAAGTGACTTATTTAACTTCGGATGCATATAACAGAAACATTTTATATAATACAAAATATTACTGTATTTACACATATTATGTGTATATTATTATCTAATCTGGTTTAGATTGTAGTATTATTTGATAATGTACTATTGTCACATGTAGTTCATTCATGGTTCATGATTTTATGTTATAAAAAAGCAATATAAAATACAAATTTTTTCTGAAACAATCAAAATTTATTGTTAAACATTGTTAAAAAATAAAAAATAGGAAGTATGAGTGGTATGTGCTCTCGATGTATAATAACGCGAAATATTTTTCACCATTATCGAAGACAAGATTTCGTTGTTACTTCATCTTTTGTACCATATTTATCTTCGAAACAAATACGTAGCAATTCTGATTCGTACGTATATATACGTGGGTATATATGTACATATATATATGTATATACTGTTGTCACAGTATCATTTATGTAATTTAATTGTTATATATATATATATATATATATATATATATATGTATATATAATGTTGCCACAATATTATTTATATGATTCAATTGTTAAAATATAGTACTTGTTTCATCATTACTAATTTTCAAGTGTAATACCAGTAAAACTAGCATATGTTTCCTATGAATCTATGGATGGGAATAAAAATGCTTCCAAGCAACCTATAATAATAATGCATGGTCTTTTTGGTTCAAAAACTAATTGGAACTTATTATCAAAAACAATTCATCGGGATACAGACCGTAAGGTAGATACCTGGATTTTGTGTAATGCAAGGAATACTTAAAATAAATTTATAGGTGATAACTGTAGATGCAAGAAACCATGGAGATTCCCCACATTCTTCAGACATGACATATAGTCATATGGCACAGGATATAGTTCAACTTATGAATGACTTAGGATTTCAAAAATCTATATTAATAGGACATAGCATGGGTGGTTCTACAATGATGTATGTAGCTTTAAATTACCCACAGCTAGTAGAGAAATTAATAATAGTTGATATGTCTCCGGTGAGGGTCAGTCCTCAGCTCATGGAAATGGAAAAAATATTCAAAGCCATGCGCACAGTAAATTTAGAAGGTATCCCGACATTGACAAAAGCACGTTCTAGTATAAGAGATCAACTTGCAAATGCTATTAAATCATTACCTTTACGTCAGGTAATTAAATATTTATTATATTTCATATGAACAGTTAAAACAGCTGTCATTTATATAAACTAACATTTTCTTTATTTCAGTTTTTAGTAATGAATTTAGTAGAAGCAGATATTGGGAAATATAAATGGCGGGTCAATTTACCTGTATTAGAGCAAAACTTTGCATCACAAATAGCTGTATTTCCAGATGTAGGATCAAAAATATACAATGGACCGACATTGTTTATAGGTGGTTCTAACAGTGATTATATAAGAGTAGAAGATCATGATAAAATAAAAAAATTATTTCCATCGGCTGGATTTACTTATATAAATGGTGCAAATCATTGGGTACATGCAGATAAACCAACAGAATTTTTAAAAACAACAATTGATTTCGTTAATCAGACATAATTTATTATCATTTCATATGTAAAAAAAATACACAATATGTTTTGTAAATATATACATGTATTTGTGAAGTTTTTGACATTACATATAAATCAAGAGAAAAATAGTGAAGTAAAATATAATTTTATGCAGCATAAATAAATCATAAATTTTGTGCTTGTTAAAAACTTACAAAGCTCATCTCTTTAGCCTCTTGTTTGTTGCTTTCATAAAAAATACATTCAATGTCATTATTTAAGATTTAGTAGTGATAAAACTGACAAACAGCTTTACACAAGGCCATATTTAAAACAATAACTATTTAAATATTAGGCATCATAATAGAATTTTTAATTATTATAAAATTAAAAAATATTTATTTAGCTATAAGTTCAACATAGAAAATTATTGAATTAGATATGTATTCAATTAAAAGAGTGAAAAGTTGCATGCGAAGCAAATTCAACTTTTAAACATTAATCTAAAAATTTATGAAAATTGCAATTATTTATAAAAAGAAATAAATTTGGAATTTTAAATTAGCTAAATATTTGCTACTATTATCACAATTATTTTTTGCAAAGTGCAAGTTTCCTACTGACTTTATCTACTAAAGTACATCATGTGTGTGTCCACCATTATATGCATAATCAGCTTTATTATGCATGACCAATTGATTGTCCACAAAATAAAACGAATCTGAACGTGTTTCAAATGGATTTGCAATCATTTCAGAAACTGTAAATATTATATATTAGAAATTAATAAAATCATATTGAATAATTATTTATTGCTTACCCAAGTCAGCAGGTAAAGTAGGAAACTCATAAATGTGTTCACAAGTATTCTTGCTATTTGGTATACAAAATCCAAATTGAAAGTCAAAAGTTTTCAACAATCTATCCCGAAAGAAATGACGTTCAATCATTCGGAAATTGTTCACTGGTTTAGAACCCACCAAAAACTCAATTGTAGCTCCGACAGTCTTTAGTTTAAGAAATTGAGGTGTAAATTGATACCGTACAAAACGGCCAGTATTAGCATCCTCACAACCAGATTCTTCATTTTCTGGTTCCAGATCTTGATTGGAATCACATTCTAAGATATAAATAATAAAATTTCATTTCTATATAATATATCAAATATAAATACATTTGTTTCAAATTTTGTTGTAATTATCATTAATTATAATATCTACAATTGCTAACCAGTAGCTGGTGGTTTTGTTATCTCAAATAATATTGCTCCTGTCTCTAAGTCTCTGATTTGAAATCTTGTAAAATCTATGTCATAAATATTTGCCTCTGGAGAACATAAATACTCTGAAATTAATATAGATATGTAATATATATTTGATCTTCCTTATTTATTGATATATTGAAATACAAAAAATATCAGTATATACTATCTTACTGTCAGTAATTGTAGGTAATCGTAGTACCATTTCTGGGGTTATAGTTGTTTCCTGAATATTTCTATTATCTGTACTTTCCTGATCTGCTGATGGTGTAAACGGAGTAATAGCTTCATTTGACTTATTCTCGCTATCAACACTCATAATTTAAGCGTAATTTAACAATATAAAGACAATTATTTATATTCGATATCGCGTATGACAATTATAAAATATCACATATGATATTCATTGAATATCCTTAAATGAGGTTTCCCCTTGTTAAAAATATTTTACCTAATGTTTTTCGTTGTAAAAATATTTATATACTCAATGTTACTTCCATTGCATGTATATTGTGGCATTTCTTTACATGTCAATAATTATTTACGTTTTATACAAAGTATTAGTCGTGAGATTATGGCTATCGAAGAAACACTTTATCACTTATTTAAGAAAGTAAAAAAAAATAACTAGAAATCTCGTGTTACCAGTATTTCATGGATTTCCAGGGAAATTGAATTTTCAATTATATGAAAGAATTATACATTTTATACATATATATTTATTTAGAGAATTAGAATATTAAACTACGCACACGTTGACAAACAGATATTTATGTTGTATGTTTTATGTACGCAACAAAATAGAATTTTTTACAAATTATTTTAATTTACAATTTTAAAAATTGGTGAATAATACATTTTAGCCAATAGTTGCAATATCATGTAACTACGGTTTTATACATAGATTCAGCAATTCGTAAAATTCCTGCTAGCGAGGGATGTGATCATTTTGATCATAATTTTGATGTATTTTAATTCCCTTATTAGTCGCATAGTGGCGCTGTCATAAAATTCTGAAAAGCACACACATGCATCTTTATGTAGTAAGGGACGAAAAATGTTTTTAGGCCGCCATACTACCATACTACTACACTCTCATCGTGACCGTGACCGCCACTCATTTCACCGCCGAGGCAATCATGCACCGATTAACGCATTACTTTTGACTACGTCATTGATAATGAATGCGTATATGTGAGCTTTTGTGAGTTTCGCAATAGCGCCATCATGCTGCTAACAAGGAAATTAATGTAATATACGACATAAGATATCAAAATGATGACATCTAACTCCGTAGGAATTGCCGAACGTACGATCATATGTATAAGGTCAATAAGGTTCACGTTCTTGCGAGATAGATGGAGATAAATAGAGTACTCTGTCTCTGTCTAAGGCATTCATATCATGCCACGTATGTGCAGTCAAGACTTTTATGTTTTCCATGTTGATTTTTCATAACTAAACAAGACTCAATTTTCCCTAGGCCTCGGTATATGACTGGCGAGACTTATTTATATGATCGTGGTCACGACCAATAGATTAGCTACTCATTTCTATCACGACTCAATTTTCGGATGATTTCCCTAGACAGTGTCGAGAACAGTTTATAGTTTATATGATTGTAGTCTGTCTCGCAGAGCGTAGTCTGAAAGCAAACCTTTCCATGCTTTCCATCTTGATGTTTTTCGACTCGAAAGCTGGACGATTTTCCCTAACGAATGTGCAAACCTGTTTATATGACCATAGCGAATAGTGATTGAGTAGTGGTTGAATATTTCACGACGTTAGATTCATGAAGCCTTCATATGTTTACAATAAACAGAAAATTTATGTATGTATTATCGGAAGCATATTCAAGATATATAATAATATATAACTTAACGAATGTGTATCCTGAATATAACTACATATAATTTGTTGACAACAAAAGAAAGTTTTGCAAGATAAGTGAAAGGTAAACATGTCAACTCGATTTTACTAATATTTATTGTCGATTATGTCAACTATTACAAAGAATGAAAATTTAAAGAGACGCTTAAAGGAATCGTTTTGTATAATGGATACTGATACTGATGGTTATTTAGATTATCATGAAATGAAAGCTGCATTAAAAGCTTTGGGTTTTGCAGTAAAAAAATCTTACATTTTATCTATTATACGAATGTATGACAAGCGTGGATATAATAAAATTTGTTTCGAAGATTTTAATTACATTGGTACGTTTAAACAAAAAATATTAAATTTAATCAAATAATCTGTTATTTATATTCTTAAAAAATTTTGTCTTTTCATAATCAGTATTGTCTTAATTAAATTTTACACTTACATAGTATCAGAGAAGTTAAATAAGCGAAAACCTTTAGATGAAATTAAATATGTGTTCAAATTATTTACAAATGAGACTGCAAATGACAAGATAACAGTAGAAGATCTCCAAAAATTTAATAAAAAGCTTGATTGTGATCTGACTAATGAGGAAATGGAACTTATGATTAAAGAATTTGATTTGGATCAAGATGGTTCTAGTAAAATAAGGATTTGATTTTGAATTAATTAAATTATTGAGGAAATTTTAATTTTATTGTTTATTTCATTCATTTATAAATAATTTTGCAAATTATACCTATGATTTCAGTTGATCAAAGTGAATTCTTGGATATTATGGCAGACCTGACAATTTAAAGGACGTTTGTTTTCTTGTTATGAATATAATTATTATTTCATAATATTATCGTGAACATATTTATTAATATTGTCACAATGAATCTTGGAGTTAATTGGGAGGAAGAGCATAGACGGACATTATTAGAAGGAAATGCAATACTGGATCGCTCATCACAATCTATTGCTAGATCTCAAGCAGTTGCTGTTGAGAGTGAACAAATAGGGACAGAAGTAATTTCTGAACTGAATGAACAAAGGGAACGATTATTGAGAGCAGATAGAAGATTATCCCAAACAGATGAAGAATTAGATAAGACAAGAAGGACATTAAATGTTATGCGAAGAAGAATTTTAATGAATAAGTTTATATTAGTTTTAATTATATTACTGGAAATAGCTATACTTGGTGCTATTATATATAAAAAATTTATATAAGAAATATAGATTGTAAATATTATCGATATTGTATATAAACATATATATACATATAATTAATATATACATTATATGTATATACGCACAAGCATTCAGTGCATTTTTATTTATGTTCTGTGTAATATATATTATGCAATATAATATATGTACACATTTTATTTAATATTACATTGTAATTAATACGTTCCAATGAATTATATATAAAACAATAAATAGATTACAATTTGATGCAGTTTACAAATTGATATACCTTGAAAATCATTGGTATATAATATTGAATGAAAAATTATTAGCTACACAATAACTGTCATTAATATGTATGCATATGTACACAGCTATTTTTAAGTCATCGACTGTACATACGTATTTTACAGTTATCGACTTAGCAGACTGAAAATTTAGTCAATGATTCGCCATAGCAAACCGCAGAGGGCGTAAAAAACACTCTAATTTTTTTCGAGATCGGTATTTCAGAACATAAGATACAAAGTCCCATATATAATGTCATGTCTATTCTATACTTAGTTAATGTTGGAAATTAGAACGACTAAGGATTGAGGAGTCAAGGAGAATCTTTAACATTTTATGAATTAGTAGATGATCGGGTCATGGCGTATGTTAATGTTGCTGAATGGAAAACTGAACAAGTGTGCGAATGGTTGAAAGGTGCGAAAAATTGAATTTCCTTTTGAATCAGTGTTATACATCAATATATTTTAAGGAACAAGTGTACTCTATTATGTGCAGAAACAATGTCGTGAAAATTTGCGTGTGAAAATTTTACAGTATACGCCCGCACCTGTCTCTTTGCCCCTCTTTCCTTTTAATCAGTCACTTTATTGCATGTATAAAACAGTTTATTCAATCATTCATTACAATCACATAATTCGTAAATGATATATCGTTATAAAACGAATCTTTAGTAATACTAAATCTTTCCTAAAAATATTTTAAAACTGCAATATTTTCATTTATTTTCCTAATCTACACCGTTAATATTCGAAAGAGTTTATAAATGATTATTGTTCACGTAATTTCGTTATTGTTTTTTTCATTGTTATTACTTTTGAAAGAAATGAAATACTAAATGAGTAATTATTATAAAAACAAAAATTATAATTATTTTTCCCTTATAACTTTGTTCAAATTCATGTACAAATTTTTCATTAAAATATTATGATTTCACTTTCACAATATCCTTTTCTTCTTAAAGTAATTGAATCCTTTACAGAAAAAAATGCTTCTTGTTTTAGGTTTGGATAATTCTGTTCTTCCCTATGTGCATAGCTTTACTAATCATGGTGTTAATGGACAACAGTTATTAAGTTTGAGACCCGAAGACCTAGAACACCTTGGGGTATTGAAACTTGGTCATCAGGAAATTATTCTTGAAGCAGTAGAATATTTGAGAAATTTCCATTATGAACTTGATCGTGAAAATCTGCAACTATTGGCATTGCGACTGTCTTGTCAAGCGCATAGTTTACAAAATGAGTTGTCTCATCAGACAGATTCAAAGCCTGTTACAACTCAAACATTATCTGATGTAGCATCAGTTATAATGGCTGTAAAACCATTAGTAAGGTGGCTTGATCGACCTCCCTTTAGTGGACAATTAGAATATAATGACAAAAAAGTTGAATTAATGAAGTTAGCTTTGGAAATGGCCACATGTGCACAAAGAGATAGATTTGCAGAAAAACCAATAGAAGAAATTAGAACAATTTGTGGACAATTAGCAAAATTGGCAGATTATATAATACAAGATATTACTGATCCTATGATATTACAACCTGCTAGTTTAGATTTAGCAACATTAAAAAAGAAGCCAGGAGATGATTTAGTAAGTTTTGAAATAATATCAATTTTTTAAAATAGGGTAATATTCTTCTATTTTATTTTTATTTCTAAATAATTTTATATAATGAATATAATATATATAAAATATTTAACATAAATCATAAAATAGTATACTTCATAATCATTAAAGTTATCTGCTACATCCTTTAATGATAAAACTATAACCATTGATTCAACACATCTGTAACTTCCTATTTAGATAGTCTTGTATTATAGAGTGAAACTGTTAGAGTATATAATTATTTCCTAATAGGTATGAAGAATTAAAATTGGAAAATATTTTCTTTTGTAGGGATTTTATATTTTACCATCTTTTCATGGAGCTCATCAAATTGCGGAGATTAAATTTGGATCAGCTGCACATCAGTGTGGTAAAATGGAAGAAGGAGATGAGATTGTACAAGTAATTTTTCTTTTTTTTTAAATAATTAAAAAATTATATTTTCTATTCTTTTCTGTTTCTTCTGTGTTTATTTGTTATGAATATATAATACAAATGTTTAATTTAATTTAAATATTTTGCAGGTAAATTATCAGACTGTAGTCGGTTGGGAACGAAAAAATCTTTTAGAATTATTTCGCGAAAGCCCAGCAGAAGTATTATTAACTTTGAAACGTAGACCAAGACATACAAAAATATATGGTCAAATTTACATAAAACCATATCGACTTCCAAGCAATAAAAAAACATCTTACACAACACGGTGGCAACACAATCTTCCTTCCCCAAGGCCAGAATTATTAACTATACCAGATTTTACAATGCCATTACCAAGGTATATATATATAGACATGTATCTCATTTATAAAATATATACAATTTCTTTTCTAATATAATACAAATTTGTAAATTTGTTTAGGCCAAAGAATCCCAGTCCAGAACCTGCAAGCATTCTAGATACTGTTAATATGCTAGACACAATGATTATAGATAGTAGCGATTCGGATAGTGAAACAGATCCACCTTTATCTATTCGATTATATTCTACAAAACCAAGAAATTCAGTTCAAAGACGAGCTACTATAACTGGTGCTAGTCCAACTACCAAGCATGGAATTGATATAGAACAATTTTGGAAAGAATTGAAACAGGAACATAGTACAACTTCTCAATTGCGGGACAAAGCAGCATCTTGCGCTCATGGTTTAGATAATGTACCATCAAATATACGACCACAAACATGTATATCTATAGAACAAAACAAAAGAAAAAAAAGAAATGATGGACAAACTGATGATAAGAAAGTACAGTTTCAAGATAAACCTATGATGAAACATGATGTTCCTCAAGTAGGTAATACAATCAGTGTAATAAACGAGAAAAAAGATGAATGTAAAACTACCCAAAATTGTGAGGAATTGTGCAGTAATATAAATACAATTAGCCAAATTTCTCAAACATCTGTTAATGTTACCAATAACAATAACTTGAGTGATACGAGTGTGCCTTTAGATGAATGCAACAATTTTATTAGGGATAAACATAGTAATAGTAAGAGTACGATAAGCAGTAAGGAACTTAGTATATGTAACAGTAAAGAGCGAGGAAGATTAGATAAAAGTTACAGTACGCCAGCGTACGATTCAATGGACGCTGACAGTATAGAAGACAGAAAGCAAAAGTTGTTTCATGCGTTAGAACCGTCTGCAAATAATGTAAGCAATGTATCCAGTAAGACTGATGTTCAATTGACTTTTGCGAGTTCCGAAGATCAACAAAAATTAAGAGATATTGATGATCAAAAACAAAGTATTCAAATAAATTTTGATAATATTATTAAAAAAAATAATGATACTGATAAATATGTTACACAAGATAACAAAAAAAAACAATGTTCTGAATCTGAACATTTAGATTCATTTAAAACTTCTATGTGTAAGGTAATTGATGCAAACCACAAAATCAGTATAGAAAATAACCAAAGCAATAATGAATGTATTAGTATTGATGTAAATAAATACGACAAAAAGAACGTAACAAACAATTTAAGTGTAGAAACGGAAAATATATCAAAAATATGTAATACTCAAAATTTTACAAATAATTCAAGCTCTAACCATGAAACTAATGAAGATAAATTAGAATCAATAAATAGTTTTATGCAAAACAGTGGAGAAAATAATTCAAACCTAAATAAATTTGAGAAGATTCTTCAAACATTTAATGGACCAAACCACTGTGGTTCAACAGAACATAAAAAATTAACAGAAAAAAAAGCTAATGTATCAGTAAAAGAAAATATCCAAGCTCAAAGACAAGTATGGACAAATAGTGATCTGAATTTTACTGAAAGTAATGTACAGATATATAATAATATTACTAATAATATTACTCGAAACATTCCTCAAATTCAAATTTGTCGAAAGGTACAGAATGATAATACAAAAGCCGAAGATTTAATTATTCAAGGAAATACAATGCAATCTTGCAAATGTGTAGAAGTAACAAAAACTGACTCTGGCAAGAAGTTAGAAAATAAACCTCATCTAATACCTCCAGATCCGCCTCCACGTAAATATTATTCAAAGTTAACAATGGATTCATCTATAAGTAATACTTCAAAGATGTTTGATGACCAAGAAAAGTGTTGTACGCCAGAAAAAATTAATACTAGAAAAGATTTAAAGAGTTTGGAATATTATACGGAAAATCATATCAGAAGTACCTTGGATTATAAAGATAAGCAGGATTATTTTGATGTTTGTAATAGTTTTACAGAAAAATTAGATTTTATTGATGATATGAATACTCTAGATAACGAACTTAGACCTAGTTTAAACTTGGATTCTACATATTTAGAATACAATGATAAGCAAATAAAGGAAACTAAGTTTATCTGTGATAAGTATGAACCTATTGTTGAGAAGTCTGTATACACTAATTCAACAATGGAATACCATGATACTGAATCTTATTCTCAAAATACGGATTCTCCGGATGGTTCATGCTCTTCAAAGCAATTTCTAGATCATAAATCTAAAGTGTCTGAAAAGGAAAAAAGTTTTGAGAAAGGTGTAGTTAATAAAGCTATGATGGTGGCTAGAAGTATTGGATTGCATGGAAGTTTAAGCAAATCTTCCAACAATAGTCCCAGAACTAATAGAAAACGAAGTATATTATTTGCAAGTAAGTAATTGTCACACATTGTATATATTTAATAGATATTAATATATATCAATCTTTAAATACTTATACTTATTGATTTTTATATTACCTCTAACTAGGGAAGCGGAATATCTCTGTTAAAGATATAGGCACAGGTGATTTAGAAGGATGGTTAACATACCGCACAAGAGGTGCAGGTGGTGCTTGGGCGAAAGCTTGGTTTGTTTTAAAGTGCTCTTCTCTGTACAGGTTCGTTAACCAAATTTTTATACTACATATTTTATTCTACATATTTATCTTACAAATATTTATTTTATTATATTTTTAAATATAGGTTTAAAACTCAAAATAGTATAAAAGCCGACTGTCTCATAGCTTTAACAGGATTTACCGTATCACGAGCTGCCGAAGTAAAATCAAGAAAGTATGCGTTCAAGGTTTATCACACAGGAACGGTATTTTATTTTGCTGCAGACACTGAAGATTTTCTTGCCTTATGGGTAGATGCAATTAACAAGGCAACCTTAGGTGCGGATGGCCACAGTAGGAATAGTGCGCTTTTCAGCGAAACTGACGAGAGCGATAGCGAACAAAAAAGTAAAACTAAAAATGTTCATACTTCGGAATATAAACCGAACTTTGAAAAATCGTTCGGATCATTAAAAAAAGTTGTTCGTAAAGATTCTCCCTCGTATAAGGATCATGAAATTAGTGGTGCTAGTTTAGATAGAAAATATCTAAAATTCCTTGGTGCAAGAAACAATGTACCTGTTCCAACTGCACAGTTTAGAAGTTACAGAAGAGTTCTTCCTACATCTACGCCTAATAAGTAAGAGTTAGTATGGAATATCTCATATAAAACAAAAATAAAATATGAATATTTTTCAGGAAACAAGATTCTGTTCCAAATTCGCCAGATTTGCAAATGACGATTGCAGGAAGTACATTTTATGGATTATGTGCATCTCATAGTGCTACTGATATGTCAACTAGCACTCAAGATATGGGTGATTACAGGCGTACCACAGACAGGTAACATTTTATGTTGCATGCTACAGAACTAATATATCAATTTTGTTGTATTATATAATCTTTTATAATTCTACTAAACTTAAATTATTATGGTTTTATTTTTTTTTTATTGTGTACACACGAAAATAAATTTTTAACTAAAGAATAATAGCAATTAAAAATATTGTTATATTTTGCATTTCATAATAAAATAATTAACTAAAAATATCGACTGCATTTATTTTATATGTATGTATATATTTTGTGCATGTTTTTCCTTATTGTAACTGTTTTCCTACACACTATCCTTAATGAAGTAGAGCACATTTTATTTGCTTTTACACATACATATCTCTTGTTATCCTATTGAATATTGTAAAGTAATTAGTGAAATAGTATTTAATATTTAGGTGTCTCAGTAACAGAAATAGAAGAGCAGAAGATTTACAAGGTTTTATTACATTAGAAGAATTCATGTTGTTGCAACAAGAAGATCAAAGACAAATGACAAAAACTAGGCCTGTATCACCACGGATGACTCCTTTAACTAGCGATCACGTTCATGTCCAACATAGGAACTTTCATGATAATGAGACTGTTAATGAACAATCCAGATTTGTCAGTGATGGAACTTTCAATAATGATGTTTATATTCGAAATAAAAATAGTGATGAAGTAGTAAATAACGCTGCTTCTGCATATGGTTATCCTCGGAATATGGATACCATTCACGCAGTGCGACAATATAGCGAAGATTTTGATTCAGAAAGAAATGAATATAGAGGAGAATCATCAAAACATTCGGTTCATAAAAAGTCGAACGAATTTTATTACGCTAATAAAAAAAAATTATCAGATGGCTCAAATATTCAACAGTTGAAGCCATGCAATTCATTTCACTGTAAAACTATCACAAATGATCAAAAACCTTCTTTGTGTCATAATAAATCAGATATTGTTGATGGTTCTGGGAGGCAAATGAGCTTGAATTGTGAATATAATACTAATATTTATACAAATCAAGCACAATCTTCAAGTAATCATGACATTTCTAGATCATATGATTATTATTTGCCTAAAAATGTCAATAATTTATCAGAGGACATGAAACTGGCACCAAGACGACTTACTCGAAATGATGGTAACTTCTTTCATTATTTATATAATAACTTTTTAGTATATCAAGATTAATACGATTTCTTTTTCATTTAGGTTCCTCAGGATCTACCAACGACCTTACGTTTCATACTTTCTATGAAACTTTACAACGTGCAAAGAAAGATGCATCCATTAGTCGCAAAGGAAGTTTCAATCTAACAAGTCGTCGTGATCATGTTTCTTCAGACAAGCATTGGTTGGACTCTTTGCGACGAGGTGATAAAAAAGATATCAATTGTGATAAAACTCGTTTGAAAAACGTAGCACAGTACCACCCACCACCTATACCAACTTCTCCATTCGAACAGGAAGGTATGACTGCTGCATTTGAGATGCATTTAGATAAAGGTGAACAAGTTCAAAAGACAAATCGATTGAAAAATTTGTTTGGCAATAAATGTCAGCAGAAACCTTCTACACTTGATTTACCTAAGGAAACACAAAAAACTTTATTGGGTAAATAATATACTTTAAATTTCAGCTATATTTTATAATAATCTTTGAATATAATTTATATATAAATTATAGGGTCACCGAGATTACACAGAGCGTTATTTAAAGAAAAATGTTATAATCAGTCACGATTACCAAGTCGATCGAGCAGTCAGAGTCCTGGCGATAGTGGAATCAGTCAATCTCATAGTTCCTTCAGTGGAAATAGTCCTCAAACTCTCAGTCAGAGTTTTAGTTCAGTCAGTTCTGTTAGTGATTGGAGTCCAGATACACCATCACCGTGTACTCCAAATTTAATATCGAAGGTATATATTTCAATAAATAGTAATTATAAATATTGTGTCAAATATTAACATAATAATAATAAGTATTTATTTTTAGGGTATTACAAATCAGCCCTCCTGTCAGAAAGGTCACACAAGCATAGGTAGAAACTCATTGACACCACCGACTTTGCCTTACATACCACCACCTACATCACCACCACCTGATTATCCTGGTCTTGAATATCCGCCAGTATTTGAACCTGGTACTTATTCTCTCTTGGATGCTTCGTTACTACGTAATCGTAATAAAAGCAATCGAGATACTCATTAACCAATGACACAACTTAGTTCGTTAATCTACACAATAATAACCAAAGATAATATGTTTCCTTAATCATTTATCTATATATAATCAGGTATTTTATATAAGGAATTCAAAAACATAATAATATTTTTTCATAAAGTATTAAAATTTAACCGTCCATTTTATAAGAATTTGAAGGTTATTAAATCATTTTTTTATACAAATTGAAATTATAATCTATCCACTCAATGGTAAGAGCAAAATAATAGTTGAGTGAACGACTGAAATTTAATACGATATACCATTACTTTAATAATATAAAGATTACTTGAATTAGACTACGCGTGCAGTAGCGACAATTTGTCGCGCGACAGTTTTGTCACTCTCACTTGTATCAATCAAAAGTTCAATTTCATCTTCTAATAAAAAAAAGTGTCCTGAATTGCGTTGTCAAATGCGTCCAAATCGCTGTTGTGCGATAAATTAACGCTAGTGTGCGCATAAATTATTATTTGTAATAATTATTGATATAAGTTGCTAAATTGGAACTTATTACATCTTTTAAAATATTTTAATTACACTAAATGTTTATTGTATATTCATTATGAAACCCTATAATAATTACCAAGTAGGTAGATTTACATATAAATGTTACATATGTAATGTAACTTTTATACATAATACAGATAAAATGTTATGTTAATGGATGAAGAAAATTAATGAAAAATTTGATGACAAACATTAATTGCTTGCAATAGCAAAGAGATCAATTTTTTCATTTCTAAATGAATAATCATTTTATTATTATAGTCATACATATATATGCAGAACTTTTCATTATAAATAACTTTAAATATGCGAAACAGAAGTGCTCTTGAATGAACATTATTAAAACACACAAATAATATAAATTACATTTTGGTAAAATATAGCAAAATTCTGTTATACTTTTTTAAACATATTTTATAAATAGCTTTAAATATACATTAATCGTCGTATATACACATATAGTATACATATATTCGTACATTTATATATAATGTGATGATGTGTAAAGTGCCTACATATCTCTTTTATATAATTTTTGTATATATGATTAAAATCATACTTTTTTAGCTATTAATGTAATTCGAGCTGCATGGCTATTATATTTTATGCTCAAAAAATTTTGAAGAAGTATTATATCATTAAAACTATTCAAGTTTTAAATTATGTATTTTGTGTATTTTTTACAATAGTTTATAGTTATATATGTATCTATATATTAAAAATTTAATTGTATATAATAAGGCTGGCTATGAATATTATAAAACGCTTTCATTACTAAAACAAATGTTTGCAATGTGTACGATAATATTGAATAAAATAAATTATTCGATACACTTTTTATCATATAATATAATAATTAGACTGTGGATTACATAGAAATGAGTGGAAGTAGAAAGAGATAATCCAAGTTCTTTTCCTGGACTGTGAAGCCGAAAAATAAAAGAATAAGAAAATATAGCACTGCGGATATATGTGTAAATTCATATTTTTATAAATCCAACTAGAAAATAGAATCTAAATAGACAATTGATTTATTTACTAAATAATGTAATGAGTACTAAATTTTGGGATTATTTAGATATTTTTATATATTATGTGCATAATGTATAATAATAACGTTTACCATATATATTTTAAACGATACAACTTTATTTAAAATTTGTGTTTGCTTTGATTTTAACATATTCGTTCATTTGTTTTGTATGTTCGATTATCTCGTAACTTGTAACACTCGATTAAAAATTGGCTTATCGATAGAAAAAGATATCGATAACCTATCGAAGGACTTTTTGAGTTGTGTCTTGTGTCGGTTGTATCCACGATCGTTGTGTCTGTCTACTGGAATTTTGTGAACTAGAACATAAAATAAAAGAAAAAAATTAACAAAATGTCAGTCCCAATTGATTATATTGATTTAACAACTGATCTACCAGATCAACCTTCAAAATTACGAAATAAGGGTGAAATATATGTTAATTTAACAATAACAAAGTCACGAAAGCGTGGTTCTAAAAAACAAGTTGCACAACTTGAAGATTCTATCATGTACGTATGTATTGTCACATCATACTTCCTTAATTTTAATCGAATTTATTTGAAGGTAAACATTTTTTTAGAGAAATAACAGATAATAATAGATGTAAAGATGTACAAACAATGGAAATAATAGATCTAGATAATATCAATAGCCCAAAAGAAACTGGAATATGTTATGTTAATGATTCTAGAGAAGAAAAGTTAGTTGTATTGACCTGTCCAATATGTTATGAACAGTTGTCTTCTAAAATGAAACCTATGTCTACTCCTTGTGGACATATATTTTGTACAAAATGTATAACTCTAGCTCTACGAGTACCTAAAGCTAAGAAGTGTCCAACATGTCAAAGAATTATTAAATTACAATCTTGTACCCGTTTATATTTTTAAACATATAGATTTTGGTTCTTATATTTATGTACTTTTTATATTAGTACTATCGTAAATATGTAATTTGCTCTAAGTTGTGAGTATTTTAAAGTGTATTTAATGATATTTCTGTAGTTATATAAACTTTAATACTTAATCTCTAATTATGTATAGGATATGCTGTTATTTTTGTATGTACTCATTATAATAATTTAAGACTTAATACACTTTTAATTTCTGAGAAAAGAAATTAAAACATTTGATGAAATCTAAAAGTGTATCTATTTTAATCCAACTTGATTTAAAGGTCATTCACTGTTTACATTTTGTTGTCACCTTGAAATATCTCCAATATATTTAACATAACACTATTTTATATCCTTTGTATATCTGGTTTTATGAAATTTATTGACATGATTTGATATATTCTCTCGATTAGTATAATTAAAATTTCAAAATGTTTAAAACAAAGAAAGTACAAAAAGAAAATCATATGCCACATTTCGTTGGAGGCACTGTAATTGGAATGGCTGGTAAATATTATTTTAAACTATAATATGGTTATATTCTTTGTATTCAACTTATATATTTATTTCATAGCTGGTCTATTAGCTGGAAGATTATTTTCAAATACATCAATTAAAAAAAATAAAAAATTTGGTAAGTAATTTTTAATAATTTAAATAAAATAAGAAAAGATGAAATAATTCTTAATATTTTTCATTTTTTTCTATATAGAACCTGTAATTCTTATCGACAAAAATATGAAAAAATATTCTCAGGATGATAATATTTATGATGTATATTTTAATAAAAATCATCGTAATATACGTTCTAAAAGTGCTTCTCGATACAATGAGAAAAATCTCATAGAGAAACCACTGTCACCAATTTCTTTAAATAAGTTTGATGATAAATTAAAAAATGATATTAATAATTTTAATTCAAGTTGCAAATGCAACGAAAATGAACATAAGGTCTTTCATGATAACAAAAATCATATTCCATATAATATAAGTATAGAAAATAATGAATACAATGCACTTACTGATATTTTTCTAGAAAACACTAAGGAAGAAACAAAGAACAATAATTATTATAAATTAGAAAATACTAAACAAGAATCTTCACATACTGTCCATTCAGAAAATAATGTAAGTGTTAAAGATGAAAATTGCTTGAAAGCAATAAATGTTGAAAAAGAAGCGTCAAAAACTGCAAAAATTTATGAAAGTATGCAGTTAACAGACATATTTAACAGTTTATCTATTAATTTCTGTGAAAACAATACTATTTATAAGAATCTCCCAAATATAACAAATTCTGGGAGTGGTTCAAATATTTCATCAAGTTACACTGATAATGCCAGTAATATGGCTACATATGATACTACATATTCCGAAAATGCAGAACAAAGTAACATTTTTAATTTTTCTTCTATTGAAGACTTTTATGAAATTGACATAATCTCGTCTACAAAACAGGATAATTTCAATGATATCTAAAAGTTTTTAAATAATGTATGTAATAACTTTAAGTAATGTTATGTAATAACTAGAGTGCAGATTTTTATGGGTTTATAAAAAATTTAATAGTACAAAATTACAAAACATGATCATAATATGAAAAATATATAAACTATCCAAAGTACAATGTTTTCTATAATGCTTGGTAGATAAAACAATTAGCCACAGAGGTCCTTTAATGTAAAATATCAAGTTAAGCCATATTAATTCTTTAAAATTCTTTAAAAATCCGCAATCTAGTAATAACTATTAAAGTTAAGGTTTTAAACTAATAACAATATTGTTATTTAGTTTGAATATTTTCTTTTTTACTACATGTATATTGACAAAAAAAATATGTTGTATAATGAGAGAATAAATAAATGATTTAATACAATTAATGCATGCATATTTTATATTTTTCGTATCTGTTTTTTACATATTCCAAATTTGAATCGAGGTCGTTCATTGGTGTAATAATATTCAATGTCATTTCCAAACAACGGATTGGTTGATCTTATACATACGCCACGCCTACGCTCTACGTTATGGCGGCGTCTCAGAGAAATAAGATACACAGTCTGTTGTGAAGAAAGAACTATGCTTTGTAATAAAGTTAGTATTCGTGGTATTTTTGAAAATTGATGCAGTTCATCGCACGCGCTCAAAACGTGATAAACTATAAGAAAACATCGAAATAATTTCAACATTAAACTGTGCAAGTTAATTAATTTACTGCAGTGAATATAAGTTTCCTATAGTGTGTCATTGACTCGAGACGAAATGTCAAAATCGACTTGGTTTCGTGCTATGTAAAAATTTCATCAAGACAATTACGAAAAATTTAATTTATTAAACGTCACTCAATCGTTTAAAATCAAGCTTGTTTGAATAACATATTTATTATCCAATTACCAAATTTAGTGCTAGTGTGATTTCCACGGAAATGAAAAGATGTATGTGACGCCAATGCTTTGTTTTCTTTTTGTCGAATAGTTTTCGTTCCAAGTGTTACGTTTACGTAGTGATTTTGATAAAATGTAACCACTGTAGCATTTTTCGCCACTGTCAGTGTCTTTTTTGTATATGTGTCGCTTTCTCTCTTTATATAAATATTACAAATTTGCATAAGAAACGAATTAAAATTTATCGTTTTACTTGTTCGAATTGTTAAATTTGTATTTTTCTGTCTCTGTTTTTATTAAGTAATCTTAATGATAAATATACTTGACATTTTACTTTAACAATTTTTGCATTATTTTGAGTGGATACAATTGATATCAGAGTAGATACTTATGCTATCTACATATTTTTGATGTATTTATTATTTGATAATTTCTGTATAAATTATATTTTTAAAGAATCAAGTGTAATACATAATTATATCGTCTTCCAGATATAAATTAATCATTAATATCAAAGTCTTAAGTAAATATTTTTATGTAAATAACCGTTACAAATACTTCAGTTTTATATAACATCTTTTAAAGTATGCTATAATTTCAGGTTTTTAAGTACATATTCAAGTTAAATGTTAAACATCATGGCACAAAAAGTCTTTTGTATGTAATTAACTATTAATTTGCGCTTAAACATGATACCAATGGAAAATAATTATCAAACACTCGTTAAGATGTGTTTGTTTAATGTTGTTTATCACTGATCACATCTTTGCTGAGGTCAGAGAGTGATGCCGGTTCATCAGATCAATGTTAATCCGCCTGACCGGCAACCACCTCTGTCGCTTGGTCCTTCCAATAACAATAGCCCTGCTGGTGGTGAAGGCTTACCAGAATGGACACCAAGGGTAACCTCTCATATATATCTTTCTTTTTTTATCCACACATCTTTCATAAAACATTTATTTCCTATTTTAATACTTTTTACTTTAAGACAATTACTCTGTGAATATTAATGATCAAATAAATTCTTTTAGTTTTATATCTGCATCATAAAAAATATTAATGAATAAATAAATTATTTTAGTTTCATATATGAATCACAATAAAGTATTTTATAATATATAAAATATAAATTTACTTTACCTATTGATTTATGTTTAATGGAATATTTATTTTTTAGGAATCAACATATGCAACAGTAGTTACAATCATACCAGATCATTGTCATTCATCTGTAAGCACATTGTCCTCAAACAATCATGATATTTGCAGGTAAATATAAAATTCTCTTATAAATTATCTTCAAACAACTCTTTTTTACCTTTTTACAAAAAGTTATGTATTATAGCATTGCTAAAATAATTGTTTACGAACAATATTTATTATACAATAATGTATGCAAATTTTATATTCTTTTTTATTACAGAATATGTCATTGTGAAGGTGAAGAAGGTGCTCCTCTTTTAGCACCTTGTTATTGCAGTGGCAGTTTACGTTATGTACATCAAGCTTGCCTTCAACAATGGATAAAAGCTTCTGACACACGTGCTTGTGAATTATGTAAATTCACATTTATTATGCATGCTAAAACAAAACCATTTTGTGAGGTATCATTTCTTTGTATTTGTTCTGTATATATGAAGAAATTTTCATTCAGATTTTTAAAGACTAAACCGATAATTTGCTGATTCTTAATTTAGTAAGTTTGGGAAAATTATACATGATATTAATCAATGATTTTTAGTGGGAAAAACTTGAAATGTCTGCCCTAGAAGTTCGTAAATTATGGTGTGCGGTTGCTTTTCACGCAGTAGCTGCACTTTGTGTGGCTTGGTCTTTATACGTACTCGTCGAACGTTCTGTCGAAGAAGCTCGACGTGGATATGTAGACTGGTCTTTCTGGACTAAATTAATAGTTGTTGTAATTGGTTCTACAGGCGGTTTAGTTTTTATGTACATTCAGTGCAAAGTATACATTACATTATGCAGAAAATGGCGAGCATTTAACAGGTATATAATATTAGCAATAATTATTTCTATTTAGTTGCAAATGTTACAGATATCGACTATATTTTCTAGAGTAATATTTATTCAAAATGCTCCTGAGAAAGTGGTGCTTCCTCCCTCACCTACAGACTCTTTGAGAGAAGTAACATTGCCTCTAAAAGATCCAACTGCCTCTATGCCTGAGCTCAATCATACCTTATTACCCCGTAACATAGATCCTCCATGTGCCTCGCAGATGGTGAAACCGGATCCTGCCGCGCCTGCACAAAGGCACGACGCTCAATTGAAACTGTATGTATTTGATAAATTGTCCTCATCCGAAGACAACTTGTAATACAATTGGGGGTAATACAAATGGCTGCTAATTGTGCACTAATGATTAGCAAAAAAAAATTGTAATGCAAATATAAGCATATGTCTAGAATAAAATGATAATTCTAGACCGCAGTACGATTTTGAAAATCGAAGTTTCTATTTCGAAACTGTCAAATGTCCGCCCTTATGGAGCACCTTTATCTGAAACCTAGTACTTCAGTGCTTACATTGACAATGGGATAGCTGAAAGTGTTTAACCAGCGGTTTAAACATTTTCTCCAACTGTACATAATTATTGTATCTGTGATGTTATTAAATAAAATTTACCATATTTAAACAGTACCCTTAATGTTTATAATGAAAACTTGCGTCCATTTAATAAAATTTTGATTTGGGGTAAATAAATGAATAAATAAATAATGACGTTAAGGTAGACAATGTAATACCAATATGATATAATTCCTTGTATAAGGATTTTTAAATTTAACTTTTATTTTTAATTAAACTTTTCTAAATTATTATTAAAAAGAACAATGTTGTATCAAAATAAAACATACTATTTTTAAAATAGATATTTTTATTACAAAAATGTAACAATTGATTTACATTGAAATCTTATACATTTTCTGTTTTGTCTTATAAACAATTATTTTATTTTGATTAATTTTAAGCAGTCGACGAATTTAATGAATACATTCAGTACTATATATAATTGTTTATATAAAATATTTCCTTTCATTGCTACCATTACTTATTTCTAAAAGACCGCTAATATTTTAATATGATATATGACTGCGTATATCCGGTCATTGTCATAAGAATGAAGTTATTCACAAGTTACAAGTAATCAACATCGGTATTATTATTTATAATGTTAAATATTATATTAACAATAATACGCGAACAAAATTGTAGCATAATTTTCTCACTGTGTTTATTTAATATTTATTATTTCGAATAATTTTAATACAAATATAGGTTTTATAGGATGTATGCAGCTTTGTAGTTGGCACTTCCAGTCTTCCGGAATATAATGCGAGAAATTACACGAACGCACTGACTATCGTAGTGATGAGTTACTGAGCGTCAGTTTGTTAAAACTGTGTCTGGAGGTAAGGTGAACATTTGTAATCCGTATTTAATTATTTATTAATAATCAATCCATACGTAAAATGTATCTGATTGCATTAAGAATATCCTCAAATTTAACTATTGCATAATAGTTTTATTATTGGTTATGTTCCATAGTAAAAATTAAATGACGCATAAATGTTTATCTTGTAATCTGTAACGTTGAAAGCGTGAACGAATTTGAAGGATAAATTATATAATTTTTAATTATACAGATATGTACATGTGTCTAATTTACATTTCCAAGATGAGTGTTTAAAGAAATTTTGATTTTGACTGTTTTACTTATTTTATACCGTTCGTTTTTTCCACGAGTAAGCGATGTAGCGTCACTAAAATGGCGATTACATTAAGTGTATTATTCGTATAAAAATCATTATTGTTATAGGCAAGTGTATTTTCATAGATACATTTGTTTATCATGTATTTGAAAGATTTAGTACTTATTTAAGTGATTTAATATTTATTTTTTTCTTATTCATATATTCTCATAATATTTTAGGAGATAGATTTCTAGATTATAATTAATACTTTCAATTTTTATGTTGAATTTTTTTTTCTTTTTTTTTTCTTGTCAGATAAAAATAAGGGAAGGTATCAAGGAATTAATATAAATTTACTAAGATAAGCAGAGTTTTGTGTATCTTTCGTAATTTTTGTAATTTTGGTACAAATTTCCCATAAATGCTTAAACATCTGTGGTCTAAAGAGTCATTACAAATTTGCAATCAAAATTTAATAATAAATTTCATGTATAAATATCTGTATATAGTTTTATTATATAAATATAATTTTTGTAGGTTTTAGTTCTATGTATAATATTATTTTTCAAATTTCAGCAATAATTCAGTAAATATACAAAAAAGATGGCGGATAATGATGACCTCTTGGATTACGAAGATGAAGAACAGACTGAACAATTAGTTGATGGAAGTAGGGATACACCTGCTAAAAAAGAAGTGAAGGGCACATATGTATCTATTCACAGTAGTGGATTTAGGGATTTTCTTCTTAAACCAGAAATATTACGTGCAATTATTGATTGTGGTTTTGAACATCCATCTGAAGGTAATAATATTACAAAGTATAACATACCAGTATTAAATCTTATATATAGTACTGTTTGCAATGACAGTTGTCATTACATTCCCACGAACTGTCATTGATATGTGTGCATTATATTCTCATTAATTATTATCTCATTCGTATTCTTTTCCTTCCTTTATCTCAATGTTTGGGACATGTACATATCTTGATAAATTCATCTGTGTCCAGATAAATTACAGATTGTATATGTTCTTGCAGGCAGTGCTGGGTTAAAACTAATATATTAAAATATGTAGATATTTAATATAATCAAGTGATGAAAATCTGATAGGGACAACAGACTATACATGAATGATTTGTCTATATTAACTGATTACTTGTCTCCTATAAATTATTATATCTTTTATGTTAAATGGAGATTTTTCATGTAAGTCTTATTTACAGTACAACATGAATGCATTCCCCAAGCAGTGCTTGGTATGGATATATTATGTCAAGCAAAATCTGGCATGGGAAAAACAGCTGTATTTGTGCTAGCTACATTACAGCAATTAGAATTAACAGAGAACCAGGTCTATGTCCTTGTCATGTGTCATACGCGAGAACTTGCCTTCCAAATTAGCAAAGAATATGAACGATTTAGCAAATATATGCCTCACGTGAAGGTAAGCATAACTTATGTCAAGTATATTTAATTATAGTTTATAAGGAATCTTCACGTGATGAAATATAATTATCATATTAAATAATGGTGACACTCTTTAACACCACTACCTACCACTGACGAAGATTCTTATATTTATTATATAACTTGGCTTTATAAAAGAAATATGTTTGTGAATAATGATTCATATTATGTAATGTATTTACATTACTAGGTCGGTGTATTTTTTGGTGGTTTACCAATTCAAAAAGATGAAGAAGTCCTAAAGAACGTATGTCCTCATATTGTTGTTGGTACACCAGGTCGTATCCTTGCTCTTGTTCGAAATAAAAAGTTAAATCTGAAACACTTGAAGCACTTTATACTCGATGAATGTGATAAAATGCTCGAGCTATTAGGTATTTATAAATACAGTTCTTTTTTTTATGTATGACTATAATCCTGTTGAATATAAATTATATACCTATATTTATTTTCAGACATGCGCAGGGACGTACAGGAAATATTTAGAAGCACTCCACACGGCAAACAAGTCATGATGTTCAGCGCTACATTGTCCAAGGAGATACGTCCTGTCTGCAAAAAGTTCATGCAAGATGTAATTAAAAAATCTTCCTCTTCACTTCGATCTTCGATTGCTCCTACTTCGTTGGCCCTGTATTCATACCCAGGACAAAGCTCAAACCATACTATAAATATCGTTGACGGCGCACCCACGGGTTAGGCTAGTTAGACAACACTTTGAAGGAGTGACACAGAATTCAATAACGAAAAGCCCCTCGATGTCTCCGGTTGAAAGTCAAGTTCTACAACTTAAACGTAACAAGTTGCTGCTCCAAAGTTTTCCTCCATTTACCGGATGACGAGATATCTACTCATAAAAGGAACGATATCTTCGTTTAAAATCGTTTCTTGAGTTGATCAAGATGACGTTGACGATGTTTTAAAGCAATTTTATTTAGTTCCTATCTTCGATGTTCAAATTCTTTAAATTGTCTGCTGCATATTGAAATTGCCAAAGTTAAAATGATCTGTATAATGTTACACGAATATTAGGAAACGTCATATATCTGTCGGGATGGGTTGGGTGGAAAAAGTTTCTGCAATTTCTATGGGCAGATGATTCAATCAGGTGTAAGGGAGGGGTAGTTTTTAAATGGCATAGAGCAGCATTGAAAGCAGTTTTCGATTGGGTGGGGGGCTAAGAAGATCTCAAGAAAACCTGAAGACAGAAGAGCGCAAGAAAGAAGATGCAAGAGGATGAATGGGAAACTGGGGTTAGCTAGGATGATGATACTGCTGCAATTACGTGGCATATATCTAGAATTTGTTATTCGCGTTCGTCTTATCTGTAATCGAAACAACGTATTTTGATATTTTGCAAAAAAAGCTAATGGAAATCAATAATCAATTAATAGGAGTGAAAATGGAAGTGTTCATACATAGTTTGATCGTGTTCACTTCTACGTGAAAGCAAAATATAAATCAGTTTGTGTATCACGAATCATAAGCTATTTAAGTCGCGATGTAAAAAAGTATGTATCCCAGAGGCCGTTAAATTTTGTGATAATGAGCATACCAACAATAATCGAGGCCAATTCTGGGCATATTCCGAATATACTAGAATTTGGGAGAAGAGATTTGGCATCGAGTGGTCAGCGGATGTGTGACAGAACATTCATGGGTGCGCCTTCTTAGTTCTGTTGAGGTGACTGCTGAGTTTTCGTTGTTGGCACTGCCCAGAGATGGAAGTCGTCGGACCGTATGTAACCAGCATGACTAATCCGATCGACAAATAAGCGCAAAAAACTGAGAATTTAAGCAGAAAGTTCTCGAGAAATCATCTAATACATTTTATTTATAGTTACTTAATATAAAATTGCCATTATCAAGGAAGCGGGAGAAATTGGGACATTCATAAAAAAAATACTCTACATTTTCACATCATTTACGTCACTTGTTAAATTTTCATTTGTAGTTGTTCATTTTATATCTCAAATTTGTTTTCAATGATTTTTTGTTTATATTTCTCTAATACTCGATTTCATTCGTAAATTTCGTTACATTTTCAACTTAATGTGTTACATCTAGAAAAATATTATATTGAATCTAGAAATTATCAAAGGTATGGTTATCTATAGGGTAAAATAGATAATCTTGTAAAAAACGTTCTCTGCGCAGCCCATGGAAGTCTATGTGGATGATGAAGCGAAACTCACGTTGCACGGTCTACAACAACATTATGTGAAACTTAAAGAGAATGAAAAGAACAAGAAGCTATTTGAATTACTTGATGTACTTGAATTTAATCAGGTTTGTCCGCAAACATCGATTAAGTGATATTGTTATTATTTACTTTAAGATTTTCGTTATGCATTAAGCTACTGTAATATTCGTTTCTATTTTACATCATTCTATAGGTCGTTATCTTTGTAAAATCTGTACAAAGGTGTATGGCTTTGGCACAACTTCTAACAGAACAAAATTTTCCTGCGATTGGTATACACAGGGGTATGACTCAGGAAGAACGGCTATCAAGGTACCAACAATTTAAAGATTTCCAAAAGGTAAATGTTGTCTAATGTAGGCCTATCTAATATATATTTCATGTAATATAGATGTGTAATATTTCATTTATTTCGAAATCATTGCAAACAAATACTATTATTTTAGCGAATTTTGGTAGCTACAAATTTATTTGGACGTGGTATGGATATTGAGCGTGTAAACATAGTGTTTAATTACGATATGCCAGAAGATTCGGACACATATCTACATCGAGTAGCCAGAGCTGGTCGTTTCGGTACCAAGGTTAATAATATTCGCACGATATATTATAATGTAATAATACTAACATTCACTTTAATACTCTTAATACTTACAGGGTCTTGCTATTACATTAGTCAGTGATGAAAGTGATGCTAAGATACTGAACGATGTTCAAGAACGGTTTGATGTTAATATTACAGAGTTACCAGATGAGATAGATCTAGCTTCATACAGTAAGTTTACTTTAGTATAAAATTTGAATGCGTAGTTCAAAAATTTTAAATTAATTTCGATTTTGCTTCAGTTGAAGGACGATAAATATAACATCATTCCCCAAAATAAATTTGAGACTAATTATAATTAAAAGTAAGTACTAAAGTAAAGTACTTAAAAATAAAGTAAGTACTAATTATAATTCCTCAATTTTGTTATAGATTATCTTTTTATCAGTGTATCTTTTGTTACAGGCACATGAAAATTTAAATGCTATACCGTACACTTGTCATTATGTATCCACGTTAAGTATAACATATATTTTGTATCGATTTACAATTTTCTTTTCATTGATCTGATAAACCTTATGAACAAGTGACATAATCAAACTAATTATAGTCAGCAATGATTCTTCTAATGAACCACAATAAATCACGTGATTGTACAATACTATTTTAACTTTCATTCTACGTTCAGTAAATAAGAATTGCGTGTATAAATAGAACTAAGAGAGTACATTTTGTGTCCTCTTTAATACCTTATGTAAATGAAATAAATATTTCTCTTTTTTTATATATGTAGTACGTTTAATATTATCCTAATTAAATTCATAGATATCCTCAGAGGTGGCCTCTTTAATACCTTATGTCAACGAAATTAATATTTCTCTTTTTTATATATATAGTACATTTAATATTATCCTAATTTAATTATTAGTTAAATATAATTAAACTGTAGAAATGTATTTTTTGCTGTACTTTGTTAATAGATTTTTGTTACAAAAATTGCTGTGTATTCAATTTGTATGCTTATACATATTAATAAAAATTACTTACATAATAAAAGTGATAATTTTACATTTTGTACGAATGTTTTTGAGAAAAAGAATAGGAAATTGAAGATTTGCTAGGTAAACTAAAATGATAACATAATTTCATTTGGTTCTTGCTTTATTTTGAGATTTGTTTCCTCCTTGATTACCTCCACCACGACCAAGAGCAGCAGGGCCTCTACCACCACGACCAAAAGTTCCTATAAAAAAATATTTACGTACGTATATACTATTTAATATATGTATATTTACATATATATTATGTATGATTATACCTCTTCCACTACCACGACCTCGTTGACTTTGTCCTCTTCCTTTCATTTCTCCACGTCCCCTCGATTTCATTTGTACATCTTCTTTTACCATATCTATGACTTCATCAGGAATTCGTAAATACTTAATTGTACTACCTCGAATATAGCATTCAGGCATTCTCCAAAATTTATCGCCATCCTAAATAATATATGTTACATTATATATAATAAACTTTTATACAAATAATTTATGAAATATTTCATTAATTCGAAAAAATATATCGTTATTGTACCCTGGATGTACATATAACCTCTCTGAGATTAATATTCATCCAGCTATCACAACTAACTAAATGTCCATTATACGTTTCTCCATTCTTAAGTTCGACTAGCTGTAAAATATATTATTAAATTATTTAATTGAAAGCATTAATATTGCTAGATTATATGAAATATAACTTTATAAATATATATTTGAAACTAACCATAGGATGGTTTTGAGCAGTTCTTAATAACGACAAAGGTAACTGAAAAATACAAATATGAAGTAAATAAAGATAATAAACTATGAAAATTCAATTTTCATTTAATTATTTTTAAATTTACCATTTTTTATCACTTTGATGTGTATTTAAATATCGCACGATCAGCATCAAAACAAACCGCTCGAAATGTTTAGTTATATTATAGTCAGGATAACCAACTAAAATGTAGTTATAGTATAGTCCAGACAGTCAAATTTTTCATATAATTATATTTCTTGTAAAAAAATCAATAAGCTTACTTTTATAAAAAATACATTCAATAATTAATTTTCAAATATAAGGTAACGAAAACTATCTAATAACATAAATAAAGTTTGATTACTGCAGCTAACATTATTGGCTGCTGGCTAGTGACATTCGAGTAGCACTGCTCGTCTCGTTGGGCAAACTATAAATAATATTTTTTACTACAATATACATATACTTATAATTTTTATATTTTATTTGTTACAAAAGAATGTTTTGTAATTACATCGTATCAAGAGTACCTACATTAATCAAATTTTTATTCGTCAATGCCTTATATCATCGAAAAGTAACTGCAAATATTTATTAACTGTTAATAAGTATTAAATTCATACAACATAATTTGAATTATATGAAAATAAAAATTAATTTTTTTCAGCTTAATACAAGATATCCTTTAATGAGAATGTAAGTATACATAACTTAGGTGATAAATGACAGATGTTGGTAAAAGAAGATGTAAAACCAGTTAATTTTGTTTCAATAAGAATTCAAAATATGGGAGGAAATGTTCATTATGTGGCTGATTAGAATTTTCAAGAATTAATTAAAAGTTTTAATATTAAGAGATTTGTATGGTTCTAATCAGTTCATTATACATGAGAGCTACAAAATAAAAAGAGGTATTTTTTATCTTAGAGAAAAGACTTACAAGAGATGGCTAAGAAATTGATTCAAAAATAAATTGAGCATAGAAAGTAAAGCATTAAAAAGACCAGAGGATCAAGGGAATGAATGCATGGAAACTGGAGATATAAAATATAAGAAAAATCCTTAAACATTCCAAATATAACAAATTCATCTACCAAAGATACTTAACAAATTACTTTTAATAACAAATATTGAAGGAAATGTACAACAAGAATTAAATTTAAAATAAGGAGATGTTTTGTTTTTATCTTGTGGAGAAAAGATTCGCATGGTAAATACATATTAATTTATTATGTTTTCAACATTCATTAATTTAAATATATATATATTAATATTAAACGATTATATATATTAACATCAAATTTAAATTACAGTAGATATTATTGGGAAAATTACATCTTGAATTTACAAATTTCTTATAAAGTAAAAATCAAAAAGTTCATACAAGGAATGTATTATTATGGATCACCGAATTTCCTTTATTTTTGTTCAATACTGATAAACGTTAATCATTAGAAACCATGCATCATCTATTCATACAACCTCATCCAGATGATATGCAATATTTTATAAAGAATTCACTTTCTTAAATCGACTATCCACTACCCACTGTCTTACCAAGAAAGCATTCTTGTTAATTAATTAACGAACTTAGTACTTATATATACCTATGTACTTATTTTAATAAGTGAATTTCTTATTTGTTCCTTTATAGGTTAGAGAATTACATTATGATTTGGTTATGAATGGTTTTGAGACTGCAGGAGGACCAATATGAATTCACAAATCAAAATTACAAATAGAAATATCTTAAATGCTAAATATAGATGAATTATTTGAATATGAATTATTTATTATATAGATGAAATATTTAGAATCTGTTATTCCACTTCATGGTGGAATTGCTATCTGTATTTTATTTTTAATTCAAATATCAGCAATATCGAATAACATTGAATTATAGTAAAAAGATATTAAGAAACTTCTCAAGATTGAATTGTTTAATATGTTTAATCCACAATACCAAAACTATAAAAAACGATGAAGCAAGATTTAATATCAAGAGTACTTTTGAGGAAATAAAAAGATTTTGTCATATACAGACAATAGACAAATAAAACCTTTCGTATCTTTTACTATATCATAAAATTAATTGTAAAAGGCTAGCTTGTTATGTTATCTTTAAAAAATTCTTTTCAACATTTTGTGTACATTTTATACAATATGTCTGATATTTTTATGTACTTTATAATAATCATCGTACTACATGAAAAAGCTGTTTATATAATATAATATAATATAATATAATGTGACCATGAAAAGTATTCATATATTACTTTATAACATCAATTTTGTACAAAAATATTTAGAAACAATTTTATTTTAAGTAGAATAAAATTCAGTTCCAAAGTATTATCCATTTTATTTAAATTTATTTCATAAGAATCTGCCTTATAATTTACAATATCTATGAATGTTGTAATTACTGTAAATCATAATACACCCGTTTATATCGCATTTTTATATTGTTATAAATATTGCGAAGAAATAATAGTATCACAAAACAATGAAAATAATTTTAGCATAACAAAAAATATGATTGATGCTGCATTCAAAAGTATAAAAATTAATAGCTCATCTTTATATTTACTATGTCTGAACAAAATGTATACTCAACAGCTATATATCATAAGTGATAAATTTATTGCATGAAAAAGGGAATTACACGTATACCATATTAAGCAATATTTGCACAGCTTTAATTACTAAAAATTCTATCGATTTTACTGCAGAGATGTAATTATGTTACATTAACATACGTGTTACGTAATTTTAGCGATTAAAATTGCTATTCAACATTATCATACTGTTAACGATTTTGCAAAGTAACATAGACATGATCAGCCATCAATAAAATAATATACAAAGTATACATACAACAGAAATGTGAAATTGTGTTTTTCTATGTTAGGATTTATTTATGTTTCTAAAAACGGTTAATAGAAATCAGCATAGAAATAAAATGATAAGACCAAATTTTAATGTACAAAAAAAGTGTTTTATTAGAATTTGTTTTTCTTAGTAATCTTTCACGCGTTCTATTTAAATTGATTAAAAAAAAAACTTTTATCTGCGTAATAAATGTTATATATAAATTGAACATTGTCATCAAAGATTCTTTTCCGTGAGTTACGCTTAAAAATATGTTCGTTCAATAAAAATTCCCTAATAAACACGCTGATATGTTGTTACATTTAAAGTGAAAGAAAATTTCATCATTCTGTGTTAATTGTCGTTTCGATTTAGCGAACTGGAACATAGGTAAATGCGATCACAAAACATTTTCTTTCTTTCTTTACAGAAAATGAATTCATATTACAATTTTTATTGCAATTTTCATATAATATGGAATCTCTTCATATTTACTATGCACAATACATGTTCGAAGTATTCAAGAATAATTCAATATCGTTAATCGTTTAAATGTTTTAGACCGATATAAAAAAAAGAAAGTTTCCAAAGTTAATTTCCTGCTAAAATGTAAACGTTAAAGGTGTGCATATTTTAACTCATCATTGGAAGAAGATGCAGTCTCATAACAGAAATTTCCATTTTATAATGACAAAACGTTTGTTTTCGTATGTTCCTAGTTCTCTAAGAATCTATAATGCACTATTACGTATAACGTGTTAATTAATCGGCTTAACTCTTACGCAGAATAACGTAAAATTCAATTAAAAATTAGTACTGAATATGACTACATTTCATCTACAAAACACGCATGTCGACTGTTATCCCATTACCAAAACTTAACGTAGGAACTTAGAAATCTCTCAAAAACTAGAACGTTTCAAAATAAATGTTTCTAAATATAGAATTAAACATAGATTAATTACTTCAATGAATCATCACATTTAGTATCTTTTGTTTACTTTTGCGTCTTCTTTCTTTTTTTTAAGTGCATTTTAATAAAATGCTCTCTTAATTGTTAAGATTCATTCGATTGACACAATATACACCTAATCTTAATTCAGTTCTAAATCCCTATGTTAAGTGGCCGCATAAATCGACGGTCATAGCAGAGGCATAAATGAGTAATATTGTATAGTTTAGAAATATTTCTTTTACTTCATTCAAATAGTTAAATATGACAAAAATTAAACTAAATAGTTTAACAATAAAAAGTTCTTGGCTCGTACAATATTATCTTCTTTTTTATAGATTGTGTATCCTCGTTGTGGGCAATAGAATGTAAATATACAATCACTAAATGAAGACTGATGTTTATAAAAAAAATATCATATTATTTTGTTTTTATATATACAACTTTACGAGGATTTATACAATCTCACGAAAAAAGAATCGTTTATTTATGCCCCTGACTGACGCTTTAAACGTGGAAACAAATTGTGGACTTATAACCACTGAAAAATCTAATCGATCAATGATCAATTTCCGCGTCTCCGCTCACGGAAGAACGTAAATTTATCGATTAGATAATGTCGTTAACTTGCCAGAATATATACAAGTTGTCGTTTTTTCCGTTTGGGAACACAGTGTTTCGCATGTTGAACGATTTACAGAAATTCGTATTCGAGATTATTCTTGGCATGGGCTTGGATTTATTCAATTATAGTTGGCAGTATGAAAGTATTTTAATCTATATACGTGGATCGATCGTGGTATTTTCAAAACGATTTGATTTCTTTGAGTCTATCTTTCGGGTGCCCTATGAAATCTTTGCTTCGATCTGATTCATTAAATTCGGCGTATATTCGTCTTCTTTTTTGTTAATTACGCGCAATACACGTTTTTAAATAACAATCGTATTTCTTCGTTTTCGCATGTTCGACGTAGACCGCAATCTTTGCGTACACTGTTTCGCCACTTAGAAAAATACTATTTTACAAGATGTGGTGAACTCTCGTGCATTGGCGCACAAGTAATGCATTCAAGAGCTCGCCGACCTCGAAGATATACAAGCGAACACATTACATACAAAGATACATTCGTACACGCACTCATACACCGTTGTAGAATCAATAGACAATACGCAAATATGCAACACAATCATACATGTTACGCATACGTATGCGTTTTTTTTCGTATAGAATAGTACAATCATCTACTCTTGCATAAGGTATGTTAAGGAAAACATCTAGAAATTCTAGAGGACACTGTGGATATAATGATATATACACGTATGATGAAGGCAGGGCTATATAATCGAACAGACAGAATGTGCACGAGAAGTGTTGTAAATATGTAGTCATACAATTTTGTGTGATATTCTTTTCGACGCGGTTTTCGCGATATCTCCAGTTTTTTATCCTAAGCAAACAATACAATTTTGATCATTTATTAAGTATGGACTTACATACGTATAGAATGAAACGAAACAGCCATTTAACTACAATTATATCATATTAAAAGGATGGATTGTCGAACTTTTTTTCTTCTTTTTTATCTTTTTCTCTTTTTTAATTTGTAATAAAATGCTGCCTGTTCATTCCAATGCACCTGTAGGCTTATAGTAAAATGCTTTATCGCATAGATGTAAACATTAAAATTTACCGAACTACTGTGTGAAAATGATTAGACTTAACTGCACTTCCTACCATCATCGAATGTTTTCTCACCCGGCCCGCCGGTTCCACGCATGTAGATTAAAAACGATACCATATCTAGAATAATACATATACAATAACATAAGTGCCAACGTTGGCAGTATACTTTCAGAATTATTATACCTTTATCGCATGGAAGTAGTAGAAACACGAGATATTTTACTGCCGTCAACAAAGTGTCTATTTAAGACATTTCACATGTTTATTGCGCATAATAAATAAGCTCGATATCCTATCGTTCTTGCGCGCAACGAGGTCGTATAATCATTGAATTTCAAGTGAACGGCCGTTCATAATGAGGTTACGAAAAATATCCCTGATTTCGGACGACCACTAGCAAATTTAATTAATGAAACAATTTGTTGAGATATGTGTTAATGCAATGATTACAATTTCTCCATGCGCGATATCAGCGACTACAATTCTTCTTTTCATCAACCAATTATATATCATAGAATAAAATGTAAAATTTCATATAGTAGATATGGATTCGATTTGTTTTCGAAATATTAATAAAAAAAATTATCATTCTTTTTTCTTTTTTTGTGCTGTACAAACTTATTTCAAGTGAATAACATCAAAATGTTTGAATTAAAAAATCTATACAAATACATTCTATTGGTAATATAATATATGTTAATTTCTTTTTTAGTGCAGTGAATCAAAATAATTATTGAAGTTACTGGTTTTGCCGAAGTATGGTCAAACTGTTCAGATGTCTGTATGGTATAGATAATTCTGTATCGTTACTACACACAGGTACACAAGAAGGAATTATGTACACAAGATGACATATCCAAATACTAGCAATATCTGTAGCATACTTTGAGAAATAAGAGAAGTGATGATGTATCACGATTTTTAAATATTGACAAGGTATTATGATGGTCACGTTCATCGCGCCACGGAGTATATGACGATGAAGATGAAGATGGCAAAATACATAAACCATGCATGACATACTCAAAGCAAGCCAATGAGCCAAGCGGGCCAATTTCCTGGATATTGTAGCCATTTTTTCTGCTTCTTGGGTTTGTTCCAGCACCGGCGTCTCATACGTCGGTTAGTTAACCTTGTACATAATGTAAATGCAATTTCTGCTCATTTGAAATACCCAAGAACTGTTGTTATTCCTTCCTTGAACCGATGTCATTTTCAGTTCCTTCTTGCACAAAATTAGGTAAATTCTAGCAAGCATTGCCCAGTATTTGATGCATTGATTTTATGCACTTTCGTCAACAGTAGGCAACCAAAATGCCATATTGGTACAGGCAGATGCTAACATCATGTACTTAGGATTAAATTGAATACACTGAACTGGTGCAGGGTGATCTCCATTAAGCACACAAACTTTGTATCCAGTTTCAGCATTCCATACATGCACTCTCCCATCTGTGGATCCACTAAATACAAACTGTGAATCAGGACTAAAGCTGGCTTCAATTGCAATTCCTTTGTTGTTCAAATAACCAGCAAATGTTTGTAGCGGAGTACCATGAAAGGCATCAATCAAACGGATTGTGCTGCCATTTGTAGAGATCAAAATGGTTTTACCATCTCTACTAAACTTTAGTCCTGTCCAATCACATTCCTTCTCCTGAGATAATTTAAATGTAACAAATGGCCCTTTGTCGAAACTGCGTAGATCATATAGCTTCAAGAACTCTGAATTGACACCTGCTGCGAAAATCAGACCCTCTGGATCATATGCAGCAACTGGACGTCCCGAAACATTCATAACACCATGACAATTAGGAGAACGTAAGTCCCATAGTCTTAATGATTTATCTAAAGACCCAGAAAGAAATGTATCTTCTATAGGGCTGATACATAATGATACAACTTTCTTGCTATGACCTGGGAAATATCTGATATACTTATTGTCATGCAAGCTTAGATAGCGGATAGTGTCATCAATTTTTGTACTGCTGTGTATCGCAGTATTCTTTGCATGGGTGAAATGGATTAAATCCACACCATATTTCTTGGAATTGACTGTACGCACCTGAGTGCCTTTCTCACAGTCATATATCACGATCTGGTCATCTTCCGAGCAGGAGATCAAAGTATCCCCGTTTGGTGAAAAATCGATGCTATTTATGCGATCGGAATTTTCACGGAAAACCTTGGCCACCTTGAAGCTCCTCACCACGTGGTCAACGAGCTTCATGGTGATGGACGGCGCGTTCTCCCTTTCGTGCCGTCCTCTTAACCTCCCCGCTTCCGCAATTTCTTTTTCCTTTCTTCTGATATAGTCTAGGCGCCGAGGCGCGAAGCTTCAGCGGAGGGGTCAGGGGTTCGTGTATGTACCACTGTTATTCACCTCGCGGGAAGAAAAAACTCGCGGGGAGTTCAAGAGGTCAAAGAATCCAAAACGCAGCTCAACTATCACCTTGTTAACCTCCGGACTTTCTTGATTTCTCTTTTATTTGACTATCAGAGTTACTTCTCAATCTGAACTTGATTTCCTTTAATTTGACAAAAGGGCTCCTTCCAATGTCTTCTCTCTTTCCTACGAACGGACGCCGTCGGCAGACTAGCGCACACCGCACGCACAAATTCTGCCAACTGTTTAGAGAAATGGATGACGAATTACCGTGAACTGTTCTCAAGATACTGTAGATTCATACCGTGAGTAAAGCTATCGATCTGCGTTGACGTCGATGTAACGCCCGCCTCCTAAGAAACTGTTTTATCAGAAGGAACAGCGAATTTGAAATTTATTTAAATTCTTAATTGTTAAATCAAAACTTTTTCCTTCAAATAGTAGTTACGAGAAATGTTATTTAACTAATTAAATTTGTTATCACGATAATGTGAAATTAATATTTTTCTTAGTCGTCTTTTTTTATTATATATTGGATGTGAGATGTTATATTTAGACAATGAATTTTTATGCATTTATAGGAAATTTAAAATTGCAAAAATGCATATATTGCACATATTATGCAAAAAATATACAAAATGTCCGAAGTGTAGAACTTATTATGATATTCAGTGGAAGAAATAAATTTCTACTGAGGTTTCATTTGTTTAATTAGATTTACAAAAAATGAATAAAAATCCATTGTCTAATTATATTTTACCTTAGTTATGGTATAGTATTACGTATATGAATTACTTAATAAAATATTATAATAAGTACGCAAAAAATATTTATTAAAGCAATGTAATTTCTATACTTCAATTTGTAATTATAATATAAATAACTCAATTTATATAGGATGTGATAATTCACAATTAGAATCAAATAATTGTGTTTAATTTATAAAAATAAAATATTAATTAAGCATTTTTATAAATTATTTTTATATTTGTTTTTACATATTTTTAAATAATTCTTTTGTTATTTCTCAAAGTAAATTTTTATTGATAAGATGCGTGCTAAATATTAAATGTGTAATATATCATTTAGGATTGGTAAACTTGTATAGATTTTGAAATGTTTATTAGATATAATTTATCGTTAAAAACTTACTAATTAATTGGAAAAAGATGTATCACTGAAATAAAAATATAAAATGACAGCAAGACACAAATATATATGAATATTTTGTTATTTATTAAGCAATTATTTGCTTCTTTTTGCAGGATAAAGTTTTATAATACAATATATTAGTATTTAAAAAGTTTATCAGACATCAATGAATATTTAAATCCTAGTGTGCAGTTTTGCTATATAATTTATAAACATATAAAATTTTTATTATCACAAGATAATGTTTTTATTAGAGAGTCACATTCTTTAATATCATTATAATAATATTCTCCTTTATGTTTACACTTTAATAACAGCATAAAGATGAAAAATTCTAACGTTGCAAAGTCATAATCAAACGAGATGCATGTTCTTTTCTTTAGAACATTAGTATAAAATATTAATTCAGGCTTTTGTAAAGTTACTGAACTATTACTCTGACATTTTCAGAGACACCATTATATATTAATGATGGAACAATGCTATTTCTAACTTATGTAAGGCTTGTTTTTTTTATAGTTGATTATGAACTTCATACATTGTTTATCTTATCCTCATTTATTTATTTATCATCTCACTAAGAGAAGATTTTTTAACTAAACACATGCAGATAAGGCAAATGCAAATTCCAGTTTCAGTCGCTATTTATACATGTTACTGTAGCCAGAAAATTGCATATAAGCATATTTTTGAAATTTTGGATGCTCTATTATTTTGATTGCATTTCATGTACATTTGCAATATTAGAATATATATTACATATATACACATACATACATTTCTGTTTATCGCGAAGCAGCTTTTCGAAAAATATAAAAAATTAAGAGTAATAATTTGCCTTTTGTATTTTTATAATTCAATTATAATTCGTAAAAATTAATAGAACAGTTTTAGTCTATTGCATGGTGTATTTTTAATATAATAAATTTAATAAATAAAATAAATTTTAAATACAGTTTTATTACACCAAATCGAGCAAAACAAAATGTATGTACGCATATTTGTTGAAATTACATTTTGTTATTTCTTCTTCGAAAAATCAGTTATTAAAAATATTAAAAAACTGAATGTGAAAGATTGTGTTCAATAATGATACAATGTAATTCCATTAAAAGTGTTCAATTTATAATCATATGAAAATAGGTATGTGCATTTTTGTAATTAGAATTAGATATAAATGTTCTTTATGTATCAAATTCAATATATTTACAGCCTTTATTTCATTTTTCGTTTGAACTATGCGTTATATATTTCTCTTTTATAAATTTAAGCTTAATAACATATATTTACATCTAAATGTGCTGCTGAAAAGTCAAAATTATTAATACTAGTAGTTCTTACAATGTATTTAAATTTATTATAGCGTTCAATTCAGTTTATTTTGCGTAAATTTCTTATGTACTATGTACTGTTTAAAATAGAGACTAACTTCTAAAGTGAATGCAGCCTCAAAATACTAAAGCTTAAGATTATTTTTCAATAAAATATTCTTTGTTTTTATGTTATAAGGCTGATCCTATATTGACTGTTATTAAAATTGTATAAATCTATGTAGGAATTGTTCAAATGAACTATTTCATAAATTAACATTAATTTTTTGGTATTGTTATTAAATATAATGTAAATAAATATCTACATATTCAATTCATTGAATATTGATGCAATAAATATGTTCACATAATTAGACTTATGGAATGTGAAAACGAGACACTTTATTTTAATCAAAATATTTCGTGTTGCGATATCGATCATTAAATTAATAAAATAGTTATGTAATTATCATACATCTATGCTGCCTTTATATATAACGTTTTATGTTTCAGTAGTCTTTCTTTTTTCGTTGTGATGAATGGTGAGTTGTAATTCCAAATTAACATTCAAGTGGTATACATAACTAAACGCTCAAATCATTCATGGCAAAATAATGAATCTCCATTTTTTCATTTTCTCTCATTTTCATATATGGGCGACACAATGTACAGTTCTATTCTCATATTTCAAAATTCATCTTTAAAAAACTATATATCGCAAAAGGTAATTAAAGTTTGCATTAATAGTAATGACATAAATATATATTGCATAGAAAATTAAGTTATTAGCCAAAAATATAATTTTTGTATTTCATTTTGCTTTGTGTTGTTATTAGGTAACTATTAAATAGATCTATATTAAAAAAAAAGCATCAGTCCTGGCACGCATTGCTATTTGACAAGTTTGTTAAAAGTTTATACTTCTTTTCTTCTATAACAATAACAACAACAATAACAAGTACGATATTTATAATAAACGTAATGTCCTCTAATATCATTTTCTTTAAAAGACATTACTAATAATTTGCTTGTAAGGAACATACATTATGGTCAAGCTCTGCATAAAGTATACTGAAAGTCACAAGCCCTTCAAAATAGTAGTCAATAAAAGAATGTGTATAAAAATTAAGTTAATTATCGTAATTTTAATAATATGTATTTATGAAGATTCCACTTACTACTTAAGTATCAGTATACTCTATCCAAGTCAAACCAATTTAGAAAACTGCTGCAAAGAGCAATTAACTCTTTTATTGGTCCCTGAACCTAAAACTTGTACTTATATTTAGCACCTTACAATTTTTATGTCTGTTGAATTATTTGTCATGAGCTAAGAAATATAATCAGCAAAAAAAAGTATCATTTTTATACTAAACAAAGACGTCATTCAATTTATAAACAATGTTTTATTTCTTTTATATTATTTATATATTGTTTCATAATATTGTTAAGTAAATCTTAGCTCGGACTGTGTACAATGTAGACGAACTTTTTAAGTCAAGATTAAGATCAAATTGCCGACTTGAATGATTATGAACACAATGTAATATATAAAAACATGTATATAGATTTATTAATGAACAATAGCTAATTTGTTTTTCTTCTAGACACAAAAGATATTAAATTATTTACGTAGATAGGTAATAGTTAAATTGACAATATTCATTTTTAGTAATAAGTTTTTATAAATCAATGCCTTTTATTAAATTTTAGTAGTTCAAAAATTTTCTGGGGTTCAGGGAAATTGATTGTACTTAAACAGCAGTTTAGGCTATTATAAATTAGCATATTAATTAATTTAAATTATATCTTTCCTTTAAAATTACACTGTTTAGATTTATGCGCGAACAAATGTAAGCGACAATTTTAAATTAATTCATAAATATGTATACATGTATACAAATACATATAGTATGCATATATATACACATGTATATTTATATACATGTGTATATCAATGCATTTTATTTTTAACACTCAGTTTCATTTCATAGCCACTGGACATTGTGTTTAAAATTTAAATATAATACACGACACTTCTCATTCACAATGTACTGCAGTATTTTGTGATTGTAATCTTAATACTTTATAAATTATTATATAAAATGTTAAATTAATACTCTTTGCTTCAAATTTGTGCTACTTATGTAATGATTGTGCGGTGCATAAACGTATGAATTGCTTAATTCATCAGGCCAATTGTTAATTCATAATTTATACTTACACAAACATGATTTCATACTCACATTTCTCTTATGTAATGTATATACATATATATTTATATTATTGCATTTATATATATTATAAATGTGTAAACTTCAAAAGCATATTTAAGTAATACTAAATGTCTTTAATCACGCTATCTATTTTGTAGGAAAGGCCTCGTAGTGCTAAATATAAGAAAAAAAAAAATACAGTATAGATTTAAGTTTCCTTTCAGCATGTTCTATTTAAAATTTTTCTCTATATTTTTTCATGAAGTTAAAGTTCATGGAAAATTTCATTTTTTGTTAAATTTTTTTTTTATCCGTGAAAATGCATAAAACAATAAAATACATTAATTCTCAAGATCGTTTTTGTGCCCATTTCAAATCATCCGCCCTAGGTTTACAGCCAGTAGCTTTTTCGATTACAGTTTCTAGAATATACCAAAACCGAAGTTGTTCTAATGGCCAATTTAACCATCCAGTAGTAATACAGAAATATGTTTCATGTGGTGCAACATGATGCACACGATGATGTTTCCTAGGCAATATAATTCTATGTTCTTGTAACCAAACAACCCAGGAAGGTAATCCAAAATATGTATGTGACCATTTATGTATCTGGAAAAAATCTTTTGTGTTATTGCTACTATGCCACTCTGGTAATACTAAATTTGATAGAATTGAAGAAGTTTATATAAAATTTGCACTTTGTTTCTTAAATATAAGAAGTTATCTGATATATATATCGACAAATTATATTCAATTACCTGATTAGTCATTGCCACAAAAATTGCAAGTAGAAACCAATAACAGGTCCAAACAAATTTTTGTTGTATCTCTGATTCTGGGAGAGTTAAGAAATCCCATGTTAATTTGTAAAGGAATGGAATTGTGACCATGAAATTATCGCCATTAGTTTCTATAAAATCATGCCTTGTTATGCTAGTTGGATCAATGTGGTGCTCTCGAAATGGTCTTAAAAAATTCTGGAAGTACACATACATACATACATACATACATACATATATATATATATATATAACAATTATATATAACAATTTTTTAAATGCATATATATAAATATATATAGATATGATCTATTAATAACTTTCATCGTTCAACGAAAACATTAATCTTAAACCTGTAAATAAGTATATTTTGTGCAATGGTTTTCTGCAATTTACCTTTCCAAGAACTGGAAGCTCCACAGAGCCCCATGTGTCAGCAGCCCAATGTACTAATCCAGATCCAAAATCTGCCGTAACGATGCCACAAAATGCTGCTATCGCTATCGAGCTCAAATTTTCTAATCGTAATCTAACGAGGATAAATATCGAATTAACTACGATGAGAGTAATGCAGATGCCTACACAAATGCACTCTTGCGTTCTTTTCCCTGCAATAAAAACATTATCATCAATCATCGTTAATCACCGAAACTTCGACAGTGTACTATTCTAACTACAAAATGTAAAAAATTTTTACATATGAGAGTGGTATCATAATAATGATTTTATAATTATTGTATAGATACAAAGATATGTATTGTTAGATTGCCCTTTATTTTAGTTCACATTCGAGAATTCCAAGGTGCGACCGATATATAGTTAGTATTTTGGCAAGTATTAAAATCAGAAAACATATAATGTATTTACACGTGCCGCTAATGTATACTTTTCCAAGATTTGATATTAAATATAATGAAATTATTAATTGAATCCACCGAATGTATTTTTATATATAATATATATTCAAAATTGTTTTAAATATTAATAAATATCGAAGTATCGCTGAAAATGTCTACGTGTGAAAAAAATTAATTATTAAAATTATTACCAGTACTATAGAGATTTGCTAATTCTTGAGCACCCTTGTGATTAGGACCCCATCTTGGTACAGTTCTGTCCTCTTGTGAAGTTGAGACCACCGAATTGGCATTGGGATCGTCCTCGAGCATCGAATTCTCGTAGATCTGCCGTTCGGTTTTCACTGGCGCCAAGAAATTCGTAGCCATCGAGCACGCGGCTGATGCCGCTTGGCCCAAATTCGCTACCTTTATCTCATCCATACTTAATATCGTAATTATCTTGAATATTTCTTGAATAATGGAAATCCTAACGTGTCTTTTTTTCTTTTTACTAGTCGGTCTTGCTTCGTAACGGTTGCGCGTTTTTCGACATTGCGATGTCTCTTTGAATCGGTTACTCAAAAGGCAGCGATGCGTTTCTATATATTCGTATAAAGGATTTATACTCTATCGAGTGGATTCTTACAAAATATGGACGATCTTTTGAATTTTGTATGTAGAAACTGCCATAACGTGTTACGCATCATTTGATGTAGTTTCTCATCATCTATTGTTTGATCCATCTGATTCTTGTACAATTTTCTCTACTGCGGTCATTATACCATTTATATGTTGGATTTACAGCTTTGTTGTTGTTCTACGTTTCTTCCAATTTCGTTCTGGATTCTTTGGATCTGAAGCCTCATTCGACGAAATTTGTACTACAAAAAACACACAAAATAACAATTATTATTACAATAAATAATTTTTATTCTGATATACATAATTAAAAAAAAGATTGCATATGATTTTCATTCATGGAAATATTTTCTAGTATAAACTTTATATCATGCTCGATTATTAATAAAAATACAGAAAAATACAAAAAATACTAAAAATTACATATTTAATATATATTTTACTAATATGATTATCTTAACATGCGAAAATTTTTCATTTCAATGACAATTTGAATAATCAAAACAAACATTTTATGATAAAGTATTGAAAGCAACAACAGCAAATATCGAACTTTCCTTAACGGATAACGTTTTTTATATCTAATTTCACAGATTTTTATCGGTATACTATCTGACAACTAAGATACTTGGGAAGACTTCAATAATAATAATAATTCACAAAAGAAACGTTGTAACATAATAATAAGCTACAGAACTTATTGTATTGAACATTTTCGACTTAACTTATTACTATAATTGTGAATTACTTTAATTCAATGATTTTATATTTGTTTTTTAAATAAGATATTATTACTAAGAAATTAATAGTAATAATATCGATTAAAATAATTTCTGAAAAATCTAATAATTGCTCAAACAACATTTAAAATAATTTTCTTCGTTTTATTAATGCAAGTGAATTATAACAATTGTTGCATTATTTTATGCTTATAATAAATATCCATCAATCGTTTAATTATATTAATATAAATATATCTTCGAAGATATCGCTTCATCGAAAAAATTTAAAGCGTTTAATTACAATATTTGTTGCAATAAATGCTATCACGCGTTATCTTTCAAGAAAAATGATGATAACAATTTATAAATATCTAAGCTGTAGAATAATAACAATATAATCCCCGTTTGTATGAAGGCATCGGCAAAGTAGGTTAATTTCGCTTTTACACGAACTTAAAAAATAATTTTGATAATGTATCGAGTCCACTTTTAGTCACATTTTTAATATGCGTGTACCGACTAATCGAAATAATTCAAGAGCTACTTTGTGTCATGTGACATTATTAATTTATCTTATCTTATACACATACATATAGAAAATTTAGAAATTCGAAAAATTGAACATCTAGGAATGAATTATAAAAATTAAAAATGAATTATAAAAAATTAATTGACTAATAAATTCAGTTAAAGTGTCTTTCTAATAAATAATATGTCATCGCTTAATTAGTTAATCGTCTCTGTTTACGAATATACAAGTAAAAATTTGACAGTTCGATCATACAAAATTTCGAATGAATAAATATTTTGCATATACACTCGTTCAAAACTAACAACATTTATTAGCCGTGATATTTTAACAAAATTGAATTTAACATTACATTATAAATTATAATAAACAAATTGTTATATACTCTGTTGTATATATCTTTGCAAACATGAAACTTGATATCTCGTTGTTCATTCATTTCTCAGAAATTTTGCACACACGATATTCTAAACCGGCGAGCATGGTTACGCACACGATAGATTTGCGCTCTATGCGTACACTACACGCGCACGACACGTGTATTTGTAATTAAAGGTGTAGGTAACACTAAATAATATACAAGCAAACATCGACAGATGATATCATAATTTGAAGTTTCAAAATGAAACATTGAAATTCATGGTAAAATGAAATTTCGAATGGAAATAAACATCAGGTAGAGCATACCCATAAGAGAGGCGATAAGAACAGAGACAGCGATAGAGAATCCTCGCAGAATTTAGAGGATTCCTTGATGTTTCTGTATGCGGTCGTTATCTTGGTCGACTCATTGTCCAGCCATAAAGTTGCTGAATTTGCACACTCAATTAGTCACTGATAGGGTCACAAGAGACCTACAACGAGACACTATCGTACCTCGTAACGATATAACACGTACATATGTAAAGAAAGCACGCATGATGTTCATATGCAGTCATGTATAAATTTCATACACAAAATTTTTCTTCTTTTTCGTCGTCAACTTTGATGTTGCTACACCGTGATATCACCACAGAGAACTGGTAGTAACAGGTTTGGGAGTTTGTGTATTTTCGTGAATGACAAACACTAGTATAAGGACATAAAATTGAAGGTAGCAAAGAACGAGAGAGTGTGTGCGTAAAGAGAAAAGAAAGATGGGAGTAATTGACGAGAGAATCGAGGAGATATACGTTGACACAAGTTGGCATTTAATTCCGGGGATCCGTGGTTTTCTCTTTTTCATAAGCCGAAAGGTACGAAAATAACGAATAGAGCGTACAAACGGAGGCGCTAGTTTCGCAGTGTATGCCTTACACCTTATACCGTTCTGTTCACCCGATTCTTCTCGATTCTTTCTCTTTTACTCGAGTTCACGTCACGCGATTTGCCTCTGTCTCTGACTCTTTCCTTCTTTCATACGAGAACTTCTCCTGCAACCCCGCCTCGTTTCGTGACGAACGACCGGCGCCGCCTGACGACCGTAGCTCGCGTCGCGACGCTCTCGTGGCGCCGTCATGCGGTTACCCTCCCTGATGTTACCACTTCTAGACATAAGAAGAGTTCCGTTGAGTTGAGGTGGGATAATTTGTTGCGCTCGTATTTTCATTCACATCGTTATTTCGAATATACATACGCATACGCGTTGTTCTACTTGATTAAATCGTCATTGCATTCCTCGCAACCTTACTATTACGTGTATTATTATGTTAATCCTACATTACTATTAGACTGTGGATTTTTATGCATTTATATAAAATTTGAAAGTGCGAAATTACACAGAATGCACATAATATGAAAAAATATATAAAATATTCAAAGTACTTTGTATAGTACTCTGTAGGTAAAGCAATTTCTTACCGATCTTCTGTATTTTTAATTATATTTTTAATAATATGGATTTTGCATAAAAATACGCGGTTTAATTATTATGCATATATACACCTTTTTTCTTGAGCTTTTCATCATTGAAGATGTAAATATTACTAAGTTTTTTGTATATATGTAATTTTACCTTACTAAAAATATGAATTTAAAAATTATTTTCTTTAGCATATTGTTTTATGACTCATTAGCTGTACACGCTTATGAGATTTACTTTATAACTACTTAAAATATAGTATGTAAGACGCACGTAAATTAGGAGCTATAGAAATGCATGTGGTGTATGTATACGTCATCGATCAAGTATGCAATGTCATGATTATTAGTGTACGTGTATCATACAACATTTTTACATTACTAAATGTATATTTGTTAATTAACTTGAATCTGTACAATTGGGTGTGTAATCGTTGATATGAATGTTTAAACTCTTACGCATGTCCTTAAATATCACGGTTATCTACAAATTCAATATTACGATTGAAGTTTTCAATTATTAATTTTGATATCAATTGTAACGCGGTCTTAAAATTCTCTTTATATGAAAATTAAAATTTATTACAATTATAATATAAACAATAAATTTATAATAAATAATCACATACTAATAACCTTATAATACCAGACTTATGAATATATATATATATATAATTGTGTATTTGTGTTGTACATTATATTTGTTAAAAACAAAGAATTTATAAGGCATAACCTTCGACAGCAAGTTGTTAAGTTTCAAGTCTAATGTGACCTGAACGTCCTTTGGGGACTGGTACACATGATGTTTCACAAAATACTCATACTTTATTTAAAAGAAAATCGACCGAGAATGACTAGCTTCTAAGTTTTTCATGAGTTATATCACGGATGTATGTAGGTCCGTGATCACGTAATAGATAATAGAACAGACGATAATATACTATTATGTGTAATAACAATCATATTATAATAGCAATTTTCGATATCGAAATTGTTAAATAAATTTTATATTAGTTTGATAGAAAATTATCGTTTTTCTATCGAAAGCAATCGATTAATTTTCGTCGTTAAACCAATTTCTTATACAAGGTATCAAGCTCACGATCTATCTATAATTATATAAAAACATTGATTTATGTACTTACCGAATGAATTTAAATATGAAGAGTTAGATGACCATTACAACAAAGCAGTGTCGTTAACATGAATTTTAACTTCTTTTCCATTAGTTTTTTTTTTTTTTTTAAATATAATCTGCACTATTTTATGATATTTAATAAAATTTTGTTTGTAATTTATCTGTTTGAGGTTGAGTTCTTCTTTTAGCCTTGTACGACCAGTCTAGTTGCCAAGTTACAATAATGCCAAAATAAACTCAGAAGTGCGAAACTTCGGTTGACATAAATTCTTTACCGTGATAAGCACGTTATGTATGCACAAGGGGCGGTTGTCAATCATAGAGGAACAAAAAGTGTTTCCCTTTCTTCACATCAGTTTTATTATGCTATTAAAGAAGCAATGAACGTAAGTTCATTTTCTAAGTATTGAAAGTCAATAGCGGAAACGTTTCAATAGTATTCATTCGTGATTTGCGCTACGTAATTTAACAATAAATGTTGAATCATTGGACCTCCGCAATGTGAATATGAGATAACAACACTGTTTCATTGGTGCGCGTGCAAACGTATAGGTGAGTTGCTATTTAAGTGTTATCAGTACCTAGAAACTAATCTGTAAGATAAAAGGAAGGTAACATCGTTCAATTTTCACAGAAGTTAGATTTCCTGCAATTATGTAATACTTCTTTATTTTATCAGCATTCGTCATTCATCATTATGAAAGCAAAAATTGTTGCTTTATATTTTCTGTATTATATATAATTTATATTTGATATTAAAATTGATCTAAAGACTTAAAAAAATAGAATTATTATATATACCTATCATTTATGGAAGTTAATTTTATATGTAAGTATAATTAACATCGAATGATCGGATATTCTTACATAAGTTAATCTAATTTAATCCTCCTAATTTAACCTTCAACTCTTTATAATTACGTTGAACGACAAACCTTTAAATTTATTTCTTTTTTTCTTTGTACGCGCGCGTTTTGTCTGACTAGATGTTTTGATATGTATTGAGAAATTTGTAAGAAATATTTATTTATTTGTTTACTTTATAAATTTGTGTTAATTTTCATTACTTATGCATTATTTATGATTATACATGTAATAATTTTTTCCTCTAATCTAAAATTAGTTTCCTATTGTAGTTAAATTTTTACTATTATACAATAAGATGTTTCATATATTAAATTTTGTATCAAATAAATTTTATTAAATTTGAAATATCCTACTTATCAATTAGCAAAATATGCAAAGATATTATAAAATATTTGCTATGGTTACTATGTTACAAAATGGTAATATTTCCGGTAAACAATAAGCTATTCTTATGGCCTTATGAATAATGATTCAGATATTATGCTTCGTATAACTTACTATTAAAATTTAGTAATACAGTGTGTGATCGGTCTAGATTTTCCTTAGCTTCAAAAGACACTGAATCGGCTATGCGTGCCGAGGGTATAACCGTGACGACATGATACATAGATTCTCAAGGTACAATGCACAGTGTATAATGTGTGTCACAATGAAAAACCACTAGTTAATATTTTTTGTTACTGATTGACTACATATCGGTTATTCGCAGACTTGTATGCTATGATATATGATAAGCATAAGTACATATATATGATAAGCATAAGTACAAAAAAGATAATATTATGATCCGTAGAATGTACATACATGTATCTGTAAGTACATATACATATACAGTGGTTACAAGAAGTATTTGCATACACTTCAATTTTTCACTGAAGTACTTTTTTATTAGGTTGTGAATTTCATTTTTATAGTATTATATATTTATAGTCATATAAAAATACTAGTAAATGATGTAAAATTTAATACGCTTGAATTTAATTAATTATAGTACGTAAATGTTATAATAAATACAACAGGATGTTAAGTCAATGTAAGTCGACTTGAATTTTTTCAAATATTAACAGCCTTAATAAGTCATGAATATCTTCCAAGAATCTCTATGAATTTTCTATTTCTTATTTAGTAAATAATATCAATTAAGTAATCATGAATAGATTCATTTATTTCAAATCTTTCTGAGAAATCCAACGCTCCATGAATTAATATTTATTGTATGCAAAAACGGAATCATACAGCGAATTCATGATGCTAATTTTGTAACACACTCATCGAAGTATCGTACAAAAATAGTTTCATTCATTCGTCGTACTATTATGTCACAAACTTTCGTTTGTAAGCCAAAAAAGATATCAGAAAAATGCAAGATTTATTTTAAATTACTTCCACAATGAATTAACACAATATCCGATATATATACATAATATCACATAAAAATATCTGTAATTTCATATATACAATATATATCTATGTTGCTTAGATTTTAATCAATGTTATTTATATGTGTTCGATAATAACTAATATAAAAAAAATAATTCAATATATATATGTATTAGAAATTATACTACAATTAGAGTAATTTTTAAGTTTTATGATAATATGTGTAACAGGGAAATAAAAATTATTAGTAAACATTTGTACCAGTAATAAAATACGTGAAACTATTAATGGAACAAAGTTAAAACAAATTTAGATGTATCCTTTAGAAATTTTTGTTCACTTTTATGTATATATTAATAACAAACTTAAAAATATTAATATAATTTATTAATTTCTTTATATAAACTTAGGTTACACATATCAACCTTTAATGTAATTAAATTAAGTTATAATGTAAAACATTAGTAAATATTGCATTTTTCATTGACTTTCATTAGTAACATTTTCATCAGAAAATTACAGAAGTGCATTGTATATATTTCACACAATCCACATTTATAAATATGGAAATAGCATTGTGAGAGTGATCTTAAATTTATAAGTATATGATATTCAAATATTACTAGTCGGCAGCCAATAACCGCATCCGCAACAACCATATTTTGTTTGCGTTTATTGTCTCGTCTCGTTAGACATAGTGTATGTCATATTTTAAATTTTCTTCTCATTTTTAAATTCGTGTATGATAATATTTAATGCTATTAATCTTATTAAAATTATTTAAAAATTCATTTGCTCATTTATTAAGCTTTTTAATTAGTTTAATATGTATATTACCATAATTATAAGCAATAAACTAGTAAATCACGTTTAGTACATCATTGTTACACTATTCATATGAGGTTAGTCGTGTTTTCGTGTTTTAAGAGTTAGTAAATATGCCTTTAAGAGAGATTTAAATACATTATTTTAATAGTGATTATACAATATAATAATTCTATTACCTTGATTTACCAAAATCATGAAAGTTACTATATTCAATGAAAATGATTGTATACTCCTAGTTGGAGAAGGCAATTTTTCATTTTCTGTTGCACTGTTCCATCTCAATTTAAAAATTAATATTACTGCAACATGTTACGAAGCTAATGTTGATCAAGAGCTTGGAAAGAAAAACATAGAATATTTAAAAAGCAATGGTTGGTATTTTTTTGAAAAAGATTAATATTTTTTCTTTATATTCTTTAATATAATTAATTATAGATAAAAATTCTATGCTTTTCTTTTCAGGAGTTCATGTATTATTAGGTGTTGATGCAACAAATTTAAAAGAATATCCAATATTAAAAACAAAATTATTTAACAAAATTATTTTTAACTTCCCTCATGTTGGTGGTAAAATGCGAATAGAAAAAAATAGGGAGTTATTAAGACAATTCTTTATAAGTGCATCAGAGATATTAAAAAGCAATGGTCAAGTATTAGTTACTTTATGCAATGGCCAAGGTGGTACAGCTATTGACAACCCACCAAGACGTTGGGATGATTCATGGAAAATCATAGAAATGGCAGCACATGGAAATTTTGTACTAACAGCAATTGAACCATTTGTATGGTCATCTTTTCAAAGTTATATAGTAACTGGATATCGCAGTTTGAACAAACAATTTCATTCTGCTGGGGCTTTAACTCATATATTTATAAAATCTAAACCACCAACTGCTAAGAACATTGCACCTAAAAAGAAAATAAACATTCTAAAATGCAATAGTAATAATTTTTCATGGAAAGATATAAGTCAAATTACAAACATATCGCATATAAATGCAACTAATATAGATACTCGTACATATGCATTTGATATAACTTTTGGTGTTAAGGAACAATTTAATCCAATTAAATTTTATGTTGTGTTATATAATCATGCAGGACATATTATAAATGATGTTAATTTTTTAAAGTTATATGAATCAGAAGGAAAAGTAGAAAAAAGAACTTATAGAATAAGTTATAAATCTAACCATTTACCTTTATATAGAGAAAGAGTTATTAATATACACCAAAATTTAATAACAAATATTTTGGAAAATAATTTAAATGTTGTGGTTGGAAGATAATGTTATTACATATGTAAAATGTACATATATAAAAAGTACAAATCAATGTAATACACAATTTAATAAATTCCTATTTATTTATATTTAAAATTGTGATTTTATTTTCAGATGTATTATATTCATCAAATAAGGAATCTAATCTTACATAAAAATTTGTGGAAACGAAGTATTTTATATACCGTTACAATAAATATTAAAGAATATAAAGATATAAATAAAAACATACTTAAATCATTTTGTACTTTTAAAAGATTTATAGAACAAAAGAATGTTCCCAAACCATTACGTAGTATAAAACCAAGAGCAAAGAATGACGCAGATAGAAGTATCCTTGATTTGAAGCAAGTATGAAGTTAAATAATTTTTCTTTAATTTGTGCTTAATATTTACAAATATTTACCTACATCAATATTTAGGTAAGAACAATTGGAGGAAAAGGTGGAGATGGAGAAATATCTTTTTTACAATTATGGTCAAATGAGAATGCTGGGCCAGATGGTGGAGATGGGGGACATGGTGGTCATATAATTTTTGAGGTAAAAATTGAATAATTTGTTAAAACAGATTGAAGATAAATAGAATTAATAATATTTGAAATATTTGAAATATGTATACTTCAAATGTTGCAGACATCATTGTATGTTAGAGACCTTTCACATATAAGTTCTGTTCTCAAAGCTGAAGATGGAGAAAAAGGCTATAATAAAAGTTGTTTTGGAAAAAATGCCAAGCATACTGTAGTACCTGTTCCTATAGGTACCATAATACGCAATATGAAAGGAAGCATAATAGCTGACTTAAATCAAGAAGGAATGATGTTTATTGCTGCACGAGGTGGTGCTGGTGGTCATGGGAATGCATTTTTTAAATCAGATGTACGACAATCTCCACATATAAGTGAATATGGTGCAGATGGAGAAGATTTACAGTATGTGTTAGAAATAAGTAGTATGGCACATGTAGGATTAGTAAGTAAAAGCTATATTAATATTCTGATTGATCTCTTAAAATTTAATTAAAAGCTAACAACAATTCAAATGTTTGTATTAGATTGGATTTCCAAATGCAGGTAAAAGTACATTACTAAGGGCAATATCTAGAGCTAGACCAAAAGTTGCAGCATATCAATTTACGACATTGAAACCTCATTTAGGAATCATATTGTATGATGATTATGAGCAAGTTACAGGTTGGTAACGTAATGTAATCAATTAATCAATATTTCATTCGTATTATTCTTTTAATAATAAATTTGTTAATTCCCAAGTGGCTGATTTACCGGGTCTTATACCTGACTCTCATAAAAATAGAGGACTTGGCATACAATTTCTTAAACATGCAGAACGTTGTAAGATTTTATTATTTATTCTCGATGTTACCGCTGATGAACCATGGAAAGATTTTGAAACTTTAAAATACGAAATCACAGAATTTAATGTACAACTAAATAAACGATTACATCTTATTGCAGCAAATAAGATAGATTTACCAGGAGCAATGGTCAGATATTGTTTTCTTTAATTAATATTATTTAAAAAATGAATATTACCATAATACAGCTAACTGTATAATTATAGGAAAAGTTGGAAATACTCAAACAAAAAATAAATTTACCAATTATTCCAATTTCTGCTAAAATGGGTAGAAATATATCCACTTTATTAAGAGAAATAAGAATACTATATGACAAGGAAGAAGAAGAGAGTAAGAAGGAAAATGTATTGTAGTACAAAGAGTATTTTGATTAATTATATTATATATTTATAATAATTTGTTAATAAAAATCATTTATAAAAACCATTTGTTTCAAAAATAATATTTAATATCAATTAACAGATTTTTCACAAATCTTAAAGTTTTTTATTATACTAGCTACTTCCGACTGATTTAAGATAGTGAAAAACCATCTGTTTAGATTTGTATACTGCTTTCTAGCTGCCGGATCTAATACATGTTCGTACAACGGCATTAAGGCAGTGAAAACAGCAATATCTGCAAGACTAATTCGTTCTCCCACTAAATAAGTTTTTGTCAATAGTATATTATTTAGTTTCTTTAAAGAAGATAGAACATCTTCTTTAGATGTTTTAATATTTGTCTTCACATTATTTGAAACATTTTTTGAAAGACATGGCACAATCCATCCAAGTACTGCTGGCAAAATATGATTATCTGCATAACTTAACCATTGTAAAACTTCACTGAATGTGAAAGCATTGCTCGAACATCTTAATTGATCACTGGATAAATAAAACGCGATCGCACTACTATCAGACAACACAACATCATTTCCTTCTAGCTTAATACATTTGGATGTGTCATCATTTTTATGTTGTGATGTAGTTAATTCTATATCGCTATATTTAGCGACTATTTGCGTACGATAATATTTGATACTTCCAATATCACTGGAAAGTACCAATTTCTTTTTTAAAGTTTTAGAACATACAGATTTTTTGCTACTTTTCAATTGATCATGATTTTCATTTACAATATCTTCTGAAAACATGTTTTAAGTTCAGATACTTTCAGTCTATATGACATATTAATGTGATGTATAGTAAATTAGTTCCTACCTACTATTCCAAGCTTCGAGTTAGCAAAATTTTTAGCAGTGTGTATCAACTTAGTTACGCATGATATATTCGTACCCGAAGCCTGAGCAGATTCAGATTTTCCACCACCTTTCCCTTCCATGAGTGAAACAATTTCTTGAATCCATTCATTTGCTTTTAATCCTTTATTTATAGCAGACTATTGTATTTTATAAAACATAATAAAAGTATTATTTTTATATTAATTAGCTTATTTGGCTACACGCATCTGATCTTACCTTAGATACTGCGCTAAGAGCAAAAATTTTTTTAGCATCAGGGTCGATACTTATAAGTAATGCGCTTGTCTCTGGAGATATAGCTTTTATTTTTTTAAGGGCTGAATCTAAAGCTTTTGTGTTACTATATGCTTGTAATACTTCAACTAATACTAAACATCCAATATTTTGTTGAATTATTTCTTGAATGGTATCTACTACTGCATTGACTATTGCGATTTTAGCTACACGCTCTTTATCGTCGAGTGCCTTTCTTAAATCTTTTAACATTTTACGCATTTTATCCTATATTTAAATAAACACGTTTATGATGGTTACAAAATGAACTATACAAAAATGTGTATGTATAAAATGTACCTTTTTCCAACTTGAAATAGTAGCATGTGAAACATCATCTGTTAATTCAATTATTTCTTTTATGTGTTCTTTTATATTTATACCACCTTTATCAGCTACTATAGTTGCTTGAAGTTGGTCTAAATGATTTTGTAATATAGATGCTTTCTTCTGAGCTTTTGTTGCTTCAGGGCCTGTTAGAGCTACTATACGCCTAATACCTTTAGCAATAGCCTCTTCACTGGCTATAACAAAATCTCCAATATGTTCTGTACAATGTAAATGCCTAAAAACAATTAAAACTATATAATTAAAAAATTTTTACAACCTTTATTGTATATTATTGAAAATATTAAATATATTTACGTTCCACCACAAAATTCTACGCTAGTTTGTAATGCAGCACTACTTAAAGGATCTTTTTCTAAATCCTCAACTGGTACACCTATACTAACAACTCTTACAGGATCAGGATATGTTTCTTCAAACATAGCACGTAATCCTTGAATAGTTTTTGCTAGTGCTAAATTACTTTCTTTAGCATAAATCTTCTTATTTCCTTTTATCATATTACTTGTAATTTCCTCTACCTTTCTTACTTGTTCTGCAGTCATTGCTCCTATAAAGAAAGATGTTTGGAATATATGTATAGATTTTTTTAAGCATTTTAAAATATATTTTACATTCTGTGTGGTCTTTATTATTACTTTTTAACAAACCTTTATTTGTAAAATCAAAACGAAGACGGTCAGGTGCAACTAAAGAACCCTTCTGATCAACTTCTGTGCCCAACACTTTACGAAGAGCATGATTAAGAGCATGAGTTGCAGTGTGATTGCTCATTATAAGTCTCCTTCGTGTAGTATCTATGTTCAAAAAAACTTTATCGCCCTTTTTCAATTTTCCTTGACCTACAGTTCCAATGTGTAAAACGTAACCACCTCTTACTTGAACATTTTTTATACGAACTTCGGTATCCTAGAAAGATAAAGATAGTTATCTTTAATAATTATGCGTAAATACATGTAAATTTAAGTATGGTAATTATTTACGTCATCATCGATCTTCACTAAAAATCCTTCATCGTATATTTGTCCACCCTGCTCTGCATAGAAGTTAGTTTGATCTAACAAAATTCCAACTTCTTCTCCTGATGATACTTCATCGACGAAAGTCTTTGCACGTCTAACAGCAATAACAGTACCAGTACATGGAACAAATTCATATTCTTCATATAATTTATTATTTACAACGCTGTAATTATATTTCGGCAAGTCGTTTGTTGGTTTAATTCCTTTATTTTGTAATTCAGTAATTGCATGAACATCCAAATTAATTTGATCATCTACTCCACCACTTTTACTTTGGGAAATAAGCTGAGATAAATTAAATAATTATAATTATTTTACCAATAATACATTCTGAATTATTGCAGCAAAGTACTTGACATATCTAGTACCTGAGCTTGCTTTTTTGCTTCTTCATAGCCGATTATATCTACTTTTAAACCTTTCTCTTCAGCCATAAGTTGTGTTAAATCAACCGGAAAACCATATGTGTCGTATAGACGCCATGCAACATCGCCTGGGAGAACATTTGATGAATCTAATTTTGCTATAGTACGATTTAATAAATTACGACCACGCGATAAAGTCTTGAGAAATTGAATTTCTTCTTCATTAATGACATCAATTATATACTGTGGGTCTTTTCTCACTTCTGGAAAGATGTCACCTATATTCCCATAAAAAAGTAATTTTTAATATAAAATATATCATAAATAATATAAAAAACTTAAAAATCAAGCTGAAGGTACTTACCAAGAATATTCACCACAACATTCACCAATGACCCAAAAAAACCAGGTTTAGCATTCAATTTTTCAGTTGCATAACGTACAGCACGCCTCAAAATTCTTCTTAGTACATATCTAGAGTTTCATTAATGATACAATTTATACGTTGAAATATGATCAAAATACATAATTTAAGAAGACATGAATACATAAATTTAATAAAACACACCCTCTACCAGTATTATCAGGTACACCTCCATCTGCAAGAGCAATTGTAATAGTTCTTGCGTGGTCAGCCAAAACTCTATATGCCATATCTATTCCATCTTCATCTTCCATGCCTACCCTTCCTCGATAAGGTGGTGCTCCTGTACCTTCTTGTATTGCATCAAAAAGTGGTACAAATAAATCTGTATCATAATTTGCTCTTTTATTTTGTATAACTGACACTAATCTTTCTAAACCCAGACCACAATCAATGTGTTTTTTTGGTAACAGTTTCAAACTTCCATCAGTTTCTCTAAAATAATATACGACATTAGAGAAATAAAACTTACTTTTATTATTATAAGTTACTTACCTATTAAATTGTATAAATACAAGATTCCAAATCTCCAAAACATCTGGATCATCTTGATTTACTAAATCAGCTGCTTCCCTATTGCCAATACGATCATAATGGATTTCACTACAAGGTCCACATGGACCTGTTTCTCCCATTTCCCAGAAATTATCTTTCATATTTCCTGGTAATACATGACTGGGAGATACACTAAGAAAGTAAAATAAGTGTTTATAATGTCCTTTTATAAAAGCTATGCTAGTAATATTTGATACAATAGAAACTAAATATAGTAATACTACTACTAAATATTAAGAACTAAATATAATAAATATCTAATTACCCTAAAGAAAGCCAGATTTGTTTGCATTCTTCATCAGATTTTAAATTATTTTTTTCATCGCCTCCAAAATAAGTTACATACAGTCGATCTGCTGATAACTTTAACTTAACAGTTAGAAATTCCCAAGCCCAAGTACAAATCTCTTTCTAAAGAATCAGTCATATATGTAAAAATTGCAATAACTATTTTTCAATAAATCATGCATTACATAATTAGTGTATTACTTTAAAATAATCTCCAAAAGACCAATTACCCATCATTTCAAAAAATGTATGATGGTAAACATCTTTTCCAACATCATCTAGATCATTATGTTTTCCTCCAGCTCTAATACATTTTTGACTGTTAACAGCTCTCATTAGCTTTGCCATATCGCTATTAGGATCCACTGTTCCCAGAAATATTGGTTTAAACTAAAAATGATCAAAATAAACAAATGAATGAAAGATATATTTTAACAACTGGAGATAATAATATCTTTATTAAATATATTATACCTGGTTCATTCCAGCATTTGTAAATAATAATGTAGGATCATCATGTGGTATTGTAGAACTGGAATGCACGTATTCGTGATTCTTACTTTTAAAAAAATCAATATAAGCTTGGCGAATTTGCTTAGCACTCATCATTGCAGTCATACTGATCTATTCTTTCTCACTTCTTTATTTCTATTTCTTCACTTTTACTTCTAAAATTAAATAATATATAATACTCATAAAGTAATTTGAACATATGGAGGCAGTTTATATTGTTTATTTAAATAAAGCGAAATATTCAAGTAATAAATATTAATTAAAAAACTAAAATTTATATTGACATCGTAATATCATAAGATTATGAAATATAAACAAGGGGCACAATCTGTAAACTTACTCGAGACTAAATACGGAAGTTTATACCAAAGCAGTGAGCTTTACAAAAACTGGAGATAAGGTATTTCAAAAGAGAAAGGAAAAGATATTTGCACCATATGCGAGTCGTACCGGCACCAGATTGTATCATGACCGTAACTTCAGTTCTTTGACTGCATTAACGGTTAAATCATCCGCAACCGCATGTACATAGTATATATTCCAATGAATGATAAGACTACCATAAATATATAAATAAAGATATATAACCAAAAATTTTTTTAGATTGTATCACCGTAATATTCATATACGTGATTTGAAGAAGGACTTATAAAATATTACTATAGTAGAAGAGTAAACATTATTAACCTTTGTTAAGGGACGGTAAACGTAAATCAAAAATACTTTTCTCATTAAAAATATTTATTAATTGTATATTTAAACTATTTCATATATCTTACTTAAGTGGAATGTAAAATATTAATAAAATAATTATATCTAAAACTATTTTATTTTAGGTCATATTTAATATATATGCATATAAAAAAGAGACAATAAAGGATTAAATTATTGTTTTACACGTGTTTAATTAACAAGTAGTAAAAATGCCGTTTATGATTGGTAGAGCACCTATACGAAGAACATTAAACTATTTAAATTCTGGCAAATTAATTTTAAAAGATGAAATACAAATATTTTCTGTTAATTATAATACACATGGAGAACATCATAATGGCGCTAGGTAAGTCTTACATTATTTTCATAAAACTATATGGAAAATAGTTAAAATATTTATAACAAGTTTGATTTATATTTAGGCAGTTTGTACTTTGGCATTTATCACAACTTCAATATAAAAATCCTAACGTTCAGATTATCACTTTTAAAAATATGACACCGACACCTTTTATAAAATGTTATTATGGTATGTTATGTGGTAAAAACTTTTATATATATATACACATATATGGTTTTAATTAAAATTATTTGAATGTCAGTTTAAAAATAATAATTTAACAGTTTTTTTGTAGTGTATATTTTTAGGTGAATTTTTTATTCTAACATTAAAAAATTTATAGATATTAATAAACACATTTCACATTTTTAAAAATATTGGATTCAAAAAATTATTTTTTTCTTAATTTTATACAGAGAATGGAAACACTATGTTAATCGATGTAGATGGCAAATCTAAAGAAGATATATTACATCATCTTCAAAATGTAATTTGTAAATCACTGAAAGTTCAGGAGGAAGAAAGTGTATTGAAAAAAAAGATAGATAATCCTGCTAATTTTGGTGTTGGCTGTCCTAGAAGCTGTATGTGTGTAATACCTGGTCAAATACCATGTCCTGCTGTAGTACCTCTGCCATATCACATGCGTGGAAAATATATAAGGAAGCAAAATACAGAAATATAATTTTGCTTTAATGAGTGCATTATGGTTAAAATAAAACTTATTATAGCAAAAAAAAAAACGTTTAGTATCATGTTTATTTAATTTTGGTAATTAATAGCTTTTTGTTTCTACTTAATATTAAATAAAAAATGATCATGTTTTGCATTACAATAAAACATGTATTTAAAGTATATATTTGTTTATTATATAAAAAGATATTATAGATTATGAAAATACGTGTACATTGATGTACATATTAAGCATTACATTGTTAGTGAATTAAGATACTTCTGTATCTAATGTGCAATCGCATCACTGTAGGAATCATGTTGATAGTAAAAAAAGAGATTAAAAAAGACTAACTAAAAAATATAAGACTTTATAATAAAAAAAATTGACTTAATACAGAGACATTACTTAAAGAGAAATTATAAATAATATAAATATGCCAACTATACGCAGTCATGGAACAAATGTTAATTAATAAAAATGAATTGATTATCTTTAATTATAACACTATAAATGAAAAAAAATAATTTAAATTATCTTCTTGGTTTATGACGGTTATATGGCTTATTATTGTGATAATGATTGCTTCGATTATGATAACGGGTTGACGTGGACGGTTTTGGATTTTCTGGCTTTTGATACAATTGTATTACAGGTGATCCATTTAAAGGCTTATTCAACTCAAATTCTTCTTTTGATTCTCTCATTAGTTTCAATTTTGCTTCTATAGCTTGAATTGCTGTTTCACGACTATTAAGAAAATTATAGTAACATTTAATAATAGACATTAAAATGTACTTTTATCTTAATATATTTATAAACATAAACTTACCTAATTCTTTTATCTTCTTTCTTAGCTCCAGCTAAAGCAGGTATATCTATTTTTGGTTTTGGCTTATCCATATCAGACTTAAAAGGAAGAAATGCTGTTAATATTGTAATACTCAGTTTACAACACAATGTTAATTTGTAAACTTAATATATTTAAAGATTTTAGTATCTTTTTTTTAGCAAGAAACTTGTAAAGATCAATATTTCAATAACACTATTTTAATAATTACCTCTGTCACACTGTGTGCCCATCTCACAATGATGTTTTTTGATCCTACTTTTAAATTATGTAAAGCATCTTTGGCTGTCTTAGCATCTTGAATAGTTTTGTACGTAACAAATGCATAACCTCTAGGTTGACCAGCTTGTGGACCTGATCGATGAAACAAGAGGTCGAACTTTTCGATCGTTCCATGTCTTTGGACAAGTTTTAGGAGTTGGTACCAGTTAACAGATAAAGAGTTAGTTTTTTCAGATATTTTCATCACACAAAAAAATTATATTACTTTCAAATAAAACTATCATGTTAAGAAAGTATGGTTTGATTAATCTGAGTAAATACTTACTCATTAATCCTTAAATCTAAATTGCCCACCCACAATCTCCTATCTTCCACGTGATTTGATTTTATGGGTTCTAATGGCAAAGGAACTTTGGTAACTGGCTAAAAATAAATAAAATTGTGATTATTAAAATATTATCATACATATACTTCAAATTACTTAATTAGACTCAAGTGTAATAGTATAACCTATTTACAATTTGAGAAATCAAGTTTTACCTCCATATTCATAGTGTCTTAAAAGATATTACATTAATCGAAGAAACCTTAATCGTCGATATTGACTTCGAAATGTATTTTTCTGTAAAATTGGGCATTAGACTTCAAGTATTTATATGAAATCGTACAAATGCATCGACAACACATACATTCGCTTTACGGCAGTTTAGCAAAATTGTTCATCTCTACGGATGATAGTTACAAGTATTACGACATATTTATTTGCAGAATAATTGAAATATATTATACGGATATATATCGATATTTATAACGCATATCAAGGGCTCTATTATCTTTAACAATATTTCATCGTAGTAAATTGTTCTGTTATTTTCGAATTTAATATATAATGTTCAAGATTATTTTTAATACATATTTCCAACTATAATAACGAATGAATAAATATGAGTAAACTATAGCACAAAAACATATGTGCAAATCATGTTATTTATGATATACGAATGAAGAAAATTTTGTTATTTTTAAATATATATTATAAATAGAAATAGTAAACAAACTGTAGTAGTTCTAAACATGGCGTCGTTTTTGTTAGATTACGAATGATGACAGTACGAAGTAACCGCAATATCGACTCTCATTAAATTATATTTCTTTTTGTGCAAATTCGTACAAAATACATCCCAAATGGAGAGATCAGTAACATCTGAGCAAACAGTTACTCAAATACAAACAGAAACTGTTTTAGAAACAAATGTCACAGATTCTGCATCTCAGGTATGCTTAGTTCTATTATGAATACCTACGTCATTATTTCAATCTGATAATGAATTCAACGTGATAGGAATTGTTTGAATCTAAAAAAAGATAGTTTTTCATATGTCTGTGACATATCAGATACAGTGATAAGTGTTATCAGTGCAAAAGTGTTATGTTAACAATACCGCACAGTTCAATTTTTTTGGTGATCTTAGTTAATAGTTCAGTGAAATTGTATATATATTTATAGTAGTGAATAATAAAAATTCTTTGCAAAATCAACTACTATTTCTAAAAAGCACACAATGTCTGCTTTCATGTTCAAATGGATAAAAAGAAAGCATTTACTTAATATATATAACATCAAAAATCAAAGGCATACATGTACAAGTATTGCAGATAATAAATCACCCTTGTCTGGAATTCGTGTTTTGGATTTGACTCGAATTATTGCTGGACCATATTGTACCATGATTCTTGGTGATCTTGGTGCTGAAATCTTGAAAATTGAAAAACCAGGTAGCGGAGATGAAGCACGAAAATGGGGTCCACCATTTATAGAAGGAACTGAAGAAGCAACTTATTTTCTTTCTGTTAATAGAAACAAAAAAAGTATATGTATTGATCTCAAGGAAGGTAGAGATGTAATTTATGAATTGGCAAAGAAATCTGATATATTAGTGGAAAATTATGTCCCAGGGAAATTAAAAAATATAGGCTTAGGGTATGAAGATATCTCTAAAGTAGCTCCTCATCTTATATACTGCTCTTTGACTGGTTATGGATATGAAGGACCTTACACAAATAGACCAGGATATGATGTGATTGCTGCTTCTATAGGAGGCTTGTTACATATAACAGGTCCAAAAGATGGGTCACCATGTAAAGTTGGAGTAGCAGTAACTGATTTAGCAACAGGTTTATATGCCCATGGTGCAATCCTAGCAGCATTATATCAGAGAATGAAAACCAATAAAGGACAGTGGATTCAATGTAATTTACTATCAACACAAGTTGCTAGTTTAATCAACATTGGATCAAACTATTTAAATAGTGGTAAAGAAGGAGTACGTTGGGGTTCAGAACATGAAAGTATTGTACCTTATGAAGCTTTTCATACAAAGGATGGTTATATGACTGTAGGAACAGGCAGTGATGCGCAGTTCTTAGATTTACTTAAAAGAATGCAATTATTAAAATTGTCTAAAATAGATAAGTATAAAAATAACGAAGCCAGAGTGAAAAATAGAAATGAATTATTACCTATTCTTAGAGAAAAGTTTAGAACAAAAACTAATAAAGAATGGGAAATTGTTTTTAAAGGTGCTTTATTCCCTTATGGTCCAATAAATACAATAAGACAGGTATAAAGTCATAAATGTTGTGCTAAAATAACTTGAAAATAGTCTTTATACAAAAGAATTTTATAGGTTTTTGAAGATCCTCATATAAAACACATAAAATTGGTGCAAGAAATGGAACATTCTACAGGGAAGAAAATTAAAGTTGTTGGTCCTGCTGTAACATATAGTTATGCCACGAATAAAGTTCGAACTGCTCCTCCTATGATGGGCCAACATACTACTGAAATATTAAAAAATATTTTAAACTATACTGATGATAAAATACAGACCTTAAAAAAAGCCAAGATTGTGCAATGAAGAAATGTTTTTTATTTAAAAAAGATACAAGATATTTTTTAGAATGTATTAATATATATATATAATAGCTTAATAATTTAAGTCTGAAAAAAACTTTTATAAAATGATTTAATTATATAATTTTAATATAACTATTGTTTACTATAAAATTAATGTATTCAAGTTAAAATAAATCTTCTAAAGTATATTTGTAAATAAACATTTATTACAATTACACTCCTTACCAATATGTATACATATAAGCGTAGAAAATAGAAAATATTTCATTCATTTCTGTTCTGTTTTAGGATGTACCAACTGTTCGATTATGTCTTAGAAAACCAAGATCAAATAAGAAAGTTCAATGGACTCAAGGCACAGTGGATAATGAACATATGAATAAAAAGAAATCTAAATGTGAAATTTTGTGTTATCTAAAATTTAACACAATATTATTAACATAATTATATTCATGTATAAATGTATAATATATATGATATTGTAGGTTGTTGTATCTATGAAAAGCCAAGAAGTTTTGGTGAAAGTAGTTCTGAAGATAGTGATGATGAATGCGAACATTGCCATGGACATAAAGATGCCCACAAAAAGATTCCACGTCATAATGCAGAAACATCTAAAGAAGTATCTCCTACTCCAGGTAATTTTATCAAGTAAAATTATAAAGAAAATCATATAAATTGTATAATATAGGGAAACTGTTTATAAATTATTATGCATTTTTTTGCAGAATCAGTAGTAAATGCATCTATATAAATATGTTGATGACATAAATAATTTCTTTAAATGGAAAGATATCCTGTTTGAATTAGAGTTGCATAGAACGGAAAATTAGGTGATTTTGGATACAATTTCATATGGTGTCAAATATATAATAATATGTATATTAATATATAGTTCTATATTTTATAGGACATTCAAAATATCAAGGAAATATCAGTTCTAAATGCAGTTATATTATTATTATCCCTATTACTAATGTTGATATTTTTAAATAAATATTGTAAGTTACACTCGCAATACTTACTTATATTCTTAATAATAAGAGCATTGGTAAGGCATATCATTTAAAAGAGAGAAAAGGAAAATATAAACTTTTATTAGTAGCATGGTTAATCGCTGTTACATGATTTAATGTTTATATAGCATATGATTGAAAATGAATTTATCAATGATAGTGGCCACTAAATAACTCAAAAGCAAAAATATATACATTATTTCGTTGAACATAGTAGAATTAATTATAATTTTTATATTACTTAATTTAGATTATGCATACCACCTTGTAGCTTCTTGATAGTTGTAAAGTAATTTAGACATGAATTGCAAAAATATTATTGAAAGTATTGTAAAAGTTTATTAATAGATTTAAAATTCTTAACGAAATAATTATAACGTTTAATATAAATTTCAACGATTCTTGAATAGTTTTTGATTATATATTGTATACCTATTACACATATATCTCTTGTTCTAATATAATAATTGGACAGATATACATATATGTTAAATAATTATAACATTTAATATAAATTTCAACGATTCTTTAATAGTTTTTGATTATATATTGTATACCTATTACACATATATCTCTTGCTCTAATATAATAATTGGACAGATATACATATATGTTAAATATTTATGATAGGAAATAATACCTTTAAATTATTTTTTTGCTATAATAATATTTGCATATATGTATTTCTTTGTGATTGAAATACCTTCATTTTGGATAGTTTTATATTACATCATAATGGGTATTAAAATGTAGATTTTATTCTAATTTAAAGTAAATTCCTAGCTGAGAATATATTAATTATAAATAGTTGTTTGTACAGTTCTGATGATACACTGTTTGTACATATGTATATAAAACAATAAAAAATTTTCCTTTTTTTATTCTTTTTTATAGACACAAAACTATTGTAACATTTAATTTTTTGTTACTTTTTAATGAAAACAGTGTTAGCAATTGCTAATTATACATATTAAACACTTGTGTACCATCAAAGCTTATTCTAAACTAATTTAAAGATATCAGTCAGAAAATTATTTAAACACGAAATATTGTCAATTAAAATATGTCATGAAAGTTTAGAAGAGTCTTACTCTCATACTTTGTAAATGTTTAAAAATATACAACCTATCTCTGAAGGTAATTAATCCTTAAGTACATGCGGAGTCAGATAGAAACTAGAAAACAGTAAAATCACAAGAACAGATCAACTCCGATTTTTTTATAAAACAAATTATAAATATTTCAATTTCAATAAACGCCATTGTAAAAGAGAAATAAATCTTTCTTCAGTTATTAAAAATATGTAGTGTCGTATAAATAAAATATGTGCAATATTGTGTATTATATAGCTTAATTGTTAAAACAATATGTAAACATTTATAGATCATATTTGTAAATATGTAACCATTTATGTTCTTTATCCTAATTTCATTGAAAATAGAATTTGTAAATTCATATAGAGATATTAATATATTACAAATTGAAATAGAAGATAGAAGTAATGTAATTTGATGTATCTTTCAAAACTCTAAACAGAAATTTAAATTGGGAACTTAATAGTCTTTAGTCAATCTACGTTACAACTACTTTTTCGAAACTTTCGCCTATTACGTACTTCCATACCTCTACGAAAAGAATCTTCGTTTAGTCCCAGTGAACGAACTACAGCTCGACTACGCCAAACTTTAACAGTATAGTCATCACTAGTTGTAACTAACATTTCAGGATCACGTGGATTGAAAGCAACAGAATTAACAACATCAGAATGAGGAAACTTGGCTAAACATACTCCATAATGTCTGTCCCAGAGATAGCCATGTTTATCTTCGGCACCGCTAATAATTATAATTTAGAATTAACAGATCAAACTCAAACGGAATTAACATTAAAATAAAATATTTTAATAAATTTACCTTGCTACATATTCATTGCACACATCCAGAAAAATAAAGAAACATTCATTGTTTGGTGTATATGCCTTATGAGCTCTTAGCATGGTACCAACTTGTTTTAATGTTACTAAATCAATTACATGTATATCGATTTCTTGAGCTATTGGAGGAGGTTGTAATGGATTTGTGATAACATAACCTCGTGGCCATGGTCTTGTATTTACATACAAATATCTAATGACAAACACACATAATACGTTATTTATAACAAAAAACAAAAATATATATAAATTTATACTTATAACATAAATGACCAACCTATGATCTGGAGAAAGTCCCATTCCTATGATGTGTCCATGCAAATCAATTAAGTGATCTACTTTATCAAATTGATCAGCTACAGATTCATAATTCAACCAATTGGTAAAAAATGCGTAAGAATTCTGTCTTTCTCGTTCTCTTTCTCTTTGTGCTATTCTTTCACGTAATGACGGTCCTGGATCTAATCGTGTAGGAAACTTTAAATTTTTTATTCTCTTGAAACCCACTTGATGCGGTGTGTAAGTTTTGGATCCAGTTGTAAAAATAAGATATTTTTCACAATTATTTGATAACTCGTCATTATCACCTTCTTCCGTATTAGACGATTCTATCCGTAAAATACCATTAAATTTATATATAAAAATATTACTATCATTAACTTGTAATAAGTTTCACTTACCTCCAGATTCATTCTCTTCATCCCACTGAGAATTGTCGCTTTCTTTATCATTTTCCTGTGCTTTTTTCTCCATTTCTACTTGTCTATATTCCTGATTATATTGTATAGGATTAGCATATTCAAAACCATCACCAAGTTTCTTCCAATTCATAAATCCACCTTCCAATGTACTATATCTATTTGTACATGCTTTGGTTAATCATATCAATCGTTTTCAATATATATCTTTAAATTAAGAAATGTGTAAATGAGAAATGTATCTTGCTGAATTAGCTTACTGTAATCTGGATGATGCATGACGAAGGACAACTGGTTCTTCTTTTAAATTGTCACTAGAAGATGTAGATGAAATATCTTTATGGCTTGGTGGATTTCCCCTTTCTTCTTTAACATTGGAAGATGAAGGCTGATTTTCTTGCTCTTTAGATTCAGTTTGTTCAGGTGTTAAACAATTAGCTACCATTATTGCTCGAACTGATGAAGCATTACCATTGTAAAATCTAAAATATATAAAATATCTGTGTATATTTATGGCTAAAAAATCGTTTTCATACTATAAAAAGTTATTTGTCATATATGATACCTAAACAGTTGTGTCATAATAGGCACATGTTCACTAGATGTCTCTTGATTTGCCTTATTAAGCCATAGGAAACTAGTACTAACTAAATGTGCCAACCAGCATAAATTTCCACTTAAAAGGTAATGTTCACTGTACCATGTTCCAAATATGTCATAAGGTTTATTTATTACTCTACATTGAAGACCAAAGCCAGCTGTGACAAACAAAATTAAATTATTACTAATGATATATTTTCTTTGTTATTAACTCTAAAATATAAGTAATTTGATATCCTTACGTGCTAATCTAAATACTGCTATTTCACCCGAAGTGCTCAGAGGTGTTCCAAAGTGTACACCAGAAACAAGTAACAAAGTATCTGAAGAATTGAATTGCGAAAACTGTGTATATTTCCAACTAAATGTTTTCATATCATGAAGGTACTTTACACTAACAGGATATTGACTTTTCCAAACCTAGGATAAATTACACAACAGATCTTAAGTTTTTGAACATAAAACACAAACAGGAATTAAATAATTACAAAATAGAAATAACTCACAAAGATGTATCCATCTTTTGAACAAGTGGCAAACATCTTTCCATTATGCGAGAAGCTAACATGTAAGACTTGGTGAGAATGTTCTTTAAGTACCTCTGTTTCTAAGAGTGGTGTATGATACGTTAAACGTTTAAATTCTCCTAACCAAGATGTTTTCCCTATAAAATACCTAATATATTAAATTGGAAACAGAGGAATATAAATAAATATTAGTATTAAAAATGATTTCCAATTATACTGCATAATTCGTACGTTTTTATTTTTAATCCTATGAAAATCGTGTTTATTGCTATGTTGAATAATTTATAAATATACAATAAAGTTAACCTGGCATAATGCCGATGTCTGGATCTATTTTATATGTCTGATAGAGCAGATCTTTCCAAAGAAATTCGTCGCGCGAAACTCTGTGCCATGATTTGCATACTTCTCCAGCGATTGTCAACTCCCTTGGCGTTAGATATTGAAAAATATTCAAGAGTATGGAATCCGGCATATAATACCAGTCCTCATTTCTTTCGGAGCTTTCAGACAAACGATTGTTTCTCTCTTCCACTTTAATTGCATCTCCATTTGTATTTTCCTGATTTTGCTGTGTGACACTCTCGTCGATATCCATATCGAAACACAGTCCTTTATTTACTAGAACAGCTGATACCTATCAGTAACACTGTTGTAATGTGAACGGTTCCGAGAACGTACGAGTTTAACCGAGATCGAAAAACGATCGCATTCAAGCGGTACACAGCAGGGTATTTGTATGTAGGTGATATGTTTTAAAATAGTTTTAATTGCTTTAGAACCACAAGAAAAATACTTTCAATATAAAGAATGAAAGAAGTAATTTTTTGATGAAGTATTAATAATATTAAAATAATTATTAATATATAGTATTTAATAGCATTAATTAACACATTGACTGTCACGCAAATTTTATAAAGTGGCTATAAAATATATTTGTACACCACTATATTTATTATTTCATTTATATATTATTATGATTAATCAGATTAAATTATAATAAATTTCTTATCATTTAGTACCATATTTTACGGGAAATAAGAATATGTACCAGTACATTTCGTAGTTGTATATTTTGCTTTACAATGGAGTTACAATGTACTGCGCCATAACATTTAATTTTCGCAAAATATCATTATATTTGCACATTTTTTTGTTATCATAATCATGCACATGGTTAAAGATTTGTCAGTCCATGAAATTGATCATGTTTTAATCATTCTAAAAAATTTAGTAATATGGATCACTAATGACCATCGTGACAGCCGATGTGTTAAAAAATGTTCTTAAAATATATATTTTATATACATACTTATCAAAAGTCCCATTTACTTATTGCGTAAGAAAATAATAAATTGTCTCAATTAAATATAAAAGTAATTTTTGACTAATTTTTCAATGTAAATATTGCGTACCGGATATTTGCAAATAACAAGCGTAACATAAGTTGAAACGTTTGAAAATTGTTGCAATGATAATATGAAATTAAATTTTTTGATAGCATATTCTAAATCTGGCAATAGATGATATAGCTTGTATCGTTAGAAATAGGAATAAGCGTTCCATACTGTTTTCTTTTTTAAAACTGGTCCTCGAATAACTATAGTACTATAGATATCGCGCGCACGAGCACACATAATATTTTCTATAGCGAGATAATACGTATGTAAAAATGTGAAGAGTATTGGTGTATGAGGTATTTTTTAAAAATAATAGTTGAGAAATGTATATGTACTTACCAAGTTGTATGATACATGAATTATACAAGTAATAATTATATTCACAATTATATACTATTTTCATTGAATTTGTTAGCTAAAAATGAATATCAATTTTATTTCTTTACAGTAAAAAATCAATAGGAGAAAATAGGTTATGTTTAAATTAAAATTATTTATTAGTAAATTAAATTATTTATAAAGAGTTGATTCTCTGTATTAATAAATATCACTGGCATACAAATGTTAGTGATATGAATATTAAATCACACATTGATATTTTATCAAAAGTATTTTATTAAAAAAAAATTATAAATATAATCTTTTGTAATATATACTTTTTATCCTAATAAGTTTCAAAATTTCATTTACACTTTTACCACAACATCTAATTTACATGGTCTTTTACTTCATACACATAACTGTGGTCTGTTGTTTGTATTGTTAACGTAAATGAATTTATAAGCTAAAATTTCATTATGGAAGGCATATAAGAAAGCATTTTGTTAATTAATACAAAAGAGTTTATCACTTATATCAAATTCATAAACATACATCTTTGATATACATCTTATGTAATACGTTCATAATGTATACACAATCGATTTGTAAACGAATATAAAGCAAGTATGCTGCTTATTCCTATTATGTTAAGAATTACTTGCTTGAGACATTAATTGGCTTTCCACTTGCATATAAAATTGTTCTCCAAACCATTCTCTGTGCATTTCTAAATGGCTACAACATTAAAGACATAATTTTGTTAGTCACATGAAAAAAAACAAAAATATTTAAAAAATAAATAAATAAGTATATATATATATACCTAAGAAACATATCCAAATATTTCAGTAGGACCTTTAGCTTTTTATGTGGTATGTCTGTTAATTGAAGTAAGTCTGGCAACTTAACTAAAAAAAAAAAAAAATGATTTATTTTTATTTTATTTTTTATTTAGATATATTTGATAAAAATATTTTACATACCAAATAGTCGTGTTAAGTGAATGGCACCATAATATGTGGAAGGATTTGGAGGACCTTCGGGTTTCGCAAATTCAGGCATTAATCTCCATTTGTTCGATTGTTGAAGCAAAGCATTGACTTGCACAGATGTAACAGGTGGTATTCGTAACGTTACACCGCGTGGGCTAGAACAACGAGAACTTGTACTTGCAATACTAAAAAAAAAGAACTCATCAATTTCGTAATCGTATAAGTGATACAAAAATGATTTGTTTCCGTAAAAATTTAACTCACCTCGATAAATTTCCTGTATCTTGTTTAATTTCTTCGTATGACCTCAATTGTTTATTTTCATCAATAGAACTCACTCTGTATGATCTTAATCTTCGTTTAGAGTTTGCTACCACTTTCGACGTATCTATTTCTTGATCGTGTTCTTGAAATGGTGGTAAATGAGCATACTCGGTATCTTCGTATTCTTCTTTAACTAAAACTTCTGAGTTTCTGAAAATTATATTAACCACAATAATTAAACTGCTTTTATAAGAAATATTTTTTGTTTTTCTAATATTAGACAAAACATTTTAAATGATAAAATACTCGAGACATCCAATTATGAGAGATTACAAGAGATTTAATTTCCAATAAATTAAAATATTAAAACTTACTCAATTGGTTCTTCTTTCACAAGAGTTGGATGCTCAGTATATAAGAAAGAAGACTTTAAATTACAATATTGTTCTTGTTCTTGTCTATATAAAAGGAGATCGTGTAATGTAAAATCGAAATATATACGTAATCCATCAGCAACTTCTCTGCATATGTTTATTTCGTTAATTGTTTTTTCTATTGTATTATTCGTTTTGTTCCTTTGTGGCTTTTCTGGAATGTTTGTTAATTGTGTTGTTGTAAAGTGTTGAACCCAGGATTCTAAAATATTTGCAATAGTAGGTTGTGCAGGGAGAACAGCTAGCTAAAATTCATATTATTTTTTGTTACTTTCAAATTTTAGATTACACTTTTTTGATCGTAGTCATATTGTAATTTTTAAAAATGTGTGAAAACAATACCTTATTTTTATTAGTTATCAAGTCGTAATCTTGGTCCAAAATCCTTCTTAAAGTAGTGCCTATATCAAGATCAATTCCTGGTTTTACACTGGCACCGGATTGACTACCTCCACCACTGTCTTCATCATCGCTTGTTTCACCAACATAATCTGAACTACTTTCTGTATCTTCTTCAGTAATGACTTCCTTTAACAATGAAGATAAATATCTCTGTCAGACATAATATAAATAAATTTGTTGCATATATTTGGATAAATATACAAATAATACCTCGGTATCATAATCGGCATGCTGTCCTGAACTGCCATCTTCTGATGATCCAGTTGTTGCAGATGTTGCTCTGCTACCACCACTTCTTGCCCTTCGTCTTGGTTCTTGATTTTCAGTTTCATTTAAACGTTCGGATAATTTATGACTTCTTTTCTTGCGTTCCCTTCGATACAGATATGCTCCTCTGTTTGTCATTTTATTCACATATGAATAAATAAAAAGAAATTTTATTATACTAAATTGTTTTTCATAGAAGTGAAGTAAATATTTATTTCATTAACAAGCAATTTCATACATACAATTGCAATTGTGCTTTCTGTGCTAAATCTCGTTGAAGTTGGCGATTTTCTTCTGTGTCTTTCAATACATATTCCTCTGTCACACAACGATCCCATGAAGAATTCCAACCCTATTATTTTATATGAGAATTTCATTTAAAATATAAATATAGAAGTAAGATAATGTTTCACACAAGTATTTATTATTTACCTGGAAATGTATTAGATACTCAACAGCTTTACGTCCCCTTTGATCTTTGTTAACTATAACATCAAGTACCTAAAATTATACGTTATTAAATAACAAAAACTTTGTGTATTTATTGCCTTGTATTTTCAAAATATACCTTAGAATCGTATAATACTTTTGCTTTCGTAGGATCAGGTTCATAACAAAGGACTTTTTCACCGTCACAAAATTTAAATTTTGGCCCTCGAGTAGAAACCATTTCTTCCTATTGAATAGGTCTAAATCACAAATCTTTTTCGTAAATAATCGAACAACAACGCGGTAACAAAGTTGTATTGTTTAGACTAACATAACCTCAAACTTGTCACATTCAAATGTAAAATAACCAACCATACAGAAATTTCTGGACCAAGTCACGTAAAACCTTTTATTTCATTTTATTAATAATTATTAAATGTATTGGATTTTCACATGATATATTATAAATATCGTGTGAACGAAAGTTTATGTTTAAGTCTTCCGGTATTAAAATCGTTTATACAACTGTATCGTCGTAACTGTTTATACACAGCTAACCTTACTTGAGTTCAGATTGAAACACAAAGTTCCATTTGAAATAATTTTTGATCTGTGACGCATCAAACATGGAAGTGACGAATATATGTAAGGATGGTTTATATATATTCATATTGCAATGGAAACTCACCATATGTATCGATATCACATTCTTTTATATATATACATACTGTATTTTATATTAACGAGCAATCGAGATACTTCCTTTATAAGTTTACATCAATTATGAAATTACTTATCCTTGTGTACATGTATGAAGGAAAAGATTATGCAAATTAATAACTAAACTTTTGATATTAATTACAAATTATTTGTCAAATTTTGTATTATCGACATGTATATTTTCTACGATAGATAAAATTAATATCTGTATAATAAAGTTTATTTACCGATTGAGTTAATGTCTACTTATTAGATAGTTATACATTTTTCTATCAGAGGGAATTGTGTATGTGAATAATAAAGTGGGGCAGAAGAATCGTACGGATCGTACATACCAAGTTTCGTAGATCCATTTGTAATAGTGTGGTTTGTTTCGAAACGTGTTCAGTGTTATATCTTCTGTTATTTATACATGCATTCGGGTGCGGTGGAAAGTAGATTAACATCTTTATTTTGGATTATTTTGAGGATAGGAAAGTTCCAGACTGAGTGCACTAAATACGGAAGATTTGAAAATAATTGAGTATACAGATCAGTCTGTCAAATCAGGTATACTACACACTATACATACATATATGTGCATAGAAATAATGTCTCGGCATACATCGTACGCTGTCGTGAGAACTATGTATAACGTAAATAAGTAAAACAAAAATCAGCTAAATAGGAGAAACCTGTATGCACGAGTCGTGAAAGTGAAGTAACAAAACAGTGTTGCGTTAACCATATTTTAATTACACACTAAGAATGCTAACTAACTCTCGTTCCCGCTATTTCATGTTCACGTACAGAGCGACAAGAACTACTACTTACTAGACTCAAGATTATTTTCACCGTTTTTCGTTGTTAACTTTTGTTAATACATGAAAGTAGCAAAAATTATTATTGTTAGAGAAAGTATTTGTCTATCTTAATTCTAAACTATAATTTAAACCTGTCTTTCAAATAAATACGTTACAACCAATTACATACTTTCGCAGTCCTTAAAATATCGTCGTTTTGTGAAAACATATTATTGATTCCCTACAAGAGTGACATAACTAGGACGAATAAGTTTTTCATAAAATCAGTTGAAGTAGAATGTTTTGAGTAGAAAACTATTAATAATTCAGCCAAATTCGTGGTTTTGAAGGTATTTAATAGAATATTGTTGATGTATTTTAATAAAAAGAGAGTTTGAACAATTTTTTAATTACAACATCTTTCTTGTTAAATAGTACTATTTTACTAGGTAAAGTAATGATACTTTCGTCTTAGAAAATATTTTACATTTAAAGTTAATTTTCGCAGATGTCTCAAAATTAACAATATTTGGGATGAATCACGTTTGGAGCAAATTAATAACATATCCACATATTTACTATGTGTCGGTTTATTTTCAGCTTTTGTTTTCATTTAAATTTAATTTTATTTTATGTGGCTCACGAAAGCATTTGAACACATATTAGAGAATTTTGATGAATATATTATGCGCGTTATCGAAACTTTTTGAAGTTTCATTGGTACTTTCAACGAAATGCGACCAGCATAATTTGAAGCCAATCTGAAAATGATATATAAGTTCCATTTTTGTACAAAATATTATATAATTGTCTAATTACATAAAATAAAATTAAAAAAATGTTTTATATAATCAGGTATAATATATTCATAACAAGTTTTTATAAGTGTCACAATAATTTTGTAATCTGCTGTATGTATTCATGTGTTCTTAGTTCTTAAATATGGAGTTTCAAACATGATATCATGTCACACAATCAAATCCACCGCCCACATGCACGAATATACATGTAATCAACTTATTCACGAATAGATTAGGCAGACAAATTCATTTTCTGGCGCATTACTTGTGCATTGTTCATAAGATGAAAAGTCTGTCATTCGCTATTTTCAGTGGAGATGATTTCACCGTGTAACGTTAAATAATTCTTTCAATATGTCGTCAGGATATGACATAATTTTATTGAGTGGTTTGAATCCAGGACTAATCGCAACGCAATTGTCCGTGTTTATCTACGACGCAACGTGTTTACGCCTTTCGTCCTACGTGATAAGTCGAGATCACGCGGGCTTTTCTCGCTAATTTCAATAGTGATATGATTCAACTCTTCAGAGGAGCCATAATCATATGAACCGTATAGATCGTACTTAAACGATCGTGTTTTAAATATTAATTTTTTAAATTTATTTTAGAGTGTACGATTCCTTATGTTATATATTTGCGATAAATAAACTTGTGAATAGACTGCGAGATTTTTACGCATTTATGGGGAATTTAAAAGCGTAAAATGTGCAGGGTAGACATAATATGGAAAAATATATTAATTATCCAAAATATAATATCTACTATAATATTTAGTAGATAAATCAGTTTTCTATCTGGATTCCATATTTTTAACTATATTCATAGCGGCATGAATTTGCATAAATATCTGCAGTCTACTTATGAAGGTAAATAACTTGTTTTTAAAGAAGCTGAATATTTATTATGTACCTATAATTGATCAGATTAGCTTCTGAAACACTTAATATCTTATTGTTTTTTTTCATTGAATTGGCAAATTATTCAAACGAATAACATTGCATGAAAAGAAAAATAATATTTATTAGAAAATGGAATAGAATATCTTTGTATTGACAAATTGTATTACTTTCTAGAAATATTAGAATACCAATCTAACCTAGTTATGTGAAAAGACGATTGCAAGATAATTCTCTTCTTATGGTTTCTAGCAGTATATTTAGCAGTTATTTTTATCCATGTATTACATTTGCTGTTATCTTTTTATTTGGATTTATCATACTTTTCTTTAGGATAATGAAAGAACAATATGTATAATAATAAAACTAAACGAATAAAATTAAATGACCAATGATAGCCGTAAAAAATTAATTAATGCGTTTAATTTAGACTTCGAATGGATTGAAAATGAAATTATTTTGGAAAGCATCATGGAAAATAAATTTGCCCGTAATTAGGTTAGTTATACCAGATTTCATATTTGTATTCAAATCCCTATGATTTTTAATTAACAAATTTTGCAATGTAAATAGTTCAGTTGCTTCTGCTATGTAAATAAACGAGAGGTATTTTTTAAGCAGATTAATTCGACGGTTGTTGAGATGGTGAAAATCAATCTATGGTCGGTCCTGATAAAACGAGATTGAAACTGCTATGTTTAACCGTATCGCGGTTTTCTAATTAAACGAGCGCAAACAAATGCCTTTACACTTTCCGTATGAGATTTCCCTATCCTTTCCTAAAAAATAAAACTCCTTTAAATTATAGCTTTTTGAAATGTCAATAAGAATTCTTTAACTATTGAAGTTTTAATTATTAAAAATTCAATATTTCATATCGAAATTTCGAAAAATTACAATTTAAGAAAATTTTAATTCAATTATTCTTTGATTTTTTCTTAAGAATATTGCTATTTTTGTACTATCTTTACTATCTTCGATTATTTATTTCTTATATTTCTTAAAATTTGATATTTCCTATTTAACATTTAGTTTAATATTCAAATGAAAATTCGTTCCTTTTCTTTTAATAATATTATTTCTCGTATTCAATATTTAGTATTTTGTAATATTACAGTGAAATTTTTTTTAAAGTGACCTATTACGATGGATCAAGGATTTCCAGCACAACATACTACAACGACGACGGTAACGACCGCTTCTACTACGACACTGACAAGTATTCGATTTGACCCATCTTACTTAAAAACGTTACCTGGAATGCTGAAAATCGCACAGGTGGTAAGTCGATGTCCTGTATTCAATACTCTGGCGTTCTATGCCAATAATTAGTTCAATGGATCGTACCTTTGATTTATATATATCACACACAAATTTTCGTTAACGTCCGTACTGCAGTCAAATACTATTCTCGCGAATTGCTCGCGAACAGCAGTATGGATGGGGCATAAGATTAGCGATGTTAATGAAACTCAAGGATGGATTCAGATTTTTTACTGTCAGATTGTCATGCTAATTAATCGACAAGGATCTTCAACCTAAAATAGATTTCTTGTTCACATATTTTTATTACAATACAGAAAAGATTTCGTAAGATAAATGTAAATACGTATCTATGAGAATAATATTTTGTAAACGAAATTATTACTTAATTTATTATAAGATTATTATTTATGTAATATACTTAAGTATGTGTACATATGTATATGTTTTTAATGTAACGTTGTTGAAATTTGTTAAAAACTGAACTATATCATATGTAATTAATTAACGATATAAAATTTACTTTTTTTAAGGATAAAAAATATTAATTATTAATAATTTATTATGTTTTTATAGGTCTTGAATTTTTTAGGTTTCATATGCATTACGGTAACGAGTCATAGCAATTTTAGTCGCGGAGCATGGTTTAACACTGTGGCCATGGGTGGTTTTTGGTTCACAGGAATATTACTCCTTTTCTACTTATTCCATATCGTTGAAAAATTCTCGAAAATTCCTTGGCTAAAAATAGTGAGTTTAAAAGAAAGAATAGTTAATTTTCTAAATAAGATTTTAATATCTTTTAATAGGAAGCGAATATCCTAAATAGAAATCTGTTAAAAAGTTAACCTGCAGATTGCTTTTGCGCGAAGGCAAAATATTGATCCCAGTTGGAACTAGGACATTCTATTCTATATACGAACTTTATTTATAATTCGTTTTAATTACTTTAATATCGTCATTATTTTTCCTGTATGTGTATTATTCTACTCAATATTTCCTTGCAAAGTAGTGATAATCAAGGATATTTCAAGAATAATTTAGCTGTATTTTTATTTGTAGGAACTTACATTTTGCTTACTTTGGACTATTTTCTATATGCTGGCCGCTTCTCTTGTAGCTGGTTATGCTAAATATATAGAATCTTTTGGTGCTGCAGCAGTAAGTTTTTGAAATACAAATTAGTATTACTGAAAACTAGATGTCCTGATTGTTAGACGAGTATCTCAGATTTATTCTATATCTAGCTTATGCTTGTCTATTCAATTTCTATTGGTCACTTAAGATCATTAGAGTAAACATAATTAAAAAAGTAATTCATCTTAAACAAATTATACCTCGAGAAACCACTTTAAAGAGTTTGGTGTTTTTTTTTTAAATATCATTATATATCTCATCGTAGTTCTTTGGATTCTGCGCCATGGTAGCTTACGGTTATGACGCCTGGCTCAAGTTCCATGCCTCAAGAAGCGGTGCCTTAGCGCAGGGACAGCATACACCAAAACAAGTATCTACGGTAGCGAGTCCTGCGTACTAGTTTCATCACAAAAAATGTGTGACGTTTAGAAGAATTACACAAATGGACCAGTTTCAAAACATATCTTTCCTTTTATACAGGGAGTTTGTTCTCGTAACTCTTATTCGTGCTTTCGTACGTTTCTCATTTTAACAGTTGAATATGAAATGCTAACAAAACAATAACAGGCCACAACAGATTTGAAATTTTCAATGATTTCGCTATCTTTTATCTACAGAGCGAATGTATTCGCTTACGCTCGGAAGCACGATATTCGATGATTTCATATTTTTTTGTTATAAGGGAAAGATATACGTACTATTATAACATAACGCGTATTTTTGAATCTCTTATATATACATATACGGTAACTGTACATTATTTCGTGAATTTTTAAAGTCTGTTAATATTAAAAGCAAATATTTTTAAGAGTTATATACATACACATATATTTGTATACATGTACAAGAAATATATGTTTAATCAGTATTGTGTTCATGTTATAAACGAATTGTTGATATATTTGTACTCATTTTATATTTAATTTCATACGAATAGTAATTCCATCGCATTCTTGATTAGAATGTCTGGGCGGATGGTTATATTAATTTATTTATGATTACTCGCGAGAAGATAATGTTAGACTGTATTGTATGACAAACCATATTACTTTCGCCGTCTTCACTTATTATTATGTATATTGTATGAAAACTCATATACTGGTAAAAGTTAGGGATGAAAAAATTGCTTATGTAATTTATACGCATACTTTGATAATATTACGCAGCGTGTTACATGTATTTTGTTATTTTTATTCGACTCGAACTTGATACAGGTACCTACATTTATATATACACGATATAGAAATACATACTAACTAATTCTAATTACAAATTTCAAACGCAAAGAACACACGATGACAATGGTCACGACAAAACTTGTATTGTATTATTTGATCGATACTTTACGAAATAAACGATTCAGTGTTACTTTAATTTTAAGCGTCGTTATTATCGAGATAAATAATCGCCAACTATGTTCTAACTTATAATTTCCGATGATTAGTAATTTAACTTGTTATTTTATGTTACATATTATGTTTTACTTAATAAAGCTCTGTTTTAACATCACCTGAAATATCGTACTATTAAATATTTAAAAAATTGATGAATTATGAGAAAATTTTCTTTTGAATTCTAATGATCAAAGTTTCGGTTGTTCGATATGAAAACACAAAAAAGAAAGAAATTACATAAAATATATTACTAATGGTAACGAGGTCTACGAGTTTGCTTTTTACCCATACTCGATAGGTCTATGGTTTTACCATCGGGAAGTACTAGTTTATTCTCTTGATAATCAACGAACCCGTTCTCTTCTTCTTCTTCTCGTTGTTCCTCGTCGCATTTGATACCAGTTTCGTACGTGTATTCTCGACGAATACCGTCTGGATCGATATAGCCGTATTTACCTCTAGTGATACAATCGACGCCGATTATTTCTTCTTTGTAAGATCCGTCGTCGTTCTCGAAGCCCCAGGTGATTGAACCGTCCGGATTATCGTTGCGATATCGCCTAATAATCTATTGCGAAACATCGAAATGTCTTTAATAGATACCGTTTATTAGGAATAATCTAATTAAAGTAATTGATATATTTTTCCCCTCATTTAACAGTCTCATTTTAGATCAGTTTCACTCTCTTTTGACAATAACTACTACAAGCATCATGTTCCACTTTTGAAAAAGTGTGTTACTTCAATTACGAAAATGTTAGAAGTTTAAATACCTTGCGTCACGAAATTGTATTTTTATATTTTATTTGGCACCTTCCTACAACATTGTATTTCGACTCTAAAACTCGATGCTTATATATCATAACTATTACAATTAACTGGTTACATAAATAATCTCGTTAAGGGAAATCCTCTCATTAATTAACTATTGACATGATTATTATGCGACAATAAATATAATACTGCAATATTTTAACTAATATTTTTATAAATAAAAATTATTCCTTCTTGTCAGATAAATTCTAATAGAACGAGGGAAATACTCTAATCATAAACGTTGAAGCTCAAACAGTGCTACCATAAGCCTGTTTAAAACTAACCTGTGCAACGGGCTTCTTTCCGCGAGTATCGTAAGATTGAGATGGTTTTATTGATTTTGCAGGTGGTTTAACCTGTTGCTTAAATGGTTCTTCTATCGGTTTCCTTGGTTTGTTCGGTTTTGCTGTCGGTCGGTATTGAACTGGTGCTAATGCTGGTGCGGTTGGTATTCCACTCCCTCTGGCAGTTGGACTTCCTGATCCCGAAACAGGACGATATTGCACTGGTTGTGCAGTCGGGCCAATGTTGGCGGAAGTTCTCGATATCGAACCTACTGTACCAAGATTTGAAACTGCTCGTGGCACGTTTTCTTCGCTTTCTTCGCTTCCTTCTTGGCTGTCTGGAGGGTCGTCACTTAGATCGGTATCGTCATCTTGATTATTGTGATTTCGAGGTGGTTCGCGGCTGCGCGTTTCATCCGGCTCCTCGTTCACTGGTTTAATTTGTTGAGGAAGTGGCGCTGGTCCTGTGGATAGATTTGGTCGCAATGATCTGATGGGTGTGAAACCTGGACCTGTTCCGATTGAATCCTCCGCTCCTTTGGGTCTGATAAAATAAGGTATAAAGATGTACAACGTAGAAAGTAATTTAAAAAAAGATATTATATTACTGTGTTTTCGTGTAATTGATTACTGGGATTAGGTTATGTTTTTACTCTAGAGTAAATTAGAAATGTAATTCGAATAGCTAAATGTTGAAATATTTTGAATATTTAAAGGATTTTTTATATTATTTTAACTCTGTTTAATCCTATATTGAGTTTTTTTTTTATTTCTATTATGTAATTTTTTTCTTGTATTTCATGTAAACATGTTATCAGTACACAAATATGTTGTAGCACTATAAAAATACATTTAAATTACTCAGCTAAATTTCTCACAAGTTAAATGAATGAACTAATTCAAAATGACAAAATTTATGAATAACAAAATATGCATCATAAAAGATTTATATCGTTATGTGTAGTTGTTTTCATTTAAAAATAGTGTTCAGATTTCTTTTCAGAATCTCATATGATATTAAAACCATAAATGAAATATAGGATTCTATATCTCGTCTCCGTTAGAATGTTTGATATTGTAAACTTAATGATACCTGAATGTAATTGGACGGCGAATTCGTTGATTCGCAAGTCCAGCTTGTGTGGAAAGTGCTGGTCGAGCAGATGGAAGTCTCTGGAAACGAGTTGATCGAAGAGGTGGTCCTTTTGGTAAATTGTCATCCTGATTAAATTGGGCCGAAGCCAGCGCAGTGACGCACGCCAACAACTATAATACAATAAAACATTTTCGCAACGTAGAAAGAAATACAAAATTAAAATAGCAATAAAATAAAGAATTATAAAATTAATTAACTAATAAAAGTTCCTTTTCACAGTTTTAGATTACAAAAAATATGTCTTTATATCCATGAAATAAAATGCAGTGTATCGACACCAATTTAGTTAATAAACTAGAAAAAATAAAACATAAAAGACTAAATATAAGTCTGATGAAAAGCAAATAAAATTAGCTCGAGGTAACATTAAAATACAATAATAATAGACGTATGATTAGACTGCGGATGTTAATGTAAATTCATATTTTTACGAATGTAACTAAAGCAATAGAATTTCAACAGAGATATGTATCATAACGAATAGTTGTGCATATTACTCACATTCTGTGCATTTATGCATAAATAACTTAATCTGATAAACATATGACACATTGAACTAATGCCTATCTTCGATTTGGGGTACTATTACGGAAGCACACACGATAAGCTTACGAGTTACACCAATCAGATTACGACGAGGTAAACTATGCGTTCCACGTATGACCGTCCTTCCACATTTTTTCCCTTCTCCTCAGCTTCTTTTTCTTTCATTGTTGTCACTACGGTGACTTAAATGTCAAGCAACAAGTTACGTGTGCGCCACACATGTTGCATTACACGAATGTGGGCATTATGCATCGCGAGTTCTCGAAATCGAAACGCTTTCACTTTTCTCCAAGTTCTGTACCATGAATTTTGTGACCAACGACGTGTTGTCATGTAGCCTACGTTAATTATCAAGCGTATATAGGTGCACGAATGCGATTAGAAACGCGTAAACTAGAATATCTGGACCGGTTTCAGACCAGTCTCTTGGTGGAAACCTGTTATATATCGAACGAATGCAAATGGAAAAGTAAGAACAATCGAATTACGATCGTGCCAATAAATGCCGGGATTCGACGGCTGTCTGCTTGATCGCAACCCCCTTCTAACGTGTCCCGAGGAGTTATGCTAACAGGTCTGTTCCCTCCTGTAATTTTCGTTATATAAGAATATGAAATACCGGTCGTGTTAACGTAACTGACTGTGTAAGGATAATGTCGAATTACAGCAAAGTAAATACTAGGGATGTAACAGGATCGATAAGTGTAACTGGTAAAAATTAAAGAAATGGAAGAAATTCTAACGTGTCTTTATTAATATTTTAGATGGAATTTCAAAATTCCCATAATATATGAGAATTTTACGAATATTTAGAATATCGTCTTAATCGATTGGCGTGCCTATTACGTTCACTACGTATATCGTGGACTCGGTGCGTTATCTTTATGATACGCGTATGACAGACGACCTGTTCGTGTAAAATTTTTTTATAGTAATTTATACAGAACACAAATATAAAGTTTTTGCGATATGCAAATATCTGTTAGATATATAATCAACAGTGACCGTGTTAATAGTTGGAGGAAGTGAGAGTGGTATGCTGTCCGGTTTGTCTTGGGATTCTATCGAAAATTGCAGCAGGTGTTGCAAGTTGCTAACATTCTTGGTAAATCAAGAGTGATTAGGGTTTTGATGATGTCAGAAATCTTTTTCCTTCTTTCTTTATGAAATTCGAAATGTTGATCATTAAGTGTGAGCTGCGGTAAGTCAATAAGCTGGTAGTAAAAGTGTTTGAAGTAGGGTGTTTTAAACAAGATGGTGATAAATAAAAATAAATTGAACAAAACTGTATCGTATTATCACGACGCTGTAACACAATTCAAAAACCTTCAAATCTCAAAGTATCACGATCCCCGAAACCGATCTTTGCCAAAATTTTCAGAAACGTATAATCAAAGAACGCAAAAATCTCTTTGTGAAAATTCTCTAGCAATTTTAAGAATGCATTAAATTAGAAAATTTCATCAGAAACGTAAAAAATGCCTCGACATCTTCTAAAACTGGCAAGGTGAAAGAGGAAAGGAAGTATAGGTTGTGGCAATCGTGTTGGCAAAGTGGAGCCGGTATCGAACCGGATCGCCATATCCTCATCTATAGTTCCTCTAGTTCGCAGGAATGCACCGGACTCGCCAGAAAGAGAGAAAGAGAGAGAGAGAGAAAGAGAGAAGGGAGAGACAGGCGAATCGACTGGACATGGATTTGTTTCTTACGAGATTGCACTTCGTTCCAACTGGTGGCACGCGCTTAGATATTTCTAAGGAATATACAATGAAAAATCTATTCGACTTTCTTGCCTGGGCACTTTCACCCGGTTTGCTTGTGCGAGCAACCCGTTAATTTTCGTCCCTCGTGGCCGAACGCTCGTTTAGAAATGCGTTCAAGATCTGTTACAATTTCTCTCCCGCCGAATTTCGTTTTCTTTCACCGCACCAGTTCGCTCGTTCATTCACTTCTCCGTGAATACTTTCACTTTCTTCCTTTAAACGATATGCCTTCTCTTTCTCCGTTCGTCGTTTCCGATTTTCTTTTCGATTTTGCGATGGATATCACGTTTTCGAAAGGCGTGCGTGAGATTCTTCGAACGATTCCAACTTGATATTGAACTCACGATTTGGTGGATATAATTTTTCCTTTTTAATCTATTGACCGAGGGCAGAACGAATTACTTCTCTTGGATACATATGACAATTTCTTTATTTATCGATCTCTTATTCTTAAGCTGTTATATCATTTTTATTAAAAATAAATTATAGTATATTTGTATTTACAAAGACTAAGATTGATCGAAGAAAACTTAAATATATGATATATAATTTATATTAAGCTGGATTTGAATATAAAATACGTGATTCTTCATTTATTTCGAGTAATATAATTTTTCTCCGATCTTCTAGACAGCAAAGTTTTAAAATTTGTTTTACCGAAAGTGATTGTAAAAATAAGGGGAAAAAATGGGAGAGCAGTTATGAAAAGTATGTTGGTTCGCGTTCCTTACGTAATATATGGCGATTACAAAGCATAACCGGTCGAAACAGAAAGCTGTTCTACTCAAGTGTATTTAGGAACACGGACATCTAGTAGGGCTGATTGAAAGGAATGTCAAGTATAAAGGAAACTCAATATGTAAGTCGATACAGTTTTTTACACATTGTCTAAAAACCTGTTTGTCTACTAGGAGTCTCTTTGCATGCGCTATTTCTTCCTTCCCCTTTGTCCTTCTTTTATCATTTAATTGTAAACATACCATAATGACACAGCTTGAAACATAAAGTAAAGCTTAAAACTCTGTAAGAAAAGTGTCCTTTTTATGAAGAATTTGAATCATTTTTCTATTTACGAATTTTAAACAAGAAACTCCTGTTTTTCTCCCTATTGAAATGATTACTTTATGTTCCAAGTTTTGCAAAATTACAATTATTTTCTAAATTACTCGATTTATAAAAAATATTTTCGCCCTTTTACTTAAGAATTTTACATTTTTCATATTTCCATTTTTTGAAACATTCAAACTAATTTAAATTATGATTATATCTCTTCTCATTTCATATCTTAACAATTTTTTAAATTTCAGTATTCAGTCGAGTTAAAATACACTTCTAGAATATTTTAATTAACTTTCAACTTTCTTCCATGTTATAAATCATTTCTTCAGATTTGTCTCAAACATTTTCAAACTTCGCGCTTCGCGCGCAACACTTTCAGATCCGTGGAGAACGAAATAGGATGGTCTATGGCAGCACATTCAAACTCAGACCTCTATTTTCATACCTGTGTTTTCATAACTCTATTTTCATATCTCTATCCAATCATTAGTGAAAGGACGTCGGGCTTTGGAACTTTTAACTCTATTACGGTCCATTGAACGTTATGCCACTGAGTAATACGTACCAGTTTTCCATTTCTCTATATTCTTTACTATTCTTTACTATTACCCTATTCTTCTTATTATTTACTACGTTCACTGTATTTACTATTATCTTACTTTATTGTCATTCTCATGCCACTGAACCACACTTTTTAATTGTTAGCGAAACAGAAAAATGAAAAGTGGAAAAGCCATTGAGATAGACAATGGTTACGGAAAAAGGAAGTTTAGGGTGGATTCAACAAAATGGCGGACGACACGGGGGCCGAAGCGTCCCTGGATCTTTAATGGATGCAAAAAAGGGATGAATAGAAAAAACTAATTTTGGCTACTCACGATCACCGCGACGCGCATGGCCGTATCCTGTGTCCCCTGTCGCAATGGTGGTCACGCTGGGTGTGGTGCCGGCGCGTTTATGCCTCACACTACCGCGAATGACTCCCCGTCTCCGTGTTCTTATACCTATATCCCCGTTTAAATTCCTATGGTACGAGCAGCACGCAGGCCAACTTTCCCATCGGCCAGCAGGAATACGAGATCGCGAAACGATTCGGCACGTCACTGGTATACGCAGTTCTTTAATTTGTCTCACCGGTAATATTATCGGTGTCCCGATACTGAACGCTCATCTTTCTTGTCTGGCGAACTTGAACCGTTATTCCCGATTAGTTGTTTGATTAATTACTTCTGTGGAGTCAGGTTGTAGTTTTGCTTTGCTTTTGTGAGAGCCTATTTTAAAACTCTATGTAAGACTCTAAGAAGAAGATACAGTTTTATATCTTTAAATAGTTTTTAGTTTTGTGCAATTTTAATAATTATTGTTAGTATTAGTGATAGTAATATGATACACTGTTAGTCTATGTTTAACGTATATTATGGATTGTACATAATTATTAGTAATATGAAGTATTATAGGTATAATAAAAAGTAGTAGCAATATCAGTAATGTTCATTTATAATTATTTAATCATGTTAGAAATTGATGAAATAGGTGATTATATAGTGTACTTTAGTACGATTATTGTGGGTAATTTAATATTGCATTATTGAAATATTAAAAAGATTAATATTGTAGAATATTAACAATAATTGCCTGTAATGACACAATACAGTGTGTTATTGCATCAATAACATTAGTGTTTTTACTTTCATTACAGTCCGCAGTTACTACTAGTTTATTTCCTAGTAATAAACATTAAATAGTACAAAACTTTCAGTTACACGTTTCTAATAAAATTAATATTTGTAACATAAGTATTAATATGTTGCAGGTATGCTAACATAGTAATTTGCTTTTCAGTTTACAATTATTTTAGTGTTATATATTATGCTATCTAACTACTTTTTCAGTTGTATAGTATAATATTAGTTGGTGAAATTATATGTACTGTATTTAGATCTGCCATAAAATAGTTTCATTTGTGGATAATGTTTGTAATTCATCTACTTCCCTGGTATACCAGAAGTTACTCGGAAAATTGGCGCGGTAACAAACTTGACTACTCGTCGAAGCAATTGCGTGTGTTTAGTGAGAGTAGTCCTGATATAACATCATTAACTAAACTCGTTGCAGACACAGTATTAAAAACAAATATTAATATTAAATATCAAGAATTTACCTTGGTTAGTATTACGTCTATTTTATTCCTTTTCAATTACTAAATTATTCATGTTTTTTTACAGATATAATTTTAAAAACACAATCATATTAAATTTAGATAATATTTGTGTTAAAAATTAAATATTACAATGAAATATCACAATTACCTTATTACATTAATTTTATCTACATTTCATATTCATATTGTGACGAATATCAAACATTATATTTTCTAGAACAGGGAGTATTAAATGTAACGTAACGTAAATACACATATATATGTAATTTGTATTAAGTATTTCATTATCGACGAAAACAAATTTTCACGCTAACAAGTCATTAGGTTTTCAATGTTATCCAAAACGTGTGTATAATACATAACAATTAACACCAATTCAGAGAAAGAAAGTTTCGGCTTTAGTTGATGTTCGAATGGTACAACTTTCTTTTATTAATGTCAGATAAAAGAATTACATACTTGGTCTGATAGTTACCTAGAGGAATTTCTACGGGGAGATAGTGTCGGAGTCTCGAATTCAAGGTCAGTGTCGGGGCTAAAGCCGACTGCACTAATCCTCGCAATACGATTGCAATGTATCTACAGTACCCTGAGACGTTATGTAGCCGGGTATAATTTACTGTATATTGTACTTTCACGTGTACGCGTACTATGTAGGCTGTAACTTCAGAACAAAAAGGTACACCAGCACTTTTGCGTCGGGAACAACTCAGATCTCATTTTAGTTAACAGGGTATTCTGTATGGAGAACGATGGAAATGAAATTTACTCTTTTTTATTCTATACATTTAAAGATTTAGTTACATTACATTTTAACTTATTAGTATTATTATTCCAGAAAGATGATGACAAATTTTTGTTAATTTTATACCTATTCTGCGATTTTTGATAGCATTGGTATATTTTATTCTTTTATGATAAATCCTATATGTTTTAAATACAAATTTCGCTTGAAAAACAAATGATGATAAATTTATGAGATTGTTAAATAAACCAACATCTTTAACATTATTACAAACAGACTAGGTATATCTCGAGCACGAAGGTATGCGATAATTGGTTATTATTCGATCTTCCAGAATGAACGAGATTCGAAATGTCATTTTGATATTTCTCTGGCGTACATTATTATTACAGACTCTTAAAATACTGATGGACTTGTAAACTATGCACGCGCACTAAATGCAAATGTTACCAGAACATTCTCCACCATCTGAAACCAGTTTTCTCATCGTGTCTTCTTCGTACCTCGTAATACGAAGCGCACTTCGTTTTCGTGATTTTTTTCTTTGCAATTTTCAAGGTCAACCGATACAATTTACCGATATAATATAAGGTTTACCGATATAATTTCAATATTTTTAACTAGAATTCTTTTATATATTTGTCGTACACTGTCTTGTAATATTAAGGTGTCTGTTTCAATATCTATATAGAATAAGGTATTATTCGCCTACGATTGTTCTCCTTACATCAGATGAAAGATCTCATCTCGCATTCTTCAGTTAACTCGAATTGCTTAACAGACAAGACACTGTGTTCCATACAGCGTGAATTAAAAGAGGTCAAGTATGAAATTCTTTTAGGTCGAGCTCCAATCCTACTTTTTTAATAAAAAAACGAACCCTGTATGAACTGACATGTTTGAAAAATTCAAAGAGAAAATGCTTGTTCCTCAGTTGTTTCTTCTAAAAATTCTCAGAAACGACTAAATCATTCTCCTTCATTGAACGAAGCTATAAGAAACTAAACAATTAAGAAAAGTACAAGAAATAAAAAGGGCATTTGTATCGAGCCATCAAGATCTTTCTGGAAAAAGGGCTCATAAGATACAATGTTGAATTGAGCAAATTGCATTAAAAGACTTTTCATATATATCATACTTTATATTTATACTTCCTCTTTTCATATATTTACAAAATAAGTCAAAGCTTCATACTAATTCAATTATTTGACTAATACATTTGGTATATTTCGACTCTATATATTATATATGTTAAAAAGCTTTTTAATTGTTATCCAAATGACAAATCAATAATCTGAGATCAGTTACAAGAGTTAAAATCTTTCACAATCCTAACTCATCATTTTTAACTTCATTAAAAAAGACAAAAGAAAAAAGGTAGACATCTTACAAATAGTAATCCACGTATCACCAAGTGTAACAATACAATTGTGTCAAAGGAGGAGGACCTATCTTGCCTTTTGCCAACGATTTACCCCGCAAGGAATGTCCAGTCGCCATTCGGTCAGGAATGCCGCGAGTTCGAACCCTTGAAGTCGAATCAGGTACGTTGGTCAGCAGGTCTGGGCAAGAGGAAGAGGAAAAGAGATGGTATGGAAGAAAGAAACAGGTAGATAGGTAGATAGGTAGGTAGGTAGGTGGGTAGGTAGGTAGGTGGTGCACCGGAGCAAGCGCTTTCGCGGGAGGCGAACACAGTGGAGGCAAGCGGAGTCGAACCGGCAAGCCAGACGGATCATTTTGTGGAGGCTGAAACCCCCATGAAACCGGTTCTTCCTTGCGCGCACTTCTCTCCTCTTCTTTATTCCTTTTTTTCCCCTGGCAACGTAGTCGCCGTGTAACCATCGGCTGGTACTACTGCGATGCATACTCGCGTGTTACACGAGTATGCCCACGGACACGCACGATCTTTCGAATATATGGTACATGCGAAGGACGCGGAACATTATTTCGATATCGGTGATCTTGAACCGTTTTTCGTAAAATTTTCACTAAAATTGCTATTAAGCAGTTTGATATTACTACAACAAAATGGCAATATAGCCCTCTTGAGGAATTGTATTCATCTATATCTCTTTATTGATGATCAATTAAAGAATTTGAATAATAATATTTCTTTTAATTTTATCACCTAATACCATAAGACCTAACGTCAGTATTAGTGAATGTGTTAAGGCATGAAAATTATCTGATAAAAATTTGCGAATTAATTATTCGATTAGTATTTTGGTTTCTTTGAAGTACCGCGGATAAAGATTATCATCGCTGTTTGTATTTCTAGACTACAAAATAAATCATCAAATTTTTATGAAATAATATAAAGAAAAAAAAATAGGGAAGATAATAAGATAAATCTGTTTAGTATTTGAAGTATTATTTTGTATTGTATGAAGGTATCTCTTGAACATATTACACTATAACTATAAAAGTAGCTCAGAATTACCAAATTATTTATGTTATAGAAAAAATATTTGGCCATTCTACTCTCTTAATTTAATTTCATGTAAATCCTCAAGTCTATAAGAATTCTATTAACTGCATGGAAATAGTCGGTACGCTTAAATCAACGTGGGAATAATCGCGAGTGTAAAGAAATATGTTACTAAACAGTGCGTTCCATAATTAATTGTCTGTGATTCCTGCAGCAAAGGATGTAGGATCGAGCAAACTGGATGCGACCAGTAACCATAGATGGCAGTTCGATGACTTAGAAAAGTCTGGTCGTCGCGTCGTGGAATTACGATGCGTTTTGTTCGAGCGATTCAACGTTTCAAGCGCGACGGTAGTACACTTTTTTTCGCTTATATCGTCGCGACATCGTCTGGCTTTATCTGGGATTCGCCTTGCTCCGTTGTCTGTTTCATCACCTGTCACTCCCTCGAATATCGCATAAATAACCTAACTGATGCGTACACAAGTGAATTTTAATGCATTGACTTAGAATTGTTAGGCTTCTATCGCAAACTTGCATCTCGAACGTGATATCTTATGCATTAGCAAGGCGATCACGAAGAATGTTTTAAAAAAGAAACATTCTACAGCTACTATTTTGCAAAGTGTTAAATCTTTCTTGGAAAAAAGATTTTTATCGTATCATCTTTAGATTTTTGTCTTAATAAATACAGTTTAATAATTCATTAGGAAGTACATTGACTAGGTTTATTTTCATAACGTATGATACAAACTTGAGGAGTATAAGATGTAGATTTATTTAAAGTGTTGGGTCTTGTAATTATAAGTGTTAAATCGTTCCGTATTATAAAAACATCCAATTTAAATCACGTGTAACGAAAGCAGTACCTTTTGTTCTATTCGATAGCTCGAGAAATTTTGAATTCTTTATCTCAATTCAAATAAATCTAGAGCGGTAGTAATTAAATATAAAGTTATTCCATTTATCATCTTATTCGTCCAAATGAAAGAAAGAAGATATTCTTCGATCATATCTATCGTGTTTCACTATCGAAATGTACTGTCACTTAAGGTAGGTTGAATTAGTTAAATCATTAAAAATGATTACTAAAGTAAACCATAACCTCATGTAATATGAAGTAATACTAATTATTTTAGAATAAAATATATTATTCTATCAAAACATTTTAGCAGATAAGAATTATGTTTATACAGTCTTATTATTTCAGACTACAGGTTATTAATACGTATTTCGTCAGACCATCTGTTGTCTTTGAAACACTTCTTAGCGTTCTTAGTATAGAGTATAGAGTATCAACTTTGGAATTGGTAGATTTTTATTTTAATAAAAGTGGTCTTATTATGAAATCTACAGAATCTTTCGTGAGCCTTTGAAACACCTCTTAGGCTTCTTAATGTAAAGGACATCAACTTTGTGGTAAATTTTAGTAGATTTTTATTTGAATAAAAACAGACTTTCATGACTATATACTCCACAAAGTATTGAATCGATTCGAAGAATATAAAAATTTATTTAATCTGCCTGAACTGTAGAAAGACACCTGAAACGAACTTTTCTGTTAAGAAAATCATTGTCCTCGGTTTTCGAGCTAGCCGGTTCGGCAAACACGACGTTGGCAGCGTCATCAAGCTCCTCGTCGACCGGCCGATTGAACGCGGTCCGCGATCGTGCCGATTCTTCTGATTGGCCGAGCGAGCCGGCGTTACTCACGGCGCAAGAAGACTCTTTGTCTGTTTTTCGTCCGCTCGACTAGCCGGCAACCGGCGGAGCGCAAGTTATACGTGCAGTCGGAGGTCCTTCAGCCGTCGCGCCGGCTGCAATTATTACGCTCGCCTTCGAATTCGATCTCGACCCAAGTTCGTATATAGTATATACGTCGCGATTCTTCCACCGTCTTCGCTATCGAGATACGCGTCGGCCACGAAACAGAGCCACGAAGCGTGCCGGCGAACCGACCGGGTGATGTGCATTTAAAAAGTTTCGTCAGTCTGATACGAATGCCGAGGATATCGGAGAAACGTCAACGAATTGGTTTAATTGATCGAAGGTAAGCCTTTTTCTCATGGAGATCTAACGTGTTAACTATCGTAATTCGAGATTATCTGTTGATAAAGATGCAGTCTTTTTTATTTCAATTGAAGCTATTTATCGACACATACATTGCAACGTTGATAGAAAGATATTTTATTAATAACTAACGTCTTTACTATAAATTTCGACAGTTTAGAATTTATATCTTTTTAGTCTAATCAGTTTTTATGATCGATTACGAGGGTATAAGTAAAAAAACGAAACCTTGCTCTTTGATTTGAAATTTTGATGTTTCATAGTGCTGTACGTGTATCTAATAATTAGACACAATCTATGCTTTTCGTATTTTATGGCTTAATGAATGCACAGTACATTTATAGACTTTCTTTGTGCGAAATGATCGGGTAATCGAGGTAAGAATAGTATCGACGAATGGAATTTAAGGATCGATGTTTTTGAGATTTTACGCAATCTTCTCCTTTCTCGCGTTTTTGTAAAGGAAAGTATATGGAGGAGATAAAACTAGTTTTCGGACAAGCTACCCGGTACATAGAATGGTTGTATTCTACCGCGGATCCCGACTTCCTCTGACGACCTTCAGCCTTGGTATCGTTAAATCATTGAAGAGCATTGGCCTCGATTGCTTTAAATTGTATGAATAAATTTATTAGAAAAATTACATTTTACGAAACAGGTCAAAGACGCATTAAAAAGATATATTATATTGACATTAAAAAAACCTACTTATATTTAATAGCGTTCGTCATAAAATTTTAAACGTAAGATCTGAATTTTTAATTTTTAAAAATGTTATGCAGAAGAAAACGAGTGAGAACCCAAAGAAACGAAGTTCCTTGAAACGCTAGACGTATGTTCTTACGAACATTCATACGAATGCACGTATATGTGCTTCAGGCGCGGACACTGCTTCGGTCAAGGTCGTAGTCTGCAAGTTAATGCTCTTTTTACACGTTCTCTTTCCTCGGCTGTACACGGTGTCTCGAAAAGGATGCAATTTCTGTCTCTATGTGCGAAATATTATAAGACAACTATTTGTAACTAAATATCATATGATTAAAATGATAAAATACTTTTTAATATTTATGTAGTCGTATTGTCAATATTTTTCATCTGATATAGATTTGACTCCGGAGTATATATCATTGATACGATAATTAATATCTTTCGATATCGATGTTTGCCTTGTCGAAGAGAGAGTTTAATTTTAATATTAAATTTTTTAAACGTGATACTGTGTCGAGGATTGGTAACTCCACCACCGTTGGCGGAATCTAATAGCCAATGGGGTACGAGTTTCCTTCCCTCGGCGCGAAATGCAGCCATATAAAAATCATTTAAATTTTAGCACAGTTTAATGTTTCACCAGAAATGCATTAATACGGTCATGTAAGTATTCGAGTAAGTATATTAATTCATAGCAAATTATTTACTAAATAAATTAAGAAACTATATTAAATTTAATTTGAAAAAAATATATATGTATATCTTAATAAAATATTCATGTATAATTTACAAATCTTATCTGAGATTCTTTATTTTAATTAATATCAATGTGTACTTGTTTATTTGATATTATTGTTGCTTCACACAACTATCAATGTGTTTCCTTTGTTTGCTAGACTTTAGATCGTAGCGTCATCTGTGCATAAGTAATAAAATTTGATATACGTTTCAATAAATGTTGGCGAAAATATATAACCATTTACAAGTGAAAATTAAATAAAATTTATTTGTATATATACGATACATATTACTATTTTAAGTAAACTTATATGTCGTGAAAGATTCGTTGTACATTCTCACAAATGCAATCAGACGTGGCGCTGCAAGCAGTGTACATTTAGATCCATTTTGATTCCAGCGATCGAGCTTTAGTAGCAAGCAGACAGTAGCGTCGTTACAAGTTGCAGTAGGATTGTCAGTAAATGTTCTGATTTGGTGTTATACACGTCTGACAGTATGAATAATGTTTTTGTGTTCCTGTTTTTATTCATTACATTAGTAGATATTGGATATTGTACGCAAAGGACTGTAAGTAACATGATATATTCTTGTTATTAGTTTATTAATAAGAGGAATTCGATTCGATTAATTTGAATCAGCATCTTTTACGAATGTAAAACAAAGGTCGCGCGTAATGTGATTCATCGTTTGATTGTTTTATCTTGTGGGTAGAGTCGATTTAGAAATTATTGTCATGTCTCAGTTCATTGAATGACAATTCGGTAGTAATTGGAAGCAGTACCTTACTTAATGAGGAACACGAGTTCCCGTAACCCATTTATTAATTAACGTGAGAACCCTAATAATCAAGCGATTAATAATGATATAATGTATGGAAATTTAGTGATAAATTTGCTTAAATGATAACAATAACAATAACAATAACATTCGATATATTACACTAAACAAATATATGTTTGTATTTTTTCATAAAAATAAAATAAAACAAAAATTCTACTAATGCTTCATTTAATCATATTGTAGTTAATGTAAAGTATGATATATAGAATTTATAATTACATTAATGCACTACTTAATTATTGAGTTGCAAACAATATATTTACATTTTTTTATATAAAAGAATTTGCCTGGCACTAGTTACGATCATGGCTGAATCATGACTGTGGCACGATATGTAAAGACAGAAATTTGACAACAGTTTATCTAAGAGCTGATGGCCCCAATGACACTTTGCATTATCTGTGGGATTTTGATGGTAATCCATCTGTACTATTAGCACTTACTTCGCGTTCAGCTACTATGAACATAAATTGGAAGGACTTTCTTCTTAAGAAAAAAGACTCTGTAACATTTACAGAAGAACCTATTTATACTTTTGGAGTAGTTTTTAATAAGGTCAGTATATATGATATCGTAATATATATTGTTTTGTTACCACATTAAACTTTAATGAATTAAGAAAATTAACAATGTTTTTAGATTATAGAATTCAACGACACAAATGACACAGCATTAATAAATATTGCTAATCTTGTAAATACCAACAGTTTATATCCCATGTTTTTCCAATGGGACCGTAAGACTCTAATACAAAATAATGAATTTGTTACATTAAATATGGAAGGTAATTCTTATAACGACAGTATTATGAATATCAGCAGAATGGGAAGCATAAAAGTATCGGTAGGTTATTTTATTATATTAAAAATATACATAAAACTTATAGTTTATTGATGTGATCTTTATTTACTTTTCAGCTGATGGGATTTTGTTCTCTTGATCACTCAGAATTTATGCCTCATATGTTACATACTGAGAATTCTACCCAAGTTGATATCATTCTTGATCATTTACAAACTAATAAAAGCTTCACTAACAGCAGATTTGCTATCGAGTTGTTGGTAGTAGGTGAAGGAAATCCTGAAGTTCCTATGTTTATTAATCCAAAGAAAAGTTTGGACGATGAACATACACCTGGTATATTTGATGTAATGTATCATGATTTGTTTTCTTTAATAAAATAAATTAATTACGAATTTAATATTATATTAATATTATATTTGTTTTAGGTTGTTGAAGTTAGAACACCACCTTACAAAAGTATGGATAATTATGAGACAGAGGGTGCTTACTTGCAATGGAGACCAGTTTCTTACACAACTGTGTCTAGAGATATAACAGATTCTACAGAAACAATGCAATACCCACCACTAAAAGTATCTAATCACACGAGTACTATCATAGATTCTATGTTATACTGTTACTATGGAGATAAGGTTGACAATTTGCTCACTCAAAGAATCATTGTGTCATTAGGGAGTAAAGGAGATGGTTTCTACAAAAGAACGTACTATTCTACATGGTAATTTTATTTCAATAAATATTCTTACCTTTATCTTAATAAGATTTTGAAAATGAATACGTGACATTAATATCCTTTCCAGGACATTCTTGATTGGGTATGGTACACCACCTGAGGAACAATTTTCTTATTTAGTAATCATGATCATTTCAATTGGTCTTGGTCTCCCGCTAATTATTTTGTTAGCAATAGGCTTATATTTTTGTATTTACAAACTGCCGAAACGAAGTGGCCAGGCATATTTGAATCAGTGAAAATGTGTATGTGAATTGTACAAAATTTTTAACCGCGTGATATTTGATAGAAATCCGTGCACGTTTAGTTGCATTATGGACAAACCACCGTTAAATATTACAAAAAGAATTTTCCTATATTTATACATAGCACATATATTTTTTACACACATTTTCAAATTGATATAAATCAATTTGAGGTATATATTAATGCAATGCATATAAATTATTCTGTACAAATTTATACATAGGTCATTAATAAACTAGAAAAAAAGCAATTTATAAGGATTACTTTTTAAACCAGAAACGTGTATACACTCCATATATGATACTTTACAACATTTCAAAATATTTAAATGGAAATTTTATTAAAAAGATATCCAAAATATAAAATACGGATAAAACACAAATAAAAAGGATTATAGATCAATACCAAGAAATAAATTTTTCGAAAATACTTTTGTGGAAACGTGAAAAATTGCACGATATCATAATGGCGACGCGTGTCGAGGTGACAGTAAGATTGCAGCACGATCGGTGACCAATAGGTAGTTCCTTAAGGAAAGGCTTGCAGCTTACGGTACGGGTGAGCTTGTAGAGACGGTTGGTTACTGTGAAAGGCGGCAAGCGAATGTTTTTAGGCGAAGGTAGTAAGGGTGGTGCGGTGTGGTACCGTGTTTTTCGCTATCACAGGGGTGGCGGGTGAGGTGCTGTCAGTGGAAGGGTAAATTTTCATTGATCCGTTCTTGGTACGGAAGCAAGGGGCGTACGAATTTACGAATCCTAACCGTGATATTGACTTCGTACTCTTTTTTGTTTCGAATCGAAGTTACGATCGAAAGAAAATTTCCATCCGCCGAGCTGTGGTTTCCATCATGGACCGCGCTCGCGCGAGAACGTCATGGTGGAGGAACGAGCGGAACGCCGAGGAACGGGCTCGATCAAAGGTTCATAGAGAAGAAGCGTATACCGCAATTGTCATTGGGTGAGTACGGATTTGTAGTTGCGACAGTCTCTCGCGCAGGTTCGTTGAGCGTGGTGGGTGGTCAGATAGGGTGGGGGGGTTGGTTCATGTAGAGGCGTTGCGAATGGTGCGGATATATAGTGGGGCGCTTCGAAACTAGTTCTCGTGGAGTCCGCTGCGCGAGATTGGCGCGTGGCGGTGCAATAACGTCCGCGTCGGGTTTGTCTAATCGTGACACAGTCCTCGAGAGAAGCTTTTCATCTAGTAAAAAGTGTGCACCAGACAGGGAGTGTTCTAAGAGACTCAGACTCAGTGTTAACGGGGGACTGGTGAACGGTAGTGAATTCCCGTGGTCAGGTTAGTTGGATAAAAGTAAAGGGGTTGAAGGTAGGAACGCGGACGAAGAAGAGACGTCGACAAGCGGGGGAGAGTGCTAGTGGCAACTAAGTGAGCGAGATAGGTTCAACAGAAAGGAAAAGGGTGTGAGCGGGAAAGAGACAGACAGTCAGCCGAAGGGGAAGGGGGGATTTACAGGGGGTGAAGAAAGAGTGAGAAAGTGTTAGGTTGGTATATAGTGGTAAAGGGAAACAGAGGTACCGAGACGCGCGCGCGCGTCTATGTGCCAGAAGGAACTGACAGACAAAGGAAGTGGAAAGGACTCGGTCGGTCCTTCGGTCAGGAAAGTTAAGGGTACGAAGGACGGTAGGAAGGCAGGAAAGACGGAAGGATCGTAGTCAGACGAAGCTGCGTTACGGGGTGACAGAATTACGAGTGATAGAACGCGTCGGGTCTGTCCCCCAGGAAGGGACCGTCGCGCGCAACGCGATCAATTTTCGTTGCGACGCGGGCGGCGAGACTGGAGGAAAGGAAGAAATGACGACTGCAGCAAGATACCGATAACCGGCCAGATAATGTTGTCGCAGAGCAAGTTTTACGCTCTCTTTATCCACTACACGTTTGTGTAGCGCGACACGGGGCGGGTCCTTGCCGCTGCGGTGAAGTACAGAGGTGCCGGAAGAGGAGGTGGAGGCGCGAGGAGAACAAAGGATACGAAGAAGAGGAAGAAGAAGAAGAAGCGGAAGAACGAAGGAAAGCAGTAAGAGAATCGAAGATATAAGATAAGGGAACGGAGATATTCGTTTGGAATTTTCCGAGGAAAGCCACGAAGCTACGTCGTGATTCGTACGTCATTTATAATTATAGCGGAGGAAGAAACAGAAAAAAGGAAAGAAACGAGCGAGAAACGAAAGAGAAAACGAAGAGAGCAAGAGAAAGGAAAGAGACACACACTACACACACGCACGCATACAGAAAAGACAGAAAAGTTTGTCGTCGTACGGTGTGTTCAGTTTACAGTGTCGTTGCTTGGTAGTGTGCTACCCTTGCCGAAGCTGAACAAGTAAGGCCCGCGGAGGTATCTCAGAACCCGCCCCTCCTCGACGTCGCAGTGCCTCTTCTCCATATCGCTACGTCGTGCTTCTTTTCGTTCAAGCCGCGACTATCCCTACGCTAACGGAGAAACTCCTCGACCGTAAGTGAAAAAAGATTCGAACAGTTTTAGTATATCTCCTCTGTGCATCTGAATCGATCTGAACTTCCCTTTTATTCGATAATAATTGAAGTTATCAGGACGGTTCACGTGAGTGGACGAGTTGGCTAGGGTAAACAGCGTGTAAGGTATTTCGTTGATTTTACCACTTGGTGACCGCGTGCGCTACCTCTGAGGAGGCGCTAATGGCGCTACCTTGCAGCCCAACCACATAACGAATAATCGTTGTCGCAACATAGATTTCTATACATCTCTGTTACTTTTTTCTATGCTTTAATCGCCATTGAAATTTTTCATTTCACCGCCGTATACCATGGCGACTCGTGCTGTGACGTAAAAAATATATTCGTCTCTCTCGTTCTGTTCCTCTTTCTTCCTCTTACTATATGTATATACAGACATATATGTATAATCAATTACCGTGACCACCGTACAGTTTCGATTAGGTTGGACACGATAGCACGAATCGAATTGTAAGGTGACATATACGTATACGGCAGCAGACATACATATACACATACAAAGCACGCACATACAAATGACATATATCTACGTATAGCGTGACGCGCGACTGCTGTTCCATTCTCGATATATCGATCGATAACTGCCTCGGTCAGGGATCAGTCAGGGGTTCACTCTCGCGATGACGATAAGCGCTTGCTCTTCTTCTTTGCTCTCTCTTCTCGAGATTAGTCGCACGTGAAATAGCTTCGGTTGCCTTTGTGTTCGTGGTCGACGAAGGTCGTATTTGCCGGCGCGCACACTACACATCGGTTATATCGTGTTCTTTCGCTCCCGTCTATGCTCGGCTTGTGTTCTTGTGTGTCTCGTGATGACCTTCCTCCGCGCGAAAATTGCCGGTCAATACGACGTGCACGATCCGCTTAAAAGTCGTGCCATGGTATCGATCACCGCCTCGTGCACGACCACCAGGCTCATTGTGACTTTCCTTGATGTGAAGGAAACGCGTGAATCGTGCCTACTTCGGATCTCGATCCTTCGAGAATGATCTTCGGCGAGTCCTCAATCGGCGAACATTCAATCTTTCGGTAGAAATTCATTGTGCTCCTATATTGCTTATGCACGTTGAAAATGTCACAGTTATATTTTTATGTTTGTTTCTGTCATTAAAGATAGGAATTTGAATTTAGTTAAGAAATACAGAGATATTTGGATACGATATATTAAAATATATCAGTAAGAGGCTATTATTAAACAGAATTGAATTAGAGATGGTATAAAATCAGATGGGTTAAAAATTAGATTATTTTTATGTTCGTTGGTTCGTTGGTTGCTTGTGAAGTTCTGAATATGTATATATAAAATTAAATGCTACACGTGTGTCTCATAGAATCATATTATAGAATATTATAGAATCATATATAGAATCATAAAATTTGATGAACTATTTAGCTTAATAAATAAAAGATCGATAGAGTATAGCCGTGTAATGTCAAAGGTCGTATCAAAGCTACATTGTCTGTAGCTCAAAGGAAGCGTATTTTCCCGTCCGTTCGTCGTGCGAGAAAAGCGTGACGTCAAAGTCGATTTCTTCGACTTAAACGTTCCCTTGCGGTCTGGAAACCCTCTGCCTTTTCTTTTATCCCTGATATTTCGATTCATTAACGTAATTCTCGTAAACGTGTTATTTGGCATTTGGTATGCAACAGTTTAGCGATTCAGTCAGCTGATTATTATTATAAATGTATAATAAGAATCACTGTGAAAGTCGAAGAAAGAATTGCTATTTAAAAATTCGTAATCTTGAGAATTCTTGCTACTTGAAAATGGCAATTTGTAGCTTTCGAGAAACATGGTCTTTCAGTTCGTAATTTTCTAGGACCGTGATTTCAGGCCATACAATCTTCCAGAATTGTGATTTCGAGGCTTTCAATATTCTGAAATTACTATTCTGAGATTAGTCTCTATTCGAGGGTTGTAATTCTGGTACTAATGATTCTCAGCGATTTTAATTAAAATTTGTGCAGCTTTGGAATATATATATATAAGACAGTCATTATTCTTAAGAACTTAAATATCAAAGTTTATAGTTTTTGCTAAAAGTAAAGTTTCAATTTCAAAGTTTATAACCGTAAATAAATTTTACAAATTTTAAATATGTCCTAAATATTATCGTCTTAACATTCTTTTTCTAAAAATATCCGAAATACGAATTTAAAAATTTATCCTCCACGAGAATCCTAATTACTAAGTTACCGCATAATCCTAATAATGCCACTGCTAATCACAGTTATTAAATTACTAGTAATTACCAATAATGCTCTATATCTCTAGCCATACTAATTACTGAATTTGTAATCGAATTATCAATCTGAAAATCTTTGTTTCTTAAAAATCTTACTTAATCCAATCGAGTTCGTTATCCTTATATCAGCGATTAGAGAATTTCTCAATTTCTCCCCAGGAGCGATGATGATTCTGCAGGAGGCCTGCAAGTAGGATATAACTGGAGGCCTCGCATAGAAATGCTTTGATGGAACGTACAAAGCGATTTTTGTCGTAGTCACGTAGTCGCGTTCATAGTAGAGGTAGTATCTAGAATAGGGAGTTTAAAGGTAACCTCTTTCGACGGTGATCCGTATCTTTCTGATCCTGAATGCGCCATGATAAGCAACGGCGCTACAAAAGCGCGCGCATGCGCAATACGAACGACGAGGGTAAAAGAAGGAGGAAGATTTTGCAGGGCAAGCGTTGAGCAAACGCAACAGGTGCGATATGCTCCGCATGACGTTTTAAGTAGAACTGCATCCGAAACGAGTATGCGTGAACTTTTCTAAAGCTTATAATATGCATATTAAGGCATTTCTGGGATTTCTGGCCCTCGTGTATCCATGCTCCTATGTAATTATTCGTAGAATTGGTACCAGACTGAGTGGAGTTAACCTTTTATAATCTGGTACACTTGGAACTAGTCCAATGTCGAATAAGATTAATAAACGTGAATAATTGTTGGGAGAGTAATTTTAGAATTTTTACTTATTTTCAATACTTTTTTGGTAACTTCTTTAACATTCTAATATTTTCACTAACTTTTTAATATATTTAATTTACATTTTGTCACTTTTTAGTAAATTTAATTATTTTCAAGTTAGGGTTTCAGTACGAATATTGATACGTGGTCAAATAGAAATTAGAAAATGTTGATAACCAGATCGTTCTTTATAAAACAGCTTTCGAATTGTAAGATATTAAAATATCAGGCAGTCATGTTCTTGATGCCCAAGTTTAACCTAATGGGATTATTGAACTTGGCATTTCGATCGAGTATAATATCGAATGTAATATAATTATAACTTGGAAAAATGACATGTCACAATTTATTGTGGTTCAATCGAAGGTCTAAATGTTCTATCTTATTCCTCCAGTTCTATAATAAGAAAAACGATAACTTGGTTCGCTTTTTCGGTCGATCTAATATTAGCCCATAGACAAAGGGGCGAATTGTCCAGGAAGGGCTAACATACTTCCTCTAGGGGAGGAAGATATCGAAGTATATAGAGAAAATGATGCAGGGTTCAAGGTTCTATCGATTGATGAAGAACACTTGATCGAGATCCCATCTCGCTGTAGGCTGGTGTTCCGAGGTGTAACGGCAAGTGAAAATCCGTGAGAGAAGTCAGGCGTTAGGCAGGCAGGCAGGCAAACGGGCAATCGATCGATTGTCCTCGCAAGAACGCATGGCCCTGTTCTGCACTATACTTTAGCTACAGATATACTTTGTCTTTTGTGGGTCGTGTCAGTGCTGCTGATGCCGTGAGAGCAACAATTTGTACTATGTACTTAATATTTTTGTTAGTATCGTGACATACTTTTGAAATAGTATACACGTAGTAGTATACATGGCATTGAAATATGACGATATTATTTCTGGAAATATAAGTTTAAATATTATATTACATTTTTAGCTATACATATATTTAGCTATGATTTCTTTGGTTGGATTTTTTATTCGATGAAATATTCTATTTAAATGAAAAAATAATTCATAATTAATGTATAACGTATAATGTAGTACTATATTTTTAAAAAAGGCACAGTAATTTACATAATTAATACTTTTATTACTTAAATTTCATTTTCGTTTAAGATATGAGCAATTTTCTGGAAATTTTATATAACTGAATTCCCTATATTAATTGTTTTAATTGATTTTGAGATATTTGAAGGTTTTAGAAATTTGTTTAAATATCGATCGAAAAGTTAGTTATTGCGAACCTATATATGCGTTAATGATTATCGATTCTGGCTTCTAATACTACTATTCTAACGATAATAATCTTTTGGATGTCACGCTAAAACAGTAGGCGCACCCAATAGTTATCGCTATTATGTCGTCCACCATTGGCGGTGCAAAGTAACTTTGTACTACTGCCACGCGAACTTTTATCATCTTCGACTTGCAACTTGTTCTTCGCAGCTTGTGAAGTAAAACGTTTGTGTGACTCTATTATACTATAATATAGTACTCTAGCTATAGTAGAAAGCTTAAGTAATTTCTTAACGTTGTTTACTATATTTGAAAATTATAAACCAGATTAAAATCATATGATTAACTATTACGAATGTTTTTCTTATCGGCAATATGATCTCTAATGCTAATTTTACTTCAGACATTACGTTCTGAATTTTAAGATTTCAGTTCTTTATTTTATTGAAATTTCATTCAAAATTTTATGATACAAGTTCTTCAACCGTTTGCATTGTAAATTTAGGAATTACAATCTTTTGCTTTCGTAAGTCCAAAAATTACAATATCATAATTTCAATTTTTCAGAACAATAATTATGTAGAATTGATGAAATTTTTATGACGAGGAGTATAAAAATATTAGGTGATTATATCAATTGATAAATCCAAAATTGTGAATTGACATTTCAAATTTCTGTATAACCCGTGTACAACATATGAACAAATTATATATTTATAGAATTTAGAATCTAGAATCTAGAATCTTCCAACTTATGTGCTACATATTTATTTAAATCCATTACAGAGAAAAGAACAGTTTTCAAGTTTCCCATATATCGTTCCCACACTGTGCTATTCGCTTCTAACTGTATCCGAATCATACCCATATTCCAAGCATCAAATTCTTCTACTCTAAACTATATACCATTTCTTAATTACTACAAATTTACAATTAAACACGTTTAAAATGTACAGTCTTTTCGCGATTTCAACATGATTATTCTCATTCCCCAGATTACAATCACGTACAAGCTCTCGAATCCTCTTTGTAGTCACGACGTATTATTTCTTCCAATTTCGCTCAATTCTTCCCAGTATAGTTTCCAGTTCATGCCAAACGACCTACATACATCGTCCACTTCCGACTCATCCGAGCGTCCGGTAGCCGGAGTTTCCGCCACGGATAGGAGGATGATATACCATATATGGAATTAGATGTTGGAGAAAATTCCTAAAAGTCGTATGTTATAAATACATATATGGAAGAACAGATCAGATCATTCTTATTCAGCCTTCGGAGTGTGTTTTTGCCATTTTCAATCCTTGGCATTGGTGGATGTGGGTTCGAGGAATAGCCTCCAAGGATGGTGGTGGTAACGACGGTGCGGCGACGGTAGCGTCAGCGCTCGTTGTCATGACAACGTTTTTCCGCAACGTACCCGGCCTGGTTCGTGACGTCACGCAACGTCGGTATCGGTGTCGGCGTCGGGTCGCTGCTGTGCCACATCACAACGTGGAGAAAACGGTTTCCCGTTGCCGTTCTTCTTCGATGGCGCCACTGTGCTCTCTGGTGTTCCATCAAGATGGCAGCCGTGCAATTACAGGGAATGCAGTGGTCGCCACCAATTGCACGATACCTATCGTTTCACCTGCGATGAAACAAGTTCCACAGAGAGATTATCTTTCTCTGTTCGACTTCCAACCATGACAAGAGTTTGTTTCGCCTATGGCGGTTTAAGAAAGAGGGATATGTGGAAGGGAGTTTCAGGCGATCGACTTTTTAAACCACGGGTTAGGGATTTACACGGCCGAGGTTTGGCTCGATTCATGCCAGCATTCGAAGTAGATCATGCATTCGTTTCGGACCACTATATGCATCGGGACTCGCTTATTGATCCGCGATTCGAGCTTTCGAAAAGACCGTTTGGAACAGTCTCTCCCGACGACGTTTCTGTTACATTCGATTGTTCATACAATGGTTTTATATAGAGAGTAATCTAGATGGTATACATTTTACAAAGAATAGAATTCGAGACTAGAATATTTAAATATTTGGGATATTTTATTTTAAACATCCACTAAGATACTCAATTTTACATATTTATCATCATATTATATCATGGTATATCGATAGAATTTTTGTTTAATTTTAAATATTTATTCCTTGATAAATATACACGATGGCGTTAAAGTTTCCACATGCATAGGATAATGATTTTTCGAATATCTTCTATAATTTTTCATGTAAAGTATTTTTATGTATGGGGACTATTGCTCCATTCTATAGTGTTTCCATCTACTCTATAAATATTTGTAATGTGGCAATTCTTATAAATTGTCATTTCTGAAGCGTCCTTGCAATTTTATACTCCGTACACATACACAGACGCACACAAAAAAACTGAGTGTTTAGACTCTTTAACGGGGAGCTCTTGTAACGTCGAATGCTTTTGTTGATTTCTCGATGAAGGCTGATTTACCGTAGACATACCTGACCCCGTTTCTCTCTAGCCTGCGTGTTGGCAGAGTGCCGTTTTTATTGTAGTCATATATCCGCAGGATAAAAGCTGCAATAAGCAATTAAATTGAGCTTCATCGCATTCCATGTCGCCGGATTATGTATCTTCTTTTCCATAATGTTTATTGCACTTTTCATGATACGTCCAATATCTTAGTATATAGGTATCTCAACTTCTTTACACACAAGTCATTTACTTCAAAATTTATTCAGGCTAAGGAAGATAATTATTGCGTATCTTTCTGAAAAAAGTAACGAATACGTATGTGAGCATTCGACGTTAAGAAATTTCGTATGCTTGGGAATATTTATTAATAATGAGATCTATTCTATCTCTTGAATAAAAGAAAATGTAGATATATAGGTGTTCCCATTCAGAAGTCTCAGGGTGATCTCCGTTTATGGTAAAAATTTGATAAAAATTGGGAATTTGGATTGCGTGTATTTTTCCTTAAAATTTTTAATAAATCAGTAGTTTGTATTTCCTTTCTCACATAAAGTGTAAAGGCGAATGATATTCCTTTATATTTCCATGAATGTTTTCGTATATTTCAATTATTTTTTAATTTTCGAACAAATATAATATAAAGGTTTTTTGAAGTTTCTGTGCTGACATTAAAAAATTAATTGTTATCTGTTTCTCATTTTTCCAGCTGGATTTAATTCTTTAGTATCAAACTGAAATGACGATAAAAATTAATTAATGAAACAACGGAAGGCTAAATAGCTTCTACAAATAATTTTGTTAAAAGTATTGTAAGATTAAAAAATTTCTGTACGTAATTCGTATATAAGATTGTTTGCAACAAATAATCAAGTTGTGTCGAGGTTATACCTACTGTTCTTTTACATAGATATATACATAGATATATTACAACATGTCAAATTGAAACAAGGAACGAACGAGGATTAAACTATCCATCATCCGGATTAAACATTTGCATGATATTGAACGTTATACATGTGATAACTAGTCCAGCTTTTCTATAGATCGATGTTGCTAACCTTCTTTGAAACGCGCGACACCCTTTTATAATAACCAAATAACCCGCAATTCCTTACATTTGCATAAAAAGAACATTTCTAATATGTTTATATACTATCGACTACGATCGCTAGTAAAATATCTTAATACAATCGTATTACAGTAACCATGAAGTTTCCACTCCCTTACTTGCGATACTTTTGCTATAGCGAGCTTCAAGAATATCTGAGAAAAATTCTCCCATACCTAGCAACGTTGCTACTCTATTATTTCTTTCTTAAATCATACATATTCAAGATATTTTTCAATAAAAACAAAACTTCTTTTTATAGTATTTCAATGATTTCATTTCACAAAGAAGGGTAAAATTCCTCTTGCCTACGGATAGTTAATATTACAATCTTGTATAAAAATAATTTCTACTGGAAAGAAAGAAACTCAAACTCAAAGGGATTCAAACGTAACATTTCGTTTGCCTGCAGAGAATTAATTAACATTTTTTATAATTACAAACCAAAAATGTCCGTTAGAAAATCTCGCGCTACTCCCTCAGAACTTCGCAATCGTCAGATTTAGCGGTCCGGAATTAAAACGAATAAAATTGCACGCTGGTGCAATTAGCGTAATCGAATTAAGTTGCAATTCTCCTGTGTGGTACGTATCGCTAGTTGATGGTCGTCCTTAAATTGCCTCGGGCATCTTCGTCCTTCCTCGGGCGGCTACTCGGCGCTGTCCGATCCTGCGTATACCCGTACCACTGGCAATCAACCGTTCACTCTTACTTTTCCTGGTTTGCGTATGGGCGCGCGCGGGTTCGCCCGTTGGCGCCGCGACGACGACACCGATGCATAAGCGCGTGACCGAGTTCCGGCGGAATATGATCGACCGCACGAAACTCGGTCAAAGACCACCGACACCCTTCCTCGAGCCGCCTCTATATCGCATGCTCCGTGTAAATTTTTGTTGTCGTGAATATGCGTGAACACGCCGCACTCTTTCACGAACGACAGAACTCTCGAGTGGCCGCTCGCTGCCAAAAGATATTCCGCCCGAAAACGTCGCGTATACGTATACGATCCTCGAGGCTGATTTAAGTTTTTCATTTCTCATTCTTTCTTCTTTTTTTTATTATTATTTCTGCCTTTATTTTTTTATGAGCTTTTTGTTTGTTGAATTATAGATTGATGTTATTTAGAGGGGTTCGGAGGAAGAGTGATACGAGTGATGAAATTTTCGATTCGAGGAAACCGTGCTTTATGTTAATTTGTTTAAATTTATTGCAAATGTTTCGGTTTAATGGTAAAATATCTTTCTTCCTAATGTTTTGCGATATATGTATAAAATTATACTTTTGGTACATACATCTTTAGTGTGTAGAATTTTGCCACGTTAGAGAACCAAGAACCCGGGTTTGGTATATTATAATATCTTCTCTAACAATTAATATTACATACCTTATGTAACTAAAAATACTATAAGATTGCGTATACCATCCAAAATATGTATTACAAAATTCTGATACTATGATTAAAATTTTGTTTCCAACGTTAAAACAGCTATACCTTGTTTGTGAGAAATCTGTATGCTTGCAAATATTAAGATATCTTTCTATATGTAATTATAAAGATTTGAAAATTCATAACTAAATTCTCTGGATAAATATGGATATTACAGTTCCTTGTATCTGTATATTATTACTTCGTTTTGGAAAATATACCACTTTTCAAGTTTTTCATTCATTGTAAAAATGTATAAAAATTTTTATTATGTATCGTAACAGTTTGGGTATGCTGAATGTTATTTGCGAATTTCTATGGGTGTATTATGGGTGGTTATTAAAGAAGTGCATTGAATTTTGGTTTCTTATGCAGATTTTTGCTTCTGTTGTAGATAAGTATCGATCGACTCGAAGATCAGACTATGTTATTTCGAATAACGGATTGATCACACCCGTCGCTTCATTCACACGTGAGTATGACACGAATGGGTATATGAAGAATGTGGATGTGGTCTTATATGTTTTCTATGTGCACTTTTTAAGAAAATATTTGATAAGTAATTTGGAGGTACATACTTGGAGATAAAAATACAATTTTTCTTATCAATAATTCTAATAAATAATTGTTGTGCAACTATTTAAACGATACATGAGTCGTTTCTTTTGAACGAAGTATTGTGCCTGTTCACTGATGGCACGAATCTACTTCCACTCAACAGTGAACAACAGTCCACAGTAGTTTACTCTCCTCATCAGACAACGCGAAATGTTAGTCGCAATATTAGAATAGTCTTTTCGCAAAAAAAAATTATACAACATAGAATTCTGAAAGTTTCAAATATAATATTAAAATAGCTTTTTTCAGGGTATTATTCACTATATAAACTTAGTCTTAAACAAATGTGTATCATAAAATTCCTAGAGAATTTCAAAATCTATAGATACAATATTAATACAACTGTTTCACTATATTATTCAGTACAATATTTATATATACATGTACCATGTGTAGCAATCCTAAGAGAATTACAAATTTCTTCAGAAAATTTCATAATTCTTAAGACTACGTTAGAATACATTAAATATATTACTTTCTGCGTACATTTTTACAAACACGTAGCATAAAATTTCATGAAAATTCTGCTCATAAAATCCCAAAAACTGTTGGTACAACACGGTCATAACATTATACACTGCATAATCTCACACTTCCACAAATATAATACCATAAAATTGTGTAGACTTTTGCTACATTAGAAAATTAAAAACCAAGAACCTTATATTACAATACTCCTTTTTAACAATTAACATTATACGTTCTACAAACCTAAAAACACCACGAAATTGCCTATGCTATTACAAACATATACAATGACTACAAAAAGTATTTGCACATGTTCTTATCTTCCAATAAAGCGATTCTTATCAAATTCTATTATTACATATTTTCATAATATGTAATCATAAGAGAGTACTGCTAAATGGTACGAAATTTAATATACTTGGACTTTATTGATTATTATATTGGTACAATAAATACAATAATGTGTAAATACTTTTCGTAGCTACTGAAAGATTTCTTATCATATATTCATACATATTAATTGTAAAAATACAAGAATTCCTTATAAGATTCTAAAAAATTCAAACATCAAGAGAGCGTCCCATCTTTCCCGAAGCAAGAAACAATAAAAGACCAAATCATTTTAGAAGTAACTGAAAAATACAGTGGTGTATTCGAATCGCAGGTCGGACATGAAAAATCTTGGTTCGCGTTGGACGGTCCCCGACATAGCACGCACTGCCGCAGCGCGTTCGTCATTTCTCGTCGCCATTTCGTCGGAACGAGATTTAGGTAGCAGCAACAGTAACATCATCATCAACGATAGGAGCAGCAGCAGCAGTATTAGCGTTAAAGTCAGAAGAAGCATCGTTAGAAATAGCGGTAGTGTGCGCAGTAAGGAAAATATTATCAGAGGCGTCACGGCGATCGAGAAGAATAAGAGGGAAACGAAGAGCATCGGTAGATCGGCAGTCGACGTGCTGCACGAGTCGCATTTATCCGTCCGATCGTACGTAACGGCGTCGTCAAATCGGTTCGACGGCACGACGCATTCCGAATCGACGCCCACGTACCGGCCTCTAGCCGGCAAGTCGCGCGGTTCCCAGCATCGGTCTCGTCCTCGTCAGCCACAGCCGCAGCCACCACAGCAGCCACTCTATTACCCCCCCGCATCGTGGGATACGCGCACATTACACTTCAGGAACTGTTAGCACCGATCAAAAGTGAGTATCTTCTGGAATTGAAGCACGTTAGATTGGAAATGATATACAATCAGAGTTAAAAGCGAGTATATACCATACTAAAATGAGTACAATATTTAATTGCCTGTATACGATAGACTTATTTTGTACTGTTATACGTTCTTGTACTATTCGTTTGTATCAATACATACAGTGTATATGTTTTCATCGAGTTTCAATTTATGCAGAGTATGTGTAAGAGTTTTTGAATAAATTTGGCAACTTCAAGGTGTATACTCACTTTTCACAGAGTATTCACTGTTCTCGTGTTTCGATCGGTCGTAGTTTTAGTGGTACGTTGCTCTTTGTTCAGAAACCCGAACAATATTTGTAAAATAAACGATAGGCTATTAAGAGGCTCGTCACCGTCTCGTCAGTGTATGAAGTGGAATTGGTGCGCTGCTTGAGAGACTATCTCGTTCGTAATGTTTAAAGGAGCGTTCAGAGAATCAGTATTATTGTCAATATTTAAGGTTCTTAACACTATCGGTACCCTCGACGATCAATTTCGTATGTTGTTGATACACCTTGTTGAGAACCTTAAATACTGACAATGATATTGACTGTTTAAACGTTCTTTAGGTTGTTGATATGCTTTTTTTTGCCATTAGTCTGTGTTATACTGTTTGGAAATCTCCCAGTAATCTTCTAAATCTTTTCACCAGAAAAAGCGATAGTTTGTATGTATAAGCTCGAAGACATCAATTTTCCGGTGCATATTTATTAAGAATTTCCTCTTCTATTTGATTGATGTGTACTATCTTCCTTTACAATTCTCAATCCTTATCTTTCCTTCATCGTATAAGTCGAACTTCATTCATTTGTTGCATTTGGGGGACATGGTTTATATGACTGGAATTCATATAAATTTATTTACTTTTTTCTACTGATATAACAAGAGTTAACGTTCGCATAATGAGATCCAATCGACAGGAATTCTTTTGATCGGATAATAATTACAAGAAATAAATACTCGTATACAGACTACTAGAAAGAAGGGCTCGGAATTTGAAAGGTAGTTAGTACTCTTCAAACAGAGGAAAAAGTCCTGATAAATATATATTATATAACTATGTATAAACAAATTTTTGTTCAGATTGTGGATTATTATAAGATGAATTGTTTTACTATTTCTTTTTTTAATGATTATAAAAGATTTTCTAATCACCTAACATATTCGAATTAAAAAAAGAAAAAAAATATAAAACGCCAGTAAAATAGTCCAGACAGGATAAAAAATTTGTGATAGCGTAAAATAGTGGTAAAAAATTTCTAAAGATTTTGAAAGCTGGTAAGGAACATATTAAGAGGAGAAATCGATGGTAGTTGGTAGTTGGTTCAAACTAGGTTGAATATTGAGGTATGGTACAGCTAGGATGAGAGATATTTCAGAATCTCAAGGTTGTCATCCTCATCACGTGCTAGAGGCGATTTTCTGCTCACGTTTTTGGAATTCTGTTGTGTATATTTTAGAGTTTTTATCTGCCATCTTTTGTTAGCGTTTTATTTAAAATCGTAGATAACTGTATTTAGAACTGTATTTTAGTGTCTCCAAAATTGAAAAGATGGTGGAGGAACTGAATTAATGTCCTTGAGTTACCGAAATCTTTGGCCCTGACTATACAAATCTGGAGCGTTATAATATAAGAGAGAAATGGAAATGGGACAACGTGATAGCAGCCAAGAGTAATTACGCGTTAATGGTATATAATATTATAGTACACGATTGTATACGATTGAAAAAGTAATATAGATACATTTGGTTTCGTCGAATAATAATTTAAAAGTTAATAATAATTTAAAAAGTTTAAGAAGTAAATTTTCTTATGATATTAATGTTTCTCGTCTCTGTTTTAAAATATTTTGAACATGCATATAGAATATATCCCTCTGAGTGAAACGAGTTTATTATTATATAAAACAAACAAACATAGTTGAAAAGCAGAATAATAAATTGCCTTTATCTTGTTATCTCCTATGATCTGATCGTTCCAACACGATTTTGAGGACACTGAATGAGCTTGAAAGTTGACTGTTCGATAAATCTCATGCATACTTAATGAGCTTTCTATTTCCGTTTACAGGCGTCCTCAGGAACTAGATATTAGTATGTCTATTTACGGAATTATATTGTCCATTTAAAGCGAATCTGAGATGTCGCGTGAATTGATGAAACTTTACAATCGAATCACAGAAATTTATTAAAATTTGTTTGATTCACTTAATAATTTTTATATTTGTAAATTAGTCTAATTAAAATACATTTTTTAAATAATATCAAAAAGCCTCAAATATAACGTATAAAGCATTGTAAATTCTTGTTGTATCACTGAAACGAAGTATTCTTTAGTTGAATACGGATTTACAACCTTATATTTCCGATCTAATTCCTTATTCACAAAAGCATTCATCAGATTCAACTAGTGTTTTCGTGCTTCATTCTTGTGACTTAAACTCGGTCTTACATTGTTCATGGCTTTTCAATAATACAATGTTTAATAATTCAGTTGGAGCTGATCCTACAACGGGGCTTTTCGTTTCAATGCGATAAAACTCGTGTTGGCGGTGTTCCAATTTTTAAGTGCACCAGACAAATCAGAATGTCGCGACAGATCCTGAGATCGAAAAAAGTTGGACTACTTCGTCGTACACCGATGCCTACCATTGATAAATAATAGCTTTCCGTATAGTTGACTGATTCGAGAAATTGTAAAAAATGTTAATTCTACATTAGGTTGCAATTTCACAGGAATTTTGAAAGGGAGAAAGAAAATTATACGGAAGAAAAATTTTTTTGGAAATTACACAGTAACCTAGCGTTGAAAAATAATACTTTTTCATATATTTAAACAGTCAATTAATTAGAAAATGTAAAAAAATTCTGATTCTATATTAGACTCTAATTTCATACGAATTTTGAGATAAAGAAAGAAGACTTTTAGGTATTATAAATAATATAATAATTAATATTAATAACACATCAACGATATATAATATATAATAAATACTATTGTAGATAAAATATATAGTCAGTAGTTTGATGGTTAATAAAAATTTCTTAGAGGTATAAGAGCGGATAATTCCAGTTTCATGGATAATTATGGATAATTTCAGTAAAAGAGAGCAAGGATTGAATATAAATCCAAAGTTTGAAGCGTTTTAAGTTATAAAAGAGCATACTTACATATACTCTCAATTCCTCGCATTTGAGACAATTTAACACGAAATTCTATGATATCGATAGCATCGTGAAGTTTATTACTAAGTGGTCTGAGACATAGACCTGGGTAAGAGGGTCTCGAAGTGTGCCATCCCATTATAGAAATAAGTTCAGCCTACAATTTCTTTAGAGTCGTGTATAACCCTGGCTTCGCGAATATCCATCTACTTTAAAGGAATGCCTACAAACACTTTCCATTATTGGTTTTTCCACTTACTTAGTAATTTGTTATTATCAATTTATAATTACAGCGGTACAATCTATGGTCAATTATGGTCAATAGAAGTGAATAAAAATAGAATTATTAGATTGGTTGAACTATTAGCGTCGGCCATAATAGAGCTCAAAGGGAGAGAAAAAAATTTATCGACATCTCTTCGATAACTAAATTTAAGGTCAATTATAGATATTTTAAAACTTTGAGGACTCTTTTCTCGTTGTAATAGGTGAAATATTGGTTACTAAAATGAAATTCTTTTCGCAAGAAAATATACCGATTTATTCATTTTTCTAGATGAAAATAATTACGCAGGAGATAAGTTTTAGGCTAATTACCGTTGGAAACACGGGAATAATTTGAATCCCGATTTAATGGTAATTATATTAATTATATTTCCTTTCGCATCCCTGAAACATCTGATAGAAACTGAATATCAAAGCACAATGAACGAAAACACGAATATTAAAACCTAAAAATTAAAAACGATATTATCTAACACTAATGTTATTAGTATCAAAAAACGTGCAATACTCTTAGTATCAAATTAAGGATGTTATTTAATGCGTTAGGATGATTAACACCGAAGAATAATATCCTTAATGATCAAATTAAGAAAATTACTTAATACGCCAGAATGAAGAACATTATCTTACACACTTAGAATGATTAATATCAAAAAACAAATATCTGTAATATCAAGTAATGCCAGAATTATTAATGTTAAAGGACGATAATTGACATTTACATAATTAAAATACAACAATTGTCGTGTCCAGGAAGGTGGCTCAGCTGTGTGCAGCTTAGACAATGTCCGAAGATTCTGACTCTGTATCAGAGGAAGAAAGAAGTTTGTTCCGTCCGTTCACGCGGGAGTCCCTGGCAGCGATCGAGGCTCGCATCGCCGAGGAACATGCCAAGCAGAAGGAGCTCGAGAAGAAGAGAGCGGAAGGCGAGGTAAGAACGCGGCCGTGTTTCCTTCAGCCTACTTTATACATGTAGAGTCGCGAGCATCGATTCGAAAGGACCGTTGCTGGCTAGAAACTAGGATTCTTTCATTTTTTTTTTTGTCTTTTTTTCAATATATTTTACATTTTCAATTACGAAACAATCTATACTATTTTTAAGTTTCAGTTCTATTTCCATTTTTGGCGATTTAATCGACGAACAATTTTCACGAATGTTTCTCATCCATGATACTTCTTTATTCGCTATCTTTTTTTCTATTAAGAAATTCGAATGATTTATTGACTCCTACAGTTGAATATGAGATAGTGTGATTCATTAATGGATCTTTGGTAGAAGCAGAAATTTCAGAGAAATTTAATAGTTAATAGTTCGCAGAAATCTCGTGTTGCAACAGCTTGTCTGATTTACATAGAACTGGAGGAGTTTGTATGATTCATACAATTTAACGAGAATTTTTCGACTGTTATTTTAATGGACGTGAATCATTTTCGTCGATTATTCGAATAATCGTTCTTAGCATCCAACTCAATCTCCCATAAAACCACATGTCCCTTTTACGTGCTATCCACGTACATGGCCAAAAATACGTGACCATTGACACTGTAACGTGAACGATAAATCTCTGGATATAGCGTAGGACGATGAAAATCCGATCGAAAGAAAAAGAACGACCGCGTTATATTCGGTGATTCGCGTTTCCAGTTAGACGAGTTCCAAGAAGACACATACGACCGTTCTACGTAACGTGCTTATTAACATCGATACACAGGTTGTTCTACTTTACAGATCTCTATAGCGAGACCTCGAACGTACAAGCATCGCTGTTAAGTGCGTTACTAATGATTTTCTTCACCAGTAATCACGTTTGTTTACTTAAGAACCGATTGATATCTCTTCATAGAAAAAGAAATTGAATTCAAAACGATCATCAGAACGAGCGTCGATAGTAACAAAGAATGTCACAAAAATGAAAAGTAATCAGATGGTAACATTTTTAATAACTTCACTTGCGTAACAAATTTTATACTCACGGGCTGGTCAACGATTTTTCAATGATGAAATATTAATCGATCTTAAATATGTTAATTAATCACGGTGTTGTCCGTGAGGCTCAATGGACGTTTACAATTATTGTTCGTCTTTTTCTGTACTTTTTTTTCTTTTTTTTTCTGGACGTACCTTTATTTTGCATAGCTGCAGTGCCGTATTTTGTGAGATCTGTTTCTTCATGTTCACAAAACCATATCTCTATCTACCTATATTATATATATACATATATAATTATACGTCAAGCTGCGGTGTTTCTACCTAATCCTCTTGTGAACAACCGATTGTCGCTACCCGTCGCGTTGATTGTTTGCTTGATTTACTGCTGAACGTAGTGAAAATACATGCCTATCCTATCGACGACTTTTGTCTGTATCTGTCTATATACGTCTATATATATAATATATATATATATGTAATATATAATCTATATATATATATATATAATATATATATATATATATTAAACACGACTGTCGTCGACTAATGTATTGTTCTCTGTGTTACCAAAGATATGTTCGCGTACGAGCTCGATGTCTGCAGTGTCACTTATCTGTGCCTGTTTCTATACGTACATATACATATAAATATCGCTGTGTCGTAGTTCTCTCTCTCCCTCTATGCTCTTCGCTGTATTGTAGTATTTCCCGCCCCTTAACCGTATACTTACGTAGCCACCGTATATAGATAATATTAATTGTGCTGGGTCTTTCACTGGTAAGTTCATTATGGAACGATCTTTTCATCAATGTACTTATCGTATCGGTGTTAATTCTCTTCCCTTTTCAAGAGATTTTATTTGTTTGCCGAGTTTTATTCAAATTTCTTCTTGATCCAGAAATTCATTTGTTTAACGAATGTATCAGTTAAATGTATTTTTCAAATTAAAGACACTTTAATCCTTTTACCATTTTTACACGTATAGAAAATGTTAGTTAAATTACTTTTCGATTTAATGATTCGTCAATTAGAGTTACTACAATTAATTAGAAATATTAGTTAAACTTGCTTCTTCGTTCAATTTGGTTTGAACGTTATTTATTTCGAAAAAAGATACTCATTTATACGTGATTCTAAATCCGTTTTAATTTAGTTTTAGAAATTTATTGCGTGGAACAGTAATGAACTGAGAATTTTTATTCATCTCCTTATATTGTTAATCAGACACTCAGGAATTTTATGTTTATTATTGATTTTTGTCTTCATTTGCTTTTATAATGTTTAAAGATTACGTTAATATTGTAATTTTATTAGAAAGAAATCTTAAAATATCGCACGTATAGAAAATTACAGGAAGATGTATTTCTAGTCGTGACGTTCTTATAAGCGCGTCTGACTATAGACGGTCTGCTTCCCCTTGTATTGTTCCACGCTCTCTCCGCTACATTCTAGTAGTGCGGGTCAATAATATCTATCCGTATCTTGCCTAGCTTCGTATACGTGCGTTATCGTTAATATTTTTGCAAGAAATTTTACTAAGTATTCTTACATTCTATTACCCTTTATTCTATTCCCAAAAATCTTTTTTATTTTTCTTCTATTAGAAAACAAAAAAGAACAAAGAAACGTAAACACCGATATTATGAATACATTTGAGGAAAAAATTCCGTAAGAAGATTAGTGAAACATCCTCGATGTTAATCCAATTTCTCGTAGTATTATAATAACTTTATTGCCACTACGTGAAACAAAAAAAGGGTGATTAAGTGTTTTGAAGAATTTTCGTAGAAAATGTTTTGCTAGACAAAGTTTCTTAAAACGTATTTGGAGTCTGTTATACGATCGGAAAGACCTTAATAATGTTCACACAAGCTCTCACCAAAGCTCTAATTACAATAGCTCGTGTATTTACGCGGATGTGTTCGTTTATAATTAACTAGAAAATATTCTTATATATTCTTCATATTTCAAATAAAATATAGATCGTATTTCTCGATTCGAGACCTACATAGTTAAGAGTGTGAAATTCGATCTTCCCGATTAATTAACAGAACTTCTTTTCACTGTCTCTTTTATATAACCCCGTAGAGTAAGACTAGAGAGGGAAAGAGAGAAGCGAGATGGTATCAATTGGTACGCTTCGATCTCTATATCCTCCTTTCTCACCTAGCTTGCCTGATCCCGCGATCCTCTCGCTTGAATATCCTTCGTATCGTATATATATGTATGATCAGATATATATATATATATATATGATATATGTATAGATTTCAACGAATATAACTCCGCATATGAAGTTTATATACATATATCTGTCTTTATATTAATATGTATGCACACTACTGTTTCCAAGTATTGGACATTTATTCATGATGATGGAATGTCACTCAGTTATTTAATTAAGGAAGAGAAGAATTACAATTACTATCCAATAGTGTAATATAGATTTTTGGAAGCTAATTTGCTGTAAAAAAATTGAGAAACTCCTTATAGTCAAATTATTTAATTCTCCAATTATGAATTACATTAAGATTTTTTAGAAATATTTATAGGAAGTACTGGAATTACTTCAGGCAGCGATATTTAAAATCGACACGCACATTAATTAATTACGTATCTTGTTAGAAAACAATTATACTATTGCTAAATTATTTTATGGACTGTTTGTATCCATAGTCTATCAATTCCATTAAAAGATTAATAAATACTGCTTTTAATCGTTAAGAAATTTCTAACTAATTTGGACTAAATTTGATAAAATTCAATCAAATTTTGTATTAGTATAAGGAGTGCGCTAAATCGTCCAGATGCTTATGAACGGTAGTGTAATTTCTGTTTCTTATTCTCACTTTCTATTATATTTCTCAATCAATCCCAGCTTTATGATTCAATCCCAATCCTCTACATTTACGTATAATATATTAATTGTATAGTTAACTATTATTCCTTCCGATAATCGTGTATTAGCGAGATTTAGTATTTTTTTTATAGTATTTTTGTATCTTCTTTCTTATCCCAACCCTAGTTCCCCGTCACTGTAACTCTCTACATCCGTATTCTGTGTTTTTTCTCTGTGTGTAACGACTGTTTCTCCGTTTCTCCAATTTCAGGGAGGTTTTGGACGGAAGAAAAAGAAAAAAGAAGTAAGACGTTACGTCACGCTAAGTAATAACTGCATACACATACACCACACACCAACAAACACATGCACGTACACACCTATACAAGTATTCTCTTTTTGTTCCAACTTTCTATACACCTCATGATCATGGCTACGATTAGTGTACATACACACATATATTGTATATAAGGTGAAGTTGGAAATATTGTGCAAAAGATGATTCTTTGTACAAAATTAAATCAAAAGTGGGGACAAACATTTTTTTTTTTGGACATTTAGATTTGGAGGGAAGCAATTTTGAAAATTCATGCATTCATAAAGTTAACAATTATCGTTATTTTAATGGGAATTTGGAATAGGATAGTTTTCTGAAAAATATTTCACACCTGTTTCTTTTTATTAGAGATTTTCTATATTGAAGAAGAGAAAATTGCTCTGATCTTTAATATATAGATAACGTATTCGTGTGAATAGCTCGGCAACTATTGCAAATCACGACGATAAATGGACGAGTTTAATATTTTTAGAGCTTGAATTGGAACACGTAAACAAATTAGAAAAAGGCCCATTTGTTTAAATGCCATATTGAAACTTATTTATAGAACACTCAATCGACGAAATAATGTATCCCTGATGAAATTTTCCTTTGCACTCTTCTGCATCTAATAACACGTAAAAGTCATGTAAAACCATACGTTACCACTATACTATGATCGTATATATCTACGAATACGTAACAACGAGTTTCCAATATGAATTTTCTAAAAAAAACTAAACTTCTGCCAAAAAAACGTTCTACATTTTGAATCTGTTATTGCACGTAGAATCATCTGCTGTCAGTTTGTACATAGCTTTGACCTCACCCTATATACACACGTGGCCCACAAAACGCATCCTATCTATACGTGAACGAACAATACGCCGTGACATTACACAATTTCTACTTTGCATTGGTCGAAACGACCATTCGATTGGCCACACACACTTCTGTCACTCACTTGCCCGATGGTGCGCAACGTCCACCCACCGAGACACCTAATTTTCACCAGTGCCACGGTGTACATCGATTCCCTTGCGTTTGTTTCGTTGCCACGTGTCGATATATTCACCAGATTATTCCTGACAAGTCGTTGACTGGAGTTTTCTAATTAATAACACGGAATAGCTTTCCAGCCGTGTCTCATTTAGACTACAGTTCTCGCTTATTTCGTATCGACACTTGTATCGATTTAATCTCATATTTGAGAAGCGTCAGCTTTTTTTGGATGTATCGTCGAGTTCGTTTGTTTGGTCTCTCGTGCTGGTACGTAGTAATTTGTGTTGCGATGAAAGTGATTTTCATGAGTTTATGCATTCGTAGGAAATACAATAACATTGTACAGAATGTATATAATATACGAAAATATATAATACATATTTAGCGGGTAAAGCAAATCTCGGTTTAGATCCCATTTCTATGTCTGTGTGTATAAAAACCCACAGTCTAATGATTACATCGCGGATATGTTTATACAAATGTTTACGTAAATTCATATTCTGTATGAATTTACTCTCTAATAATGTTACGTACTGTTCCACCGTGTGTTTCTTAATATTAAATAATTAAATAATTTCTATAAGTTTTAAACAGTACATATCAACCTTCTAACGTCTTTACAAGATATAATCCTTCTCGTTTACATGCAGAAAAACCTTACTTAAAAACTTTATCGTTTGTACCACTTGACAATTCTTGTTCATTTATCAATATACCTAGTAATTTCCAAAAATCATTCAAGAAATCACTTTCACCGTAACGTCCTCACACGTACACGGCTTCTTTCTCGTCAAATCGTATCGATTTGTGAACTCATGATCGCTTGTTGCGTTGTTATGCATATAAAGATCGTTGTTGCTAGACGAATACCATTTATCAATTAGTCGAGAAAGATCTCTGTCGAGGCTACATCGTGGTCACAGAGGAACACGTATCACACTCATATGTATATATACATGTATCATACATAAGTTGTATCACGCTGGACACACCATTTGTCAAAGAAACAACGCGCTTCATGTGTACTGCTATGACACACGCTATTTCGCGAGTTGTGCTCGCAACGTCTTGCAACAAAACCGAAACGAGCCCTGCCTGTGCTTCGATTCTGTCACAGTCTGCTCAGAAATTGCTCGATCTTTAACATCGACGATATTTGAGTTTAAGAACGTTCGTTACGTGTTTTTAATAGAAAGAGAACGTCGAGAATAAAAGTTTCGTTCACTGGGTCAGGTAAATATGGAGATTTCCATGATATTTCAGCGAATACACCGGTCGAACGCGATCATAACGAGTTGTTCGCGTTCGTTTGGTGGCACGATTCTGTACACACGCATTTCGAACGGGCTTTTTGCTAAGAACTACGCATAATTATACACGGTACTTGACGTGACAAGTTGGACGAGTCGCGGTTATTAAGCGCTCGTAGGGAACTATTTGCGGAATGAAAAGCTGAAAGAAATGAAAAGGGATCGATATCGAGACAAAGATTAATTAAAAGATACTATTAAATTCAGTATAGTAATATCTTTTATACTATCTAATTGCAAATAATATAGCAATGAATATAATATTTTAGATATAATAGGACAACCTCCTACGTTATCAAAGACAAGCAAAACTCATAAAAGTACGATGATGATTAAAGGTTACAAACTTGCTAAGCAATTTAAATAGAGAAACGACATCAAATTTGAAATTTCGCTTCTTCGTGTAAAAATCGACGTTTAACGATAAACTACTTCGATGTATGATTAAAAACGAACTTCGTCAAAATTCAATAACACCAGATGAAAAATAAATTTCAATTCTATTCTACATCTAAATGGAAAAGATAAACGAAGTAAAAAAAAAATTCACTGTAGCTCCAGTTATAACGTGTATTTTCAGTAATGAAGCAAGCACGATACATCATTAAAGACGAACATATTCAGAAAAATCCGTCGCGGACACGACATTCGAAGAATGAAGAACGTGAACGCGAGAAGCTCGCACAGTCCGACTTGTTTTTCTCGTCAAGTGCTGTACGTCTGGTTTAGAGCTGGCAGTCGCCTGGAAACGCTTTTATAGATCGTATGCCGTATATCCGCAATGCTTGGAGCTGACATTCTTTGTACATAATCCTTTTTTTTTATTCATTAAATTGCGCGCTTCGATAGTAGCAGCATAAGCGCGTGCAAGCGAATTCGCAGATGATCGCAGTGGCGTGGCCATTCTCCTGGAATCGTATTGATTTATCATTGATACGTGGCAATACAGTCATCAGGCGAGACGATGCTCTCTCCTATCGAAGAACATCGATCGCGGACGATTTTCATCCGCGGAATTTCTCCGATTCTTCCATACAGAGAAAGTCAAAATATCGTGTCTCCGATATTTGATTTGATTTTGATTTTCGAGATGATTGAAACTTTTGGCGGAAACCTTCGAAAGATAAATCTCGTGATCGCTCATTGAACGAAATTCTTTCTCCCGATTTTCCTTCCCTCTATACTCGTTTTTGTTCTTTGTTACAAAGATGAGTATTCGTTTAAGTGGTTCGAGAAGTTGATTAATTATCGCGGTTAGAATTGATACGAAAAACAGAAGATAACAATGGAATTGAAATCGAAGTAAGCGAGCATGATTGAGATTTTAGAAACGTTTTCGTAGAAGGTAGCGTCGTATTGTTTTCAGTATGTGCAGGTTTCAGAGGTCGCGAAAGATCGATTTTTAATCAATTAAGGGCCAACGTCGACGAAACGCTTGCTTTGGGATTTTTTCCGGTAAATTTATATTATTAATTCCTGTTCTTTAACATTGTGGTTATGAAAAGGAATTCCAAGGATATCGTTGCTTATTCTATACCTACTTAAATTTACGTAGATTATACAATTTCATGTTAACGAATCTTTATAGAACTACTTCAATTTATAGTGCAACGATAAATCAGTATTTCGCTAAATCATGGAAATTTTAACTTAAAACGCTATAATAAATTACTGTTTCTTTAAATAATGAACAATTCCGTTGTGTATCTAATTTGTCTAATATATGTTTCTCCAAAGAATCTCTAATATCTTGATAAAACAACGTGTAGATTACTTGTTACACGTTATTTTATCACGCGGTCCTTAATGGGTATTCTCAAAGCAACTCGCCATGTTTCTATTCAACTTCTCGAACAACAAAGCAAGAGGAAAGAAAACAGTAGAAAGAAAAAAGAAAGGAAAAAAGAAAAGATCAATGAGGAACGTGTTTTGCTGCACCGTGTGTTCTGCTCTGGCCGTGAAGTTCAGCTTGAATATTCATCAACAGACACTTCTCGCTTGTGTAAATTAGATTTAGGTAGATCTTTATACATATATATTTAACGACCTTAGTATATAGTTGGTTATTAGTAGTAGGTTCGTGTATGTGCATCTATAATAGTTTCAGAGGATACTATTATCTATTGGAATTTTTATAAAATGCTTTCCAGATAATCCAGCTAGATTAGGTCACGATCTAATTAATTTTCAATCGATTTTTACAAAAGCCGTGGCATAAAATTTTCAGCAGACCGCTGACATCGAAAGAATTTTTATTCTTTGGCTTTGTATAAATGTTTCGTTTGATCGATACGTTTAAAGATTAAAATGTCTTCGCGGAACACCGTTCAGTATCGAAACATCGATACGTAGAAAAAGGATTACACTGGTGGTGAATATACATTTTTCACATTTTCTCTTCGTGGTGCTAATTATTATCGCCAGCCGAAGGTTTCACACGCTGGTAGTTAACACTAAAACCCTGAACGCTGTCATTTTCATGTCTTCTTCTTCGTTATTTTAGTATCCTTATTCATAGAACTCTCTGATGATCTTTTATATATTTTTAAATATATAAAATTTTCAACACTCTACAGACAAAGTTGCCCAGTTGTATATCTGTACTTTATTTTAATCAAAAATTGATCGTACGTGAATTTAAATTTCTACCAAGTATGGTGGAACATAAATCGAAGAGAATGTTCATGTTCTCTTAAAATCTTCATTTTATTTCATTCTGTCCATGTATTTTTATTAACACGATTGATAATTCTTCCATAGAGTAATTAAGAAGTATTTATTAACTTATTAATGTCGAAAATAAAAGAGAAAGAAAGGAAGCGGTATAAAACGAAGAAAATCGTACACGATCAAAGTGGCGTTCAACGAGTATCTATGAAATTCCCGGGGTTCTAGTGTTAATGAAACGAGAAAAGAAAAGAACCAACGTTAAAGGCAGGTGGGCATACTTCGAATTTCTAATAATCGCTCGGCAGAAAATTCGCGGAGAGAGAGCGGAAACGAGCAGATCACGTGGACCTTACTCAGGTTCGTATGTTCACGACCCGCTTTTAGCACCAATTTCGTACTGTACACACGTATATGTATATAACATGTACATATAGCCGCCTTCTATACGACTAGTTGCCATAGCTGCTTTTCAGACTAGACGCGGAATAGATGTTCCCGATGCTTCCAAAGTAGGAGAGAGAAAAAAAAAAAGAAAGAAAGGAGAAGAAGAGGGGGGAGAAATGTGGGGCAGCGTCGCACTATCGGTAAAATACACGTAGTACGTGCAAAAACGAAAACCATCTCCGTAATATTCGTGGCGAGTACCATGAATATTTTATACTTTCGAACGTGTACCATAATGAAACTTGCCACGTACTTCCTGATAATTATTTCATATTTTAAATTGAAAGCGATATTTTTTGTACAACTTGGAGCATCACAGAGCAAACTTGGTAAGCTGCGCGGTGGCTGTTTAAAATTTCAGCCGGAAATTAGTACGTGTACGTTCGAGTAACATTATCGAACTTCGAGAAGCACGTGACGACTATTTAATTAATACCGCAGAGTATATTTAATACGTTGGAGACCGATGACACTGAATATAAAGCGTTTGACACTTCGAGTTAACGACGGATAATGTCAACCTTATCGGGCAGATTGGAATTTTTAATCAAAATTATCTCCTTCCGATTAAGATTTTATTTAGTGAATTAAGTGGCCAATTTATGTTCTATATTGTATGAATTATTTTGTTTCGTAAAACGTTCCTATCTTACCTATACGGCGTAGAGATTTATATGAAACAATTAAGACAACGATTAGGACAGAAATTAGGTAATCGTGATAGTTTTGAATTCTCTTGATTCCCCTAAATTGTATTATCGTGATTATAAAATCATAGCCACATTCTAATTATTTCATTTCTATGTAAAGGTATTTTCTGATTCATATCGAACAGATTGTCCTATTCTAATATTCGAACGTATTAAAAATTGCCTCTGCCAATAATCAATGACGTTAATAAGATAATGGAAGGTGCAACATGCGACGGATTTCACGGAGTTGGTTTCATCCTCGGATCAGCATCTAAGAAACGGCGGTAACTTTGATTCAGAAACGCCTGCCAAACGAAGCTCGGGACGTTCTTTTGCGATGCATAATAAGCCGTGGAACGATTAGGAACGCGTAGAGCTGATCTAGAAGCGGGTTATGAATAACACCGGTGCACACATAGCGGACAAGTATATATACAAAATGAATATTTCCAACAGATAAATAAATAATCACAAGACAATTCTCTGTTTCTCATTTTTGCATAAATATACATAAACACTATATCAAGTTGTACATTTCGTACAGTTAAACTCTCTCTATATATACGTATATCTTGGAAATATTTATTTCATTAATCACCCTCGATGATATCTCGTTAATATCATTTTTTTCTCTTTTTTTTTTCAATATAAATCTATATCCTCGCGCAAATAATAATACGTAGCGGGAGTGTATTTATTTTCTTTTATCTGTATATAATTTCTAGCACGTCTATACGAAAGAAAAGATTATGGCAATGATGATTCGATGCAAGACGACAAGCAAGACGAGTCATATGAGAGAGACAGTGGTGTTTAGATGTGTTTCGTTCGCAGGTTCGGTATGACGACGAGGACGAGGACGAGGGTCCTCAGCCGGATCAGATGCTCGAGCAAGGAGCACCGATTCCGGTCCGACTGCACAACGAATTTCCACCCGAGTTGGCCTCCACACCTCTCGAGGATATCGATAGCTTCTATCATAACCAAAGGGTATCGATATTTTATTACGAAACCGGAAAAGATAGGATCGTATCAATTTTACGAACCAGAGATATCCTTATCGGATATTATCTTCTATGTATTGCATGGAGGGTTTTAGTTATTTTGTAAGAACGTTCTGGACCGTTTTGTAATAATTACGTATTTCTTCTCTAATGTTAAAGTTGAGTGTTCCTTATGCGGAATATTGTTTGTTAAAATTATATTTAGAACAGGAAGAAATTTGTGTTTGAAGAAGGAAATTTTTCACAAAATCAAGGATCCATTTTGCGATTTAATGTGCTGTTTAAAGTATCTATCATGATCACTCTCGATCGAATCATAATCTTGTATTACTCCCTAAAGAATGTCATATTAATTGCTACCTATTAAACGCGAATTACAATGTAATTGTTCAACAGAGGTTTTAATATCTCGTTTGAAAAATTCGAATTTTACCAAGATACAAGAAAGTTCTTCCTGCTACTTTTATCCTTCATCGTACAATTTAGAATATTTATTCGTTATTTCGCAATAATCTGTACAATGTAACTCTACTTGAAGGACAAGAACGCGAAGGATCTCAAATATTTCAACGCATTTTAAAAATAAGAAACAACGCTAGATAAGAGGTTTTAACTAAAAACGGGCAACTCTTTGCGTAGGCTAATGAAAACAATTTTTATCGTTGTATGCACTGTGTAACGATCGCTAATGGGACTATTAGTTTTGCTATTTTCCTATTGTAATATCCTTTGTTTTGTTATCTTTCCGACCAGACCTTCGTCGTCATCAGCAAGGGAAAGGACATATTCAGGTTCTCAGCGACAGATGCGATGTGGATCCTCGACCCGTTCAACCCAATACGACGTGTGGCCATTTACATATTGGTTCACCCACTGTTCTCCCTCTTCATTATCACTACAATATTGGTTAACTGCATACTCATGATCATGCCCACTACGCCCACCATCGAGTCTACGGAGTGAGTATCGTTCGTCTTTCTCGCCCTCGATCTAGCGAAACAATGGCGAGAACATAATTTACATTTTGCCTACGTCCTCCTTTTTTGTCTTTTATTTTACGCGCGTAACGGCTGCAACATGTGCACGAGTGTCGGTCTTTGTGAAAGTCTCTACTTTGTCTTCTCTTTGCGAACGACAAAAATTATTGTTTATCGTATTCGACTTTGAAAGTTGCAAATTTTTCTATGTAAATTTCATAAATCGAGCGTTTCATATTTTTCTTCGCGAATTTAAGGAATCTAAGGTTTTCAGCTTCCTCTTTGCAAACTTAAAAGGCTGTCAGTTTCGAAACTTTATCGTATGTTTCAGAAGTTGAAGGTTTCAAACTTTACCTGGCAAGCTTCAAGAATCGGAAGTTTCAAATTTTTCTTTGTAATCTTCCAAGATTAAAGGTTGCTTATCCGTGGTGATTAGTATGTACCTTTTTCCAGTAGCAAGAATTAAAAACTGATCTCTTCGTGGAAATTGAAATTCCCTTTGTTAACTACCGATTAACTGACCGGTCCACTGAGCTCTGCTATTTCGGAGTATCGCATCTTGAAGCTATGTTATTTATTAAAGAAGATCGACATTCGTGCGCTGATTTGAATATTCCAAGTCTTCGATTTTGTATGATTCTTGAATGGATGGAAGCGAATCAGTAAAAGTTGTAGGAACAGAAGTTCTGTATTTTATTTTAACAATCTTATTCTAACTTCAAATCTTTAAACACTAAAACTGTTTAAATAATTTCACAATTATCCTCGAGATGAAACTCCTGTAAAGTGATTACATGACGCAAGTGTCGGAAGTGTCGGAAATTACAATCAATTTTTTACTTACATTTTTGTTAACTTTGTCAGACAATTATATATTTACGCTTGCTCTGCAGTGATTGTGAATCAAAGTAGCTTAGCGTGCTTACGAGCCTAAGCCGGAGATGAGTCGATTTAAATCTCGCACAATTCTATTTTGCTCCTTCTCAAACATTTTTTTTACAACTCTTTATTCCTAAAATTTTTTCTTCTTTTCTTTCCCTTTTTTTTTTTGACTCGATAAATAAGATATTCGTTTAATCAAATTTTAACAACGAGTCATCGAAAGCTTACGGCGAGTACACGTTGCTCAAAGTCTACCTAGATATTTCAAGCAATGTTCTACGTGTTATAGCTCTAAATATATGAGTAGACACTGTGATAAATATGTATAACCGTTGGTAAGTTTTGTTCTAGTCTCTCTAGAAGTAGCTTAGAGACGCGCGCGACCTGTGCGACCAATAAAACTGCAATGCAATTAGACTGCGGATGTTTGTGCAATTATTAATTAACGTATTTTCTATAAAATTGCCGCCAAATGTTAGTACATCGTGTCTTCATAACAGAAACGCGTACTTTTTAAGAAAAGTGTGACTCTATAACGAAATTCTTTTATGATTAACAGAAAAATAATTCTTCTCGCAATGAATAAAAATAAATCTCTGTTTAATCACGAAACTATACCATTTGTATAAATATCCGTGATCCAAGTACAAAGTAGAAAAGAGGAAATAAAAGAAATAGAGAAACCGTATCGAACGAAACATCTGCTTTGTGTGAACGTTTCGTCCGTTGGATCGAAGAAAGAAATTGTTCGCTCGGGTCGTGTTCGACGATAGCTGACTTGTCTACGGCGATCTGTAATCGATTAAACGCCGATAGATAGCGATCGGATGCTATCGCTTAGTTTAGCAAAGACTCGTGTGTGTGTGGGCGCGCGCGCCAAAGGAAAAGAAAATCGCATTTAAAAGCTGAGTGGTGTGTTTGTTGTTTTCAGAGTGATATTTACGGGCATCTACACATTTGAGTCCGCCGTTAAGGTGATGGCGAGGGGTTTCATTCTGCAGCCTTTTACCTATCTTAGAGATGCATGGAATTGGCTCGACTTCGTAGTTATAGCTTTAGCGTGAGTAGTTAAAAACTTATTTTTTAACTAAAAAAAAAAAAAAAAAAAAAAAAAAAAAAGAAAAAGAAAGGAACGAAAAATGGGAAAACAAACGAAAAGAGACGAACCAGCAAACGAAAACCGAGAGGACCATACAGCCAGAGAAATGATGTAAAGAAAAACGAAGGAAAAGAGAGAATACCATAAAAAACGGTAGAGTACAGCAGCGTGTGACGAAAGAGAATATCACGAGACTTGTACAAATTTTAATTTACCTTGAGAGATTAATATTTTGCAAGTAATTGAAACAACGATAATCGAAAGAAAGGAAAGTATTTCTATACTTGTATAATAATTTACTTTTTCCGATTTAAATATATTCCATCTTTTCAATCAGACAAAAAGGAATAAGAAGTAGAAAAAAAGAGAAGAACGATAAAGAAGTAGGAATATAGGATAATCCTACGTAGGCTTAACGAAAGCAGAATATGTGACTTAATGAAAAAGAGGATAAAACATTGAGCACAGATTGTAATGATCGACGCGTTATTCGAATCGAAGAAGAGAAAAGTCGTGAAATCGATATGTCGTCCGGTGGTAAGATCTGTTGGGTCTCGTGAAAGCGTGAGTTCTTCGATTGATCCTCCAAAAAGTTCACGGCGGAAGTTACGAGACAAATCTGATTTTCTTCGCCGATGAATAAATCCATTCTAAGCAATCTACGTTTAGAATCGAATTATTTAAAAAAACAAAAGAAGCTTAACGATATGGAGACAGCGAAGTGTAATTCACGCTTTTCCCGGTGAATCATTCACGAATCTACCTAACGTTGTTAACGTTATCTCTTGCTAATTTCCATAAATGATTTAGTCATAGATTTTTCATTATTTCTTTGGTCTTCTATCGTCGTGTAACTATGAAGAATATTTTAAATATTTTACGTTAATCGTTATATTGCAAATATTTTTCGTATTCAGAATATTTTCACACCTATTGACTATTAACAATATTTTCTGT